>NC_090932.1:455204237-455836418 GCF_040938575.1 Ambystoma mexicanum
GATCATGGAGTTGAACGATCCAATCTCGTCGGGCGGAGAAGCCCTGGTGGGAGGCGACGACGGTACATCCTCGTCGTATACCTCGTCGTCCGTACCCGTCGCTGCCGTGTCAGTCCCCGTATCATCCCGTCGGGTGGACGGGGAGGAGGGCTGGAATGGGGCGCGACGGCTGAAAAGGAGGCAGAGGGTGGATCCTTCTTTTCTTGGTAGGGGGAACACCAGAAGGTCCCGGTTCTGGGTCCCCCGACGGGAGAGGTTCCGTCGGCAACGGTAGACTCGTCCTTATCTCTGAGCATAAGGACTGTATAGCCAACAAAATGGCCGCCAAGCTGTCTCGCGGCGCTGGCAGAGGGGAATCCGACGGGCGATCAGGGGCCGTGGCTTAAGACCTCGACCAGCTCCTCCTCCGAGGTTGAGGCCGAATATACGACGATGCCCTGCCCCCCCTTTTTCTTCCCCACGGGGGATTTCACAGGGGTCCTATCGATGGGCACAAAAGAGGACTCCCTCCGAGGTGGCAGGGAGACTCTGAGCCCCGAGGTCGCCACCACTGGCGTAGCCTCCACAGGCTGAGCCAGGGCCGCCGCGACAGACTCGATAGAGGGCTTGGCCGGATGGATTAAGGCCTTCACCACCTTAGGTGCGCTCACCGCCTTATCCTTGAGGGGGGGGGGAGACAGTGCCTCGCTCCCCCTCCGCCTTCGAGCTCGACCGGGGCCTCTCTAGGAGCCTCGCTGGGTGCTCGGCCTTCCTCTTACCCGACCCAGAGCGTTGGCTCGTGGTTGATGGTGCCGGGGAGGGTGCGCCCAGCCTGGCGCCCGTAGAGCCCGACCGTTCGGCGCTCCCGGTGCCAGCGGACTCGCGGTGCTTGGCCTTATGTTGGACCCCCGTCGCCGGGGCGTCCTCAAAGTTCTTAGAAGACCGCTCGGATTTCTTCCTCTTCTTCTCGCCGGACGGGCTCTTCCCTTCCAGCCAGTTGGCGAGACGTTGATGGCTGTCCTTCATGGTCCGCTCCGACATGTTACCGCAAAACGCACAGTCCTTCTCCACGTGCGTCTTGTCCTCATGTAGGCAGTAAAGACAAAAAGAGTGTTCGTCCTCCTTGAAGACGTTCTGCAGCTGGCATCCAGGGCAGACCCTGAACAGCTTTCCGGGCGTCGAGCTTCCCTTCTCCTGGGCCATGACCAGGCCTGAGAAACTTCTGGAGTCCTCCAAAAGCATAGCTCGACTAAATCTTCACCCTTGAGGGGCGCAGACGAATCCGACACGGGTCCCTGTTGATCGGATGGAGAGTCGGTGGAGCTTGAGGCTCTTTTGACCGAAAAAACGAAGTTTTTGAGAAAAAACGTGAAAAAAATAGCACTAACGCTCGAGAGCAATAGCACGAGGATCCCAACACATGAACGTGCGGTAAAAATCTGAAGATGGCTGCCAGAGGCGGTGCTTCGGTAGAGGGCAGTCATTGGCTGTGGTCAGTATGACGCAGAGACCAGTGATTGGTTGTTACTACGAAAGACAGATCAGAAACGAAACTGATACTGGTTTTTTCTTTACCGAGGATTCCCAGCCTGACGACGGGGAATATTCATGAGCATGTGAATCCATGCCAGACCCCATGCAGGAGAATGTGCCCTTCCTTGGGAATTTGTTCAAGGCCCCAAGGTCCAGGATGGGACGGAGTCAGAGTCCTCCTACTTTGTTGATACCCAGGAAGTAACAGCAATACGAACCAAACCCTTCTCTTCAGCTGGCACTTCAAGAGAAGGCCTTACAGTTCCTCTGGATTTCCCTTTCCGGGTGATGGGAGGGTGGTGGAAGGCTGTCGGGACTTGCCAGAGGAATGGCAGACAAGAGCCTTCATCAAACAATTGTAGGACGCAGGCGTCACAAGTGATCTCATTCCATTTCCCCATTAACACAGAGACTCTCCCTCCAACGAGATATACGAGAGATACATCGGGGAGGGGCGGGAGGGCAGGACCTCCGAGGTTGCTGAAATGTGGGTGGTGCAGACACTGCAGCAGGGGTAGCCCACCTGACTGCACCCCTTTCTGGCCCCTGCCATGGGATTGGCTATTGTCCCTGCTTGGTCCAAGGAAGCTGTGTCCTTCTAGAGAAGGTGTTATAACGCCTCGTGCCTCACCCATAGAGCCAATGGAAACACTTTGCTTGGCATGTTGATGTTGCATGGTAAGCCCCAGCGACTTCGCTGCCAGCTTCCAATCCTTAAATATCACTCTGTCTTTTGGGCCAAACAAATGATCCCCATCAAAAGCCAGGAACAAGGAGCTTCACCTAGACATTCAGAAACCAGAGATCATAAGGTAGGCTGACCCGCACAGCGACATCTGGCATGCAATTCTTTTCCCAGCTCTTGACAATGTCCAAGAAACTGCCCCCGCCAAGCTCACTGGCAAGTGGTTGGCTGCTTCAGTGATGTGCGCACCACAGTATATGCGAGTACTTGGCAAAAGCATGAGAGTTATTGAACACCTTTAATGCCTTGCTCTCTAGGGCAAACACCATTTTAGTCAATGCGTCTAACCTTCGATTTCGTTCATGGTAAGGTTCGAAGCTAAGGGAGAAGGCCTCGAGTTAACTGTTGGGGCCTGCACAAGTCCCCCGGGGTCAGGGTGAGCCAGACACACAGTTGTCCTCTCGATGGCTTGTTTTTGTTAATTCCGCGTTGACCACCGGCGTAGAGCACAGACGTTGTCAAAGACACATGGTTGGAACTGTGATGGTGGCATTAACCGGCAGAACTCGTTCCACCTGCAGTCCTCGGTCAAGAATGTCAGTCAATTCATATTGCAATAGTGGTTTAGACTGAGCGCTACGACCAATTTCTCAACCACCTTGTGGTAATGGGTGCTAGGGGGTAAATACTGAGCTGCCCGCTACAGCTCGACGTCATGAGCCCAGGGCGAGCCAACCAGTGGCACCATTCCAAAACGGATCAGGTCTCCCTCCCCCATCTTAGATCGACTGCATCAAGTGGAAGAACTCAGTACACACTCTGGCACGTAGCTTCGGTCCTGCAGAATCTCCAACAGACAAGGGGCTTTGTGAACCGATGCAGGTGGTGAAGGCAGTATTGGCACGGATACAGGCTTTACACTGGAGGTCAAGCAAAAAAGGTTGTTTGACATCCCTGGGTGCCTTTGTGCCGGTTGAACCAGGCACAAAGACATAGCAGAGTTCACTGATGGCGTCAAAACCGTACCCACAGCAGCCTTCTCAAACAGACATCATTTGCCTCAAACTCTTCCCACTCTGCCCTAGACGTCCGATTCGCAAGGATTGGACTTGCACCGTCATCTGATGAGTGAGTGACATCTGCATCTACGCTTCTTTTAGTGACACGAAGAGCAGGAAGATATATGTGGTGGGATTCACTATGAGAGAGTGCCTTTTTTAAAATGTTTATGGCACCTCTCTAGATGGGGTCCTAAAACTGCAGTAACACAGGAAATCCCCCAGCAGGTAAATAAACAGACTCTTCCAAATATTCATTGCAAGAGTTTCGGTACAGGATTTGCCCTTTCCAACCTCTTCAAGGAGTCTCTCCGCCTCAACACGTAGGCCATCACCTAGGCCATCGTGTCGCCCCTCGCACCACCTGACTCGTTAGAAGCCGCCCAGCTCTCTCCTCCCCACCACCCGGTACAGCTGTACTGCTCCTCTGTACCCCTCTGTAGCCTATCCCCGCTGTATATCTGTTCTGTTACCTCCGTTCTGTATTGTTGTATCCCTCTGTAAAGCACTCTTGCTTCTCGAATCTAGGTCAGAGCTCAATAAATACCATAATAATAATTGGGTACCACCACTCACAGAGGATGGCCAAAGCCAGCTCCCCATTCACAATCTCTGAAACAGACACTCAACCTAGACCAACCCTAAGGATTGTATATGGACAGCCTAAAGGTTTGGACTGGTCTAAACCAATAAAAAGCCATTTGGAGGCTGCGATTTAAGCGTACAAACAATCCATGTGTGCAGAATGGCCATTTTAAGCCTGCCTTGTGATGTCCCCGCAACGAAACCAAAAACTGGCAGACAGCAGTACCTAAATGGTTTGCACCCTTAGTGAAGCCAGACTTGACTTAGCTGCCACTGGCCTCCATCCTAAAACCAATGCAGAGTGAGAAATATCCTAGGGCACAAACCGGATGCTTAAATACCCCTGGGACTGGGAGCCTAAAGTGCAACCCAGGACCATATACACAAACTAAGGAAAAAAGGGTTGCCACTAAAGAGGGACTTTCAGGTCCCTCCCACCCAAAAAAGCAAAACTTTAAGGACCCTAAAAAGTGGTCCTCGAATTTTCAAAAAATGAAACTGCCGTAACAGCAACTAAGTACCCACAAGGGCAACTAGGCAGCGGGCGATTACTCAAACTCTAAACAAATGCAAACATGCAATTATGGAGTCCTGCAACTACCTTGTAATCAATAGGTGTTTAAAGATTGAAGAAGCATGAGATTTCTGTCGACATTGCTCATGCAAATTGCTAAAGAATAACATTACATAGTGTACCTCTTTAACAGCAAGTATGTCTTCTCCCCACAACCCCCAGCAGCATACCTCTCTCAAGAGACCTTTAGAGTCCAAATAAACCCCATTTGCACCCTCATTCTATTCACAACTGTCCCCTCTTCACTATCCCCTGAATGTACTATGGTACCATGCTTTTCTGTTACAGAGCCCTACTGAACAAACCATTGTCACTCTAGTACACTCACTGCAGATACTGAGAAACTGTAACAGTTATAATATCCCATAAACAACTTAACATTTAATCAATAAGCATGCACGTGCAGCACCTTGAACACAATCCTTCACCCAGTGGTCTCAGTTGTGAGGGCCCTTTGCAAATTTGAAAAAAAAGTTAAGAGGTTAGTACATTCATACCTGTTGTAAACTGAGAATAAGTGTCTTGGCACACTGAATCTTATCCATTTGCCTTGCTTTGCTCAGCGTTTCTTTGATGATGTCTCCATAATCATTGTAGTACTAAAATGAAACAAAATACACAAATTGAGGCCCGCAAATTTCTTAAAGGAACTTTACTCTGAGAAAGATTACATACAACAAAGATCATACATATGCATTCAAAAGACCTATTGTGCAGGTGACAAAATGTCCAATTAGGCTTTTTAGTTTGTAAACTACATCAAAATGTGTTAAAAGCAAACAGCTTTAATTAGTAACTGTCCCAAGGATTGTTAGGAAAGATTTTTCCTTTTGCAGGTTTCCCAATGCGACTCCCAGCCTACCTGCTCACTATTTTGTGACCCAGACCTGAATTTTGGGAGTGAGGAGTTCCTCGCCTCAATGCTGTGCTTTATGTCTAGCAGTGCAGGGGAAACAAGTTTCCCTTTATTTTGACTGCAAGGGCTTCGACCCTCTCCTGCAAACAAGCTCATGGAAGTGGTACCTTTATGTCACACCTTTTGGGTACACTCATGTAAACGTATACCACAGGGAAGTCTTCTCTTCACTAAAGTGCTCAAAACGGCTGACCCTGTTTGAGCCTTTTTTGCACCTCACCTTTGCCTAGATTCACATGCTGTGCATATAGTCCAACATCTAGTGAAAGTCGTGGAGTATTGCATCTTGTTTTCCAAGTTTGAAAAGGGATTTTGACTGGACAGGACTAACACTATCCCTCTAATTGTTTCTTTCTGCCATGAGGGAGCCTGAAGAGAAAGCGTGAGCGAGTACAGAAAATAAAGGAAAGATGCAAGAAGGGAGTGGTTTCTTACCTGTAACTCCATTTCTCCAGCGTTGGTATCTTACATGGATTCACATGCTGTGAATATTCCCAGTCGACAGGCTGGGAACCTGTGTCATTTTAACTTAGTGTTTTCCTATGGAAAACTTCAACACTTCAGTGTCCTATCAACGTCATTTTTGGGTGCTTTAGCCACCACCAATAAGACGTAGGGTACAAATAGCCCTGCCCCCGCGGCTTCCCTTCAGATTTTAACCTCCAAAGTAGAGTCAACCCGAACCAGGTTTGCATGCAGGGACGGCCGGCGGGCGCATGTGAATCCATGGAAGATACCAACGCTGGAGAAATGGAGTTACAGGTAAGAAACTACTCCCTTCAGCCAGCATTGAATCTTTCATGGGTTCACATGCTGTGAATAGATTACATAGCAGTACCCATCATGCAAGGTGGAGTGTAAATGCAAACCAATATAGGAACAGAATCACATACTTGAGACAAAGAAACCCATCCAGTGATCAAGTTCAAACAAAAACCCCGACGCTGCGGGGCTTACCTTATTGAAACAGGCGTTGCAGGACTGCAAGTGTTAGGGAGAATTCTCTGTTAAAGCTAATTTCCCAAACCTAGTGAGTCCCCCAGCAGCTTTGCTGGATTTTTGGGGTTCATTTTTTCTCCTGCTAAGAGTGAGACTCTTTCTCCCACTCTTAGGCACGATTTGAGAATGTCCTTTGACTATGTAATGTGTTTTATGGGCTATGGGGTCTTTTACTCCATAGGGCTTCATGTGTTCTTGGTATGTGTGTTACACAACACCCTCAGTGCAGTAACACAGGGGTGTCATAGTGATCCCCAAACATAGACTCCATACCCTGGGACTGACTACTGTCTCCCAGGGCATGTTAAGTCACCATTGGCTTTTTCTAGTCTCAAAGTGTGAACAGAACCAGTACAAACCATCATATTGTGGAAGTACTGGTAGGGGTAATTGGATTGCCCCTGGGTCTGTTTTCCAAGGGGGCACCGTCGAGTCCCCCCTTGTCGAGTTTCTGGCTGGTGGCAGTGGATACCACGCGAAATATTCCACCGGAATATTTCCTATGGGATTTTCCCATTCATTTTAAATGCACCACTTTTTGGTGCAATGTTAAAGATACCGCCGGGTTATTTATTTAATATTTATTCCCCGGTTGGGTCTTTTTGCCAGGACTCGGTTTTGAAATGGCGTTTGTGTTCGCCTCTGAAACTCTAACCCAAGTTGAGTCCTTTGTTCCACTTTTTGGCGGGCTTCTCCACAGAAGCCCTCCAAATAGTGCCACTCTGTCTGGGGTCAACAGGATGTGTGGGAGGGGGATTAGGCACCCTGGACTGAGTTGCCTTGGCAACTCAAGTTGCACTCTTGCGTGATTGGCCCAGTGGTGAGCCGCATGTTTGAGTGACAGCTAGGCTGATGAATGGGGGTTTTTCTGCATGAAAGCAGGACTTTGGGGACTGGAACTTCAGAAGTCGCCACAGGACCTAAAGAATCCAAAGAGGGGAGAAGCTGAGCCATCTACAATGACGACACCACAGCTGGAGCCCTCCTGGACGAACTCACCACTTCCCCGACGACAGAGGAGATCTTCCAGGAGAGTCTTCTTCCCTTTGAGCTGGTGGGACCAACCAGTTCGCCTTTTTTGCCTTCCTGGATCGTCTCGTGGTCGAATCGCCCGTGCCAAGCACCCCGGCGGTCGGATAGCCACGCTTCACCACTACCGCGAATTAAAGGGTCTTACCTTTTAACCGGGAAACTCCGCAGCTGGTTTCTTCCCTGGCAGTGCAACGAGCTGAAGCTTTCCTCCACATGGAGATCATCTCTTCCTCTGGACGAAGCCCCGACTTGCACCCGCTGCCAGGAACAACTGCTCCCGCTGGAGCTTTCTCACCATTTCAGGTACTGTGTCCCGCCTGGTCTCCCTTGCAACAGATTGTCCGAGGTGTCCCGTAAATCCTTGACTCTCCATCCTGGGGTGACCTCGGACCTGCTAACATTACCTTTCTGAACTGATCCAACCTCTTTTGACATTTCTGCAAAGACTGAGTGTATTTCCACTGTGTGATCTTGGGCACATTCCGCCTTGCTCTCTCCAAGAGTGGGCCTGGCCTATGAACTTTTTGCTATACAGTAGACCCTGTCTTTCTTGAATTGCTGTGGTTTCTTAAAAGTGTTGGTACTGTGTCATTTTCCTATTCTGCCTTTTATCTCCCTTTTTAAACAAATTATTGGAGTGCCATCTACGGTTATACGCTCACCTCTGTTTTGCTAAATAAGTAGTGTCTTAACCTAGAATTGTCGAATAATTAACTAGGGAGGTGTATATATACTTAGTGACTGTGTTTGAACTTGCTTGACATATTAGTGCCAGTGTATTTTTACAAGTGTGTTTTTAAATAAATAATTATATACTTTTATACCAAAGCTCTGTTCAGGGTTTGCTTGTGCTACTGTATGTTTAGCCCTATTGTGTATACTCTATATACTGCCTAACTCTTCTTGAGAGAAGTCTGACTGCTCAGCCACATCTACCAGGTAAATATGGGTGGTGCGGACTGCTACCAATTGGGTTTACTGCTTACTCTTATAGTCTTAAACTTTTTTGCAGTGGTCCCTAAGGAAACTGCACAGGTTTCTGCCTAACAGCAAGTCCCACCTGCACATCCTCACCATGCTGCTGCTCCTGACAGTAATGTTCAGTAAAGGTATGCGGCACCGGCCAGGCCGCCGCCTGGCAAATGTCCACCAGTGGAATCCCGGACCATAATGCCGCCGACGAAGCCGTAGACCTCGTTGAGTGTGCCCTCGGAATCTTTTCCAAAGCTTCCCAGATAGCAGATGCCACCCAACGAGAAAGTCCTTGCTTGGAGATTGCCCGTCCCTTGACGGACGGTCCATAAGCCACAAGCAGCGGTTTAGAAAGTCTGAACGAGTATGATTCAAATAAAACGCCCTCTTGACATCCAGCGAATGCAAAGCCCGCTCTGCAGGCGTGGAGGCTGAAGCAAAGAACGAGGGCAACACAATAGAGGAGAGTTTATGAAATGTGGTTGGCACTTTTGGGATAAAGTGCGGATTAGTAGCCAACAACACCTTGTCCTTGAAGAACCTCAAGTATGGAGGGTCCAAAACCAAAGCTTGCAACTCAGACATCCTTTCGGCCAAAGTAATGGCCACCAGAAAAGCCACCTTCCAAGACAAAAACTGCAAAGGCGTTGACGACATCGGTTCAAACGGCGGTCTCATCAGACCCGACAGAACCACATTAAGGCTCTACACCGGCAGAAACTTCTTGACTGGAGGAAAAGTCCTAAACAACCGCTTCAAGAAATGCTTGATGAGACAATCACTTAACCGAGGCGCTGCATGCCACTTCCGAGTAAATCTAAAAATTGCTGCCAAGTGTACCTTAATGGAGAAGAATGCCAGCCCCTTTTCCGCCAACTGCAACAAGTAGGGCAGAACTTGCTCCAGTGAAATGTTCAAAGGGTCCACCCCAGGTTGGCCCTTACACCACACACAAAACCTTTTGCATTTACACGCATAGGAGGCATTCGTGGACGGAGCTCTTGCCGCCTCCAAAATAAGCAGACAGTCACCAGAAAGCTTTAGCAGGCCAAACTCGGAGAAGTCAGTAGCCAAGCCATCAGGCTGAGAGATCCTGGATCGTGGTGCCAGACAGCACCCTTGTCCTGAGACAGAAGGACCCGCGTCACTTCCAATCAAATCGGCTCCGTGACAGACAGATGAAGGAGGTCAAAGAACAACAGATGCCTGGTCCAGAATGGAGCCATCAGAATCACACGGCATGGGCATCTTCGAATCCACTGGAGGGTCCGTCAAATGAGCGGAAACGGAGGAAATGCATAAGCGAACCTGTCTGTCCATGGTAACGAGAACGCATCCCCTAGAGACTCTGGGTGAGCCCATCTGCTGGCAAACACTGTGCACTGTTTGTTCTCCCTCGTTGCGTAGAGATCCAACGGAGGACGGCCCCATTTCTGGAAGATCATGGACACCTGTTGCTCCTTCAGCTGCCATTCGTGGAGCTGGCCTACCTCCTTGCTGAGCGTGTCTGGCTGCACATTCAACACTCCCGGCAGATGAAACGCACAATGCCAATGTCGTGCAACAGAGCCCAGTGCCAAAGTTCTTGTTGCTTCATTCGACATCACCCTTGAATGCATGCCCCCGTTTCCTAAGATAAAACATTGTGGTGGTATTATCAGTCAACACCCTCACCCCCTAACCGCGTATGCGCAGTAGAAATGATTTCAGGGCCCAATATACCGCTCTCAACTCGAGCACATTGATGTAGAACTGCGACTCTGCCAGAGACCACAGGCCATGTACCTGCGAGCCCTCGAGATGTGCCCCCCATCCTGTCCGAGAGGCATCTGTCACAATTTTAAAGTGGAACTCCAGTTCCAGCAACGGCATGCCCTGAACCAGATTGTCTGATCACTGCCACCATCGAAGAGCTTCCACCAGACTGCCGGAGATCACCACCTTGTCGGACCACAATCCGCGACTGGCATCATGAAGAGACGACAGTTTTTCAGCAGTGGAATGCAGGACGCCATGGCCCCCAGCAGTGACATGTAGGTCCGGACCGACACACTTGTACCCATCTGCCGCTCTTTGCCGGAGCTTCAGAACCCTCTCGCGCGACGGCTTCACATGACCTAGCTGAGTCTGAAACTCTGCCCCCCAGAAACACCAAGTCCTTGGAAGGCGATAGAAAGGACTTTTCGAAGTTCACGGCGAAGCCTAGCCGTTGCAACAGCTGCATGGAAGCGCCGAGACTTTCCTACGCCTCCCCCGGCGACGAACCGCGTACCAGCCAGTCGTCCAGGTAAGGGTAGACGTGATGACCTTCCCGTCGGAGCCACGCCGCCAAATATTTTGTAAACGTCCTGGGAGACGACTTTAAACCGAACGGGAGCACTCGGAACTGGTAATGATCTTCTCCTTCGAAAAACCATAGAAACTTGTGGTGCCGTCGATGCATGGGAATGTGGAAATATGCGTCCTGTAAATACAACGAGGCCAGAAGCTCGCCCGGCTGTACAGACCGAATGACTTCCTGAAGCGTGAGCATCCTGAACTTCAGGTGTTGCAGTCTCTTGTTCAACACCCGAAGATCCAGACTGGGTCGCAACTTGCCGTTGGGTTTCTTCACCACAAATTAACGGGAATAAACCCTTGGCCTCTCTCGGCCACTGGAACCAATTCTATAGCCCCCTTCTGTAGCATAAGTACAACCTCTTGCCGTAGGATGTGAAAGTGAGGTTGCACGGTGTACACTGGAGGAATGGGACCCGGGGAACACGTGAACTCCAGCGAGTGGCCCAGACGCACCGTGTCCAAGACCCAACGGTCTGACGTAATCTTGCACCACTAGTCCACGTGCAGTGCTACCCTGCCCCCCCCCCCCCAGCAGATTTCCCTGATGACAGTCATTGTTGCGGCTTAGCTTGTCTCCCCTTGGAGGAAGAGGCCTGGCCACCTCTTTTCCTGGAGGCCTGAAAGTCCCAACTCTTCTGCGTCGAACTTCTATACCCCTGGGAGGAGTAACCAGACCGACCGTAAACCCGGTCACTGGAGGAAGTAAACCGGGAATTTCCCGACTCCCCACAGAAGGGACGAAAGGGGCGAAAAGAGTGCCCACTCTGCAAAGCTCCCAACGATTTAGCAGTCTCGGTCGTCCTTCAGACCCTTGAGGGCCTCATAATGCACCTCCGGGTGAAAGTCTGTGCACTTAAGCCAGGCCTGTCGACGCAGCACAACACTGTTGTTAATCTGTTTAAAATTCCACCAAGTCCACAGCAATGTTAATACTATGATTGGCCGCTGTTAGGCAGAATCCTGTGCAGTGCCCTTAGGGACCACTACACACAATTAAGACTACAAGTGGTAGTACAATTTCACCTTTGGTACAAGCCTGTACTACACAGAAAAAGTGGTAGCAATGGCCGAGCAGCCAGACTTATCTGAAGAGCAAATGAGCAATAGTAGAGATTACACAAAGGACTACAATTACTGTGACTCAAGCAAACACTGACTCAAGGTTTCTGGTTAAAAAGTATAAGTACATTTATTTTTAAACCATCTGTTCACAAAATACTTCTATTAAATTAAAACCACACTCCAAATATACTAAACACAACCAATTCCCCTTGTGCATATCAATTCAAGGTAAGTATATTGGGATTTGACAGACCGGTGTTGTGAACCAAAGATGTTATCGTGGGTTAATACGCAATCACTTTTTGACAGTAATGACAGTTCGGTCTTACGAAAGAAAGGCATTCCCGCCAGAAGAAATGTTAACGAAGTCAAACACACTTAGCACATGAATTAAGACAAGCGAATAGGGGATAAAAATCATATGCAATACTTTTGTTAAGGCAAAAAGAATCAGAGGATACTTTCTAAAACGTAGATAAAAGTCAATAGGCCTGCGCCAGTGTCAAATGAAACATGGGTCCTGTTGTTGAGGATCACAAGGTTAGAATAGTTCACGATTCAAGATTGCCAGGAGTACTTGGATATGGTCAAAAGGGGAAGCAAAAGTTATAAGAGGGAAGGAAGACCAGGACAAGCCTTTGGTGAGGAAAAAGGGTTCACAGCAATTCCTCGAAGTTGGACACAGTACCTTATTCGTTTGAAGAAAAGCTGGTGCTATGGCGGCAGTTCCTGGTAGTTCCTGCAGACTCACGGTTCCTGGAGCTTCAGTCGTGGGGCCAAGAAGGACGTCTGGAGCGATCTGCACTACCCAGGGATGAGGCCAGCAGCAGCGAAGCAACGGTGAATAAAAGGTGCGCTCCTTTAAAACAGGAGAGGCTCTTCAGATGGCTATCCGGACCACTACAGCTGTGTGCAGCGATTTTGACCAAGAAAAGGATCCTCTGGCTGTGGAAGGTGAGCTGGTTGATCCCCACCGGGCTCAAGGGCAGAAGACTCCGGACTGGATCTTCTCTGTCGTTGAAAAATGGTGATAAAACCCGACCGGAGCCAAAATAAAAAGCATTTGGGCAAGCGGATTTAAGTTCAAGGCTAATGCAATAGCCTAAAACAGTACCATGTTTATATTCTATAATCGCAGTAGAAAAGATAGGGTAGGTACCACTTCCACCAGCCAAGTCTTAGTGTTAAGGGAGCGAAACAAAGCTCCAAGAGGCGCGGACAAAAAGGATTAAGAATTAACCCTTTCCAATACTCCATGGAAGATGGGGTGTATTGGGTCTGCAGTTTAAATGACTACATAAAGTAAATGGCAACTTTACCTGTTTCTGGGGGACAGTAGTCACTCAAAAAATTGAGTCAGTGGGAAGTCTCAGAGTCACTGCACTGAACCCTGTGTAACACAAAAGGTTGGGCTCATGGAGTGGTGTGGCTCCAGAGCCCAAGATCACACAAACAGTAGAAATACACATGGCAAAACACATGTAAGAGTGGGAAAAAGGTTCACACTCTTACCAGGTGGAAAAAAATAAACCTCCAGAAATCCAGCAAAGCTGCTGAAGGACTCACTAGGTAAAAGAAATTAGCCATAAATGAGAATTCTCCCTAACAGACGCCTCCTCCCCTTCGCGTACCAACAGCATGGCAGCTTTATGGTGTTCCTCAGGCAGATGTTCCGACAGAGGCGCTAGCCGGTGCCACATCTCACGATCATAGCAAGACATGATCGTCAATGAATTGGCCACTTTTATCATCGTCGCCCCAACAGTCAAAACCTTTTTCCCCAAAGGCATTTATTCTCCTGGCGTCACTGTCGGGAGGGGTAACACATTTGTGCCGACTCCTGGCTTTATGGCTAGCCGCCGCCGACACCAAATCAGGCGTGGGCTGCGACACTAAGCACTTCGGTGTAGAGTCCGGGGCCTTAACTTCTTCTCCAGCCTCCCTTTGACAGCCGGTTCCGAGAAGGGATGTTGCATCGTGCGCAGGCCCTCCTGCCACACGTGGTCCAGGATAGGCACGGCGAACACAGCTTTCCGTCTCTTGCCCATGTGGTCAATCAGGAAGCACCCTTTCCGCTCCTCCTCAGGAGCCAACCCAAACTCTACACATGCCTTCGCCATCATGGTGAGTAACGCCCCAACATCATTGGAAGGAGGCTTGTGTGCGTTACTACCAGGCAAGTCCACCTCAACATCCAAATCCCACGCCAGATCCCTTGACGGCAACGAATAGCCAGTAGACATGGTCCCCCTAGGTACACTGTCCGACTCAGAAACCAGTAGCTCACCCTCTTTAGGATGGGAATGTGGGTGATCTTCACTCACCGGCAGAGGCAACTCAGCCGCAGCCATCGAATGCTGTGGAACACCTGCAGCGTCGACGATCGGCCCCACCGGAGCCACATTCAGAGGAGGCAATCTGGAAGCCAGCTGGCCCAACTTGGATTGCAGCGTGGATAGGACCTGGAGCGATAACATGGTCTGCGGATTCACCAGTGGGTAACTGGACGTACCAGCCCCCACACCAATCAACGTCGATGGACCAACACACTGCAGGCCCAGGGCTGATGGACCAAACACCGGCTCCCATTCGTCCTCCACCTCCAATGACACCGACAAAGCAGCAGTTTCTTGATGAAGAAGACTGTCAGGCAGAAGAGAGTCAAAAGCAGAAGACTGCCACTCCTCACTCGTCGGCAGCAAGCTGTCCGTTTCCATTCTCAAAGACGAGAACATCAGGCCTTTATCACCTGTCGTCGCCGGAGCCAATGACACAACCGTCGACGACATCAGTGCTGTCAGAGAAACCGTCGATGATGACTTAGTCGGAACCGCAACCTGCAGTGTAGATTTTCCAGGCGATCCCACCTGCCTGGTCCCACTGGACCAGTGTTTAGACTCCCTGCTAGAGGACGACCTGTAATGGTCCCCTGAAAAGGAGTGTTTCGACGACAAATCCTTCTTGGCCTTCACACCTGCGACGGCGACTTCTCAGGCTTACTTCCAGACCCTCGGGACTGGTCCGACTGACCATGCTTGGACGAAGACACCCCCCATCGACAGGCGTTTATTCAACGAGAATCGACCACTCTTCCCGACTTCCGCCCCAGGGGCAGGTGAGACGACTTAGCTGGAGGCGCAGCTGACGCCGCCCGGCGATCTGCCGCTTGAACAGGCCTTTCAGACGCCAGGCTACGAACCGACCTCAGCTCCGAGGCAGGCTAGGTACCCTCATTCAGCCAACACACCAACTGCCGATTGCGGTCCTTAAGCGTCTTCTGCGAAAATACCCTTTACAGATCTCTCAAGAATCGGCCGAGTGATGGGGTAAAGGCAATAGAGGCATATGCCCATCCCCCCTCATACACCTTCAGCCTGCAAGTCGCACAGGGCCGGAACAGGGACTTCTTCATTCCTGAAGACATCGCAAAAACCAATAGCACAAGTACGTGCAGGAACCACAACGTCTGAGGTGATCCCAACACTTTGGAGACGGTTGAAATCTGAAGGGAAACCGCAGGGGCAGGGCTATTTTTTATTTTTATTTTTATTTATTTGGTTGGTTGTAAACAACCTCTCAAATAATTAGTACAAAAGGAATAACAATATAATACAATCGCATAAAATATATAATATATATACATTATTCACATAATATCCAAAAAGGAAAGGAGATTTAATAAAATAGAAAATAGAAAAAAGGAAAATAAAAAGATAAAGAAATCCTAAATCAAACAATTCATAAACATAGTTAGCTAACTATAAGGAGAATTACAAAGAAGTCAGAAAAATATTTCTATGCAAAGAAGCAACGTACATTCTGTGATCATGCTTGCCATTGCAGTCATTTGCTTAATTTGTGTCAATGTTAACCAATGAAAAAATAGTCGCAATTCTGACTGTCAATTTTCTACTAGGAAAAATTACAAACCAAATTTCATCTTTAGTCATGGGAGTGTACACACATAATAGACCTTGAAAATAAGTTTCTTATTGATGTTAACTCAGGACAAGTAACAACCAAATGTTTCAATGTTTCAGGACATTTCTCATTGGAGCAAAATCGACAATGACTCGAATGTTTTGAAAGGTAACCCCTTCTTGCCAATATTTCAGCTGTTGGTAACAGATTCAGTCTAAATCGCATATATTGTTGTCTAATATGCGAAGATGGACCTTTTAACAGATAATCAGCCATTACTCTATTTTTTTGATCCAAATAAATGTCCGTCAAAGTCTTTATAGGTACAACATTTTGCTCTGTTACAAATCCAATCATATTGGAACAATTTCGTTTTCGCGCGATTAGGATTCGTTAGCAATGTCTCAATTGATACACACGCATCTGACAGTGCGTTTAGTACATCATTTCGCCACTGTAAAGGAAATGTATGATCTGAGCTAATAAGATAAGCAAGAGCGCACAAAATATTCTTTGTTCCAAGACCCAACAGACATTTACGAAAAAGGTTGCACATTTTCCATAGTAGTTGAGCAAAAAGTGATATTAGACCTAATTCAAAACGGATTATGGATATTGGAGTGCAGTTTGGTAATTTCAACACTGATTTCCAGAACTTACTCTCACAAACATCCCACAGTTTGCATTTTAGAGGTAGTTTTGTTTCGCCCCCATACAATAAAATCGGGACCACCTTACTTTGATAAAACATCATGATATGTTTGCATGAGAATCTCCCAAATTTGAATACTAGAATGTTTGCTTGCGATTTCAAATTCTGTAATTTTGCATTCAGTGTTGAAATATATGATGTATCTGAGAGAAAATTATACACCATTGTACCCAGATACTTGTATACAGGTACATTCATTAATTATATAGTCTGCAGATGCCAGTTATAACTTTTTAGGGAGATGGACTTATTTCGGTGACAAATTACTACTTGGGTCTTTTCAAGATTGATTATGAGATTGTTATCTGCAGAATACCTTGATAGTTCATTCAATAAGTTTTGCAATCTACTGGGAGTTTGCGATGATAAAATCAAATCATCTGCATAAAGCATCCATGCAATTCGTTGTCCACCCATTTTTGGCGCATCATTTACAGAGTGCATTAATCGTTCACCCAGATCAAGGATAAAAAGGTTAAATAAAAGAGGCCAAAATACAACCCTGTTTAAGCCCTCGCTCGGTCAAAATAAATGCAGACAATAGACCTTCTATCGTAAGTCTGATCTGTAATGCCGTGTTGGTATGCAATTGCTTGATGATCGAAATTAGAGAGGAAGGACAACCATACTGAGCCATTTTATCATACAGCATATCACGATCAACAGAATCAAAAGCCACCCGAAAATCAACAAACGCAAGATATAATGTCATGATGTTTGGGGATGTCCCCAATCCCGAGATGAAACCTGATTGAAACGGATCTCTTCTCTCTCGTTCTGACGCCCACCTGTTTAAATCCCTAAGGACAATTCGATTAAATATTTTCCCCGAGGCATCGAACAAGGCAATAGGCCTATAATTTGCCGGATCTGATCTATCCCCCTTTTTATAAATCGGGAGTATAATCAAATGTTTCCATGATTTTGGAATGATTTGTGTTTGAATGATGTTTGAAAACATGGTATACAATATTTCAGACCATAATTTAGGATGTTGTTTTAAGGCATAGTTCGATAAACCATCTGGTCCTGGGGCACGCAACTGACTCGCTTTGTTTATATAGTACTCAATGTCTTCTCTATTAAAGCTCAATGCAAATTCATTAATAGAGCTTCCTAAGTGACTATTATTTTTACTTACTGGCTGTTTAAATAAATCTGTATAATATTTAATCCAGACTTGCTCAGAGACATTGTTGGATTGATATTTAAGTTGATGTCCAGCAGTAGATTGATTTAGTCTGGCCCAAATTTGAGCTGTGTTCTTCCCAGCTAAAGCTTGTAACATGGAAACACCATCGTTCTGATATAAAGAGGCTCTATACCGTCGCAACCAATTTTTGTGTCTTGTTTTGATGTTGTTTAATATTGCACCTCTAATATTAGGCGATAGTTTCATGGCCTCTCGCTTGTTAGAGCGATAGATGGTTTTAGCTGTTTGTACTTGTTTGTTAAATACATGTAGCGTTTGCAATTCGGGCATTATACATTTTTTCCTCTTCGGTTGGAATAATAACATCAAGTCATGATATACAATGTCATCACATTGCACCTTTGTTGCTTTAGTGATCTCTAAAGCATAAAAATGACAACCTTTCCAAGGAACTTTCAGACCATCGTAGTCTATTGCCTCCACTATTTGCTGAGACCACACTTGCTGGAAAATTGTCTTTTCGGTTAGGCAGAGATTCATTCATCTGCCAATTCATGAATAGACAATTAAGATCACTCAAAGTCGTCGGTAGAATGGAAAGGAACAAGTTACTTACCTGTAACTGTTGTTCTCCAGCATGGGTCTGGCATGGATTCACATGCTCATGAATATTCCCCGTCGTCAGGCTGGGAATCCTCGGTAAAGAAAAAACCAGTATCAGTTTCGTTTCTGGTCTGTCTTTCGTAGTAATAACCAATCACTGGTCTCTGCGTCATACTGACCACAGCCAATGACTGCCCTCTACCTAAGCACCGCCTCTGGCAGCCATCTTCAGATTTGGAAGCACGTGAAGTGGCAGTATGACCAAGTGAAGAGCCGCAGAGGGGTAGGCGGGAGGGTTCGCATGTGAATCCATGCCAGACCCATGCTGGAGAACAACAGTTACAGGTAAGTAACTTGTTCCTTCTCCAGCATGGGGTCTGGCATGGATTCACATGCTCATGAATAAAGAATACATAGCAGTACACACATGCACAACCACGGGAGGTGGCAAAGGCTCAACATTAAGCATTACATCAAACTCGACATTAAGCACCTTAGCTCCTCACCAGGCTCACCTCAGGCGAACAGGTTGCGCAGCACTGCTTGGCCGACCCTGGACTCCTCCCTGGAATCCCGGTCGACGCAGTAGAATTTCGTGAAGGTGTGCGTCGACCTCCACGTAGCAGCCCTGCATATGTCCAGCAGGGGCACACCAGATAGGAACGCCGTGGTAGCTGCGATTGCTCTGGTGGAGTGGGCTCTCGGACGGCCAGGCAGCGGTCGGTTTGCCAACCGGTGACAGTACATGATACAGCCGGAGAGCCATCTGGAAATGGAAGCCTTCGAGAAAGCCTTCTCCTGATTGACAGGTCCAAAGTTCACAAAGAGTTGTGACGTCTTCCGAAAACACTTTGTGCGGTCTACGTAGAACTTAAGCGCTCTAGCCACATCCAGCGAGTGCAAAGTCCTCTCAGCCGGCGACGAAGGCGACGGGAAGAACACAGGCAACACCAAGGGTTCGTTGAGATGGAAGTCCGACGGTACCTTGGGCATGAAGGAGGGGTGCGTCCTGAGCACTACCCTCGTGTCGTGAAAAGTCAAGTACGGGGCCTTGCAGGAAAGGGCCTGGATCTCTCCCACCCGTCGTGCGGAGGTGATGGCCACAAGAAACGCTGTTTTCCACGACAGAAACTTCAACGGGGCCGAGTGCAGAGGCTCGAACGGAGGTCCCATGAGCTTGGTCAGCACCACGTTGAGCTCCCACGCCGGGGCCGGAGCTTTCACCGGCGGGAACGATCTGAACAGTCCCTTCATGAACTCTTTCACCAGACGATGAGACCACAAGGACGTCCGGCCCGTGGTTCTGGTGTATCGGGAGATCGCAGCAAGATGAATCTTGATGGACGCGTGTGCCAGTCCAGCTTTGGCCAGCGTCAGCAGGTACGGCAGTACTTGGGGAGCCGTAATCCGTAGAGGGTTAATCTTCTGTGCGTGGCACCAGACAGAGAACCTCTTCCATTTGTGTCCGTAGCATTTAAGAGTCGAGGACGCCCTGGCCTTTGCAAGAACCTCTCTGCAGTCGGCCGGTATGTTGTATCCTCCAAACTCTAGCGCTGCAGGAGCCAGGCCTGCAAGTTCTGCGATTTCGGGTCGTGGTGGAGGATGGCGCCTCCTTCCCTGGAGAGTAGATCCGCGTCCACCGGCAGCTTGATTGGCGGGGACGCTGACAAGTCCAGAAGGTCCGGGAACCATATCTGCCTCGGCCACGCAGGTGCGACGAGGATCATCCTGCACCGTGACCTCTTGAGCTGGTTGACGAGCCGGATTAGCAGCGGCAAAGGAGGGAACGCGTAGAGGAACAGGCCCTCCCAGGGGAACGAGAAAGCATCGCCCATGCTCCTCGCCTGGGGAAACCTGCTGGCGAACCTCAGGCACTTGGAGTTCGTCGCCGTCGCGAACAGGTCGATCTGGGGTGTGCCCCACCGTCGGAAGAGACGATCCACTAGATCCTGCCGTAGCTCCCACTCGTGGCACGAGCGCAGCTCCCTGCTGAGCGAGTCGGCGATGGTGTTTTTTCTCCCTGCCAGATGAAACGGCACCAGAAATATCCTTTGGGCGACGGCCCAATGCCACAGGTCCTGCGCCTCCTTGGACAGTGCTGGGGACCTGGTTCCGCCCTGTTTCCTGATGTAAAACATGGTGGTGGTGTTGTCGGTGAAGATCCTCACCACCTTGCCCTTGAGGGACGGAAGGAAGGACCTGAGGGCCCAAAACACTGCACGGAGCTCCAGGACGTTGATATGTAGGGATTTCTCCGTCGGGAGCCAAACGCCTCTTGCGTGCAGATCTTCGGTGTGCGCTTCCCACCCTTCCAGGGAGGCATCCGTGGTCACTGTCTCCTGGTGGGCTGGGGTCTGGAAGTCCATGCCCGCCGTCAGATGCGCGCGGGTGCCCCACCACCGGATCGCTCGTCGGAAACTCTCGTTGAGTGTGATCCTTTCCTAGAAGCTGCCCGTCGTTTGGATCCAGCGCGCGTCCAGGAACTCCTGCAACGGGCGCATCCGGAGCCTGCACATGGGAATGAGGTAGATGCAGGAAGACATCATTCCGAGGAGGGACTTGATGGACCTCACCTTGGCCGCGTCGGCCACCAACATCCGCTGCACCTTGCCCAGGATGGTCCTGGTCCTCCCCTCCGACGGGGAGGCCAGAAGGGACACTGTGTTGAGCCTCGCTCCCAGAAACAGAGCGTCTTGCGCGGGTACCAGGTGGGATTTGGCATAGTTCACGGAGAATCCCAAGTCCGTGAGAAGTTGGACGGTCCTTGCCGTGTGAACCGCGGCGAGCTCCCTCGTCTTGGCTCGGATGAGCCAGTCGTCCAGGTAGGGGCAGACGTGGATCCCTTCGCGGCGCAGCTGCGCCGCCACCGGTGCGAGGCACTTGGTGAAAACCCTGGGTGCCGACCGTAGTCCGAAGGGGAGGGCTTTGAACTGGGACTTTTGCGCCTTGATGAACTTGTTCAGACGTCGCAGGTCTAGGATGGGGCGCCATCCTCCCGTCTTCTTCACGAGGAACTATCTCGAGTAAACTCCGGAGCCCCGAAGCCTCTTTGGGACGAGTTCGATGGCGCCCTTCCTGAGCATCGCCTTTACCTCCAGGAGAAGTTGAGGGACGTGAAGTTCTTTCCTGGCCACGGGGGGGACGTGCGGACACCTTCTTTGAAACTCGAGCGCGTGGCCCCGGGCCAAGGCGTCCAGCACCCAACGGTCGGTGGAGATGGGCTCCCACACGCTGACTAAGCTCGCCAGCCGGCCTCCCACCGGGGTGCTTCGGTGGGGGCCCGACCCCACGGCCGGTTCAATCCTGCTTCGACGAGGCTTTGCCGCCTTGACCTCCTTGGCGATGACGGCGGGGTCCGCCAGACTTGCCTCGTCCTCTGTAGGCCTCCTGAGACGACGAGCGGGCCGCTTGACGGTAGGTGGAGAAACCGCCGCCGGAACCTTTGGAGGCGCCCTTGCCTCCGCTGCTCCGAAAGGGCGTCCGTCGTTGTTGCAGAACTTCAAGGGCCCGGGCCGTCTCGGTGTCCGCTTTAATGGCCTGAAGGGAATCGTCCACTGTTTTCCCAAACAGGTTGTTCCCATCGAAGGGCATGTCCAGGACTCTGGTCTGAACGTCTTGACGGAAGTCCGTAGCCTTGAGCCATCCACGCCGCCTAAGGCAAACGCCGTTGCCCAACTGGCGGAACCCAGTGTCGGCGATGTCCGTCGCAACGGTAATGGCGTGGTCCGAAGCCACCTCACCTTCCTGCAGGATCTCCAGGGCCTCTGCCCTCTTGTCATCCGGCAAGAAGTCCAGCAGGGGAGCCAGTTTGTACCAGAGCTCCCTGTCGTAGCGGGCCACGATAGCCAAGGCGTTGGCCGCTTTAATCGTCGTCGCTGCAGACGAGATGACTGCGTCCCATAGCGTCCAATTTCTTTCCCTCGCCGTCCGGTGGGGAAGTCGATGTGGAGGCCGCACCCCCCCCCGCTCTTTTCCTGGCCGCCGCGGAGACGACGGAGTCCGGGGTAGGCTGCGCCCGGAGGCACAGGGGGGCCGTGTCCAGGACCCGGTACTTTTTCTCGTACCGGTCTCTTCTAGCTGGCGTCGTGGAAGGGTTCTTGAGGAGGGTGAGGCCCTCATCCCAAATGTCGTCCAATGGAGGCACTGCGAGGACCGTCTTCCTCTTGGCCTCGCGCCGCTGATAAAGGAAACCTTCCTCCTTCTTCTCCTCAGGGCAGAGTTGGAAAAGCTCGGATGCCCTGGTGATCATGGAGTGGAACGATCCAATCTCGTCGGGCGGAGAAGCCCTGGTGGGAGGCGACGACGGTACATCCTCGTCGTATACCTAGTCGTCCGTACCCGTCGCTGCCGTGTCAGTCCCCGTATCATCCCCTCGGGTGGACGGGGAGGAGGGCTGGAAGGGGCGCGACGGCTGAAAAGGAGGCGGAGGGTGGATCCTTCTTTTCTTGGTAGGGGGAACACCAGAAGGTCCCGGTTCTGGGTCCCCCGACGGGAGAGGTTCCGTCGGCAACGGTAGTCTCGTCCTTATCTCTGAGCATAAGGACTGTATAGCCAACAAAATGGCCGCCGAGTTGTCTCGCGGCGCTGGCAGAGGGGAATCTGACGGGCGATCAGGGGCCCCGTCGGTACCCTCGTCGTCACCTGCGTCGGGATCCATCCCGACGGGCCGGTCTTCTTCCACGCCGAAGCCGTGGCTTAAGACCTCGACCAGCTCCTCCTCCGAGGTTGAGGCCGAATCTACGACGACGCCCTGCCCCCCCTTTTTCTTCCCCACGGGGGATTTCACGGGGGTCCTATCGATGGGCACAAAAGAGGACTCCCTCCGAGGTGGCAGGGAGACTCTGAGCCCCGAGGTCGCCACCACTGGTGTAGCCTCCACAGGCTGAGCCAGGGCCGCCGCGACAGTTTCGATAGAGGGCCTGGCCGGATGGATTAAGGCCTTCACCACCTTAGGTGCGCTCACCGCCTTATCCTTGAGGGGGGGGGACACTGCCTCGCTCCCCCTCCGCCTTCGAGCTCGACCGGGGCCTCGGCCTTCCTCTTACCCGACCCAGAGCGTTGGCTCGTGGTTGATGGTGCCGGGGAGGGTGCGCCCAGCCTGGCGCCCGTAGAGCCCGACCGTTCGGCGCTCCCGGTGCCAGCGGACTCGCGGTGCTTGGCCTTATGTTGGACCCCCGTCGCTGGGGCGTCCTCAAAGGTCTTAGAAGACCGCTCAGATTTCTTCCTCTTCTTCTCGCCGGACGGGCTCTTCCCTTCCAGCCAGTTGGCGAGACGTTGATGGTGGTCCTTCATGGTCCGCTCCGACATGTTGCCGCAAAACGCACAGTCCTTCTCCACGTGCGTCTTGTCCTCATGTAGGCAGTAAAGACAAAAAGAGTGTTCGTCCTCCTTGAAGACGTTCTGCAGCTGGCATCCAGGGCAGACCCTGAACAGCTTTCCGGGCGTCGAGCTTCCCTTCTCCTGGGCCATGACCGGGCCTGAGAAACTTCTGGAGTCCTCCAAAAGCGTAGCTCGACGAAATCTTCACCCTTGAGGGGCGCAGACGAATCCGACACGGGTCCCCGTTGATCGGATGGAGCAATAGCACGAGGATCCCAACACATGAACGTGCGGTAAAAATCTGAAGATGGCGGTGCTTAGGTAGAGGGCAGTCATTGGCTGTGGTCAGTATGACGCAGAGACCAGTGATTGGTTATTACTACGAAAGACAGATCAGAAACGAAACTAATACTGTTTTTTTCTTTACCGAGGATTCCCAGCCTGACGACAGGGAATATTCATGAGCATGTGAATCCAGGCCAGACCCCATGCTGGAGAAATTATGTTATGTGATGGATTATGTGATAAATTGGTTGTTGCTATGACTTGAGATGTCACATTATTCATATTTATAATGAATCCCAGCTCATACAGTTGGTTTTTTGCAAGGCAGATGGTATTAAAACAACCCTCGAGTTTATCCATAATTTCATCGATGTCACACACTGTGGGTTCTCAAATTCAACCAGTTGAATGTCAACAGAATTAATATCTTCCAACTCGGGTAGCTCCGAAAAGATTGACAGTATGGATTGCCGATTCAAAACATATTGTACGCATGGAGGTGGACGACACAAGATGTCTAATGAGTATAAAGCTGGTCGTTTGATCATCACATTTGCAGTTTTTTTTTACCAACGGCTGGCCAGAGGATACAGTGACATTGGATGAAGGTTTCTTGAATTTTCGAGGCAGTGGAGTTTGCAATAGCTGACTCAATTAAACGATAAATTTCTGGGGCTAATGTTGATATTATACTCGAGGTAGATTTCTCAGAAGTGGAGTCTGTTGCATTCTGTGTTCTAATCGCTAGTTCAGGGACTATATCCGTTAATTGTTCCAATTCACCGACTGGGACTGTGGAGGTTCGAGATAGAATACAGCTTCCAGAGGAGTCAGGGTTTCTCAATGATGCAGATGCGCAAGATGTTTCCGCCAATTGTGTATAAGATTCTTGCTTTTTGCTGTTTAGCCTAGGTTCACAAAGAATTAGATATTTTTGCGATGGTTGTGCTGACA
This sequence comes from Ambystoma mexicanum, assembly GCF_040938575.1. Classification (NCBI taxonomy): domain Eukaryota; kingdom Metazoa; phylum Chordata; class Amphibia; order Caudata; family Ambystomatidae; genus Ambystoma; species Ambystoma mexicanum. Next base: position 455,228,920 of record NC_090932.1, read on the forward strand.
TATAGGCATCAACAGCATGCCTGATCTCTTTTCTATGTAGATCCAACATCTGTGATGAAGAATCCAATGGAGTAACAGAAATGACATCTTTATGATTATGTGTCATATTAGAAGCAGATTTATCAGATGACGTGGATTCATTCAGTTCACTGATGATTTCAGTCAGGTCGTTTACTGATTCTTCAGTGGATGAATTAGAAACATGACTGTTCTGATCATTACTTTTGCGTACTTGTGCTTGCAATTGATATTTTTTAGAGATTACTTTAGAAGCTAATGTGTTAGTTTTTTTGACGATCGTGTTTTCCCATTAAATTGTTCAGGGCAAGCGGCACGCATAGTGCTTTGCAACTTATCATTTTTTCCATTCATAATCTGTCCAACTTCCGATGACCCACTCTCGATGGTTCTTGTCACACTTTGAACGTTCTCCGTTTTTTTTTCCTCTAAAGTTCTATACTTTCCTTTCCCCAATTTTATTTCTATATCCTGGTCAGCAGTATTGACTCTGTGGGTTATCTGTGTTTTTTTTTTTAGGAAAATAGAAGCAATCTTTAGAGTAGTAGTTGGTTTCTCTGTGATGTCTATCGTGACTGGGGCTGATTTTGAACATTTCTCAGGTTTTAATTTGAGAAATATCGGGGCCATCTTAAGATCGCTTTTTGGAAAATCTATTTATCTAGTGGAAAGTTGATTGTCCATATGTCTTTCGGTTTGTGAGCCCTTAGACTTTCTCATATGAATCTGTTCTTTCAGGTTAATTACTCCTTCATCCACCTCATTTGCAGTTCTGTCCATGGCTGTTCTTTGACTATTTGTGATATTTTTACTTGATGTATAAGTACACTGGTTGTTGGATATATTTAATTCAACCATTGCCAAATCCATGGTCATCTCATCTGATGCTGTGTTTAAACTTCTTTTCACAGCAATACTGGAATTGATGTTAGTTTACTTTAATTTTCTTTGTTTTTTCAATTTTTTTCTTTCTTCTTTCTGTAAACTAATTCTATCCTTTTGACGCCGTTGCCTCCTTGCTTGTCTCTTTCTCTCTTTTTTTCCTCGATGGAATAACAATTTGCAAAGATTTCTCTTGTACTAGATCCTCCTGATCCTGGTTTCGAACAGAGGGATTAGTTATTTCTGATTTATCCTGCGTGCAACCATCTTGAAAATCCTCCTCCACATTACTAAACGTCTAAACTCCTCCAGAGTAGATTCGGACAAAGGAGTGTCATCCATTTCCACGAAATGGTCCTCGTTCTGAGCAAGATCTGATGTCTTCTGATTTAGCAGGTGCAATTGTGCCAATATCTCTTGATGCATTTTTTGGTCCTTTTCTTCAAGTTCACCTTTTGTGATTAAAGATCTCTGTATAGCTGAAAGATCAAAACTCTGTTTCGTCATTTCCAACTTTAGGTCCTGTCGTATCTGCTTAAGATCTGTATTAACAGTATAGCAGCAGCTGACTACAGCCCCATCCAGTGTATTTACATCTCTTATTAGTTCAACTAAGGATCCGGTTTGGGACTGAACTTCTCCTTTAAGCAATTCAAAAACAGAAACTAAAGAACTTAAAACGTAGTTTAGTGCACTCAGGGTATTATTAGTTGGTTGTGCCATGTCTTTCATAGATTCTGCATGTTGCTCTAAAATAATTGGATCAATATCTGTTGATCTTGCATTTTCTTCTTCAATCATTACACAAGACTCATGACTTAATTCAGATCGCGAGGAGGGCAGTTGTTCTGACACATGATCACTTGTTTCCAGATCCAATCGAGTTATGGATTTAACCTCCCCAAAATGTTGATCGATTTTGTTCTGTATTTTTGAGGTGGTCACAGTGTATTCAAGCCCCATCTTCCAATTACTCACTGCAATTGAATCAGCTCCTAAGGTATCCAACAGATCTTGTCTGAGTCAATTATTCTCCTTGTGAACTTGCACCAAAGTTGTCTGATTCTCAGGAGATGGTGTGATGTTAGTTCTTGTATTTATATGAGCACTTTCAGATCTTGAACCATCAATATGGTCCTTATTTGAAATTTCACTACCATCCCATTCAGGTGCCTGTAAATCGTCCATTAAGGGGTTGCTGCGTAGTTTCATAATTCTGTCTCTCGATAAGGTTAATTTCTAACTATTATTTCTTAATAAGTACTAGCGCAGATGAGGTTGAATTCTTGTTTATCCAACACTCCAATTCCCTAGGCACAATAATTTGACACACGGGAATGACGCATGGATCAATTTGATGTCTTTGTTTTTATGTTTTTTTTTTTTAAAGGGGAGGAGCCCACAATCACCACCTGAAAAGGGGAGCAACTCAGATGGCTTGAGAACTAAATTCAACAGTCATTACTTATTTTCACCAAATGAGCAGTCAAACGTTATAGCAGTGAGAGCTCGTACTCCACCGGTGTAAAGGTAAAGTGCCAGCACTGCTAGCACTGTAAAAAAAACAGTTATATAAGTTGCTGTTAGTGCAACTGAAGGAGATAAAAAATTGGGCTCGGGCGGCTCAAAGGCAGTATGCCAACAGTCACCGCACGAGCGCAGCAGGCGAATAAAATGCAAAATTTAAACTAATACAGTTGACCGAAATGAGTGCATTCATGCGGCTCAAAGGCAATAGCCAACAGTCACCGTGCTAATATAACAGTCACCTGCCAATAATTTGTGAATCCGAGTGATTGAATAGTAGAACGCCAACTATGGGCCGCTATGATGACAACAGTCCGACACAGCTACAACCATTAACCTAGTGTTCGGGCGGCTCAAAGGCATGCGCCGACAGTCACCGCGCGAACACAGCAATTTAAACGCGACACTATCCGTGCCTTCGATTGAGATGTCGCAGAGGATAGATTAAATTATCCCAGTGGGAAAGGTCGAGCGTCACAAGTGCAGAGCAAGAGGTATAAGAGGCGCTTGGAATATCCAATATAAATCAGAACCCGGCAGCTCGGACTGCTCAGACTGCCTTCACTCGCCTCCACTTGGCTCCGCTCCGCGGTAGAAATTAGTTTTTGTAGCTGTAGCTGCAGCTCCTCCCGGTTTGGAAAAACACTGTAGAAAGACTGTTCCAATAGTAAAGCAGAAGGGCAGACCGCTCAGACTGCCTTCGCTCCGCTCCAGCATTTATTGCCTACGTCCTCTTGGTGGTGGCTAAAGCACCCGAAAGGATGTTGATAAGACACTGAAGTGTCGAAGTTTTCCATAGGAAAACGCCAAGTTAAAATGACCGAGGTTCCCAGCCTGACGATGGGGAATATTCAGAGCATGTGAATCCATGAAAGATCCAATGTTGGAGAAGACTATGTACCATCAACTACAAGAGGGGAGGAATGGCAGGCAAATGTGATTCTAAGAAGATACAAAGCATCAGAAATACAGTTAAGTTAAGTAATGTTTGCCTTCTGAGGCTTGTGGATCTGCTTAGAATCACATGCTGTGCATAGACTAGCGAGCAGTACCAGGAGATGCAGATGGAATGTTAGAAGGTATAGCGGCAAAGAGATGTCTCAACACTGCTTGACCCACCTGTGAATCACTCTTAGAGAAGAACAAGTTAGGGCGCTGTGCGTCGATGCAGTCGACTCGATGTCCCTCGAGGGCCTCCGTCTCAAGGATGATATCATCGAAGGTATATATAGCACGTGCAGCGCCCGTTGGCTTCAGTTCTGTTTTTCTTACAGTAGAAACTACCTGCAAAACCACTGGTACTATAGTTTGAAGGAACAAAAGCTGTAAAAGTATTGGCAATTCTACTACGGGGTAGGCTGGGAGGGCGATGAGGAATATGGGGAGGAACCTCGTCGAAAGAACGTTACCAGAGGTAAGAAACTTGTTATTCTAATGGATTGGGTCCTCCCACGTATTCCTCATCTTTGATAGACTCTCAGTGTTTGTTTTGGTGGAGGGAGTAAGAATTTAGTTATGAATGGAGGACAGTCTTTCCAAAGCTTCCATCCTGACCGAGGGAAGATTCAAGGCAGTAATGCCTTGTGAACTTGTGTATAGTAGATTTTTAGATTGGTCACCCCTTTGCAGAGTCGTAGAGGTAGCGATGCCCCTGGTGGAATGGGCCCTTAAACCTGCCTGCCAGCCTGTATTATTCTGAGATTGCCAGAAAGATCCATCTGGATAAGGTCTGCTTTCTCACAGCCTGACCCAGTTTGTGACTTCTATAGCCTATAAAAAGCTGATCATCTATACGAAGTTTGGATAATCTAGAGATATAGAAGCGTAAAGCTCTACGTGGATCCAATCTGTGAAAACCTCTCCTCTTTGCCGGGACGAGGTGGAGGGTAGAAAGGGGGCAATACAATTGTTTGTCCTACATGGAAATCTGAAATGATTTTTAGGTAAAAATGAAGGCTTAACCCTCAGGACCAACTTATCCTTGTGGTAAATAGCAAAAGGGTGGCTTGGATGATAGTGCCAGCAATTCACTCACTCTACAGGCTGAAGTTAATGCTACCAACAGAATGGTTTTAAATGTTAGCAACTTTAACAGACATGAATTTAGAGGTTCAAAGGGTGCACACATTAGAAATGTTAATACCAGATTAAGGTCCCAAATTGGAACCTGGAAAGGAGATGGGGGAAACACATTGCTGAGTCCCTTTAGAAATTGTGTCAAAAGTGGGATCTTAAAATATGAAGATTCTTCTGACGAGCGCTTAAAGATGGATAGCGCCACCAAATACACCTTCATTGTTTCAACCTGGAGCCCTTGCACCAGCTGCAGAACTTGCTTCAACGGCACAAGGACTTTGTTGCTGGCGTTCTGGCCGATAGCAAATTCTCCATTACGTCATCTGGGGGGTGCCAATCCTTGTATCTCAGTCTCTCTGAAACCATGCGTGAAGGCCAAGTGTCTTGACCTGTGGACGTAGAACCTGACCAGCCTCTCGCGAGAGAAGAACAAGTTACTTACCAACTGTAATTTTCTTTCGACTGGATGTTCCTCCCACGTATTCCTCATCTTAGATACATTCGTCAGCTTGCTGCTTCTTTCGGATTTTTTTTTCGCCAGAGGGCACTGTGCACAAGGCCGCCTAGCTTGGTCTCTCGAAGGCCGCCGTCAAGCGTCGATGTCATCCGTCGTATAAATGGCTCGAGCCGCGCCCGTTGTTTAAGTTCTGGTTTTTTCCCCCGATGTTAATGGTCGCATCATTTGTATTTTGTGTCGGCAGATATCAGGCTCTTAAGGAAGTGCAAGTGCAACAAGCCTAACAACTGTATGGAGGGTTAAGTTGGGAAGTTCGAAGAGGAATACGAGGAAGGAACATCCAGTCGAAAGAACATTACAGTTGGTAAGAAACTTGTTCTTGGAATGGATTGTGTCCTCCCACGTATTCCTCATCTTAGATAGACTCCCAATGCAGTTGTAATTTAGAGGAGGAGGGAGTACCATAGTTCTTCAATTATGCACAGAATGAAGGACGGCTTTTGCAAAAAAGCCTCCTTGGTAAAAATTGGTGTCTAAACAATGTTTTGCAAAAGTGTGCATTGATGACCAAGTGGCCGCAGCACAAATGTCTTGCACTGGGACACCTCTGAAGTGCTGTGGAAGTTGCCATGCCCCTGGTTTAATGAAACCATCTGGAGGCTAGTTCCCAGCTAATTTGCAACATTCAGACATTGCTAGGATAATCCATCTGGATATAGTTTGTTTGGACACACCAAGGCCCAATTTATGTCCAGTATAACTGACAAACAACTGATCTGTTTGTCTAAATCTTTCCAGTCTAGATATGTAGAAACAGAGCCCTTTTAGGGTCTAGACTGTGGAATCTTTCCTCCTCTTTACTAGCGTGTGGAGGAGGATAAAAGGATGGTAAAGTGATTTTCTGTGACAGATGGAAATCCGAAACTATTTTAAGTAGGAAAAAAGGCTTGACCTTTAAAACAACTTTATCTTTATGGAAAACTGTGCAAGGAGGCTTGCAAGAGTGCCTGCAACTCACTCACCCTGCGGGTTGAAGTTAGAGCCACTGGTTTTTAAAGTTAGGAGCCTTAAAACACAAGAATGTAAGAACTCAAAAGGGGCACACAAACTTTAAAACAATTTAAATCCCAAATGGGAACTTGGAATGGTGTAGGAGGGAACATATTTGTTAACCCTTTAAGAAATTGAATAACCAAAAGGTATTTTGAAATATGAAGCTTCTCTGAGGAGCGCTTGATGATTGATAGCGCTGCCAAATATCCTTTAATAGTTCCAACTTGGGGCCCAGAGTTGGCTAACTGTAATAGAAAGGAAAGCACCACAGGAGTGGTATACTGAAAAGGATCCACATTCTTATCCCTGCACCAGTTTCTGAATTTCTTCCAACGACACCGGTATAAGTATTTTGTTGCTGGCCTTCTGGCCGAAAGCAAAATCTCCATAACGTCATCCGGGAAGTCCCAATCCTTGTATCTCAACCTCTCAGAAGCCAGGCGTGAAGGTCGAGTGTCTTGACCTCTGAATGGAGAATCCGACCTTCCTCTTGTGAGAGAAGTTACTCTCTTTGTGAAAGACGTATTGGAGGGCAGATGGACATGTCCAGAAGGTCCGGGTACCACGTCCTCCTGGCCCAGTCCGGGCCAATTAGGATCATGGTTCTCCTGAACTTTCTCAACCTCCTGATTTCATGAGGAATCACAGGGACTGGAGGAAACACATAAAGGAGTGGATATACCCAGTCCACTACGAACGCGTCCCCTAGAGCTGCTCACGGGGGAAATTCCCTTGAGCAATACAGATCGCACTTCTGGTTTGCCCCGGTCGCGAACAGATCCACTTGAGGGGTTCCCCAAAGGGTGAAAATCTCTTGAAGGACTTCCTGAGCTAACTCCCACTCGTGGAAGACTGCCCTGCCTGCTCAGAGCATCCGCTGCCGTGTTCAGCTCTCCGGCTAGGTGAACTGCCGACAGAGAGATTCCTTCTTGCATTGCTCACAACCAGAGCTGCATTGCCTCTCTGCAAAGTGGGAGTGATCCTACGCCTCCTCATTGGTTGAGGTAGTACATGGCCACTGTGTTGTCCGTCATTATCAGGACATTCTTTCCCTGTACAGAGGGCAGAAAGGCATTCACCGGTAGTCTGATTGCCCTCAGCTCCAAAAGGTTGATGCGTAGTTTGGACTCCGATGGAGACCAACGACCGCTATTGTCAGATCGTTGGTGTGGGCTCCCCACCCTGTGAGTAAGGCGTCCGTCACTACAGTTATCTCCGGCCATGGTTGCCAAAAAGGTTCCCCTCTGAGGATATTTTCCTTGTGAGCCAACCAAAGGAGATCTTGAGCCACCTTGGACGGGACTTGTAGAAGATCTGACATCTCCCCATAAAACTGGGACCATTGAATCCTGAGGGCCCATTGAAGGGATCTCATCCTCAGCCGAGCCTCTGGCACCAGAAAAATGCAGGATCCAATGAGGCCTAGCAACCTTAGGAAGTTGAACGCCAGTAGATGTTGGGCATTCTGAAATTTTGTTACCATCTGCAGAATGTGGTGAGCTCTTTCCTCGGGAGACGAGGCTTTCCCCGAGGTGGTGTCCAAGACCGCTCCAATTAATTGGAGTCTTTGGCTCGGAACCATTTGTGACTTCTTCTAATTGAGGGACAAGCCCAATTTGTGTAGGAAGTGAAATGTCATGGCCAGATGTCCCTGGGCCAGTTTGGGCGAACTTGCCCTGATTAGCCAATCATCCAGATAAGGGTAGATGTGAATCCCCTCCCTTCTGAGACTCGCTGCCACTACCGCCATTAGTTTGGTGAAGACCCTCGGGACGGAAGTCAGCCCAAATGGCAGAACTCAAAACTGATAGTGAGATCTGCCAATTGCGAACCTCAGGTACTTTCTGTGTTTGAGATGGATTGGCACATGAAAGTAAGCACCCTGAACGTCCAATGAAGCCAGCTAGTCCTGAAGAGCCTGAAGGATCTGAGAAAGGGTCAACATCTTGAACTTGTCCTTCCTGAGGAATTTGTTCAAATTTCTCAAGTCCAAGATGGGTCTCAATCCTGCGTCCTTTTTGGGAATGAGAAAATAAGGGGAGTACCAACCCTTGTTCCTCTCCGCTACACGTACATGTTCTATTGCACCTTTCTCTAGCAGGGTAAAATCTCTTGCACAAGGAGCGGGTCTGGAAGTTTTACAGAGTTGGCTCCCGGTGGATGATCTTGAGTCCTTTGATGAAAAGGAAGACAGTAACACTGTCACCATCTCTAGTGCCCAGCCATCCGACGTAATGCCCCGCCATTCGGCCAGATACTGAGTGAATCTGTCTCCCACCGGTGTCTTGTGTGTTAAGGCCTCAAAGTGGCTTTGCAGTGGCTGCAGCAGTGGCTGAGAAGGTAGTATCCGCTGCTGTGGCCGATCTAGCACACCTCCCTTTTCCACCACAAAAGGGTTTTCTTTGTTGTCCCCTCTGACTGGCTGTTAGGGAGAATTCTCTTCTAAGGCTAATTTCCCTTACCTATAGAGTACCCCAGCAGCTTTGCTGGATTTGAAGGGTTTATTTTTTTCTCCTGCTAAGAGTGAGACTCCTTTTCCCCACTCAGACAGATTGCTAGTGTGTGTTTTAGGCTATCTTGTGTGCTTATGGTCTATGTGGTTTTTCTCGCCCTCATATGCATCATCTTTTTACATGTGTGTTACACAGCACCCTCAGTGCAGAACACAGGGGTGTCCTAGTGACCCCCAAACATAGACTCCATACCCTGGGACTGACTACTGTCTCCCAGGGCATGTCAAGTCCCCATTGACTTTATTAGTCAATAGATTTGAACAAAACCAGTACAACCCATCTTACTATGAAGTACTGGAAAGGGTTAATAGTTTTTCCATAGTGTTCATTTTCGAGAGGGTACCGTCCAGTCCCTCTCTCCAAAGTTTCTGGCTGGTGTCAGTGGTTGCTGCCATAAATATTCGACCGTGCATATTTTCCTATGGGATTTTCCCATTGTTCGAGGCTACCATTTTTACTGACAGCATCTAACATACCGCCGGTTTATTTTAATATTAACTTTACTCCGGTAGGTTTTTATTGCCAGATCTTTGATCATATTTCTTTGTGTCTTTCTCTGAAATCCTAACCCGGGTCGGGGATCCTTTGTTCGTCCTTTTGGCGGGCTTCTGCACAGAAGCCCTCCTTTCGGCACCACTGAGTTTGGGGTAGACAGGATGTGTGGGAGGGGGAATAGGCACCCTGGACAGGGTTACCTAGGCAACCCAAGTTGCACTCTGCCCCGATAGGCTGGGGTATTATCCGGCCAGGATAGCCACCCCACTGTGTCAGTGACAGCTAGGCGGTATGAATGGGGGGTTTTCTGCATAAAAACAGGGCTCGCTCTGAGGACAAGACATCACCACTGGAACTAAGAAACCCGAAGAGGAGATAAGCTGAAAAAATCTGCAACGACACCCACCGGTGAAGCCCTGATGCAGATCCTCACCACTTTTCTCCAACAACTCGAGAAGATCTTCACCTGCAAGAGTCTTCGTCCCTTGAGCTGGTAGGGCCAACCAGTTCGCCAATCGTCTTCCAGGACCTGCCTTGGTCGAATCACCAGTGGCAAACAATAGGAGACCGGATAGCAAGGCACCCGTCCACAACGACCGCGGAGGAGCGTACCTTTTATTCGTCTTGGCATCACCGTGGCTGCTTTCATCCCTGGGCAGTGCAGTAACTCGAACCTTCCTCCACTACGAGAGCCTCTCTTCCTCTGCTGGATCTCCCGAACTCCCAGGAACTACCGCCACCGCAAGAGCCTCTTCCACATTTAAGGTACATTGTTCCGCCAGGCCTCCCATTTCGTTGGTTACTGCTTAAAGGTGTTTTAAATCATTTACTTACCTTCTGGTTGGCCGCCCCTGTCGTCTAACATTATCTTTTCACATCTGCAACCACCTTTTCAACTTGTTAAACAAAGACTTGACTGCAGCTACAAGAACAGTTTGATCTTGGGCATTTGCCTTGTACCACTGACTCTGGCACAGGCATCTTGACTCTGGCTAAATCTGTTACAACTGCCTTCTCTCGATTGCTTCTCACTAAGAAATGTGTTGGTGCTCCTAAACTCTTATAACCACCTTTCCTTCCCCATCCTATATTGCTGAAGTGCTATTTTGCTTGTTTTTCATCAAAGTATTGCTGATACTAAAGTACTGCCTTGCCTAACTTGTCCACAATCTAATTGCGAAGTGTTGCTGGTGTGTTTAGGAGTCTAACCCTGATTAACTTGTCCTTTCCCTCTCTCTGAAGAAATTGTTCGAGTGACATTTCTGCTTAGTTTACACTGCCGTTTTGCTCAGTTTTCACTTTGGCTCAAACTTGTCTACAATTTAAATAGGGAGTTCTGTATACTTTTCTTGACTGTTCTAACTTACTTTAATAATTCAAACATTAGAATCTGGCTTCTCAAATATTGACCATTTGAATGATACAACCCAGATACTACACGCTGTATGTCTTAAATTTAGACTGTCCTATGTTCTGAAAAATTAAAGTGCATTGTTGACACTCACTGCACTCACAATTTGCAGAGTCAAGCCGAATGATGGCTCTGGATAGGCAGCTGTTCTCAGACACATTCACCAGAAGGCATAGTGCAGGTCAGCTCCCACCATCTGACGTACAGCTTACTTAACTCCGTTCTCCCGCCTACCCCCCCCCCCACCCTCTCAATCCCTCCCCCACCACAAACACCCTTTTGGAGCCCAACCTGAGCAGTGCAACGTCCTGTTTAGAAGGATAAGGACGAGTAAAAGAGGCAACTGAACCTTCTGGTTATCATGGAACTCAGATATAACATTTAGTTTTGAACAGTGAAGAAAAAAGAACTTGCATCTCTAGAATACGTTTAACAGATGTAATCTCAACCAAAAACAGTTTAGCGTAACAAGCCAAAGAGTACACTAGTGCATGGGCTTGAAGGGAAAACTTCAGTAAAGGACCAAATTAAGATCCCAAGATGAAACAACAAATTGCATCGGGTAATCATTTCATCAGGCAGGTCAAAAAGTGGCCAATCAGGGGAACTGTAAAGAATGAACCCTGCTCCGGAGACCAATAAAACAATTAAAAAACATCAGGCCAACCCTTGCCTGAGCCCACCTTAAATCCATTCCTCTGCTAGGACAGAAAAAATTCCCAAGGTGAGGTAGGATATAGAGTCCTCGCTCCTGCACAAGCTCTCAAACCTTTGCGACCTGCACTCATTAATAAACCTTGTATCAGGCCACCATGCAGACACCAACACCTCTATGACATCAATGTTAATCTACCAGCCACCTTACATCTGGTCAACAGCCACGTATGAAGGCTGAGAGACTCATTTCAGGTGCAACACTCAAACTCTGGACTAGAAAAACAAGATGGTCCTCTTAAGGTCTGGGTAACTGGTACTCTGAGCCCCATCTGTGGCAATCAGAATTATGCATGGTCAAAAAGCCATCCCCCATCAGTGTTTTCAGGACCGCTCCAATAAATTGGAGCCTTTCAAAAGGTGTCACTTGCAACTTCTAGAAGTTTAGAGAGAAGCCCAAGTTATGCCATTGTACTGCAGTGTCAAAGAAGCCAATCATCCAGGTAAGGAAACATTTACTGTCCCTTCTCAGCCAGGCTGCAACTACGGCTATCAACTTGTTGAAGGACCAAGGTGCAGAGGTTGGACTGTTAACTTGTGATGCCTATCATGAACCTCAAACACTTCCTGTGCTTTAGCAAATGGAGGTAAGCATCCTAGAGGTCCAATGACACCAACCAGTCAAGGCTCTGTAGAACCAACAGAATCTCCACCAAGGTCAACATCCTGAACTTGCCCCGCCGAGGTCTAGGATGAGACCACCTTCCTCCCTCTTTGGCACCAAGTAGTACCGGGAGTACCACCACAGACTCTTCTCAAAAGGTAGAAACCCTCCCCAGAGGCCCACTAGCCAAAAATGTGGTCAGCTCATCCAATAGTGCCAACTGCGGATCTTGGAAAGGAATCAAAGGAGGCCTGTCCAGAGGCTGGTGCAGAAACTGGGCAGTTGCCATTCCAAAACAGTTGCAAAATCAAGGGATCAGAGGTGGCTGCCTCCATTTCTTGGCAAAGTCTGAGATACAATACCCAAAAAGAGCAGAGTTCTGCTCTGTGTGCCCTGGGGGTCATTGACAGGCAGGAACTGCATTGCTCCACTTCAATGTCCACTGCAAGACATTGTCAGAGACAGACCGAAGGGCCCTACACTGGTTGCCCGCCAAACAGAGGATTACTCACAAGATACTGTCCCTAGCATACAAATGCTGGAACACTGCTGCCCCTCAGTATCTGATCAATCCATTGACTACTAAGCAACCCATGCGCACATTACGCTCTAATGGCAATGACAAGCTGGTACAACCATGTTTTAAACTGGCAAAATTTGGCTGGGCCAGTTGTGAAATACATGCACCACAGGAATGGAATGCTCTTCCTCTTCCCACAGGAACATCTCCATCTTTGGCAGACTTTAAGAAAGCCATTAAAACCCATCTCTTCAAATCAGCAGACTAATAGAACATTTCCTCCCCCACCCCCCTGTTCTAACCTTTACTGCGACCCTGTGTTTTTTGTGCGCTCTGAGGCCCATGGCGTCTTTGTCTAGTACTGCCACGGCAGCCATCTTGAACAAGGAAGAAAAGACTCTTGAATCAAACGGCAAGAAGGTCTACTCTAATGCTGGCCTACACCTCAGGCAGGCCAACGCAGATGCCATGCTGGCTGAAGCTAATCAACACCTGTGGAGGGAAGTCAGACTTCCTGCCTCACATCCCAAAGGACAAGCAAGACGCATTCAAAGCGGGCTTAACTGAGGCGAAACACGTGGCACAGGACATTATGGAGGCCACATCGACACAGCTAACAGAGCGATCCACATGAGGCGCGTGGCCTGGCTCCAGCCTACCAAGTTCAACCCAGATATCCAGTATAGAATCCTGGACCTTCCCTTCGAAGGGGGTGATCTTTTCCACTCCACAATTAAGAGCTGGACAAGAAGAAGAGCAGCTCTCGGACAGCCCAAGTCGCTGGCGATTCATACCAAGCCTACAGTGAAGCCTCTCACACAGGCACAGTCCCCCTCAGACAAAGGGTGATCTTTTGGCGGTTCCCGCGGGTTCTAGAACCGCAAAGCCAGGTAACCTGACAGTCTCCCAGCCAGCACAGGCGAATACGCCACAAAGCCTCGAATAAGGAGTTCTTCCAGTCCCCCTACCACTCATCAGCCTATGACCAGAAGAAACACTGATGATTCTTTTCAAGTCCACAGCATCCCTTTTGGGGCAGGCTGGCTTTGCACAGTCAGGATTGGCGGTTGAAGTTTGCAGACACCTAGGTCATCTCAATTGTGACCTGGGGCTTCCGGTTACCTCTTCCTTCTCCTCTCCAGAGTCCAACCCCCTCCCACAGATTGGTACACCATCACTCCTAGCAGAGATTTGCTCCCTTGTAGAGAACAAGGCGGTAAAGGAGGATCTATCCTACCCCCCACTCTGCAGCAGGGGAAGGGCTTGTACTCCTGCATCTGTGCTACTCAAAAGAAGAACCAGGCGGGCCTGCAAGTGGTGTTGGTTTTGTCTTCCCTGAACCTTTACCTACCTCTGCATAAGTTCAAGATGGTGACGCCAGCGCTCATAGCCGAAGACAGTGTGGGAGAGACTGGATGTGCTCCCTGGACCTGAAGGACGCTTATCTCCACATTCCTATTGTGCAGCCTCACCGGGCCTTCTTCAGGTTCTGAGTCATGGGTATGCATTTCCAGTAAAAGGTTCTGCCCAGGCGTTTAAATTCAGAGAGTCTTCACGAGGCACACAAATGCAGTGGCAGCTTTCCTCCGTCAGAGGGGCTGCATGTCTATCCATGCCTTGACGACTGGTTAGTCAGGGCTTAATTTCCAGAGCAGGTTTGTGCCTCAGCAGACAGGCCCTGCTCCACCCTATTCGACCTGAGGTTTTCAATCAACTACCAGAAATCTCAGCTCACCCCTACACAGATGCTAGTGTTTCTGAGCCTGCTGTGGGACAGCAGCAGCAGAGGGTATTCCCCACCAGGGACAAAGTTACAGCGAATCCGACTGCCATCTCATTTCCACAGCAGGTCATTCACCATGGCCTGATGGTATCAACACCTTCTGGGCGTTCTGGCAGCATGTCTTCTGGCGGTCCCATACACCCGACCCTGCACGAGGTGGATTCAGCTGCATTTTGTGGATTCCTGTGATCAGGAGTTGGGCCATCGGGGTACCCAAGTCTCCATCCCGCAACATTTGGGCCACGATCTCAAATGTTGGCAACAGGATGAGAACATTTTGGTGGGCAGCCCATTCCATCCACCCCCCGCCCCCATAGAGTAACACCATTACCACAGACTCCTACCTCCATGGGTGGGAGCTACTCCGGGAACGCACACGGTGCATGGGCTCTGGAACCAGACCGACCGACAGAATCACATCAACTGGCTGAAACTTATGGCAATCTGGTTGGCCCTCAAGTACTTTCTCCCAACCATCAAGGGCAGGTCTGTGTGCATCCAGACCGACAACACAACCTGCATGTACTGTATAAACACACAGGGGGCATCAGATCCCTGCAGCTGTGCTAGTTGACACTGGAAATCTGGGAATGGGCCATCAGTCAGGAGGTGTGGATCTTTAAGTGGTTCACCTTCTGGGCGAATCCAACCTCGAAGCAGACAGACCGTCACCTAGTCTCAAACAATCACGAGTGGCAGCTGAATGGAAGAGTTACGCAGGACGTGTTCAACAGATGGGGCCACCTCACCACAGACCCATTTGTGACAGTAAACAACCGGACGTGTCAGCAATTCGCATCCTGGGGAGGAAGGGGCTGCAACTATCTGGGGGACTCAACCCAGGTACCCTGGGACAGGATGCGGGCATATGCATTCCCACCCACACTGCTTGTTCACAAGATCAGGAACTCAAAGATAATTCTGCTTTTGGGGTAAAGAAAGTGGGGTGAACCCAATGACATGCACAATGGACCAAGTATTATTCTCGTCAGATTGGGTGTCCTGGCGGATACCTGCTGGACATACCTGGCCGCTATTGGCGCATACAGGAAATCAGACTCTTATCCTGTCTTCGGCTAATCCTGTAGTAAAAAGAAAATCTTAAGGGCTTGACCAGGCTGTATCCCCTAGTCAAACGCCTGCATCCTGTTTGGAACCTCAACGTGGTGCTAAGTGCTATAGCCCACAAACCATTTGAACCCATGGCCACAGCAGACATTAAGTTGGTCACTCTGAAGACAACCCTTCTGGTTGGGCTTACGTCAGCTCGCACAGTGAGTGAGGTCGACGCGCAAGTGGCCTCAGAGCCATACACTAGATTTCACAAAGACAAGCTTGTGCTTTGCACGCACCCTAGGTTCCTTCCAAAGGTGGTGTCATCCTTTCATATCCAGGAGATTGTGCTCCCCACAATCTTCCTCGACCCCAAGAAAAACACTGAGAAAACGATCCACTGCCTGGATGTAAAGAGAGCATTGAAATTGTAACAGTAAAGAGCAAAGGGCATCCGCAAGATGGATGCAATGTTTGTAACATTTGGAGGCTCAAGGCCTGGGCAGTAAGCTTCCAAGGCATCGCTAGGTCGATGGATGACAGCAGCGATCCAGGAGGCATACAAGGTGTAACGTAAGGATCCGCCGCAGGGCATGCATGTGGTAAGAGTAAAGGAGACTGCAGTCGCGTTCCAGCATCACATTCCCTGGCAGGTGATCAGCAGGGCAGCAACATGGGCAACCCCTTCGGCCTTCTGCAAACACTACTGCTTGGATACCAGTGCCAAGGCAGATGCAGCATTCGGCCAAGCGGTGCTGCGTAATCCATTTGCCTAGAGGGTCAGGCTCTCCTCCCCAGGGTGTTGTGCCAGTTGAAATCGTTGATACAGGATGGAGAAAAGGGGACGGCATGTAGTAGTAGTTAAGTGTTACTCAGCGGAGTGATTAATGTACTCCTAGTCCACAGTCCCCTTTTCTCCATACATCCCACCATCCATCCCCTGATAATAAGACCAGGGATGCTGTTAAGTAATATACAGGCGAGGTATCAAAAGGGGACTAAGGTGTGTGTTGCGCGGTGGGCAGGGTTAGGAGTGCCCGCGCTCCTGGGGCGGCACGTCAGTACATTTAAAGGGGAAATGCGTTTTTTCTGGTGGAAAAGAGGTTCTGTTCCCGTCCCTTGCAAGGGACGCCCCATACAGGATGGAGGAAAAGGCATTATGGACTAGGAGTACGTTAATCACGCCGTTGAGTAACCATTTTTGCTGCATTTGCTTCTGGAGGACCATATGGTGCATGGATCAGCATTATGTGCAGTCATCCGTAATGGATACGACATACTTTGCTGGCATCTGAAAATGACATCTGCCACACACCATTCCGTAGGGATTAAAGCCCACCCTTAAGGGGAGATACATTGCTCTGCTATGATGCAAGTTTAAATAATGAGAAGAATATGGCCTCCCTCATACTAGTATTTTGTTCGCCTTCACATCATCTTAAAATGTTAATATACAGTACCATGTTTTGCCCCAGGCTCCTATTAACTCAATTTCAACTCTCTATATAGATACATTCTTTTTAAAGTTCTCCTGGTATGCCGTGTGACAGTAAATCATCAAGAGTAAATTGATATGGGGATGATGCCTCTATGGATAACCTGGACAACATGGATCCCCCTAAAAATAGGGACTTTCAGTTGATGAGCTGCAGCCCCATAAATGCCACAATAGTTATGAAACCCAAGATTGATTAATAATTGTGTGGTGTGCCAACAATTAGAGAAACACAATTAAACCATACTTTCATGTAGTGCTTGAAGATATCTGCAGCTGCATGCATGTCAACAATATCATAGATAATCAGCTTGCTGAAAGCTGCAAGCAAATTCCTCCTCTTGTGTAAGGCTTCTATTTTGTTGGCTTCATCCTCCTCGTCTCCCTCTAAAAAAAAAAAGAGAAGAATTAAAAAAAAACATTTAGTGCATAGAAAATGGTAAAACAAGTAGCACCATTTTGTACCCAACACATAAGAAATCCAGATGAATATAACGGTGCTGAAGGTAATGTAACATGCATTTACCACATAATACATCAAACATTGGACTAAAATGTCAAGTGATAATGAGTAGATGGGCTCTTACAACATAAGTTGCAAGAAAAAGCATACATCACAAAAGAAACGTACATTTAAAGTAACATTTACCACAGATCCATTTGTTTATTGACAATTCTAAATTCAAATTAACTCAGAAAATACTTAGCAGCTTGTGCACCATACCAGAGTTAATTTGGTGCTTCTGGCATTATCATACATGACAACATGAATATAACCAACTTGAGATAAGCAACTGGTCCCAATTCGTTACTTGTATTGCCGACACTAGGAACACAATGTTGCTACATTTTGCTGGCAAGGTGGGTAGGGGTGTGCAGAAATCTGGAAGATGCTAGATGTATCATTGAGAACAAATTAATTACCACTGCTAATGTTCGGCCCCGTCACAGTCCTTGGCATCAGTACCAGACGTGAGGTCGATGCAAGTAGCTGGGACTGCACCCAGTGATCTCCTTTTTCACATTTCTGTGCCCCCCGACCCCCACCTCTGCCAGTGCTCAACAATGTTGGGGGAACGGTTGCCTCGTACTCCTTTAAGAAGAATTAAAATTGTAATCATTATGGACATGATGGCTGTGAAGATAAACTTAAAAGGGTAAAGTTCCTTTTGAGTGGAAGGATAATCCGGTGAAGGAGAAATGACTTAGTGTAATGATCTTTCTATGGGTTCTTCTCCTGTAGATTACCTCATCTGATATCCTCAACCAGCTCTGCTATTCGGAAACGGGGATTGGACCTCGACTCGGCTGTCGATCGTCAATTCGTCTTCAGTGCTCGATCGTTGGCTCCAGGCGCGATGTCAGGCGTCGTATATATACCACGTCACTATGCCTCAGTTCCCCCCTTTTTTCCTGTGCTTGAATGCTGCAGAGGAAAACGATGGGAGGCAAGGCTAATTAGCCTGTAAAAAACTGAACAATGGGAACCCTGTCAAATTAATAAATGGAAAGAATGTATTTTTGTAAAATCAAGCTGCTAGCCAGATCGAAGCAGTCACCTCAGAGCCATCAGCAGGGGTTCCATCGCTCAGACAGAAGCGAAAAGCCTTAAGAACTCCGAGTGGGGATGGATGGGTGGGGCGATGAGGAATCTGCGGGAGAAGAATCCATACAAAGATCACTACAGTAAGTAATTTCTCCTTCAATGGACTGCTTTTCTACCACAGACTCCACAACTGATAAGACACCGTAAGCAGTTAGGATGACTGAGGTGGCCAGAAAGTTTCATAGTAGCAGATTTTGCAGCACTGCCCTACCAAAGCACGCATTCGCCCCGCGGGCAACGTCCAGACAATAGTGCCTGGTAAATGGTTGCAAGGATGACCATGTGGCAGCATGACATGTCCCTAATGGGGACTCCGCTCTGTAAGGCCGTAGAAGCCGAGACTCTTCTTGTGAAGTGAGCCCTGATTCCGGAAGGAAGCGCTTTACCAGCAGATTGGTAGCACTCTGCGATGCAAAGGATAATCCATCGCAAAAGTGTTTTGTTATGGGTAGACCCTTGCAAGACAAAGAATAAGTCACGAATAGCTGGTTAGATTTTCAGAACTCCGATGTCCTAACTACGTAAAAGCTCAAGGATCTTTTAGGATCCTAACAGTGTAACCGCTCCTCCTCCTCAGAGGGCTGCGGTGGAGGGTAGAAGGCCGGTAAATCTATGTACAGAGAGTTGGAACTCAGAAACCACTTTTGGGAGAAAGCAGGTCTAACCTGAAGGGAAGATTTTTCCTGTAAAAAGAAACGCAGGAGTGGGGGCTTGCAGCACAATGCCTGCAACTCACTGACCCCTCCTGGCTGACTTAATTGCAACCAAAAATGCTCTTTTCAAGGACAACAGTCAAGCAACAGGAATGCATGGGCTCAAACGGAACCACCATCACAAACGTCAGAGCCAGATTAAAGTCCCAGTCCTGGACAACAAAGGGAGTTGGTGGAAACTTATTCACAATGCCCTTCAGGAACTGGGCCATAACAGGTATAGTAAAGAGGGAACCTTGATCCGGGGACCTTTAGAACACAGACAAGGCCGCCAAATATCCTTCCACTGTGGTAACATGAAGGCCTCCTGAGGCCAGTGACAGAAGGAACTCCATCACTGTAGAGATGGAACAAGAGATGGGATCGATCTTTCGTTCCCTGCACCACGCCGCAAATCTTCTCCACCTGCATGCATACAGAGAACTTGTAGATGGACTGCATACAGCCAGCAACACCTAAAGTACCTCCTCCAAGAGGTCCCAGTCAACATACCTCATCCTCTCAGGAGCTATGCCTGTAGGCTGAGGGACTCCAGGGTCGATTGGAGTATCCAACCTTCCGACTGGGTCAGGAGATCCAGGCACTGAGGCAACCGGTGAGGCGGACAGATGGACCCATCCACAAGATCAGAGTACCACGTTCTCACCCACTCCAAGGCAATCAAGATTGTCACTCGAAATCTCTGAAACCTTTGAGAACCCATGGAATGGCAGGAATCCGGTGGAAGGCATGGTAGAGAGGGAAGGTCCAATCCACCAGAAACGCATCCCCCAGTGTATTCCCTTGAGCAAAAGTCTGCACCTTCCGTTGGATTCTGTGGGAAACAGATCCACTGCTGGGGGGAGAGAGAAGGCCTCTTGCAGGACTTCCTGGCACACTTCCCAATCGTGAGAGACTGCTCTGCCTGCTCCGAGCATCCGCCAAACCATTCTCTGACCCGGTCCGATGAACTGCTGAGACTGAGATCCAGTTCTCCAGCAACCAGAACCACAGCTGCACCGCCTCTCTGCAGAGGGGAAGGGAGCGCGCACGCCACCTTGCTTGTACTGGTGGTGCCTGGCCACTGTGTTGTCTGTCAGAATCAGGACATGTTTCCCCTTGAGACTGGGTGAAAGCTCTCAAAGCTAGCCTGATGGATCACAACTCCAGCCTGTTGATGCGCCACCTGGCTTCTGCTGCTGACCAAAGGCCACTCACCTGCAAATCTTCAGTGAGCAACTCAACCCTTCAGAGATGCATCCGTGACCACCAGGGCATGAGGCCAAGAAGGCCAGAAGGGTTCTCCCACCAAAAGATTGCAGTGGTCGGTCCACCACTTGACTTGTGGTCGTGGACCACTTGGCCGGACACCTTGAGAGGATACGTTAGTGCTCCGAGGTACTGGGACCACTGACCTCTTAGGAGCCATTGAAGGGATCTCATGAGGAGCTTGGCTTCTGGCACTAAAAAATAAACAGGAGACCTTGAGACCTAAGAGACAGAGGAAGGAAGCCACGGGTAAGGTGGCGTGATTCTGGAACAAGCGTACCATCTTTGTTATGTTGCAGACTCTCCTCAGGAGGCGTCCATCTGGTTGTCTGCTTCGATGGACTGGGGCCTTTGGACTGGCATCATATGGGATGTCTTAAAGTTCAAGGAGAAGCCCAGCCTGTGCAGTAGAAGACGGGCGTCTTCCAGATGAGGAAAGACCTGCCCCGCCGACTTCCCCAAGATCAGTCAGTCATCCAGGTATGGGATACATGGGCCCTGGATCTCCTGAGGTGAGCCGGGACTACAGCCATGAGCAGGAAGCACTTTGAATTAATATAGTGTCCTTGTCCCCTATGAGGAAACTTATGAACTTCCTGTGCTTTCGATGTATCCACACATGGAAATAAGACTTCTGCAGATCTATTGACACCAGCCAGTCCTAAAATTCAAGAGCGTGGAGAATCTCCCTCAACCTCACCACCCTGAATTTGTCTTTCCTCAGAAACTTGTTCAAGGCTCTGAGGTCCAGAATGGGATGGAGACCTCTCCTTTCTTGGGCACCAGTAACTAAACGGGAATACCAACCAGACCCTCTCAGATTAGGTGGTGTCTCTTCCACATCACCCTTGGACAATAGGGCTCACAGTTCTTCCTGGATCTCCTGTCCTGGTTGGATTGGAGGCAGTGGGGGTCTGTAAGGTGACTTTCTTAAGAAGGGCAGACAAGCCCACTGAACGAGCTGCAGGGCCCAGGGGTTGGGAGGTAATCTGCCACTGGGGCCAATGGTCTGCCAACCTTCACCAACTGGCAAGTAGTGGGAGGAGAAATCAAGGTGGCTTAGAGGGCAGTGCTGCCCCCGCTGCTGTTTGCTGGCTTCTAGAAGCCTCTCTGCCCCTTCCAGAAAGGAGAAACGCCTCTGCCCCTTCCAGAAAGGAGAAACGCCTCTGCCCCTGCCTGGCTTGTGGGAGCTGCGCTTTCCTGCCATAAGGCACAGAGCGCCTGTAGCCTCTGCCCTTAAAGGCAAAGCTGAAGGCAGGTTTGTCCGGCTGAGCAGCTAGGCCCAGCAATTTTGCAGCTATTTTAGACTCTTTGAACTTTACCAGAGTCTCCTCGGCCTTCTCGACAAAAAAAAGCTTTCCTTCAAAAAGGCATGTCCAGTAGCCTATGCTGGACATTCGGGAAGAATCCAAAGGTTTTAGAAAGGCTTGTCTTCTTAGTACTATTGCCGACCCCATGGAACAGCCAACGCAGTCGGCTACGTCCAGGCCCGTTTCCAACAAATGACCTTCTCCTCGGCCTTCTCGACAAAAAAAAGCTTTCCTTCAAAAGGCATGTCCAGTAGCCTATGCTGGACATTCGGGAAGAATCCAAAGGTTTTAGAAAGGCTTGTCTTCTTAGTACTATTGCCGACCCCATGGAACAGCCAACGCAGTCAGCTACGTCCAGGCCCGTTTCCAACAAATGCTTGGCTACCTCCTTCCCGTCTTCCACCGGCCATGTAAATCCATCCCGCATTTCCCCTTCAGGGATGTACTGAGTTGCTTGCTCCATAGATTTCCATAAAACAAAGGAGTACTTTGCAAATCCACTCGTCACGTTGGTGGCTTTTAATGCCATACTGCCAGAATTAAAGATCTTCTTGGCCATTGCATCCAACCTTTTACCCCCTCTGTCCGGAGGCAGATTAGAACTGGATGCCGCAGGTCTGGTGGCGATTGTGGCTGCTTGCATAACAAGGGTGAGTAACCAGGAAAGATTGATCTTCTCTTGCCAGTCTGAGCTTCCCGGTAAAGTTAGAGTTTACATGGGGAATGGAGCAGGGATTTTGCTACAAGGCAGCTAGCGCGTCTGCAATTGCCTTGTCAAGTGGCATCCTACGTTCATTCACAGGACCTTCATCCAAGATGTTTGTCAATTCGTAGCCGTGAACAGAGGCTGAAGAGGACTTTCACCCTAAGGTGTCTATTACTCTATCCACCAAGGTACTAAATGTAGCATGGGTGGGCGTGTAATGCTGACCCTGCTGAAATTCAACATCTGGAGACGTGTCAAAGCCGCAGGCGTCGTGTAACGCTTGGGCTAAAGCAGACAGGTCAGCGTGGTCATCGAAAAAAAATTGACACCTCACGACCCTGTACACATGGTCAAGGATTCGAAGAACCCTGCTCTGGAGAAAGATCCATCAGCGATAGTTGGCACCAGGGGTTTTTCTTTCAATGCCAATGGAAGGGCTGTCGAGTCGATCAAGGCTTGAGTAATGCTTTGATGTCGGGATGCCAGCCTGTAGACACTCAGCGATGGGCCAGCTGTCTATTTATGCGCCTTTTTCGATGTCGAGCCCGAAGGTCTTTCAGATGTCGATGGATTGGCGTGGGAGAACCAAGCACCGCTTTTGCTGCTGAGGCTTTCTGTTCGGGGGTCAGGTGGGGCACCTGCAGACACCCGATTTTTGAACATCTCAAGCATTTCATTTTTCAAACTGTCAACCTCTGAGCGGTTGGCCAAGCGTGGGCTTACCTTTTTCAGACAACAGCTGGACTTGTGTCGATGACGTCTCTTTTTACACGATGACGAGCAAGAGTTACAGTGTGATTGCTTTTTTGGATTTTCGCCAATGCTTTTCCTTCTTCTCAGGGGTGAGACCTTCCATCTCTGACTCAGAAGAATGGACTAGATAGATTTTGGCTGCATTTTGGAGCGCAACGCACATACCTCTGTGTTGTGATCCGCACCCAGGCACCACAGACAAATAGCGTCCGAGTCGGTCACTGACATTTTGGAATTTTCAGTCGGTGCACTTCTTGAAGCCAGAAACCCAGTGAGAGGACATAGAGGTCGAGCAATTATGAGGAAAATGTGACTAATTTTTGTGTTCCTGAAGCAGCGTGCAAGCGTGTGGAAAAAAAGGAACCAAAGTATGGGGCGTAGTGACATGGTATAGATACACAACGCCTGATATCACGTCCTGAGCAGACTATCTAGCACCGAGCAAGATGGATCGGCGACTGAGTCGAGGTCCACTAGGCCCCCTGTCGAAAAGGTTCTGAGCAGCAGAGCTGGATAAGGATATCTATCAGATGAGGAATCTGCAGGACAAAAGCAATCCATTGAAAAACTCAGCAGACAACATTACCAGGGGTAATTTGTTCTTCAAATGGATTGTGTCCCTCCTCCGATTCTTCATTTTAGACTCCCATAGCAATATTCCACTAATAGGAGGGAAAGGGAGTAACTCCCTTTGCAATTCTGTCTTCGAGCATTCTGTAAGTGTGCTCTGCCGAATCGGGCATCCTAGCCAGCTAACATGACAAGGCACTATGGCTGGCATAGATATAGATTTAGGACTCCTCTTTTAAGTGCAGACAAAGTAGAGTGTGCTCCCAAACCTTCTGGAACGGCCTTCCCCTTTGTATTGTAGTATTCAGAAATGGCCAACCATATCATCATATCCCTCTCCATACGGGTTGTTTCGTTATTGAACTTCCAATCTTAGGGCCAATAGAGCCTACAAATAATTGGTTCTATGCCCCCAAGTAGCTTGTTCTCGCAATTTCTTTTATTCTACTTTTACAGTTTAACATTAAACTTTCCACACCAACTTATAAAACTTAAAATTAAAAATAAATACAGCCAATCCTTAATTAAATACAGCAAATCATACTTGGCGCCATGTAGAAACTTAAAACCCTTTTTTGAGTTTAACCTACGTAACCTTCTCTTCCTTAGAAAGGTGAGAAGGGTAAAAGACTGGTAAGTGAACCTGTGTCAAATGAAACCTACACCACCTTGGGAAGAAAGCCAATCCATGTGATCTTGTCCTAAGGAAAGCTAGTAAAGGGTTGCTTGCATGAGAACGCTTGAACCTCGCTCCTTTTGCTTGCCGAGGTGATTGCAACAAGAAAAACTGTCTTTGAGAAAAGGTGCCTGAGCGGACAAGAATGCATTGGTTCGAGCGGGGCTTCCTTTAGGAACATTAAGGCCAAATTGAAGTCCCATGCCGATACAAAGGGAGTCAGGGCGAGGGGGACGACAGTGAAGGGTTTCCTAGCCCTTTCAAAAATGTAATAACTAAAGGCACAGTGAAATAGGAGCCTTGATCTAGTGTGCTTAAAGATGGAAAGCATTGCTAGACACCCCTTGCAAGTAGCCACTTTAATCCCCTGCAGTGCTAGGTTCAACAGGAAAGCAAGTACTGCTGCAATGTTGTATGAGAGAGGATGCAAATATTTGGCTCTGTCTTAGCTGCAAACTTGCTTCCATCAGCAACTGTAAATAGTGATTTGCTCCTCAGGCGAGAGCAACCCATCCACGACTTCTTCTGTGAGGTTTTAATCCCTTCATCTCATCCTCTCACTAGCCAGGCATAAAGATTGAGAGTGCCTACATTCGGGTGAAGGGTCAGACCACCTTCTTGCAAGAGAAGGTCCACTCTCTTTGGAAGACATAGTGGGTGTTCAGATGGATTTCTAAGGTCATCCCTGGGGGCAATGGTGGGGGTGGGGGGTTTAGGAATGCACCCTAGTTATGGTGAACAAGGATGACAACCCAATCAAGGTAGTGTGGATGATCAGTCTAGGTTTAGTCTCAGGAATAGTGTTTTTTGTGGTCTTGGGCTACAGAGACAGTGTACATAAATACAGTAATGTATTGGGCCTTTAAAGGCCAATACTAGATGAAAATCACAGGTACACAATGCAATAGAAAAATACACACACTAATATACATATACATTCAATTTCAGAGATTTAAAATGTTTTAGTAGTCATCGGGTAAGTAATAAAATGTAAGAAAAATTATCTTAAGAAATCCAGCCCTAAGATGTATGGGCCCTAGTGCCCAAAAGTCACAGGTTCCAGTTTCAGTTTCTCCAGTGAAAGCATTTCTGAAAGGGTGCAATAGGATGTGGTGGTAATTCAAAAGAATTCAAAATATTCTCAAAGTATTTCAAAGTGAAATAAGTATTTTCCCAAAATAGGGCAAGTGCGACTCTATATCATAGTCCAAATGTTAGCCCTAGCGTAGGATCTTGGATCCAGGTTCAGGGACCAAATGTCAGGCCAGAGGGGATTGGTTGCAATGCCCCACACCCCTATGTTACCCTATGAGGGAGGGTTCTGGGGGTCAGGAACAGCTGCAAGCTCATTCTTCCAGGTGACACTGTAGGTCGTCCAAAGTTTGCTAGGAACAAGTTCTGCTGTCCTTTGTTAGGGTGAGAAGTGCAGGGGCATTGGGACAGCTTCCAAGGTCCAAAAACGATGAAAAATGACCACTGGAGGACAGATTTCTTCGGACACCTCACATGACTGATCAATACTGGGTTGCAGCGATGGTAACTATGATCAGGCAGCGACAGGCGATCCTTCCGCGACCAACACAAAAGCAGCTCCAGCACGGACTACATTTTCACCTTCGCATCTTCAAGTAGCAAGCGACTTAAGCTGGAGGACCCATCCAGTTCCAAGGCTCCACTCGAAATGGCAACGGCTGAAGCGAGGTAGCCCAGGAGGGATATTTTCAGTCCACCAGGCAGTCCAGGGACACTACTGAAGGCTCTGCGGGCACGGATCCTCAAGCAAGGGTCGAGACAGACTGGTCCCACTAGTCCTGGGGTAGAAGCACCGGATCAGGGAGAGGACCAGAGCGTCACAGGCCCAATCACTGGAGTTGATGCTGGTCAGCTGCAGGAGTCGGGTCATCAGCAGGCTGTTTTGTGGGAATCTTGGCTCCAATGTAGATGTGAAGAATGGCTGTAGGAAGAGTCCTTTTATCCATATATGGAGCTGGAAGCCGGTTAAAGCCCATCAACGGAAATAATTTGCCACATTCAAATAGCGTGGGGTTCTCCAATCAGGACCACTACAGGTCTCTATACCTATCCAGCGACAGACTGTCACCAGGGGATGTGGACTGGGACCAACCAGTCCCAGCACTCTCCCCGGCTCACACAAGAAAGTGTCCCTAGCGCACAAAAGCAGGGGCTTTCCTGGGTATGAGCAATACCACTACAATATGGTCAAAGAACAAGTGAAGAATCTTGTGGCACAGCCAACTGAGTGCGAGCCACCTTTAGTAGCCATTCATGGTAAACACGAAAGTGCACTAGTAAAACAAAAATGGCAAAAATAGCACTGATGCCACCAGTTTGTTTTAGGCACATATAAAATGTATCAAAAAAGACAAAAGATAACAAAATTGGAAAGATGGGAGTGGCAAGGGACGGGAACAGAACCTCTTTTCCACCAGATTTCCCCTTTAAATTTACTGGCATTAAGCCCGGCGCCACACCTTAGTCCCCTTTTGACATGTCGGCTGTATTACACTTTAAGATCACTTGCCTTATTATTGAGAGATGGATGGTGGCACGTATGGAGGAAAGGGGACTATGGAATAGGATTACGTTAGTAACACTTAATTACTCCTACATCCTGTCCCCTTTCCTCCATCATGTATGGGCAATTACAATTAACAAGCCTGCCCTTCTAGGCAAATCGATTACACAGCAGCGCTTGGCCGAATGCTGCATCTGCCTTGACACTGGTATCAAAGCAGTAGTGTTTGCAATAGTCAGAAGGGGTGGCCCATGTTGCTGCCCTGCTGATCACCTGCCAGGGAACGTGGCACTGGAACGCAACTGCCATCGCCTTGGCTCTTACCGCATGCATACCCTGCGGCTGATCCTTACGTTACACCTTGTATGCCTCCTGGATCGCTGCTTAAAATTATTTAAGTAAGCTTTTTATAATGATTATAAAAATCAGGTTATTTTTATTTTATTTATTTTTGGATTTGTAGAGCACACTACAGCATTGAGGCGCTATGAGAAGATGTAAGAAGGCCTGATTAAGGGTTACATACATGTGGCCCAAGAGAGTATTGCTTATTACAGAATGTTTCGTTACATGAGGCATTTGAAATATTACGTGGATGCATACACAGAAATACATACATGTGGGCAAGAAGCCCTTTCAAAGAGCCTTGTTTTGATGGCTTTGTGGAAAACTGAGTGAGAGTCAATGGACCAGATCTGAAATGCAAGGTGTTCCAGAAGGAGGCGGCCATGGTGGGGAAGCTTGTGCCAAAAGCGCACACTGTTCGTGTGCAAGGAACAGTGATTTGGTTAGAGTAAGCTTTTCTAGAGGGTCTAGATGGTGTGTGTCTGATGATTCTTTGCGCCGGGTAAGGAGGGGCAAGGTCATGGAGACATTTGTGTGTCAAGGCGAGGATTTTAAACACAATCCTTTCTTTGACCAGGAGCCAGTGAACGTGCCTTCTGACCCCAGAAATGTGCTCCCTACGTGAGATGCCTGTTGCAGCCCTAAAGGCATTGTTCTGAGTTAGTTGAAGTTTGGCAAGATTCTTATGGGAGGTCGCAACAAAAAGGGTATTACAGTAGTTGAGCCTCAAGCCAATAATTGCCCTAGCGATGGTGAGGCAATTCTCTTGGGACAGGAAGGGCCTAGCCGCATTAAGCAGTTTGGAATGATAAGCTGCGGACAATGCAATAGCACTTCACTGTCAATCCATAGTCAAGTTAGGTTAAAGGTAAACACCCAGTGTCTTGATGACTTGTGAGGTGGTGATTGGGATGTTAACAACAGTAAAGGACCAGTACTGTTTGTCCAGTTTACCCAGCGTGGAGGGGGAACCAATCGACATAACCAGTTTTCAGCCATCCAGGATTGGATAGTGGAGTAAATGGAATTGAGGGTGTTCATGTTCGTTGAATAGTCTCCCAAGAGGGGGTTGGGCACCTGAGTGTCATCTGCATAGTTAGTGTATGAGATGCCCAGGGGGTCCAATATTCTGAGCAGAGGCCTCGTGAAGAGGTTGTAGAGGGTGGGAGCTATGCACGAGTCCTGTGGGACCCCACATTTAATGAGACTAGGGTTGGCACTTGAGGTTTCTGAAAAAACCTTCATCACTCTTTCCTGTAGGAATGAAGTGATCTAGGCACAAGCTCTGGGGGAGAAATTGGCTGCAGATGAGAGGTGACGGCAAAGGGTTTTGTGATCCCCCAGATCAAAGGCAGCGGAGAGGTCTAACAAGAGGAGGAGCGCTGGTTTGCCTGCATCTCTAAGGTCATCCATGTGATTTTTTAGGTCAAGTAGTGCCGTTTCAGTGCCATGTCGGGGCCGGAACCCAGACTGGCAAAGACCAAGCAGGTAGGCTGCTTTGTCCAGAATTTTAAGCAGGAAGGGGGCAGTGGTAATAGGCGTATAGTTCCCTGGGACCGATGGGTCGAGGGCGATTTTTATTTTTTTAGGAGCGATCGGACCCACGCTTCCTTAAGTCCAGTTAGCACAAGGCCAGATTGGAAGGATGAATTAATGAAGGCGGTGATAAATGGGGCAAGGGATGAGGTGGAGTCTCTACAGTTAGATGGCTTGATGGTTTTGATGAGAGGAATGACTTAGGGTTTGCTCTGGGGTGGGAGGGATGGAACTATTTGCAAGTAAATTGGTCAAGGCTTTTTTGGTGGGCAAGTATTTTGACATGCAGGGAGTCCAGTTTGTCTAGCATGGCCGCTTCAATTTTGTTGCACCACATTTCGTCCTTCAGAAGGGTAGGAGGCAGGGGTACAGGCGTTTCCAATTCTCGAAAGATGGCAAAGATTTCCTTAGTCCCAGATTTGGCATTTTCTATCCTGCCACTGGCCTGAATGATAGCGGACATCCTTCGGGTCATTAAGACCTAAATTAAGGTCACCTAAGAGCAGGACTTTGGATGATTTTTTTAAGGTTGTCAGACAGTGCATGGATGAGGTCATCATGAAAGTCAGTGGAGGGGCCAGGTGGCGGTAGACCAGGTGAAAGGCGATCGCACAGTTAGGAGCGAGCTGAAGTTTGAGAGATAGGTAGTCTGAGTTCTGACCCAATTCCCCAGGTGTCTTTCTGATGGTGACCATACAAAGTTGCAATTACCATGGATAAGTGCATCCCTTCCATTCATTTATGAAATAATTCATGCGTAAATTAAGCTGACAATCATCCTTTCCAAAGGGATAGCCCTACTTATAGGGCCTGTACTATAGACAAATCACAGTAGGTATGTTTGAGATTCATTCATTATTATATTTATTGATTAAAAAATCATTGAAAAGATATTTATAGAAAATAGCCACACAACACATTTCATATATTAAAAACCAATTTTGAAAAAACACATCACATCTAGAGAAACACATAACAGAAGCAGTGATAACATCTCACCCATCCTTACTCACATCTACTTTCATCCACATTCATACCATCCGTCATTCGTACTGTGCAAAAAAACCACAATTTTAATCACCTTGTTCTAAAAATAGAACACCCATCTATTAGAGTTCCAATGTTGTATAATTCCAAAAAAAACCTATTTAACACTGAATATTTCTTTTCACAAAGATGTACCAGGCATATGTTCAAAAGAACTTATATGTACATATGTCAATTGCCTGTATATTTTATAGAAACTCAGAGGCCCAACTCAACAAAGTGGGCTCTATGCTGTTGTCTATTTGAGGTGCACCAGATAGAAATATTATGTGTCTATTTTGGTGCCCGAAACTTATCAGGACACAACATTAATAGATACAAAACAGCCCGTTCACACAGGCATAATTCAGCACGATATGTAATAGGTGTCATCTAGGTTTTCAGAATATAACCTCTTGCCAATTTCAAACGAGTTTCATATTTCTGTAGAGGAAACTGTTTCTGTGGAGGCCAAGGAGGAGTGGCTGAAGAAAGCTTGGGTGTGCTTGGATCCAAGAGGTTTTCAATCGGGTATATTTCATATAATCGACCTATACTGGCTATCAATGCTCACCGAGACTTCCATCCTGGGCACCTTGTGAAGTCTTGTAGTTGTGGCCTGTTCCTTTCAACTATTTCCCAGCCACACTTATTCGTTAGGTGCGATTAATGACTCCACAGGGTGATAGTCTTGTTCACTATGTCCCTCTCAAAGGGGGTCTCGCTCTCACATTAATGGGTCCTTGTTGCATATGTTCACAAAATGCTTTTGTGCCTGATCCAAACACTGTGCCGCGCGTATGTAGTTCTCCCTCCGAGTCTCTAGCTACAGTTCTAGGTCTTTCTGATGGTGAGCGTGTCTTTAGCGATAACAGCTACACCCCCACCCGTGACCCTTCCGGTCTTGTCAGAATATGGTGTAACCAGTTGGGACTGCAACGGAGAGGGCTGGGCCCAAGGTCTCGTTTAACCAGGTCTCACAAAGAAAGAGTAGGTCAAGATTGTCATTGATGATGAGGTCATGAACATCAAGGGTGTGTGCTGGTAGGGAACGAGAGTTGACAAGGGCACATTTCAGTGTGACATCCGAGATGGTGGAGGGGGGAGGCAGCGGGGGTGGGGGCACGCGTGCGTGGGTTCCGGGGTGACAGCTGGCGGACCCGAGTGACTGGTGGGAAAACTAACATCATATGCTAAAAGGGGCCTGTGGGCTACCGGCATAGGGCAAGAGACATCACAAGGCAGTCTAGGCATGTGGGCAACAGGCATAGCGCTAGGGCTGGACACATCACAAGGCAATATGGGCATATGGGCAACAGGCATAGCGCTAGGGCTGAACACATCACAAGGCAGTCTAGGCATATGAGAAGCAGGCATAGCGCTAGGGCAGGACACATCACAAGGAAGTATAGGCATATGGTCTACAGGAATAGCGCTAGACACATCATAAGGCAGTATAGGCATAGCACTAGGGCTGGACACACAAGGCAGTATTGGCAAGTTAGCTTCCATTGTAAGTTCATGGCTAGAGGCTTTGCTATGTGCATGTGGTGGTAGTAGATCTTGTAGCTAGTGCTGAATGGGGCATACACATGAATGTAGGAATAGAACTGGCAGTATGCTGGTGCAACCAAGGGTCCTTGGCTAGGAGCCGCACTGATGGAGAACAGATGCGGACACGTGATAAGATTCATAGTCGTCGTTATTGTTTTTGTTGGGCCGGTGAGGTCCCGAGCGCATGCGCACCTTTAGAGTGACTTGGCGGCGCTAGGTGGAGCAGAAATAGCGGGATGCAGAAGATCCACGAATGCCAGAGGCATACTAGAGACTTCCAGGACTGGATGCTGACAATGGGCGAACGGAGCATTGGGGTACGCGGCACAGTACTGATGTTCGGTACGTGCGTGAGTGTGGGCATACAGAGCACTCGCCGATGTTGACAACAGGAGATGTAGAGAGGGTCTCCTAAGCAGGTACATGGGGGGAGCAAAGGCCAGAAGGTAGGATGTTTTGTACTCACAGTATGTGGTATTTGGAATGGGTGTACTCCGGGTGCATAGACATGAATTTCTGCGTGCCAGTTTCAGGTTGACTGCCCCACAACGCCCAACCCTAAAAGATGATCGGAGGCGTTGGTTTCTATGGGCTATTGTGTTGATGGTGGCGGTTGTCACGATGGGGGTGCCACAGAGGCCCTTACCCTCAGAGCAGTGGAATGCAACATCTAGCAGCTCTGAGCAGCGGAGTTGCAGAGAGGGGATCTGGCCTTTCCTCCCGGCCTTCCCTCGGCAGCTTCGCCTCCTGGCTCGCCTCCCCTCCATTTATAGCAGGAGGGGAGGGGCAGGGAAGGTGTTGGGACGAATCCTGGCGCTGGATGACAAATTATTTGTTTGCTGTTGTTATGCTTACGGTGGCGGGCATTTTATGGATCTTGTGGCCCGTAATGGAGCCTGGCTGGGATTTCATGCACTCCGGTGCATCGTAGTGGACTCGAGCAGCTGATTGTGGGCATCCTTGTGTTGATCCTCACAGCAGAGCTGCAGAGAGGCGATCTGGCCTTCCCTCACACAAGCCTCATTAGCTACCACTAATTCTCATCTAACTAATAGAATTATACTAATCTTGACTAGTGATATTTACCAGTATCTATAGGTGTGCAGGGGACGGGAGGACTCATGCTCTAAGAGTTCTCCATTTTTCTTAGCCATCTTTCTCTGACTTTTGATACCAGAGTCTTTTCTCCTCTGCACCCTTTACCTACATTTACTATTAGTGAGCCTTATGAGTTCCAAATGTCTAAAAATCCCATCGACTCTAAAGAAATTCCCGCAAGCAGAACCTTTCGCACTTCCGGTTGACACTGGAGGCGAAGAGATCCACTTGAGGGGTCCGCCAAAGGGCGAAGATCTCCAGGAGAATCTCCTGAGGCAACTCCCACTCGTGAGAGATTGCGCTCTGCCAGCTCAGAGCGTCCGCCGTCTCGTTTTCGTCTCTGGCCAGATGAACTACCGAGATCGAAATTTCCTGCTGGATGGCCCAGGACCAGAGCTGCATCGCCTCCCTGCACAGAGGAAGTCACCCTGCCCCCCCCCTTTTGTTGAGGTAGTGCATGGCCACTGTGTTGTCCGTCAGGATCAGGACATTCTTTCCTCGCACAGTCAGCAGAAAAGCCTTGATGGCCCTCAGTTCCAACAGATTGAATTGGAGTCTGGACTACGACGGAGACCAACGACCGCTGTCAGCTAGTTGGCATGAGCTCCCCATCCCGTGAGGGATGCGTCCGTCACGATCGTCACCTCTGGCCAGGGCAGCCAAAATGGAGCCCCCTCATCAGATTGCCTCCGTCGGCCCACCACAGAAGGTCCTGAGCGAACGAGGGCGGCACCTGAACGGGGTCCGACATCCTGCCGGAGGACTGGGACCACTGCATCTTGAGACCCCACTGCAAAGATCTCAACCGCAGTCGGGCCTCTGGTACCAGAAGAATGCAGGATGCCATGAGGCAGAGCAGCCTCAAGAACTCGAACGCTGGGAGACTCTGGGCATGTCGAAAATTGTGTACCATCTGCTGAATGCGAAGATCCCTCACGTGGGGAGGAAAACACTGCCCCAGGGACGTGTCGAGCACTGCTCCGATGTACTGGAGCCGCTGAGTTGGCGTCAAGTGAGACTTCTTTAAGTTGAGGGAGAAGCCCAGCATGTGAAGGGAGTGGCAGGTGACGGACAGAT
This sequence comes from Ambystoma mexicanum, assembly GCF_040938575.1. Taxonomy (NCBI): domain Eukaryota; kingdom Metazoa; phylum Chordata; class Amphibia; order Caudata; family Ambystomatidae; genus Ambystoma; species Ambystoma mexicanum. The sequence continues at coordinate 455,262,275 of NC_090932.1, forward strand.
GATCCAGGACTTGCTCTGGAGAGCGCGCCCTGATCAACCAATCGTCTAGGTAGGGGTAGACGTGAATCCTCCCTTTCCTGAGATGCGCTGCCACCACCACCATGAGCTTGGTGAAAACCCTCAGGCGGAGGTCAATCCGAATGGCAGGACCCGAAACTGAAAGTGCGAGTCACCAATCGCAAACCTCAGTTACTTCTTGTGCTTTGGATGGATCGGGACATGAAAATACGCGTCCTTGAGGTCGAGAGACACCAACCAGTCCTGAAGTTGAAGCGCCTGGAGGACTTGAGAAAGAGTAACCATCTTGAACTTCTCCTTCCTGAGGAGCTTGTTCAAACCGTGCAAGTCCATGATGGGTCTCAAGCCTCTTTCTTTCTTCTAAATAAAAAAAAGGGGAATATCATCCCTTGTTCCTCTCCGCTACAGGCACCAGTTCTATGGCGCCTTTCACCAGCAGGGATTGGATTTCCTGAGCAAGGAGCGGATCCGGACTCTTCAAAGAGGGCCCCTGGTTGATTGTCGTGAGGCCTCTGCCGGAAAGGAAGACAGTAGCGTGGGCTATGATCTCCAGAACCCACACATCTGAAGTAATGGCACGCCATTCTACCAGATGCTGCGCCAGCCTTCCCTCAACCGGAGAAGCATGGGCCTCATGACTGAGCTGAAGCAGCTGCTGCAGTGCCTGAGGGCAAAGAGGCAACTGCACGCGCGGCCTTGGCACCTCGAGTACCTTATTTTCTACTTCTGGCAATCCTACGGTTGCCCTTTTGACTTGCAGCTCCTCTCGATTTACTAAAGGATGAGTAATAACGAAAGGAACCTCCCCTCCATTGCTGTCCCCTAGGACGAAAAGGCAGAGGTTGGCGGACTGCAGCACCCAACGACTTCGCTGCAGCTTTCGAGGTCTGCAATCTCTCAAGACTCTCGTCAGCCTTGCTGCCAAAAAGATGTTCACCATCAAAGGGGCATGTTGAGGAGCCGGGCTTGCACATCCGGAGCAAAACCCGACTTCCGCAACCACGCAAACCTGCACATTATGGTGCTCGCCGCCATGGACCGGCTGACGCAATCAACCATGTCCAGACCTGACTGAACGGATTCACACATGGCGTCCTTGCCATCCTGCACGATAGCAAGGAAACCATCCCGTACCTCCCCTTTGGGAATATGATCAGCCTCTAGGGAAATACAGTTCCACAGAGTGTGTGTGAAACGAGACAAGGCACAAACGGAGTTGGCAGCCTGAAGCGCCATACCCCCAGAAGAAAATACCTTCTTCGCCCAACCATCAAAATGTTTGTCGTCCTTATCAGGAGGGATGGTAGGGTACGACGCCTGCTTTGCGCGGGCCGTAGCCGCCTGCACCACCAAATTCTCCGGAGTAGGGTGCGTTATCAAGTAGCAGGGGTCGCCACTGGCTGGGCAATATTTCTTCGGTAAGGACTTGCTCACTGCCGGGAGACTCTCCGGAGAAGTCGAAGCCGCAGCCACCCTTTTCTGCAAGGCCATATGGAATGGCAGCACCGGGTCAGTTGGAGGACCTTGGTCCAAGATATCAGTCATGTCATCCTGCTGAAAATCCCCACGGGAGGGCAGACAAACCCAGGTATTCAGTGACCCTCAACATGAGGCGCCGATATGAAGATTCGGCATGCGTGCCAGTCTCCGGCCTACCAAACTCCACCTCCGGAGAGGTGTCTAGACCACTAGCGTTGTGCAGCGACTGACGCAGGTCCTCAAGTTGACTGACCAGAAACAATGTCATCAGGAACCAATGCAGGAACCTCACCTTCCTCAGACCCCCCTCATCCACCTCAGAAATATTATCTGGAGGCTGGAAAGAGGGTACAGAAAAAGGCACAAAGACATCTTTAGCCTTTGCCATCGCCTTTCTTGGGGGTGCCACCATGCCACGGGGTACCTCCGACAAGGCTTCCTCGAAAGGCGTCGACGGGATGGGTGTCGACGGGATGGGTGTCGACGTCGAGCGCACGCCGACAGCTTCGACACAGGCCTCGAGGGCGGAGCCCCGAGCGTTTCTCTCGACAGCCTAGGTGCCACCGGCATCGGTGTCTGCTTCGAAGACTTCGGAGTCTCGCGGTCTCGATGGCGTCGAGGACCGGGACCTGGAACGAGCATGCCTAGAGCAACCATCCTTGTCCACCCAGGACCACGAAGGCTCCCGGTGGTCGCGACGACTGCTCGAGCCCAAAGGCAGACGAGCGGTGTCTCTAGCGCGGCCTCGACCGGCGTCCTCAGACGGCGCAGCCGGACCGGAGCCCTGCGATTGAAAAATCGCCAACATCTCCTTTCGGAACGAATACCATTCCTCCGGAGTGGAATGCTTGTTGGGACAAACTACCTGCCGACGGCCGGAGTCCTCGGAAGAGGACGGTGAAGGCGACCTGCAACGGTGCTTCCTGGAGTGCCTTAAAGAGGCAGAGGAATGGCGGGACCGACTCCCAGGCCGAGAACCCCCGGAATCACGACGATGCAGAGTCGCCCCTCGAATCGTCTGTCAAAAGACCAGTGGAACGTGACTTCCGGGGCTTGGACAACTTACCGACCAACAGCTTCTTCTTACGCTCCCGCAAGGCCTTCGAAGTGAGCAATTGGCAGTCGACACAGTCGTCCGTATCATGGTCCTCCCCAAGGCACCAGAGGCAAGCGTTGTGCGTATCCGTCAGGGACATCTTGGACCCGCACACCTAACACTTCTTAAACCCGGACCGCGGGGTGGAAGAAGCCGAAGACGACATATTCGATATAAGAAACAGGTTTGAAGAACCGAAAGAACAGGATTCAGTAGAATCGAGGCGCACCAAGATTTCTAAAGCGAACACGTTCGCGGAAAAAATGGAACTGAGGCTACGGGCGTTGTGCGTCCTACTTAGAACATCCGGTGATGTCGGCTCAACGGAGGCCCTTGAGGACGGCGTATCGATGCAGGACGCAGACGCCCAAAGATTTTCCGAAGCAGCACAGCTGTGGCGATTACTGTCATTGATATGGAATACGTCGGAGGACCCAATCCCCTCGAAACTGCTCTTCTGAACACCCGTGAGGAACTGCTTGCATCGCTTGATTCCAACTCTCCAGCTGTTTTTTTCTACTTGATCTCTCCTCTGCATGTGATACGATCAACCACTCCATCCCCATAAAACAGCTCCACGATACCCTAGGTATCTTGGAGCGGGTACTGAACTGCCCGACCTTCCTCTGTGACCGTCTTTTCCAGGTTATTCTGGGCTCTTTCTCCTCCCTCACCTCTATCTCCACCTGAGGTGTCCCCCAGGGCTCCAACCTTTGCCCTTGGCTCTAACAACTATCTTGCCCCGCTTGCACACATATCCACCTTATCCCCAAACTTTGTGTTATGCAGATGACAACTCTTCAAACTTCCCTCTGATCCTCTTCTCACTTCAGCTATCATTCCCGACTATCTGCCATCCAGTCCTAGTGTACTTCCAATGATCTGTCTCAATGCCAGCAAGACTGAGATCCTTCCCATTGAACTCCTGCTCCCCCTTTCTCTCCCTCACTCTGGCCATCATTTATGCGCTCTCCTCCCTCTCCTTCTTCTGAAGCCAGAAACCTTGGAGTCATCTTCGACTCCTCTCTCCCCTTCATCCCTCACATTCAGGACCTTGCAAAGAAGTCCCATTTTCAACTCCACCTCCTCAAAGGAAATCTTACTTTCCTCACTTTCCCCCAGAAGCTCAAAGTCTCCAGAGCTCTGGGTCTCTCTAGACTACTGCAATAGCCGCTTAATCTACCCTCCTCCTCTCTACGACCAGAATAGGGCTGCAAGACATATCAAGCCCTGGGACCGCATCTCTCCAGCGCTATAAAGTCTCCACTGGCTCCCGGTTGCTGCAAGGATCAAATTAAAATCCCTCTGCATCAGCCACAAGGCTTTCTGTGGCCTGGGACCACGCTATATGAAACTTGCTCTCTTAATTCTCTCCCTCTAGATCTTTACGCTCCTCCAGCACCAACTCTGTTAAACGCTTTGCTAAACTTTGAGCGGGTGGCCGTTCTCTCCTCAGCAGGCTCCCTCCTATGGAACAGCCTCCCCCTTCCTCTTGAGCCAAATCTCCTCAAATTCCAGAAGCCCCTAAAGACTTTCCTTTTCACCTCTTCCTTCCCTCTGCTAAACCACACGGCTTGGTGACCAGGGACTGTGTCCTCCTGGGTCCTGGACTCCCACACCCCATCGCCTACAGCCTGCGCTCCTCCCAGCACTTTGCCTTGACACCCACTGGCCTGGCCCGACCCACCACAAGCTTGCTCCTACCAATTAATTGGTGGTTGACCACTCCCCTAGGCATTTCCAGCTGCTCATTCCCCAGCACTTCTCACCTCATACACCAAGCATTTCCCCCCTCCCCCTTCTCTCTCTATGCACTTGCACATTCTGAATGCTCAGAAGGCCTAGTAGGCTTGCCTCCATTTTACAGCGTTATATGTATTTTTACTCCCATGCTCACTCCCCGTTGCCCTGTGGGCGCTTTGAAACACAATTTGCTTGATGTATAAGCGCCTTACAAATGCACAATACATTTTATTTTTAAATAACAGTGTCCTTTAACTACACCACGGACTCATCGGCTCTAGGGCTGAACAGATGCTTGCCATGAAGGCAATGTCAAGCAACTTGGCTTGAACATGCGGGGGGGGGGGGGGGGGCAAACTGTTAAAGTAAGCTTGTCAGCGTATGACTGTAGCTGTCCCCATAGCTCTGCCCAGACAATCCGCAGCATCCAGGCACGATTGCAGGCCTTCACAGGCTACCCCCATGCCATCTTTCACTAAGCGCAGAAACCCTTCCTGCATGTTCGCTTCCGGGATGTGTTCTGCTTCTTCTTTAATCAACCCCCAAAGGCTGTCCGTATACTTGGCAAAGGCGCACATAGCATTCACTGCCTTGAGAGCCATGCTCTAAGAAGAAAATACTTTTTTTTGCTAATGCATCGTATTTCTTAAATCCCCTGCCAATGGGCCAGATGGAGGTCGATGTGGGCGGTCTGGTGTTCACAGTGGCTGCCTGAACCACTAAACCCTCAGGCGTAGTATGAATTTACATATGTAGTCACCCTTTGCAGGTTTATATTTTGTGAACTCGGAGTGCACTGGAGACGTGAAACAGAGTCTTTGCGAAACCGAGGCTAAAGGGTCTGAAATGGTTAAATTGAACAGCATTGGTCATTCAGCTGGTGGGCCTCTGCCAAAAATATCGGTCAGCTTATAGGCAGACAATGGATTAGCAGTGGCACACAAGCCCAATACATCCACCACTCTTTCCTCGGTCTTCCGATACTGAGCATTCGCATGGCCGTAGGGATGGGAATGCTGCCTGTCCAAGTCGGGGGGAGGTATCCAAGTCACTTGGCGTCACGTAGGCCCTCAGCCAAATTAACGCGCTTGTTGTGATCAGAAAAAATAATTATAAATAAAATCACACCTCCTGCCGCCAGTTGAATGTCGAGAGCCTGGTCCTGTTCTCCAATCATGGAGGTCATCGTGTCGAAAAACATTGTTCTCAACTCAGGGACATAGGATTTCTCAAACATCAGTGCCAAGCTCAACCTTGACGTCAATGGTATTTGGGCCGCCGGTGCAGATTGCTGCTTCGGCATAATGGTTAACTTGGCAACGGTCGGTGTCGGGCCTAAATGCGCCAAACTCGACTCAAGCTACTTGCCATTGGTAGCACCTGGTGCAACTGAGGCCTTCCTGGCGACATGCTTCAAGTGTTTCACCATACCCACAGTAGCCTCTCATCATTTGGAAAATGTGCTCCTTGGACACTTCCCATTCAGCTCTGGATGAGCCACAACGGGACCTACCTCGCTCCTCGAATGTGTCCGAGTCATTCTTGTGACAAGAGGATGATTGGCTCCAGGATTGTAACCTCTTTTTAGCCTTCTTGCGGCATGTGTCCTTTCTCTGGCGTGGGGACCGCGCCAGAGAACTACTCAGACGACAGAATGGTCGATCGAGCTGGTGAGGTTGATGGGGGCACCCCAACTTTAGTTTTGCTGCCCTCTCCCGTAGCGATTTCAGGTTCATCTGCTGACACAACGCACACTCTTGGGATGCATGATCGGGTCAGACATTTTAGAGTTGCAGTCGACGGACCTCATAAATCATGAATGCTTGGGCCTGGACTGTCAAATTCGACAATTTGAGAAAAAAAATCACAGTGAGAAGTCTCTCACAAAGAGTCGTTCCACGAGCAGCGGGCCAAGCGCAGTGACGTAAATGTTATGTTAATACCGCACACCGCTACCACCCAGGGGCAGTCTCCAGACCCTTGTGTAGTTTTACAAGAGCGGGGGGGGAGGTTAGTGAGAAGGGTGAGAGGATAGGTTCAGAACCAGGAGAACTAGCGTCTGAGCATTGTTTTGAATGTGGGAGTTTGTGCAAGAGGCCACGTATGTTGTAACTGTATGGGTAAGATACTTTGCCTCAGGTGTGTGGTAAAGTTTTGTTAGTGTGTTGATTGGGGTTGGTTGTGTGAACTGGTTAGTGTTCATAAGGGTTTGTTGCCAACATGTTTCGTCCTCCTACCAAGCTCCTCCATAGCAATGTCTGATCCAAATCCTTGCTCAATCCTCAATCTTTACCATACTTGTCATAATTCTGTTACAGTTAGCAGAAATCTCTATTTCCTCCTGATTGGCTCTAGCAAACTTAATACCATCCCAGTATCGCAATATTAGGTTCAGGAATACACTGTCAATCCTAGGGGTTTGTTCCTGCTCCCACTTTACTAGTAGTGTGTGATTTCCCAAAATGTCATTCCTCAAATTGGCAATCCCATGTGCTCACGATTCTAGATTTACAGATCACAATAGTGCTTTGAATTTGTATGTTTCCGTTCCAATGTCGAGATCTTTACAGATCGTTCCGCTGCCCCTTTTGGGAACCATAACAGAATTATGACAAGTATGGTGAAGAGTCACCATTGGGATTGAGCAGAAATTTGGATCAGACATTACTATAAAGAACGCAGTGGGGAGGACATCAGTAGGATGTTGAAACACGCGTTGGCAACAAACCAGTAAAGAATATATGCCAAAATTAGTGCTTGCCCCCTCCTCCCCCCTATACTTGGAAACAGTATATGGCTGAAACCTGGTAAGAAGTAGCTCGGTGGAGTGCTTACCCATTGCTTAATGAAAGTGTCCATAAGGGATCCAGAGTCAAAGGTGGCCGTAGCTGTAAGATTATCTGTTGTCGGTTTGTGAATTGCATTTTTGGAATGGACTACGTGGGTGGTTCACTCTAGGTGTGCCTCAGCATCTGGAGAGGCTGGGTGTGGACATTGCATTGATTCTTGGTTTATTTATGTGTAGTGTGGCTAGCCTAAGCTCGGGTATGGCGTCAATTATGCTGGGAGGAGTATGAAGGGGAGAATGGGTTAGTAAGCCGGTTGGGTTGTTGGAGCCTCTGGTGCAGCTCTGTGGTTGCTGCTTGATGTTATTTTGCCCAGTTATTCGTTGTGGTTCTTTGGCCCATCTCGTCTCCACTCTAGTTGTTTGTGGTGTTATTGTTGGCAGTGTCCTTCGAGGTGGTCATGGTAAGTTGAATAGCCAGGTTTTGAGCTGTTTCTTGAAGGTGATGTGGTCTTCTGTGGTAATTTCTTTGGGCGTGGTGTTCCAGATGTTAATTAGATGTGAACGCCGTTCCGCCAAATGTTCTTTTTTCATAGTGTTTTGCCTCTATTTTTAGGTTGTTGCTTGAGCTTTGGTCTCTCCCTGGGCCATACCGGCTAATCTTGTCTTGGAGGAATTCAGCTCCTTGTCTGTGCAATGCTTTGTGGGTGATGCAGAGTGCTTTGAGTTTGATGCACTTTTTTACTGGTAACCAGTGTAGGCTTTTCAGTGCTGGAGTGATGTGGTCTCTTCGGTTTAGTCTTAATAGGATACTGGCTGCAGTATTTTGCACCCTTTGGAGTTTGAGTCTTTCTGGCATTCCTAGGTAGAGGCTGTTTGCGTAGTCAATTCTTGTGAGTATCATCGAGATGACTGAGGGTTCTGTGATGTAAGGAAAGGTAGGGGAGTAATCCTCTGACTAGTCATACTACCTTGATAGTCTATGGTTGCGTTCACATGCCTGTCGGCCAGTCTAGTTGTGGGCTCCCCTGGTCGCATCCTGCAGGAGAAGGCATTATTTCTGTTTTTGTCGGGTTCAGATGTCACGTCCGGAGTGGACGACGACTGCATCAAGTCAAGACGGATCTAGGGCAGAGTAGAGGTGCACTTCACCCCGTCGAAAAGTTTTCTGAGCAGCTGACGGTGGAAGGGATATCTATCGGAATAGAAATCTGCAGGAGAATGCAATCCATTGAAACATTGCATCACTATGCAATCGTAGCCCAGTTCCAAACCTTTTCCCCCTCCCAGCTCGGCAGTCGAGGAGGAAGAATCCAAAGCCAATAATATAGAAACAAACACCGTACCATGAGCAACAGCCTGACTACACAATTGGTAATGGCGCAGAAAATGCCCATCATCCAAATGTCACAAATTTAAGTTGTCGCCCCATCAGTAAAAAGAAACTAAAAATGGTAATAGAGCACTTTCAAAGCAGGGCATGATGGAAGGGCGATGAGGAATCTGCAGGAGAAGAAGCCATAGAAAGAATACTGGAAAGTCATTTGTCCTTAAATGGATTGAATTCTCCCACAGATTCCTCATCGGATAGACTTCCAAAGCAGTACAGAATGAGGGAGTAGGGATGAAAGTCTAAAATGAGAGCGCTCTGCAACACCACTTTTCAAATCGTGCGTGGAGCGATGAGCAAGTCGCTGACTGATGGATCTCTCATTGTCGCACCCCTTTGCTACGCCTCTGGTGAATGCCCTCGGATGCCAGATGGCAATTCTATTCCAACCTTTTGGCAGTTGTCTGCAAAGCAGAGAATTATCGAACAGCAAATTGTCTGCTTAGATAAAGCCAGGCTCTTATTGGATAATGAGAAGGTCAGAAAAGGAGACATTACTTACCGTAATGTTCTTTCTATGGATTCTTCTCCCGCAGATTCCTCATCTGAAAGATATTCCCTCCAGTTCTATTGCTTCGGAATTTTGACAGAGGTGTGTACTGGACCTCGACCCGGCCGGTCAGTCTTGCAGAGCATCTGGTCATCGGCTCCAGACGTGACATAAGGCATTGTATAAATGCCATGTCACTACGCCCAATCTCAGTCCCCCCCCCCCCCACTGAGCACCACACGCTGCATAGAAAAACAGAACTGGCTAATGAGCCCTTAAAAAAAAAAAAAAAAAGAAGCAACTATAGACCTACGAAGGAGGAACAATTGAACAAAACCCTACAAGCGTCAACACCTGTGGCAGGAAGACAGAAACCAGACACAGAGGACCATTACCAAGCCAAAGTGAACGAAGATGCGCACCGAACACTGATTTTCAGAGCGGGGATGGATGAGAGGGGAGATGAGTAATCTGAGGGAGAAGAATCCATAGAAAGAACATTACAGTTAGTAATTACTCCTTCAATGGATTGCCCGTCTCCCGCATCTGATAGACTCCCAAAGCAGTAAATGAAGGAGGTGGGAAGAAAGTTATACCAAGACATTTTGCAGCATGCCCTGCCAAAACGCATCAGCTGTTCGAGCCACATCCAGACTATAGTGTTTAGCAAAGGTATGAAGGGATGACCATGTTGCAGCGTGACAAATCTCCCAGATAGTGACTCCCCTCTGCAAAGCTGTTGATGCTGAGACGACTCTTGTCGAATGGGCCTGGATGCCTGCTGGTAATTCCTTCCAGGCGGACTGGTAAATTATCCAGCGGCATAACGTCTGCTTGGTTATGGGCAGGCCCTTACGGGCTAGGAAACGGCCATGAAGAGCTGGTCAGCTCTTCTGAAATCAGCTGTCCTCACAATATAACTCAACACCCTCTTTCGTTCTAGGCGATGTAAATGTTACTCCTGCTTAGAAGGGTGCGTAGGAGGGTAGAAGACCAGAAGGTCGATGGATTGCAACAGGATACATTCTGAGACAACCTTGGGGAGTAAGTGAGGCCTTACTTGGAAAAAATGCAGGAAAGGTGGCTTACAGCATAAGGCCTACAGTTCACTCACACACCTAGCAGACGTAATAGCCAACAATAAGGCTGTTTTCAAAGAGAAGCCACTATCAGAAATGTCAGAACCAGATTAAGATCCCAAAGTGGGACAACAAAGGGAGTTGGCCGAAACTTTTTTACAAGGCCTTTCAGGAATTGTGCCATTACCGTGATCGTAAAAAAAGGAGCCTTGATCCCCGGATCTTTTAAACTGAGACAAGGCCACCAAATATCCTTCGACAGTGGTGACCTGAAGGCCTGATGAGGCCAGTGGCCAAAGGAACTCAATCACTGTAGTGGTGGGGAAAGAGATGTGGTCAATCTTGCTTTCCCTGCACCACGCCTCAAATCTTCTCCATCTGCACGCATACAAAGATCTTGTAGATGGTCTGCGTGCAGTCAGCAACACTTCAGTTTCAGCCTCCGAAGACTGAACCGTCTACAGCGCCAGTGATTTTGAGGGCGGTCGACCCAGAGCAAGTTTTGCAGCTCGATCGGTAGGGATTTGGATTGCATTTTGGCGCACGACAGACATCAGTCAGTCCCGTGCCAAGGCACCAGAGACCCAACTCGTGTGGGTCAGTGATGGACATCTTGGTGCCACAATCTGAACACCACTTGAAACCAGATACCCGAGCGTCGAGGATTGAAAAAAAGTTAAATATTTTTGGGACGAAAACGCGGAGTAAGTCAAAGACTGTGTTCCCATCTACTTAAAAAAATGCTGAAAAAGACAAGGCCTTTCAGCAAGTGGGTAATTCCCAGGGTAGCTGAGCAGAATCCCTTATCTGGAGACCTCTTGAACAAAGTCAGCAATTAACATTTACTGTGCCCGTCTGACGGCCCGATGAGGCCAGAGAAAGAAAGAATTCGAGCACTGTGGTGGTGGGGCATACGAAAGGGTCTAACATGACACCTGCACGCATACATCGATCTAAAGCTCAGTGTGCAGCCAGTACCACCTCAAGTACCGCTTCTGAGAGGTCTCAGTAATTATACCTCATCCTCTGACGAGCCAAGCATGTAGGTTGAGGGACTCTGTTCTGGTGGTGCAACCAACCTGCTGACTGCAATGGGCGGGTCCTGCCTCCAAGAAAGCCGGCTAGGTGGGCAGGTGGCTATTTCCAAGAGCCCAGAGTACCATTTTCTCATCACCCAATCCGGCACGTTCAAGATCCTGGTTGCCAGGGACCTCCTTGACCTGAGAACCCACGGGATGACAGGTATCGGAGGAAATGCATAATGGAGGCGAAAGACCGACTCCATCTAGAAGGCCTCTCCTAGAACACCCCCTAAGAGGGAATTCCCTCGATTAGAACTGCCTGCACTTCGCCTTGGCCCTCATGGCAAACGCATCTACTGACGGGGTACCCCACAGAGCGAAGATCTCCAGGACTTCCGGGGCACACTTCCCACTTGTGCGAGACCGTGCTTTGTTTTCTCAGAGTGCTCCGAGCATCTGCCACAGTTCTCAGCTCTTATCAGGTGGGCTGCAGATGCAGAGATCTCGTTCTCCAGCAATCACAACCACAGTTCCAAGGACTCGTTGCATAGGGGTAGGGTCCCCCACACCCCCGCGCTGCTTGGTGAGGTAATGCATGGACACTGTTTTCCATCAAAACCAAGACAAGTTCCCCCCTGAGGAAAGGTGCGAAAACCATCACGGCCAACTTGATAGTTCGTAACACCAGTCTGTTGATGTGCCACCGGCCATCCACTGGGGACCAAAGGCCGTTCAGCCGCAGATCCCTGCAGTAAGTGCTCCAGTCTTTGGGGATGCATCTGTGATCGCCTGGGGCCACGGTCACCAAAAGGTTTCCCCTGTCATCATGCTCGTCCTGCTGGCCCACCATGAGAGGTTGTTGGCCACAGACTTCGACACCTTGAGAGCAGCCTTCCTGTTAAAGTACTGGGACAGATGATCCCTCAAAAGCCACTGAAGGGATTGCATCCTCAGCCTGGCCTCTGGCACCAGAAACATGCAAGAGGCCTAATAGGCATAGGAAGAAAGCCGCTTTTAAGCTGTCGCTCTGGAAAAGACGGACCATCTGTCTGACACTGGCAACTCAGGAGGAAAAGCCTTCACCGCCCCGGATGCCCAAGACTGCCCCTATGAATTGGAGCTTCTGTTTTTGTGTGACATGGTGTGAAGCCCGGCCGCAGAGTAAAGGGTGGTGCTTTTTTCGTATCCTGCGCCGTTTAGCCGTTGTTTGGCTCTGGTGGCTCGGGGGATTAGTAACATTGCAGCGGTCCTGAAACAGAGCCCCTCCCCCCCAGCCTCCTTTCCTCTATATCGTGGTGGTGTGCTGGCGTACAGCAGAGGTAGGTGTGCGTGTGCGCCACATAACCTCCATTTTGCCCCAAGAAAGGAGCGTTTACAGAAGTTAATTATGGAGAGAAAAAAAAAAATCTTGAGAGCTACTTTGAAGCACTGCTTGTTTCTTTGAAAGGTTTTATAGACTATATAGACCCTTTTGTTGCACATTGTAATCAGTGGATCAGTAACGCCAAGTGTGACCCAATAAGTGTGGGTTGCGGGCAGTCTTGTGGTACACCAAAACTCTGAACAGTAACTAAAAACTGATCGGCCTCCCATGTCCTTTCTCTTGTACACCTCTAATCCGACATTTAGGTCAGAATCAGCGTAAATACATCAGCGCCTGTGTGTGCCACCCCGGACATTTAAAGGAGCATTAGCCCTACCACCAAAAAAAAAAATAAAAAAAAATACAAAAAAAGGGGGAGGGGGTTTGGTCACTTATTCCCCTTGTTATTGTCTTTTGACAACTTTGCGTTTCATCTGAGTAGAAAAAGCCTCCTTTTAAATGAGACTTCGCAGCACCCCAACCCTGGAGAGTACACTTGACAGGATGGCTCCTACCTGGATCAAATACAGGGGGAAGGGGAAGGAACTGGGCCATCGGTTTTAATTATTCCAGCTCCACAACAGAACATTCCTTTGACGATCTATGCTCTTGTTCACACCCATACTCCTCAAATAGCTGGGGTAGATGATACACACGTCTTTGAGAAAAGGGTGGAAGGGTGGAAGCGTGGCTTGGAATATACCATAACAACAAAAATACAGAGCAGAATTAAAGATCACTTTCTCAAAAAAAGAAATAAAAGCCTAAATGATGCAGAAGACCTTGAAGATAGTGTGGGGCAAACCACAGATTGCACCCGAGAGAGAAGAAAGGGTCTTACCTCTGCATATGGACAAGAGAGAAAATACTGCTTTAGAACCAAATAATCAAAGAGGTGTCAAAACTTTGGCCAGAGATCTTGAATCTCCTCTTTCGAGAAATTCTGAAGACCCGTATATTTCCTCATTTGTGGAAGAACGCGCTCGTCATTACATTCTTCAAGGGGGGGTGATCGGCTAAGCATGGAAAACTATCGTCCAATCACCCTCCTTGACATTGACAGCAAGCTCTTCTTGCAGCTACTTCTGCAAGAGTTAACTTACTGGGTGGAGTCAAGGCTGATCATATCATGCCATCAAACAGGGTTTAGAAAAGGTTTGTCCACCAGTCACAATGGCTTAATATTAAATATGGTCAGCGAAAAGACAAAAGAGAAACTGGACACACCTCTTTGCGGGGCTTGGGTAGATCCAAAGCTTTTGATCACATGGATAGATCCCTGCTCTGGCGAAAATTACATAGCTGGGGGATCCCCGACTTCCTGTTAGGAATGTTAATTGATCTGCATAGAAACACCACCTTAAGACTGCGGCTAGATGAACAAGGTCATCTGTCCCAACTAATTCAGGTCTTTAGAGGGGTAAGGCAGGGTTGCATGGTTGCACCAATGTATTTTAACCTCTTTCTTTCAAACCTAGGAGACTTTGTTCTCTTCAGCGTTGGCAAGTCCAGTAATAAACGGAAGGAGGTTCCACTGGCTGGCCTACGCTGATGACATTGTGCGACTGGATAGATCTGCAGTGGGCCTTCAACGTCTTCTAGAGAAGCTCGGGGAGTATGCTAGTCTAAATTGGCTTACAATTAACCCCTCGAAATCCAAAATCCTAATTTTTAAACACCCAAAGAAGAAAATTGGATATGGAAATTGGTTTTTGGACAGGAAAGCGATCCCCCGTGTCGAAGAACTTATATGGGATACATTACTCACCGTAATCGTACTTCTGATGCTTGTATCTGCTTAGATTCACATGCTGTGCATAGGCCGACATCTAGTGGAAGCTGCGGAGTATTAGTTTGTTTTTCGAAACTCGAAAATGGGCGTCGACACAGAGTGCCAGTAATACTATCCCTAGTGTGACGTCCACTGTACCCATGATCCCTCACGCGTCTAGGACCCTCAGATTGAAATTTGTTCCGACATGAGGTAGCATGAGGATTAGCGCGAGTACAGATTATCCAAGCAGATAGATAGAAAGATAAGACTACAAGCATCCATGCGCCTTCTCTCAGAGGGGAGGCAGGGCGGGTCGCATGTGAATCTAAGCAGATACAAGCATCAGAAATACGATTACGGTGAGTAATGTATCCCTTCTGAGGCTTGTGGATTCTGCTTAGATCACATGCTGTGCATAGGTTAGCGAGCAGTGTTAGAAGGAGGTGGGATGTGAGAAGGGTCATGAGCAAATAAATGTCTTAGAACCGCTTGTCGCACTTGAGTATCTGTCTTGGAATGGGTGTCAATGCAGGAGTGCTGAGTAAAAGTGTGAATAGAGCTCAATGTAGCTGCTTTGCAAATGGTGTCAAGGGGTACATTTGCAATGAAAGCCAGAGTGGCCCCAATGCCTGTTGTAGAGTGGGCTCTTGGCGTGAAAGGCTTTTCCAGAAAGAGAGTAACACAGCTGGATACAGTTTATAATCCACTTAGAGATGGCACCTTTGGAGACGCGATCTCCCTCTTTGCCTGTAGCTACGGAGACAAATAGTTGGTCCGTTTTCCTTAGCGGTCTGGTCTTGTTTACATAGTATAGGACCGCCCTACGCACATCTAGGGTGTGTAGTTTCACCTCAGCCGAGCTTTGTGGGTCTTGGAAGAAAGCCGGAAGCTCGATGGACTGGTTCACGTGGAATTTTGAACTAAACTTAGGTGAGAACCTAGGGTGTGTTCGTAAAACCAGTTTATCTTTATGGACAGTAATGAAAGGATCCTGCACTGACAGAGCCTGAATTTCACTGACCCTTCGTATAGACGTTATGGCTACCAAGAAGGCAGTTTTATATGTCAGGTGTTTGAGACTGCTTTTATGCATGGGCACGAAGGGAGGGCCCATGAGTTTAGCCAGCACCACATTAAGGTCCCATCCTGGTGGTGGGTTAGAAATTGGAGGGTGAAGTCTCTTTACTCCTTCCATGAAGGCTTAAACCACTGGTACTTTCCACCACAATACCTTGTTACGCGAGGTGGTATATGCCGACAGAGCTGCCAGGTGTAGCTTCAGTGAATTAAATACCAACCCTGCGTCCAGCAGGTGGAGCATGTAGGTGACTGTAGTGGAAGGAGTGCAATCAACAGGGTTGATTTGCTTATTCTGGCACCAGATAACAAATCTTTTCCATTTGTCAAAGTAGCAATACCTTCTGTGTGGCTTCCTAGATTCTTTTAGTATGTCCATACATCTCTGAGGTGAATTGAGATGTCCAAACTCTATGACCTCAGGAGCCATGCTGCCAGGTTCATTGAGTTGGGTTGAGGATGCACTGTCTGACCTTGGTGTTGGGACAGTAGGTTGTACCAGCACGGGAGCTTGATGGGTTCGCACACTGCTAGTCTGCGTAAGTGTGGGAACCACGGTTGCCTCGTCCACATGGGAGCAACTAGGACGAGCGTCCTCCATTCCCTGTGCATCTTGTTGACCACCTTCCTGATGAGGGGCTGGTGGAAAAGCATATGCAAACATCCCTGACCAGTTCATCCACAGGGCGTTCCCCTGGGAGTCTGGTTGGGGGAACCTGGATGTGAATCCTGGGCACTGTGTTTTCGCTTGTGGCGAAAAGGTCTATAGTGGGGAAACCCCACTGAGAGAAGAGATCTTCTATGATTGCTCTGTGTAGGCACCATTCGTGTTCTTCTGGGAGGGGATCTCTGCTTAAAGCGTCCGCCAGAGAATTGAGCTCCCCTGGAACATGTTGAGATGACAGATAGATGTTCCGTCTGAGTGCCCATATCCAAATTTTCTGGGCAAGCTTGGACAGATTTGGCCAACGAGTTCCTCCCTGTTTGTTTAGGTAAAACATAGCTGTTGTGCTGTCGGTCAGGATTTGCACCAACAGGTTCAACAGGTAGGGCTTGAACGCTTGAAGCGCTCTGAATACTGCCAGAAGCTCTAGCAGATTGATAGGATTCTTGGCCACTGAGTGAGACCAGAGACCCTGAGCTGTGTGGTGGAGATGATGTGCTCCCCGCTCTGACAGGGATGCATCTGTTGTGACTACAGCCTGTACCTTGGGATCGTAAAAGGGTTTCCCCTTTGAGAGGTTTTCTCTTGTCCACCAGTGAAGACTCTGTACAAGTGTTGGCGAAACGACAACTAGATCATCCCACTGAACACTTGCCTGAGACCACTGTTTCGCCAACCATTCTTGCAAGGGGCGCATGCGCAGGCGTGCGTGGGGGACCAGGTAAATACATGAAGCCATCATGCCCATCAAACGCATCGCTTTGCGCACCGTTATCTGGCGACCGGCCTGATATAGCGGTATTTGCAGCATTAGATTCAGAATTCTTTCCTCTGATGGCAAGGCCAACCCTTCTTGTGTGTTTAGGACAGCTACTAGGAACTGTTTGGAGGTGCTTGGCACCAGACTTGACTTTTCTAGTTTATGGAGAAGCCCAATTCGAAGAGGTCGTCGATAGTTCTTTGAATATTTAATCTCCAAATTATTGGGGTCTCCCCTGTGATGAGCCAGTCGTCCAGGTAAGGGTACACTATGATTGTCTCCCTGCGTAGGTGTGCCGCCGCCACCGCCAGTACCTTGGTGAATACCCTTGGAGCCACGGCTATACCGAAGGGCAGTAAGTACCTTGAACTGGCAGTGCTGACTGTCCACCTTGAAGCGCAAGAATCTTCTGTGTGCTAGGAACATGGAAATATGAAAATAGGCATCTTTCATATCGAATGTTGCATGTAATCCCCCTTTTTTAGGAGGGAGATTACCTCCTGGAGAGTAGTCATGCAAATCTTTTGGGGCTTGACATTTGTTTGCAGGCCATAAATCCAATATTGGGCGCATTGTCAAATCTTTTTTTGGCACAAGGAAGTAAGTTGAATAAATACCCTTGTTTACCTGGTGTCCCGGGACGAGTTCTATCGCGTCCTTTGCTAGAAGATTGACGATCTCTTCGAGGAGGATCTTCTGGTGGTCTAATGAATGTACTTTTTGACGTGGAGGGTGGTTTCGGGAACGCTCTAACAGTTCTATGCAGTATACTGCAGACAACGTGGACAGCACCCATCTGTCTGATGTGATCCCTTCCTAAGCATGGGTGAAGTTGGAAATGCGTCTCCCTACTGGGGATGCATGAGAAGGAACAAGTTACTTACCTGTAACTGTTGTTCTCCAGCATGGGTCTGGCATGGATTCACATGCTCATGAATATTCCCCGTCGTCAGGCTGGGAATCCTCGGTAAAGAAAAAAAAAACAGTATCAGTTTCGTTTCTGACCTGTCTTTGGTAGTAATAACCAATCACTGGTCTCTGCGTCATACTGACCACAGCCAATGACTGCCCTCTACCTAAGCACCGCCTCTGGCAGCCATCTTCAGATTTGGAAGCACGTGAAGTGGCAGTATGACCAAGTGAAGAGCCGCAGAGGGGTAGGCGGGAGGGTTCGCATGTGAATCCATGCCAGACCCATGCTGGAGAACAACAGTTACAGGTAAGTAACTTGTTCCTTCTCCAGCATGGGGTCTGGCATGGATTCACATGCTCATGAATAAAGAATACATAGCAGTACACACATGCACAACCACGGGAGGTGGCAAAGGCTCAACATTAAGCATCTTACCTCCTCACCAGGCTCATCTCAGGCGAACAGGTTGCGCAGCACTGCTTGGCCGACCCTGGACTCCTCCCTGGAATCCCGATCGACGCAGTAGAATTTTGTGAAGGTGTGCGTCGACCTCCACGTAGCAGCCCTGCATATGTCCAGCAGGGGCACACCAGAAAGGAACGCCGTAGTAGCTGCGATCGCTCTGGTGGAATGGGCTCTCGGACGGCCAGGCAGCGGTCGGTTTGCCAACCGATGACGGTACATGATACAGCCGGAGAGCCATCTGGAAATGGAAGCCTTCGAGAGAGCCTTCCCCTGATTGACAGGTCCAAAATTCACAAAGAGTTGTGACGTCTTCCGAAAACACTTCGTGCGGTCCACGTAGAACTTCAGCGCTCTAGCCACATCCAGCGAGTGCAAAGTCCTCTCAGCTGGCGACGAAGGCGACGGGAAGAACACAGGAAACACCAAGGGTTCGTTGAGATGGAAGTCCGACGGTACCTTGGGCATGAAGGAGGGGTGCATCCTGAGCACTACCCTCGTGTCGTGAAAAGTCAAGTACGGGGCCTTGCAGGAAAGGGCCTGGATCTCTCCCACCCGTCGTGCGGAGGTGATGGCCACAAGAAACGCTGTTTTCCACGACAGAAACTTCAACGGGGCCGAGTGCAGAGGCTCGAACGGAGGTCCCATGAGCTTGGTCAGCACCACGTTGAGCTCCCACGCCGGGGCCGGCGCCTTCACCGGCGGGAACGATCTGAACAGTCCCTTCATGAACTCTTTCACCAGACGATGAGACCACAAGGACGTCCGGCCCGTGGTTCTGGTGTATCGGGAGATCGCAGCAAGATGAATCTTGGACGCGTGTGCCAGTCCAGCTTTGGCCAGCGTCAGCAGGTACGGCAGTACTTGGGGAGCCGTAATCCGTAGAGGGTTAATCTTCTGTGCGTGGCACCAGACAGAGAACCTCTTCCATTTGTGTCCGTAGCATTTAAGAGTCGAGGACGCCCTGGCCTTTGCAAGAACCTCTCTGCAGTCGGCCGGTATGTCGTATCCTCCAAACTCTAGCGCCGCAGGAGCCAGGCTTGCAAGTTCAGCGATTTCGGGTCGTGGTGGAGGATGGCGCCTCCTTCCCTGGAGAGTAGATCCACGTCCACCGGCAGCTTGATTGGCGGGGACGCTGACAAGTCCAGAAGGTCCGGGAACCATATCTGCCTCGGCCACGCAGGTGCGACGAGGATCATCCTGCACCGCGACCTCTTGAGCTGGTTGACGAGCCGGATTAGCAGTGGCAAAGGAGGGAACGCGTAGAGGAACAGGCCCTCCCAGGGGAACGAGAAGGCATCGCCCATTCTCCTCGCCTGGGGAAACCTGCTGGCGAACCTCCGGCACTTGGAGTTCGTCGCCGTCGCGAACAGGTCGATCTGGGGTGTGCTCCACCGTCGGAAGAGGCGATCCACTAGATCCTGCCGTAGTTCCCACTCGTGGCACGAGCGCAGCTCCCTGCTGAGTGAGTCGGCGATGGTGTTTTTTATCCTTGCCAGATGAAACGGCACCAGAAACATCCTTTGGGCGACGGCCCAATGCCACAGGTCTTGCGCCTCCTTGGACAGCGCTGGAGACCTGGTTCCGCCCGGTTTCCTGATGTAAAACATGGTGGTGGTGTTGTCGGTGAAGATCCTCACCACCTTGCCCTTGAGGGACGGAAGGAAGGACCTGAGGGCCCAGAACACTGCACGGAGCTCCAGGACGTTGATATGGAGGGACTTCTCCGTCGGGAGCCAAAGGCCTCTCGCGTGCAGATTTTCGGTGTGCGCTCCCCACCCTTCCAGGGAGGCATCCGTGGTCACTGTCTCCTGGTGGTCTGGAAGTCCATGCCCGCCGTCAGATGCGCGCGGTTGCCCCACCACCGGACCGCTCGGCGGAAACTCTCGTCGAGTGTGATCCTCTCCTCGAAGCCGCCCGTCGTTTGGATCCAGCGCGCGTCCAGGAACTCCTGCAACGGGTGCATCCGGAGCCTGCACATGGGAATGAGGTAGATGCAAGAAGACATCATTCCGAGGAGGGACTTGATGGACCTCACCTTGGCCGCGTCGGAAACCAACATCCGCTGTACCTTGCCCAGAATGGACCTGGTCCTTTCCTCCGACGGGGAGGCCAGAAGGGACACTGTGTCGAGCTTCGCTCCCAGAAACAGTGCGTTTTGCGCGGGTACCAGGTGGGACTTGGCGTAGTTCGCGGAGAATCCCAGGTCCGTGAGAAGTTGGACGGTCCTTGCCGTGTGATCCACGGCAAGCTCCCTCGTCTTGGCTCGGATGAGCCAGTCGTCCAGGTAGGGGTAGACGTGGATCCCCTCGCGGCGCAGCTGCGCCGCCACCGGTGCAAGGCACTTGGTGAATACCCTGGGTGCCGACCGTAGTCCGAAGGGGAGGGCTTTGAACTGGTAGTGACGCCCTTGGACCACAAACCTGAGGAATTTTCGGTGCCCCTTTAGGATGGGAATATGGAAGTAGGCCTCCTCCAAATCCAACGACGACAGGAAGTCTCCTTCCTCCAGCTGCCCCAGGACGTACTGGAGGGTGACCATCCGGAACTTCTGCGCCTTGATGAACTTGTTCAGATGTCGCAGGTCTAGGATGGGGCGCCATCCTCCAGTCTTCTTCACGAGGAAGTATCGCGAGTAAACTCCGGAGCCCCGAAGCCTCTTTGGGACAGGTTCGATGACGCCCTTCCTGAGCATCGCCTTTACCTCCAGGAGAAGCTGAGGGACGTGAAGCTCTTTCCTGGCCACGGGGGGGACGCGCGGGCACCTTCTTTGAAACTCGAGCGCGTGGCCCCGGGCTAAGGCGTCCAGCACCCAACGGTCGGTGGAGATGGACTCCCACACGCTGACGAAGCTCGCCAGCCGGCCTCCCACCGGGGTGCTTCGGTGGGGGCCCGACCCCACGGCCGGTTCAATCCTGTTTCGACGAGGCTTTGCCGCCTTGACCTCCTTGGCGACGACGGCGGGGTCCGCCAGACTTGCCTCGTCCTCTGTAGGCCTCCTGAGACGACGAGCGGGCCGCTTGACGGTAGGTGGAGAAACCGCCGCCGGAACCTTTGGAGGCGCCCTTGCCTCCGCTGCTCCGAAAGGGCGTCCGTCGTTGCTGCAGAACCCCAAGGGCCCGGGCCGTCTCAGTGTCCGCTTTAATGGCCTGAAGGGAATCGTTCACTGTTTTCCCAAACAGGTTGTTCCCATCGAACGGCATGTCCAGGACTCTGGTCTGTACGTCTTGACGGAAGTCCGTAGCCTTGAGCCATCCACGCCGCCTAAGGCAAACGCCGTTGCCCAACTGGCGAAACCCAGTGTCGGCGATGTCCGTCGCAATAGTGATGGCGTGGTCCGACGCCACCTCGCCTTCCTGTAGGATCTCCAGGGCATCCGCCCTCTTGTCGTCCGGTAGGAAGTCCAGCAGGGGAGCCAGTTTGTACCATAGCTCCCTGTCGTAGCGGGCCACGATAGCCAAGGCGCTGGCCGCTTTAATCGTCGTCGCTGCAGACGAGATGAACCTGCGTCCCATAGCGTCCAATTTCTTTCCCTCGCTGTCCGGTGGGGAAGTCGATGTGGAGGCCGCACCCCCCCCCCCGCTTTCTTCCTGGCCGCCGCGGAGACGACGGAGTCCGGGGTAGGCTGCGCCCGGAGGCACAGGGGGGCCGTGTCCGGGACCCGGTACTTTTTCTCGTACCCATCTCTTCTAGCTGGCGTCGTGGAAGGGTTCTTGAGGAGGGCGAGGCCCTCATCCCAAATGTCGTCCAGTAGAGGCACCGCGAGGACCGTCTTCCTCTTGGCCTCGCGCCGTTGATAAAGGAATCCTTCCCCTTTCTTCTCCTCAGGGCAGAGTTGGAAAAGCTCGGATGCCCTGGCGATCATGGAGTGGAACGATCCAATCTCGTCGGGCGGAGAAGCCCTGGTGGGAGGGGACGACGGTAGATCCTCGTCGTATACCTCGTCGTCCGTACCCGTCGCTGCCGTGTCAGTCCCCGTATCATCCCCTCGGGTGGACGGGGAGGAGGGCTGGACGGGGCGCGACGGCTGAAAAGGAGGTGGAGGGTGAATCCTTCTTTTCTTGGGCGGGGGAGCACCAGAAGGTCCCGGTTCAGGATCCCCCGACGGGAAAGGTTCCTCCGTCGGCAACAGTAGTCTCGTCCTCATCTCTGAACATAAGGACTGTATAGCCAACAAAATGGCCGCCGAGTTGTCTTGCGGCACTGGCAGAGGGGAATCCGACGGGCGATCAAGGGCCCCGTCGGCACCCTCGACGATGTCATCGGGATCCATCCCGACGGGCCGGTCTTCTTCCACGCCAAGGCCGTGGCTTAAGACCTCAATCAGCTCTTCCTCTGAGGTTGAGGCCGAATCTACGACGACGCCCTGCCCCCCCTTTTTCTTCCCCGCTGGGGTTTCACGGGGGTCCTATCGATGGGCACAAAAAAGGACTCCCTCCGAGGTGGCAGGGAGACTGAGCCCCGAGGTCGCCACCACTGGTGTAGCCTCCACAGGCTGAGCCAGGGCCGCCGCGACAGTATCGATGGAGGGCTTGGCCAGATGGATAAAGGCCTTCACCACCTTAGGTGCGCTCACCGCCTTATCCTTGAGGGGGGGGGGACACTGCCTCGCTCCCCCTCCGATGGGGCCTTCGAGCGCGACCGGGGCCTCTCCAGGAGCTTCGCCGGGTGCTCGCCCTTCCTCTTACCCGACCCAGAGCGTTGGCTCGTGGCTGAAGGTGCCGGGGAGGGTGCGCCCTGCCTGGCGCCCGTAGAGCCCGACCGTTCGGCGCACCCGGTGCCAGCGGTGCTTGGCCTTGTGTTGGACCCCCGTCGCCGGGGCGTCCTCAAGGTCTTAGAAGACCGCTCGGATTTCTTCCTCTTCTTCTCGCCTGACGGGCTCTTCCCTTCCAGCCAGTTGGCGAGACGTTGATGGCGGTCCTTCATGGTCTGCTCCGACATGTTGCCGCAAAACGCACAGTCCTTCTCCACGTGCGTCTTGTCCTCATGTAAGCAGTAGAGACAAAAGGAGTGTTCGTCCTCCTTAAAGACGTTCTGCAGCTCCTTCTCCTGGGCCATGTCCGGGCCTGAGAAACTTCTGGAGTCCTCCAAAAGCGTAGCTCGACGAAATCTTCACCCTTGAGGGGCGCAGACGAATCCGACACGGGTCCCCGTTGATCGGATGGAGAGTCGGTGGACCTTGAGGCTCTTTTGACCGAAAAAACGAAGTTTTTTGAGAAAAAACGTGAAAAAAAGCACTAACGCTCGAGAGCAATAGCACGAGGATCCCAACACATGAACGTGCGGTAAAAATCTGAAGATGGCTGCCAGAGGCGGTGCTTAGGTAGAGGGCAGTCATTGGCTGTGGTCAGTATGATGCAGAGACCAGTGATTGGTTATTACTACGAAAGACAGATCAGAAACGAAACTGATACTGTTTTTTTTTCCTTTACCGAGGATTCCCAGCCTGACGACGGGGAATATTCATGAGCATGTGAATCCATGCCAGACCCCATGCTGGAGAAGCGACCCTGAATGGAACGTCACTGTTTTGCGGGAGGCGTGCCGCTGCCTCTATTGGGGCTGCCTCTAGCCTTACCACGTCCCCTCTTGTTACTCCTGCCATAACCCTGGGTAGACTGCTGGTTATTATCCCATGGTGTACCCTGCCCCTGGGAATAGTTGGAGCCTCTGAGTTTTGGCTGCGTGGGCGACGAAAATTGCCATTCCCTCTTTGATTAGGGGGTTTGTTGGTTAACTGGCCCAGGGATTTGAGAGTCTCGTATTCATCTCTTAAGGCGTCCTCTACCGCCTTACCAAACAGTAGATCGGGCTCCACCGGTTTGTCTATTAAGGATGCTTGTGTTTTGGGTTTAAACCCAGATTGTCTTAACCAACCATGTCTTTTGATAACAGTGCTCTCTGCTATCAGTCTGCCGGCGTTATCCGCGGCATCAAAGGTTGCCTTAAGGATGCAACCGGACACGGCTCTTCCCTCCGACGCAACCTGTGCCAACTGGCTTTTTAAAGGTTCCGGGGCAGAGTCAATGAGCGCCGCAACTTCTTCCCACTGATGGCAGTTGAAACTCGCCAGCAGGGTGGTGGAGTTGGCAATCCTTGCCTGGTAGGTGGAAGTGGAGGCTACCTTCCTTCCCAACCCATAGATCTTCTTGCTCTCCTTGTCCGTGGGAGCTTCAGACTACGATAAGGGTGTTCCCGCCCTCTTTCAGGTATTGGTTACTACCAGGGAGTCCTGTTTCAGTTGCCCCCTTATGTAGAGTGGATCTGATTGGGCTGCCCTGAACAGTTTTCAAATCCTGGGATTTACCGCCCTGGTGAGGTTGGGATTGAGAAGGGAAGGGTCTATTCTCCTTTTGTATTGATTTGAGAATAGGGATGGCCTGGGCAACAGGTCTCTTTTCTCCCACTAGTTCCTCGGCAAAGTCCCTCTCCTCCTGTGCTCCCTGTGTATCTATGCGGAAGTGTTCAGCCGCTCTAGATAAAACCTCATTTAAGAGAGGTTGGTTGTCAACAGGAGAGTCGGTAACCGGAGGTTCTTTGTCTACTGGGGAGTCTACTCTGTAGACTTCTGGGTCATCCTCGTCATCTTGGGCCACGTCATCCCCATAGTGATCCATTCCAGTATGGACGTCCAACGTGACCAATTCTGGATCCTCGTTAAAAGATGGATCTTCACCATATTGAGAGTATGGCTGGACATGGAAAAGGTCAGAAGACCTACTTTGCTTTGGCGCCTCAACTCGAGATATTTTTACCATGGGTTGCAGGCCCTTAGACCCTGAGGGGGTTGCCCCGTCAGGGGTATAGGCGAGGAATTGTTGTGGAGTTTAGGCATAGAAGTCTGCTAGGGATGACATTCTAGACATAACTGTCTATATCCTCACTTGACCATTCTTTAGAGCTGGGGATTACCTTCTCCTGGGAGCGTTTCCCTGCTATATCCTGACTGGACCTATGGCCTTGTGCAGGGGTTTTGGATATTTTTTCAGAAGATTGTGACTTGTCCTTATGTGTCTGTGGTGCAGATGAAGGCTGAGAATGCTTTTTCTGCTGTTTTCCCCCCTCCCCGTGACTGGAAGAGTGCTTCCCCGGTGTTTTCACCTTTTCGGAGCTCTTCGACGTCGAGATTTGGGGTAGTGTCCCTTTACTTCGCTAGTGTAGGTCGGGGCACGGGAGCAGCCGTTACGCGGTCTGCTGACGCCGACTCCTGGAGAACGGCCCGGGGATGGTGGTCGTCTTCGTCTCCCGACGATCGAAACTGTCACTTTAGAGAGCGAGGCACTCTTGGCAACAGTGGATGGTTGTCATGATGCCTACCTCCAAGGAGGCAGGTCCGACCCAGCAACCCCAGAGGCAGGCATCATTCCCCCCAGGGAAGTTCCAGCGGGCCCAAGCTGGGGCCCTTTGGACGCAGCCCTGGCGCCAGGCTCATGTTGGACCCCAGTCCTGGCACCTTAGGCGCCAGGCTCATAAAGCTGGACATGTGTTCAAGTGTTTTTATGTGCACTTACCTAATGCAGACCATGCTGCTACATCCAGGCCCTCTTGAGGCCTGAATGGGACTACTTTACCTGTGGGACTACTTTCCACCCGGGTGTGGTCGGGGAAGGATGCATACCTGGAACTTCTTCCAAAGCTATTTAAACCCCACCCTAACAGCCACACGTGCTTCGCGTTGTTCTGCACCTAGCAGCTGGACGCTCACCTTGTCTGCTCCTGCTTCTGGACTTCAGCCACGCCTGTCAGCATCCTGGGACACCTGCAAAGGGGGATAAGAGGAGAATTGGTGAGGAAGAAGGCCTTACCTGCTAAACCTGCACCACGGAGACATCTCACCGACAATCCTGAAAAGGAACACATCATTTTTAAAAGCATTTCGCTCCGATCGCTGCAGCGCTGCATTTCACTCACCTTTCTTGGGCGCCTCCATCTTCAGCAGCGATCATCCGGATCCGCAGCCACTTCCCAGAGCCTAGAGAGAAAAAGACAAGAACACAAGGTGAGAGAAGGAAGGGAATAGGAAAAGCTCAGTTTCCTTCTAAGACTTGCCTGTTGGGTCATTCCCATTTCATTTCGGGTCTTGCTGCTTCCAGGCATTTTCCGGGCCCCGGCCCCTATGGGGAAAAAAGACAAAGCCATTAGATGAGCGAATGCAAAAACATT
This sequence comes from Ambystoma mexicanum, assembly GCF_040938575.1. Taxonomy (NCBI): domain Eukaryota; kingdom Metazoa; phylum Chordata; class Amphibia; order Caudata; family Ambystomatidae; genus Ambystoma; species Ambystoma mexicanum. The sequence goes on from NC_090932.1 coordinate 455,288,553, forward strand.
ACCTGAGCGCTCATCTAGGATTTACCAGATCTTCACTGGAACTGCACTTTTCACTTCGGGTCGGCGTCATATCTCCGGCATTCCGAACCCCGGCCCCTATGGGGAAAAGACATCAACATTAGCGCTTTGTTGCAAGAAGTCTCCAAAGGAATCTTCTTTCATCACCTGAAAAAGACAATGAACATTATTATTTAAAGCTTGAACTTTTGAACTTGCGACAGAACTTTTACAGCGCCTTACCAGTATAATCAAGCTTACCTGAACTCCCATCCAACCTCAATCCAGTGAAGTAACTGGGTTCAACGCGCCCCTGCGTCAGAAGCAGGATGGAGAGCTCGTCCTTTCAGACCCTAAGGGGAGACTTCACGGGGGATCGTGGAAGGGTATCGAGGAGGGTTGGAAGGAAGTGGGAGGCTCGAGCATTATTCCGCCAGATTGTAATACTCCCTTTTCACGTACAGGAGGATATTCCTGCGAGCCAGATTAGCCAGAGTAGAGGGGCCCGTCCTATCCATCTTCAGAGCCCTGCGCTTCACCATTGAAGAGGCATCAGCACTCGAATCCAGGCCAGCGCCCCCGTGGGAATTGACAATGGTTGCCTGGTGTCATGCGGCGATCTTGATCGAGAACGCCCAGAAGACACCAATTCGGTGTACCATTCTCTGCGTGCCTCTCTCAGAGAACTCGACGTGCGCGAGTCTCGGTTGGACTTCGAGTGCTTAGTGGATATGTTGTGGGTAGCGCTTGTGTCGCCGGGGTGTTCCCCATAGCTGCCCTGTCGGGGACTTGCACTTGGCTGTCTCTCGACGCCACGTTGCCCTCGCCGTCGGATAAGATGGCGTTGCTGCCATCACTGAAGGCGCCCACCGCTTCCATGGCCTCTCATTGCCTGGCGTGGTGGGTCCAATGTTTGATCGAACGGTCCTTTAGAGTCTTCGGTTTAAACCGACTACACGCTCTGCAGTTCGCCTCGGGGTGGTCCCTTGGCAAGCAGAGGTTACAGGTAGCGTGTCTGTCAACCCAAGAAGGGTACTTGCGGTTGCACTTAGGACAAAATTGGAAAGAGGTACCCTCCATACGCACCCTGTGGCACCGGGCTAGTGTGTGTAGGAATATATATATATATGGAATATGTACCACCCCCCCACTCTCCCTACTTGTAGGGGCCGAAGCCAGAGGCCTTCCTAGGCCCAAGTCCGTCCTGCAGCTCTCAACGGTTGTTTTTCTTCTCCAGGCCGGCGTCGAGTGTCTATCTTCGGTGACCCGACGTTGGGATGGAGAAAACGAGGAAATATTAGGATTTTTTGCAAAATTATTGCTAAGGCCAGGGAACTCCATGGGATGCTTCCGACCAGTATGGCAGAAAAAAACAATCCGAGGGTCCTAGACGCGTGAGGGATCATGGGTACAGTGGACGTCACACTAGGGATAGTATTACTGGCACGCACTGTGTCGACGCCCATTTTCGAGCTTCGAAAAACAAACTAATACTCCGCAGCTTCCACTAGATGTCGGCCTATGCATAGCATGTGATCTAAGCAGATTCCACAAGCCTCAGAATAATGGGATATTATGGGATGCAAGATCTTCGCCTCCCCCTGCAAACAAAGTTAAAACGACAATCATGGAGAAAGTCTCAAACAATACTGCAAATGAAGAAGCTGAACGCAAAGTATTGCAAATTCTCCATCTTACCCCTAATTCAATTTTAAATGGCTAAAGCAGCCCCAGTTCTTCTCTATGGCCTAGAAGCAAAACCATTATAATGGCACAAACTGGAACAAACTAGAGGGCCTACTCTGGAAAAAAACGTTGGCCCTCCTAATGTGCACCCCAATCTCAAGCCTTACTTTTGAACTGGGTCTAGTTTCTTTAGGGTGCCGAGCAGATTGGAAGCTAATCACATTGTATCGTGAAATCATCACTGCAGAGAAGGTTTCCATTTTCTTTGATGTGAATGTGCATCTTAAAAAAAAAAAAAAAAAAAGATCACAGATACCACTTAGCTTGGAGAAGAAAACAAGAGGCATCCTGAACAGGCTCAAGCTGAGCTTGGAAACCCTAGTGTCCAACCCCTTTAAAGTGAAAATAAATCACTCTAATCATGGGACTGGATAGACAATTGCCAGTGTGAGATCCCTCAATCATCCAAACCTATTATTAAGGTGGAGAAAAAGATAGGTTGTTTACCACAATACTTTGAGACTTAGATTAAATATCGTTCATACTTGGGAAATATTGGCAAGAAGGAACCAGGGGGACCATGCAAAAACACTCTGGAAAATGTGAATCTCCCAGTAAACAATCATAAGACACTTACTAATGGAGTGTGAAGGCACCTAGGAAGCCAGATTTTTGTTATTTAGGAGATTCGTGGCCAAAGAGGAGAGCCTATATCAGTTTTTTTGGGACAGAATGATAGCCGGTCAAGAGATTATGCTAACAGCAAGAATAATACAAGTCTTGAAAATAAGTTCTGTCATAATGTAAATCGTCTTCATTCTTTTCTGCTTGTTTTTTTCTTTTATATGTTTTCTCATTTTTTTCTCTTTTCTTTGCTGTTTTTTGTCTTTGTTCGGATACTTTGTTTTTGATGCTGTTTTTTTGTAAAGGTTTTGATTTTTAAAACCAAAACAAAAATGAATAACAATTGTGTGACATGGGACTCCAGGAAGCCTAAATGGATTACTACAAACTTGTATTGAGTCTCCCAGATAACTAATCTCAGGCACTGTTTTTGCTTTTGGTGACTCTGCAAGTGAAAATAAGCATACTGAAGATCCACCGACAACAACCAGTCCGGGAGCTGCAGATCCTGCAGAATTTCCTTCAACGTCACTATCCTGAACTTTTCAATCCTCAGGAACTTGTTCAAGGCCCTGAGGTCTGGGACAAGACAGTCTTCATCCTATCTTGGGTACTAGAAAATAGCTAGAATACCAGCCAAATCCTCTCTCTTTGGATGATACCTCTCCCACTGCATCCTTTAATAGCAGAACCCTCAGTTCTTCCTGGAGCTATGGCTCTGGTTGCTGGGGAGGAGGGAGAGTGGTCTGCCTGGAGGCCTTTATAGGAAAGGAAGACTATCGCCAATCTGACAAGCTGCAAGGCCCAAGCGTCTGAGGTAATCTCTTTCCACCTGTTCTAGTGCTCAGAGATCCTCTCCAACCAGTGAAACGTGCGCGGCTAGTGGGTGCCGCAGCCCATGAAGTGTGCTGACCTTAGAAGCCCCTCTGCCGTATTCAGGGTGCGAGGGGAACGCCTCTGGCCCTGCGGCAGCTGCGTCTTCCTCCAAAAAGGAACGTTACCACCTGTAGCCCTTGCCTCTAGAAGCAAAGCTAAAGGACTGCTTGACAGGCTGCTGGACCGCTAGCCTCAGCGACACTGCAGCCAATTTTTACACTGTAAATATTTCTAGCGATTCACCTGCTTTCGGCCCACATAGATGCTCGCTGTCTAACGTCATAGCCAGAAGCTTGACTTGCACATTGGTAGAAATGACTGAGCTGTGGAGGTACGCAGCCCTCCTCCACACTGTGCACGTTCCCATGGCCCGGCCTATGCAGTCTGTGGTATCGAGACCAGTCTCAAGAGCCACACAGGGCAACTCCTTGCCATCATATACCATATCCTAGTCGTCATCTCGTATCTCTGCTGCTGGAATATTGACCAGTCACCTAGGCTATTGTCCCTCACAGAACGTGCAAACACTTTGCGAAGAAACAGCTGGCATTCATTGCCTTCAAAGCCATGCTTCCTGACGCAAAGACATTTGGTAGGGCGTCAGTCTAATTGGACTTGTCCATGGGTAGATTGGAGGTGGATGAGGCTGGTCGTGAGCTCACAACTGCGGCTTAAACCACCAACACTTCTGGAGTAGGGCGGCAGAGAGAGGCTGGCTTAGATTTCTTAGTTAAATTAGGGTCCACGGCTGGTGTGGAAAATGGTTTTGCCACAATGTATCAATAATGTAAGTTATGGCCACATTAAAGGGCAACACTCCATCTGCAGGCCATTATTCAGGATGTCCATAAGATCACTGGGCATGAGTGGCTTGGCCAGGGTGCCCCAGCCCCAAAGGCACTGCCTTCCTGTACTGTGAATTGGGGTTTCCATATAGGGTAGCCTGCTGCAAGTTGAGGTCAGGTGAGGTGTGAAGCCATCTTGCCTCATGTAAACCTTCAGCAAAGGCCAATAAGTCGCCCCAGTCCATGTAGTATTAGGCTTCTCAAACTCCCTGCTCATTGGTTATATACCAAACAGGACTGGATCCCCGTCATCAAAGATAGACCTCATGGAGTGAAATAAACTTGTCTGGACTTTGGGGCAAACGGATGTTCAACCGTCGGCGCACACTTCAGCAGACCCACTTCGACCAAACCTTTCGATGCGATGACTCAAGCACCATAATCTATGTTAACTGCTTTGTGAACGTCGAGATCTAGCTCAATGGTGTAGGACCAGACGTGGTCCTCAGCATTGGGGCCTCCAGGTGCAATTGGTGCCTGGACAGTCTGCAGCTTTGAGGCCACAGCCACACACACTGTCTATTTGAAAGAGTTTGAGCATTTTGGTTTTTAAACTCCTCCCACTCTTTTCTCATTCATAGTGGGACAGGACTTACCCCGCTGCTCCAACGATCCAGAGTCGCATCTACGGTGTTGTCTCGCCTTATGGGAGGGCGAATGATGACTGGCTTTGGGAGAGCAAGAGCGTCTGCACAGTGACTGTCCTCTCAGGCATAGGGCTTTCAGTGGCGGGGTCCGACGACCTAACAGTAGATCACGCCCGAGCGCCAATTTTCCAAACCATTCCCAGATGACCATCGGGTTAATTTTTTGACAGGAATCGCACTGCTCGACGTTGTGTTCCTTCCCGAGACACTACAGGCAAATACTGTGTTAGTCCGTGAGAGACATATCCGGGCCACAGTCCCAACAGTGCTTAAAACCAAAGGCTTTGGGGCCAGACATATCAGTGTCAATGGGAAAGAATGTTCTACAATTAGGAGAAATGTGTTCCGAAAGAGCATGCCGAGCACTCAGAAAAAAACAAATTGATGTACGGGGGTGTTGTGAAGCAATAGATTTACTGCTGACGTTGTCTGGAGTGTTGGAGTTGCGCGGCAGAGTCAAAATTGAGTCGACTGTCGATATCAAGCTGAACTACTTGCCCCTGATGAAATGTTTCCAAGCAGCTGACGCAGGAAGGGATATCTATCAGATAAGGAATATGCGGGTGAATGCAATCCATTGCATTTGTTTTTGCTGCCTTCATTCCATCAATTTGTATGCAACACTCATGGTTTGTTTTGACTCCTGATCTAAAACTTTGAGTTAAGTAAAGACTTTGGTTTTACTTCCCTGGTCTTTTTCCTCATTCTTATGGGGAAACTGATCAGTCCCAAAGACTAAGTACTGAGAGAGACTGTCTACATTTCTTGTATTGTTGCAAATGCACTCAACACCTTAAAGTGGAGTTGGGATACTGTGCATCCTTATAACCTTCTGTATTGGCTTTTTGGTATATTTACAATGTACCTAGGATGAGCTGGAGGCAGCAGATATGTCTTTTACTGTATTTTATACAGTTACTGCAAATCACTACTAAAGGTGGCTAGCACTCTAAGATGGCTCTGCCACAAGACGTTCGCATGTCCTTTGGCCGTATTGCTCTTTGGCCTTCTTCCTTCTCTCTTGGGTGCGGAATTGCCATTTATGGGAAGCCTTTAACTAGGGAAAGGCTGCTGATTTTCTCTTTGTGCGTGAGCCTAGATGTGGCGGCTGTGACTGTCTGGTCCCAGTACACATCCATTGCTGGGCAGATTTTATGCCCAGTGGTAATAGAGTTTGAATGTTCACAATACTTACCATTGGAGCTGGGTGAACGTACAGTCCCAATAAAGGATTAAAGGACTCCACCTGCAGCAGTTCTTCAGATTAGTTTATCCAAGTCCTCCAGCCCTGGGACAGTCCCTGCAGCGGACCAATACGAGTTAAGTCCCGGTGAAGCCTTGCTCCTCTGCCCTGATGTCAAGGAGACGCACGTCAGTGCTTCGACCCCTCCTCTAGTATCCATGACTTCTGAGCCTTCGGAAGTGCCCCTTGACCAACCGCTGGACTGACCAGCTCTCCTGGGCTACCTCGCAGCAGCAGTGTCTGTTAGGAGTGCATACTTTGAGGATCTTCAGCATTTACTACAATATTCCTGCAGCTGCATTTTCAGCCTTCTTGCATCAACGGAAGCCATGCAGGATCTGCTGCTTTGTTCGTACTTTTGAAGATCGCCTGTCACCGCCTGACGGCAGTGAATACCATTGCAATCAGTCTTATTCACATCCTAAAGGTATTCTTTGGTTGCTTGCTCTGCAGAATTCCTCATCTTTTCATTCTTTTGGGCGTTTAGCTAAAAGGAGCCTGGAACAGATTCCCCAGCACCGCAACCATCCAAAACTGAATCCAATCCCAAAAGTGACTTCTGCAACCAACACTTCTGGGACTCCCTCAACGGGACAGAGTGCAGAAGATTGTGAACCCAACAGAACCCGGAAACCTCAGCAGTTGTCTCTAGAAAACATTGGACACGGGTTAAGTTAGCACACCTGTTCTTTTCAGCCCATGTTCTCCATAAGGATACATGGGCATAAAGTCCTGTCCCTAAACTACTTACATGACTTTCACCGGTGGAGGCCTGGGTCAAGGATCCCTTCCTAGGTCGATCATAATGTCTGGGAATTAGTACATTAACTTTAATTACCATTTGAACTTTTGAATCATAACCAATGGGATCATTCAATCTTAGTAAACCTACCTGAAAAGTATAACTTTGGAACAGATGACTTTCGAGCCTAAGGCCCCAAACCATTTTAGGGCTGGATTCATTACGTGTTGGGGAAACTGTTCTGTGGTTAGTCTTTACTCAATTTCATGACTCGGATTACTTACCAGTTTCACTGGTTATCGAATCATATGCCTTCTTTCTTCTCCCAATGGTGATGGTATTTATTCGTTTTCTAGTACGTGTGATTTCTGCCTCAAAGTTTTACATGCATAGTGTGTATTTTAAAGGCCTAATAAATCACCTATTTTTGTACTTGAATTAGTACGCCCTCATAGTGGCACTTGAATTATTGGTGTTCTGTGTGGACTCACTGTAGCCCTAAACCACTCTTGCGGCACTCCTAAGACTAAGCATGGCCACACACTGCTACCGTACATTGATTGGGTTTGGCTATTCTCACGATCTCCCTGTACACAATAATAGGTTTGGCTCCCAAAACCCATTCCATCGGTTGAATGTGGAAATCCATCTTAATGCACACTTCAAAACAAATGTAAAATTAAACAAATCATTGTTGCAATGGCAGGATTCAATAAACATACTGAACGTGAGCATGTAACAGCACATTTGATTGCACTCAAAAAACAGAAGCTCAACAACAAAATCAATCTTACTTTTTAGGTATTTCATTGCTAAAGTTATTAGGAACAATAGGCAACATACCCATGCTCTGGTTCTCGTCATCCTGATCAATGAAAACATGGTCCAAAACGAAGTTAAGAAGCTCAGACTGAAGTCCAAGATCTGGGTTGAAAACCAGTGGCAGCAATCCCTCCCTTCCACCTGTAGTCAACTGGTGGCTGAAGATCATCAGTAAGTCACAGAGGAGCATGAAGGCCTGCATTTCGTCAAAACACAAAAACAAATTAAACTTTTATGAAAGTTATGTTTCCTCTTGAACCCCAAACAAACGTGTTATTTTGTAATGGATAAAAAAGTTACTCACCGTAGTGACTAACATACACCTAGTTCATAGTCCCCTTTCCGCCATTCTGTATGGGTGTCCCTCGCTAGCGACGGGAGATTGAACCTTTTTCATCATAAGAAATATCTTCTTACCCTTCAAATTTAGGGGCATGCAGGGGTGCGGCCCTGGGAGCATGCACTCCCCTGACTCCGCCCACCAGCGCCACTCCCCAGTAACCACTGACGTCATTAACATTGCCTAATGACACCAGTTTTATCAGGGGGGAAGAAGGTGGGATGTATGGAGGAAATTGAAAGTTACTCACTGTAGTGACTAACGTACTCTCAGTCCCCTTCCCTCCATGCTGTATGGGTGTCCCTTCCAAGGGACGGAGACGAGAGCTTTTCCCCAAGAAAAAACCTTCTTCCCCTTTAAACTCAAAGGCGCGCAGGGGTGCGGCCCTGGGAGCATGCGCTCCGCTGACTCCGCCCATCAGTGCCACTCCCCAGTAACCACTGACGTGTCGACAAGATTAACATTGCCTAATTACACCATTATTAATTAGGGGGGAGGTTGGTGGAACGTATGGAGGAAAGGGGAACAAGGACTAAGAGTACGTTAGTCACTAAGGTGAGTAACATAATAATTTTGCATTTATATAGAACTACGAACCCGCAGGCATCTAAGCACTGCTTATTACCCACGGTGTGTGGTGCTCATTTATCGACCTCAGAAGGATGAAAGGCTGAGTTTGGTCCTGCCGGGATTCGAAACTGCGTCAGCAGGTTCTGCACAGATGTCAAAGCGAGCGCTCTAGTGGCTGTGCTATCGGACGAGCTATAATTCCAATTACTCTTACGTTCCGTCTCCTTTCCTCCATAATGTATGGGCTATGAGAAATGAATGTAGCCCCAGGGTGGAGAGGAGCCCCTCCTTAAGCAAATAGGTTCCTGTTGCCTGTCCGAAAGCCACATCAGATCTAGAGCCGGCATCCATATAGTAATGCTTGCAGAAAGCTGAGGGAGTGGCCCAAGTGGCTGCCCTGTTTATAACTTGCTGTTGGGCAAAATTTGTATGCAGCACCCTCTGGGACCACTACACACAACTCTGACTACAGGTATAGGCAACCCAACCTCTGGTATAAGCTTGTACTACACAGTTTTGGTAGCATGTTAAGCAGCCAGGCTCACCTCAAGAGGGGAAAATGTGAGCTGTAGTGTAGTTACACAAAGATTCACAGTTACAGGTATTCAAATAAACTTACACTCAAGGTTTCTTGCATACACAATTGTTAATGTATTTATCAGTCAGTAATAAAGCCTTCTTCAGAAGGGAGCAATAGAACAGTAACACACAAATACACTTCAATACTGTACACTCTGAGTTTCTTAATCAGTAAAGACCCTTTTGGGATGGCACACAGACAACCTACACCCACAGGTGACTTCAATAACTAGGGTGGTGGCGGCATTAATAGCTTACTGTTGGCATTTAGAATACTCTTAATAGTTGGTAAAAGATTATTAGAACAAGAGACCACAAACATTCTTAAGCAGGCAAGCACTTTTAGATTTTCTTAGAAGAGTCATTCAGTTCCATAGGCTAAGCCAAAGTCAATGGCCAAAAGTCTTGTATAGGATGAAGCACTTCTGGTAAGTAAATGGAAAAGTCTTTGCACAAGTACTTAAGAGTCTTTGATGAAAAGAAGAATCAAATGTAGGGCCACAAGCTGATTAGACTTGTGAGTTGTAGACGTTACAAGCACTCTACAGTAAGAGGCAAGTACTCAGATTTTTTACAGTACCTTTAAAGATGAAGAAAAGATGCAGCAGATGACTTCTGTCCCTGTACAGCTCTGCAGATATCACTGTTCCTGGGCCTCAGTCGTGGGGACGAGGGAGGGCGTCGGGGGGGACTGCTGCAATGCACTGGGATGGTCAAAACTCACAATCGGCAAACATCACTTTCAGTGGCTGTTCAGTATTTCAGCTCCTCACGTCTACCACAAATAGCAACACTGCCGTTCCTGGCTGTCGAGATGGACATTCCTTGCTTCTGGGGTCCTGCACTCCGTTGAGGGGGCTCAGGCTCGGTCAGTCCTGCTTCCTGGGAGTCTGGAGGATCTTCCTGGAGCTCTTGGCCATCTTAAAAGCAACATACACAATCTGGTGTTCCTCTCCCTGGCTATACGGTTTCCAGCAGCAACTGAACCAGCTCCGAGATGGATGTCCAGGTGGCTTACTGTCACGGTTCATGCCCCCAAACATCAGGCACAGACCAACCTGCCCAGGGCATCGGCATCCATGGGGGCTTTTAAGGTCCCAAAGGATCCCTTGGGGGCTTCTTGGACTTGGTCCTGGTGCCGCTGGCGCCAGGCTCATGCTGCCATTACCAATATGGCAAGTTTCAAACTAGATGAACCACGTGTAGACCAGTCTGAGGCAGGCCGAAGGGACTACTTGCCTGGGGAACTATTTGCTAGGGTGTGGTTGCTGGGACTGCTTTACTTGGGGACTACTTTCTGAAGGCTATATAAACCACACCCTCAGTACAGAACACGCTTCGTGTTATTCTGCAGTCCTGCAGCGTATCGCTCACCGTGTCGGTTACCTTCAGACAAGTCTTCAGCTACGCCCGTTCAGTTCTTCTCGAGCTACCTGCATAGGAAGGACAATAAAGGTAAAGAAACAGAACTAGACTCTTACCTGAAGCTCCTTGTATTCGTCTACTGAGCTGAAAAGGAAAAGACATCAGGTTAGCCGCGCAGACCGAGAAATCCACATTGCTATCCAGCGCATTGTTAATATTTACCTGAGAGTTGCTCATTCTGGCGATCCAGTGCAGCACCATCACTTGACCGCCGCCATCCTTCGCCCGCTGCTCCGGAGTCGCCGCACCTGTTGAACATAAGAAAAAACATCAGGTTAGCTGTGCATTGGTAAAAGCGTGCATTGGACATTAAAGGCATGGTCTAGTAAAAAAATTGTATTTAAAAAATAGATAGGCAACATAAAAAAAAAATACTAGCATTCTCTTGTTTAAAACTTCCTATGTAAAATTTGGAGCTATTCAAGCTCAAAATTCGCAAAAGCAAGCACATGGGCGCATGGCTCGGAGGAGCCTGAGAAACTCGGAAAGAAAAACCGCAGCGTTTTCCAACACAATAACGTTGTATTTATGTTTGCGGTCCAGCACAATAACGTTGCATTTATGTTTGCGGTCTCTTCAAAAGCGACCGCAAACATAAATACAACGTTTTTAAAGCTGCGGTTTTATTTCTAAGTTTTCCGGGCTCCTCCAGCCCGGAAAACGTAGAAAAAAAACCGCAGCTAGTGCCTTTTTTTTTAAAATAAATAGCACTTACCGAGATTCAGCTGCAGCTTTCCTGCTCTGGTCTCCGGTCCCCGTCCTCCGCGTACAGCACTAATGAAGGGAAAGCCACCCAGCGGTAGCTTTTGTTTACTACAGCTGGCTGGCTTTTCCTTCATTAGTGCCGCAAAAGCCAGCACAGAAGGGCATCTATTTCACAAAATGGATGCGCCCATGTGCTTGCTTTTGCAAATTTTTAGCTTGAATAGCTCATAATTTTACATAGGAAGTTTTAAAAAAAGAGAATGCTAGTATTTTTTTTATGTTACCTATCTATTTTTTAAATAACATTTTTTACTAGGTCATGCCTTTAAATTCTAACGCAGCGCAATTACTCACCTGAAGGCTGCTTTTCCTAGCGGTCCCGCAAGGCTTCACCACGCGATCCATCCCGGAGATACAGCGCCTGCAAAATACAAAGAACAGCAGGTCAGTCGCGCAGAAGGACAATAGCGCATATAAAGACTTATCACAGAACGCCGGTGTGAATTTACCTTGGAAAACAACTCCACGTTCTTCATATGTTCGCACCAAACGGAAACCTATAGGAAAAAGGCACAGAAGTGAACTTGGGCAATTTAAACTCTATGGCGAACCATATCATTTGTATAAGACTTACCTATTTGAGTCAATGTTGTCAGGAACTCTACAGGATCAGTGAAGTAACTAGATACTTGAACTCTACGCACCCATGCATACTGTTGCAGGATGGAGAGCCGGCCATTCATAAAACTAAGGTGAGCATAACAGAGGGGTGTATTAGAAGGCCACAAGAGGTGGGAGTAGGCCTTCCACCTTACAGTTGGGTAACATTTAATTTAACCTTTTAGGCGCACCTTTGTGATGGAAGCGGGATTCAGAGGGGGCACGTGAAACCACTTAACATCGGACGGGCCAGTCCCGTTCAGCACCCCTGTGGAGACTAGGTGAGCGTAACACTTACTTCGGAGTTGATTGGTCCCACCAACTGAAGGGTAGAAGTCGTCCTTGCAGGGGCTTCTCAGTGGGAACTTGGCGTTTCAGCACTGCAGCAGGGCTTCACCGTGCAAACCAACAGTCCAGAAGTTGCAGCAGGCGTCCTCTTCAAGTTCTTCTTCGGTTCCTTCGTCCAGTGGTCGACTCTGCCTTCCAAGTCAAAAGCCTTGCCTTTTATTCAGTTCTCTCCCATTCATTCCAGCCCAGCTGTCAGTCACCCAGCAGGGTGGCTGTCCTTGCCGGACAGTCAGCCGGCCAATCATCACAGAGTGCATTTGGGTCTCGTAGGATACTAAGCACAGGGAGGGCACCTCCCTCCCTTCCTACCTCCCCCAGACACACTGGAGCCACAGGCAGGTTTCACTCGTGAACCCTGCCAAAAGGTGAAATGAACAAAGAGACCAAACATAGTTTGGCGCACAGAGCAAATCAAGAAGGACCTTTCCACAAAGAAAAGGTGAAAAAAGACGACCAGGCACCATTTTGACAAAGATGGCTCCCGTGTGTGCTTTACTGTAGCTACAAACACAGCCTGCGGTAAAGGAACACCATGGTAGTTCAACGAAACCACTGCCACCAGCCATTAAGTTTGAAAAGGGCAACATAAAAATGTTTCATGAGAAACCAGACAAAGGGTATACTAGGTAACCCCTTCAGCACTCTCTCCAGGTTAAAAACATCAAGCCCTCAAAATCCAGCAAAGTTGCTGGGGGCCTCTAAGGTGGAAGGAATTACCACATTTCTGAGAATTCTCCCCAACACTTGCCAAGGGACACAGCGCTGGAATGCGATGGCCGTTGCCTTGGCCCTGACTGCATGGGCATGTATCTTGGCCGGGAGCGGCTTTTGCTCGCCCTCGTACGCTTCTTTGAGGGCCGAAACCATCCAGCAGGATATGGAGGCCTTGTCTTGAACCTCCGAAAGGGACAAACAGGCCGTCCGATTTGCAGAAGTCCTTGGTCCTGTCCAAGTAACATTTCCGGGCATGCCTGACATCCAGGCAGTGCAGCACCCTCTGTCCACACCCAATCTGCCGAGTCTGTCCGCCTCCAGGTTGGACTCCTGCAGGCGGTGGATTGCGTGTAGGGGAATGCTGTTCTACAGAGCCCACTCCCAAATGCTGACTGCACAGTGTAGGAGACCTGGTGCCACCCTGCTTGTTGATGTAATACATGTTGGGGGAATTGTCCGTTTGAATGAGGATCGTTTGGCCAGAGATAAACTGCAGGAAGGCTTTGAGCGCGAGCCAGATCGCCTTCAGCTCTAGCCAGTTCATATGGGCCTCCTGCTCCTTAAGGGACCAAACTCCATGGACACTGTAGTGGCCCAGGGTAGCCCCCAGCCATCCAGGGAGGAATGTGCTGATGGTTAGTTGTGGTGCTGACTGCTGGAAGGGCCTGCCTATCTGCAAGTTGCAGTCCATGCTCCACCAGACAAGGACCTGGTGGAGAAAGGGAGGAATGCCGACAAGCTCCGCTTGTGAACCCCGCTCCTGACTCCATGAGGCTGCGAAGTGCAGCTGCAATCTTCTCATTTTGAGCCTTGTGTAAGGCACGGCCAGTAAAAATGCTGCCATGATCCCCGAGAGGTGCTGGTACCACCAAGCAGAGGTCACTGCGCTGCTGAGATAAATGCCCTGTGGCCCTCTTGTTGGCTGCGATCTTGTCCTCTGTGGGGAAAGTTCTCTCAGAGCTGGTGTCCCAGATGAGGCCCAGGAAAGTTATTTATTTATTCAGATTTGTAGAGAGCACGTCAGCCCGGGGGCATCATGGCGCTTGTTACAGACATATCTTGGTTACAAAAAATACAATACAAATAAAGCAATATTAACAAGGAGTACATTATTTACAGTGGGAAAAGTTATTTGTACAGTGGCAAAGCAGTATATTTAAATGGATTCGCAGGGGTCACATTATTGTGCAATGAAAGAGGTCTTCAGTTTCCTACAAAAGATCGGGAGGGAGTTTTCCGTTCTAATGTCTGCAGGGAGAGCGTTCCAGGTCTTGGCGGCAATACAGGGGGAAGCTTAGGCCACCAGCTTTGGATTTTTTGATGGGTGGGATGCAGAGTAGGTTGGTGTATTGCGTCCTGGTCGGACGGGTGGAGGAGGGTTTGGAGATTGACTCTGATAGATAGGACGGGGCGAAGAGAGAGAGGCATTTGTGGGTGAGGGTGAGGATTTTGAGTGTGATCCGTTCTTTAACCGGGAGCCATTGGGCTGAATGTCTAGCACGGGAGATATGCTATCTTCTTGGGATGCTGAGAGGCGCCTGCAGCGCATTATTCTGTGTGACTTGGAGTCCGTTTAGGTTTTTTGCTGATGTGCCCGCTAGGAGGGCATTGCAATAGTCCAGTTTGGCTCCAATGGTTCCGAGTTGGGTTTGGAGAGGTAAGGTTTGATGGCGTTTATGAGTTTAGTGGTATGGGCAGATGAGGAGGTGATAGCGCTGACTTGTCTGTTCCTAGTTAGAGAGGAGTCTATGTATACTCCCAGAGTCTTTACCGCTGTGGAGACGGGGATGATGGAGTTGTCAATGGAGAAGTTAGCGTACAGTATGTCCAGTTTGTCTAGGGTGCTCTGTTGACCCAATATCATGATTTCCGTCTTGTCTCCATTTAGGCAGAGACCGTTTACTGCCATCCAGGCCTGTATGATGGCGTAGATCGAGTGGAGTGCCTTTGCGTCGTCGTGGTATGAACCTGAGAGGGGTAGAAGTACTTGTGTGTCGTCCGCGTAGTTCGTGTATGTGATGCCGTAGGAGTCGAGTTTGTCAAAAAGTGGTTTAGTGAACAGGTTGTAGAGTGTGGGAGCCGTGCAGGACCCTTGAGGGACTCCGCAGTGGATTGTCGTGGGAGTGGCGTTGGCAATGTCCGAGAAGACTTCACTCTGCGTGGGCTGCAGCTGAGACTTCCTGAGAGTGATTGAAAATCCCAATTTGAGGAGTGTATTCTTGAGTGTTGAGGAGGTGTGATGGACCGCCTTCGGAGATCTCGCCCTGAAGAGCCAGTCGTCCAGGTACGGATAGACATGGAGACCTTGAGCCCAGAGAAGGACTGCCACTGCATTCATAAGCCTGGTAAAGAGCATGGGGGCTGAACTGAGGCCAAAGGGTAGAACCTTTTATTGTTAACAGAAATGGAAGCCCATGATCCTGAAACTCAGGCTGCTAAAATCGGAATGTGTAGGTAAGCGTGCTTCAGATCCAGGGAGCACATTCAGTCTACCCTGCACAGAATCTCTGCAATCAGTGCTGGGGTAACCATCTTAAACTTCTGAAGAGGGAGGGACAGGTTCAAGGTGGAAAGGTCCAACACAACCGTCAGGCCAGCCTGGTTCTTCGTGTGTATGGTGAAAATCTTCGATTAAAAGTACATACGCCGCTGGGACTTCCACTGCCTGGCTCACTACAAGCCAAAGGCCCGCCCCTTGTCGGAACGCTGATGGATCCGGCTGTACGTCTTGGACATGGCCTTTGTGAAGATAGATAAGGATTTAGCAGTCTGGGAACTGTTCTTCTCATCAAGTTCCTCATTGGTGGTGGAATGAAAAAGATCGCCACCCTCGAATGGAAGGTCCAATATGCGTTCATGGACATCTGTGTTGAACTTCGTAGCCAGGCCGTCCTTCTCATGTCTGTGGCGATGCAGATGGGACGGCTTGAGGTGTCTGTATGTGCCACAGTAGATCCCTGAGGTCCTAAAACACCAACTTTGCTTCTGCCAGCCCTGCCTTGAAATATGCCCGAGTGTGCACTGGAAGTTCCGGGAAGAGGTCGGCTATTTCCCACCAAAGCCTCTGATTAATGGCTGCGAGCATGGCGTCTGCATTAGACTGGCGAAGGAGTAGCAAGGTGTTAGACTAGACCTTTCCATAGGCCTCCAAGATCATCTCCTTGCCTAGAAGAGCCGAAGATGAGGTGGCTGAAGACGACTGAGGCTTGGAGTAGGGTGAGGCCGGGGTAATCGGTGGCTAGTGTGGTTGAGGGTGCACCGACAGCAAGAGTGGATGCCCCTCCAATTGCCTTCACTTTGTATCAAGGCGCGGATTGGTAGGCTGGGCTGAATGGGGTTTAAACCATCCATTTTTGGCAAAAAGTGACAATGTCCTTCTGCATCAGAATCCCTGTTCTAGCCACGGTGTGTAGAGGGAGGACCTCGGCCAGGACCCCCGCCTCTGGTTCAACCTCGGGTTGTGAAAGTCCCAAGTATTCGGCTGTTAGGGAGAATTCCCATTCATGGCTCATTTCCCTTACCTAGTCCCTCAGCAGCTTTGCTGGATTTCTGGGGTTTATTTCTCCACCTGTTAAGAGTGTGAACCTTTTCCCCACTCTTACATGTGTTTTGCCATGTGTATTTCTACTGTTTGTGTGATCTTGGGCTCTGGAGCCACACCACTCCATGAGCCCAACGTTTTGTGCGTTTTACACAGCACCTTCAGTGCAGTGACACAGGGTTGTCTTTGAAACTTCCCACCGACTCCATTTTTCTGGGGCTGACTACTGTGCCCCAGAAACAGGTAAAGTTGCCATTTACTTTATGTAGTCATTTAAACTGCAGACCCAATACACCCCATCTTCCATGGAGTTTTGGAAAGGGTCATTTCCTACTCCATGTTGTCTGCGCCTCTTGGAGCTTTGTTTCGCTCCCTTAACACTAAGACTTGGCTGGTGGCAGTGGTACCTACCCTATCTTTTCTACCGTGATTATAGTATATAAACATGGTACCGTTTTAGGCTATTGTATTAGCTTCGAACTTAAACCCGCTTGGCCAAATACTTTTTATTTTGGCTCTGGTCAGGTTTTATCGCCATTTTTTTTGGATAAAATCCTTCTTGTGTTTTACTTTGCGTGGCAAACCAGGTTTGCCTTCTTTGTTCGCCAACCTTTGGCGGGCTTCTGTCCAGAAGCCCTCCTTTGGCGCCTGGGTGTCTAGGTGGGCTGAATGTGAGGAAGGGGTTTAGTCACCCCCTGCACAGGATCTCCTTGGAGACCCAAGTCGCATTTTGTGTCGATTGGCTGAGGTGGTTGTCCAGGCCGGACAACCCCCCTGCTGAGTGATTGACGGATTTTGGCATAAAAGGCAGGACTCTTGGGCTGGAAGTCAGAGTTGCCACTGGAACTGCAAAGAACTGAAGAGAAGCGGAGAAGAAGAGGGCTGCTGCAACTCCCGAGTCCAGGTGAAGCCCTGCTGCAGTCCAGAGCTATCTACCCTTCAACGACAAGAGAAGATCCAGTCTGGAGTCTTCTTCCCTGGAGCCTGGTGGGATCAACCAGTTCACCTTCCACAGTCAGAGGAACCTCTTTGTCTAAATCGCTGCACAGAGCTGTAGTGGTCCGGATAGTCATCTGAAGAGCCTCTCCCGTTTTAAAGGAGCGCATCTTTTATTTACCGTTGCTTCGCTGCTGCTGTCCTCATCCCTGGGTAGTGCAGATCGCTCCAGACGTCGTCCTTTTCCCCACGACAAGCTCCAGGAACCGTGAGTCTGCATGAACTACCAGGAACAAATGCCATAGCACCAGCTTTTCTTCAAACGAGTAAGGTTCTGTGTCCAGCTTTGAGGAATTGGGGTGAACCCTTTCTCCTCACCCAAGGCTTGTCCTCGTCTTCCTTCCCTCTTATAACTTTTGCTTCCCTTTTGACAATATTCAAGTACTCCTGGCAATCTCGAATCGTGAACGGTTCCAACCTTGTGATCCTCGACAACAGGGCCCTGTCCCATTTGACACTGGCGCAGGCCTATTGACTTATCTACGTTTTATAAAGTGCCCTCTGATTCTAGCTGCCTTGACAAAAGGATTGCCTATGATTTTTATCCCCTGTTCTCTTGTGTTAATTCATGTGCTAAGTTTGTTTGACTGTGGTAACATTTCTTCTCGTGGGTACGCCTTTCTTTCGCAAGACCGAACTGTCATTACTGTCAAAAAGTGATTGCGTAGTAACCGGCGGTAACGTCTTTGTTTCACAACACTGGTCTGTCAAATCCTAATGTACTTGCCTTGAATTGATCTGCACAAGGGGAATTGGTTGTGTGTAGTATATTTAAAGTGTGGTTTTAATTTAATAGAAGTGAAGTGTTTTGTGAACAGATGGTTTAAAAATAAATGTACTTCTACTTTTTAACCAGAAACCTTGAGTCAGTGTTTGCTTGAGTCACAGTAATTGTAGTCCTTTGAGTAATCTCTACTACTGCTCATTTGCTCTTGAGATAAGTCTGGCTGCTCAACCATTGTTACCACTTTTTCTGTGTAGTACAGGCTTGCATCAAAGGTGAACTTGTACTACCACGTCTTGTGTGTAGTGGTCCTTAAGGGCACTGCACAGGATTCTGCCTAACATCGGCCAAAGAAAGGCTTTGGCTGATGATGGCATGTCAGGGTCGTCCTCATCCGTGTCCACTAGGTTGTCCAGCTGGCCCAGAGCAGGTGGAGGAGTGTTGGGCGCCCCGAAAGATGAGGTGTGGAACCGCCTGAACTGTAGGAAGCAGGGAAGCCGGACTAAAAGGACCCAGTGTGGGCTGCTGTGCAGGGGCCCGAGGGCACTGGAGCCATCGAAGGAATGACTATAGGCGCAGGAGGCAGGACTTGAGTCCCTGATCACATCCCAAAGGATGGCACTCCTCTAAGGGGACCTCAGTGTGAGGAACTTCTCAAAAAACCTGTCCTCGCAGGTTGGTGGGGTGGCAGTTGGCATTGTCGCGCCTTGAAACACTTAAGTATAGGCGCATTCTAAATACCATATCATATCGTCATAAAAGCCAGATCATTGACTGAGAAGCTAGCGGCTGCTGGGGCCAATGCGTAGTCTGCCTTGCTGGTTGCAGGGTGTGTCGTCCCTGGGACGCTGAAGGATAAGCTGTAGGTCACGTACCTGGCAAAGACAAGTCCCACCTGGACTCTCGATCTACCTGCTCCCCGAAAAGGGGTGGTGTCGGAGGGGCAGCCATTGTTGGGCTGAATGCCACGTGCCTGTGTCGTGGTGCTTGCCGCGCTGGGCCCGGCCTCCTCCAGAACTCTTGGCAGTGGAGCTGGAAGTCTACCCTGCACATCAGGACTAGGCCTGGTAAGCGCAGAGCCTTCGGCTGTGTCGCCGGTAGTGCTGCGTACAGGCGCCCCCCTCAGACATTTGTCCGGTAAAAGGGCATAGCCCTCGGGTGGGCACCTGGTAAAAGAACCTTGCAGTCCCTCAGCACTGTACTTGGAGGGATATAGCGACCCCACGGCCTGTCGGCCGGTAGCTTAATCAGCCTCGGTACATGTGCTGATGCGAGAACTTGAACAGTCCCTCCTGCTCTGACGTTTCCGTGGGAAGGAGTCACCCTTGTGGGGTGCGGATAAAAACAGTGTCCCTCCCTTGGGCCTTGACTTTTGTCTGAAAGTTATTAAAGTGCTCGCGACTTCTCAAAGAGCTCCCTCCACAGAGCCAACCTGTTCTTCAGAGCGCGCGGTGTAAGTGCATTACACGCGGTATAACCCTCCCAGCCGTGTTGGGGGCCAAGGCAGCGGAGGAAAGAACGCGGGGGTCAGACGTAGGGAAGAAGAGCCCCTCACAGGCGGGAAACCTGCTGAAGCCCGCTGACGTCGACATATGCCGGGGAGGAGCGTGGCGCCAGAGAACCGAGTACCTAATTAAGACAAAAGACAGAAATCCAGGGAAGAGCATGTGGAATTACAAGGCCCAAGCCAAACCCAGGAGCGCTGGTGAAAGCTGTGCGTTCTAGTCAAAGCAAAAAGGGGACTGGGGAGTGATGCCGGTGGGCGGAGTCAGGGGAGTGCATGCTCCCAGGGCCGCGCATGCCTCGAAATTTAAAGGGGGAAGAAGATTGTTTCTAGTGTAAAAGGTTCCGTCTACCGTCCCTAGCCAGGGACGCCCATACAGTATGGAGGAAAGGGGACAGGACGTAGGAGTATGTGGACTGATGCAAGGTAACCTAAATGTGTCGGTAAATGAGCACATATAGCAAGCAATTTGCACACAATGCTTTAAACAAGAACATGCCTAGAAAGAGAGGAGAGTTATTCTTTATTAGCTAAATGATCCTAGACTACTTAAGGAGAGGAGAAAGTATCAAATCTGACAAAGGACGATCATAACAGTAATTGTAGTAAGCCAACATTTGTATGTTTGGATGCATTAACGCGCTTTGTTTGACAATTACCAAAGTAACCAAACCAAAAGGTGGCTTTTATATAGAATGTGCGAGTCATGAACAATGTGGAAAATCCCGCTTTCCAGATATTCGCCTGTTGAGAATTCAGATCCATTTATCGTGGGCATACGCAAGGCCAAAACTCACTTTTTTCAAAGTTTTTGCAGACCCCACTACAGGTGCACAGTTCTGGAAAGAAAATCTTAGTGGACATGGAGGTTTCACAAACAATTCTAACCAAACTCACTTGGTAATGAGGCGGAGTAATGCTTAAATTAAGATTGGGATTGGTTTAAAAAGCAAATTGTTCTTTCTATGGATTCTTCTCCCACTGATTCATCATTTTGATAGTTTAATTAGTGCAAGCTGCTTGGAAAATTTCAAAATGCAGTGTGGAACAAGTTACTTACCTGTAACTGTTCTCCAGCATGGGTCTGCCATGGATTCACATGCTCATGAATATTCCCAGTCGTCAGGCTGGGAATCCTCGGTAAAGAAAAAACCAGTATCAGTTTCGTTTCTGATCTGTCTTTCGTAGTAGTAACCAATCACTGATCTCTGCGTCATACTGACCACAGCCAATGACTGCCCTCTACCTAAGCCCCGCCTCTGGCAGCCATCTTCAGATTTGGTAACACGTGAAGTGGCAGTATGACCAAGTGAAGAGCCGCAGAGGGGTAGGCAGGAGGGTTCGCATGTGAATCCATGCCAGACCCATGCTGGAGAACAACAGTTACAGGTAAGTAACTTGTTCCTTCTCCAGCATGGGGTCTGGCATGGATTCACATGCTCATGAATAAAGAATACATAGCAGTACACATGCACAACCACGGGAGGTGGCAAAGGCTCAACATTAAGCATTACATCAAACTCAACATTAAGCAAATCTTACCTCCTCACCAGGCTCACCTTAGGCGAACAGGTTGCGCAGCACTGCTTGGCCGACCCTGGACTCCTCCCTGGAATCCCGATCGACGCAGTAGAATTTTGTGAAGGTGTGCGTCGACCTCCACGTAGAAGCCCTGCAGATGTCCAGCAAGGGCACACCAGATAGGAACGCCGTGGTAGCTGCGATCGCTCTGGTGGAATGGGCTCTCGGACGGCCAGGCAGCGGTCGGTTTGCCAACCGATGACAGTACATGATACAGCCGGAGAGCCATCTGGAAATGGAAGCCTTCGAGAGAGCCTTCTCCTGATTGACAGATCCAAAGCTCACAAAGAGTTGGGACGTCTTCCGAAAACACTTTGTGCGGTCCACGTAAAACTTCACCGCTCTATCCACATCCAGCGAGTGCAAAGTCCTTTCAGCCGGCGACGAAGGCGATGGGAAGAAAACAGGCAACACCAAGGGTTTGTTGAGGTGGAAGTCCGACGGCACCTTGGGCATGGAGGAGGGGTGCGTCCTGAGCACTACCCTTGTGTCGTGAAAAGTCAAGTACGGGGCCTTGCAGGAAAGGGCCTGGATCTCTCCCACCCGTCGTGCGGAGGTGATGGCCACAAGAAACACTGTTTTCCACGACAAGAACTTCAACAGAGCCGAGTGCAGAGGCTCGAACGGAGGTCCCATGAGCTTGGTCAGCACCATGTTGACCTCCCACGCCGGGGCCGGGGCCGGAGCCTTCACCGGCGGGAACGATCTGAACAGTCCCTTCATGAACTCTTTCACCAGACGATGAGACCACAAGGACGTCCGCCCCATGGTTCTGGTGTATCGGGAGATCGCAGCAAGATGAATCTTGATGGACGCGTGCGCCAGTCCGTAGCATTTAAGAGTTGAGGACGCCCTGGCCTTTGCAAGAACCTCTCTGCAGTCGGCCGGTATGTCGTATCCTCCAAACTCTAACGCTGCAGGAGCCAGGCCTGCAAGTTCAGCGACTTTGGGTCGTGATGGAGGATGGCGCCTCCTTCCCTGGAGAGAAGATGAGCCGGATCGGCAATAGCAATGGAGGGAACGCGTATAGAAACAGGCCCTCCCAGGAGAACGAGAAAGTATCGCCCATGCTCCTCGGCTGGGGAAACCTGCTGGCGAACCTCTGGCACTTGGAGTTCGTCGCCGTCGCGAACAGATCGATCTGGGGTGTGCCCCACCGTCGGAAGAGGCGGTCCACTAGATCCTGCCATAGTTCCCACTCGTGGCACGAGCGCAGTTCCCTGCTGAGTGAGTCGGCGATGGTGTTTTTAATCCCTGCCAGATGAAACGGCACCAGAAACATCCCTTGGGCGACGGCCCAATGCCACAGATCCTGCGCCTCCCTGGACAGGGCTGGGGACCTGGTTCCGCCCTGTTTCCTGATGTAGAAAATGGTGGTGGTGTTGTCGGTGAAGACCCTCACCACCTTGCCCTTGAGGGACGGAAGGAAGGACCTGAGGGCCCAAAACACTGCACGGAGCTCCAGGACGTTGATATGGAGGGACTTCTCCGTCGGGAGCCAAAGGCCTCTCGCGTGCAGATTTTCGGTGTGCGCTCCCCACCCTTCCAGGGAGGCATCCGTGGTCACTGTCTCCTGGTGGCCGGGGGTCTGGAAGTCCATGCCCGCCGTCAGATGCGCGCGGGTGCCCCACCACCGGATCGCTCGTCGGAAACTCTCGTCGAGTGTGATCCTCTCCTCGAAGCTGCCCGTAGTCTGGATCCAGCGCACGTCCAGGAACTCCTGCAACGGGCGCATCCAGAGCCTGCACAGGGGGATGAGGTAAATGCAAGACGACATCATTCTGAGGAGGGACTTGATGGACCTCACTCTGGCCGCGTCCGCAACCAGCATCCACTGCACCTTGCCAGAATGGCCCTCGTCCTTTCCTCCAACGGATAGGCCAGGAGCGACACTGTCGAGCTTCGCTCCCAGAAACAGTGCGTCTTGCACGGGCACCGGGTGGGACTTGGCGTAGTTTATGGAGAATCCCAGGTCCGTGAGTAGTTGGACGGTCCTTGCCGTGTGCTCCACGGCGAGCTCCTTCGTCTTTGCTCGGATGAGCCAGTCGTCCAGGTAGGGGTAGACGTGGATCCCCTCTCGGCGCAGCTGCGACGCCACCGGTGCGAGGCACTTGGTGAACACCCTGGGTGCCGACCTTAGTCCGAAGGGAAGGGCTCTGAACTGATAGTGACGCCCTTGGACCACGAACCTGAGAAACTTTCGGTGTCCCTTTAGGATGGGAATATGGAAGTAGGCATCCTCCAAATCCAATGACGACAGGAAATCGCCCTCCTCCAGCTGACCCAGGACGTGTTGGAGGGTGACCATCCGGAACTTCTGTGCCTTGATTCTCCACGTGCGTCTTGTCCTCATGTAGGCAGTAAAGACAAAAGGAGTTTTCGTCCTCAAAGACATTCTGAAGCTGGCATCCAGGGCAGACCCTTAACAGCTTTCCGGGCGTCGAGCTTCCCTTCTCCTGGGCCATGTCCGAGATGGGCCTGAGAAACTTCTGGAGTCCTCCAAAAGCGTAGCTCGACGAAATCTTCACCCTTGAGGGGCGTAGACGAATCCGACACGGGTCCCCGTTGATCGGATGTAGAATCGGTGGAGCTTGAGGCTCTTTTTGACCGAAAAAAATCGAAGTTTTTGAGAAAACGTGAAAAAATAGCACTAACGCTCGAGAGCAATAGCACGAGGATCCCAACACTTGAACGTGCGGTAAAAATCTGAAGATGGCTGCCAGAGGCGGGGCTTAGGTAGAGGGCAGTCATTGGCCGTGGTCAGTATGACGCAGAGATCAGTGATTGGTTACTACTACGAAAGACAGATCAGAAACGAAACTGGTTTTTTTCTTTACCGAGGATTCCCAGCCTGACGGGGAATATTCATGAGCATGTGAATCCATGCCAGACCCCATGCTGGAGAAAGTGTGGCTATAGTCCTCTCCACTCCCATCGTACCTCGACTCCAGCATTCCTATTCCAGATGGGATATAAGCACCCTTACTTGTAGCATGCACTACGCCCATACACATTGGTTCCCAGCCCATTTCCTCCATGTTTAGCAGCTGAAGGAACAGGAAGATTAAAGGCAAGTAATGTTTCCTTCAATTGCATTCTCCCACAGATTCATCATCTTGATGGACTCCCAAAGCAGTCTGAGGGCTGAAAGCTCTAAACTAGAAAGCTCTGTAAAACTGTTGTGCCGAACTACCCTGGGCCAGATCAAGACTAATGCTTTGCAAACCTATGTAAAGTGGCCCACATGGCTGGCTGACATATCTTTCAAAGGCACCCCTCTTTGCAAGTCTGAAGAGGCAGCTAGCCCTCTAGTAGAATGTGGCCATAGTCCTGGTGGAACCGCCTTTCCGGCCTCCTCATGTTCTGCTATGCAAAGCGCAATCAAACGGAAAACTGTTTTGTCACTGCTCGATGCATTCTCAAGTGCAAAAAAGCAATTAACAGTTAATCATCACATCAAAAAGAATCTGGTCTGGCCAAATAGAAGCTGATAATTCTCTTCAGGTCACGCCTATGGAGATTCTCTCTTTAGACTGAAGTAGTGGTGGAAAAAAAACAGGCAACATTGAATGGGACACTACTTTTGTGAGAAACTTGGGTGTTAGGCAGAAACCTGTGAAGTTCCCTTAGGGAACACTGCAAAAGATTTAAGACTACAGGTGTTGGCAGTAAACCCACTTGGTAGCAGTCTGTACCACCCAGATTTACCTGGTAGCTGTGGCTGAGCAGTCAGACTTCCCTCAAGAAGAGTTAGACAGTATGCAAAGTATACACAATAGGTACCCAGGTACAATAATACAAGCAAACATTGACCAGAGCTTTGGTATCAAAGTATATAATTATTTATTTAAAAACACATGGTTTGAAACACTCCAGCACTCTTGTTGTAAAATATTCTAAACACTGTTACTATTGTAATATGTACACCCCTTTTTTCCCTATCAGATAAGTCACAGTAAACACCACTTATTTTCATACAGAGGTGAGCGCTTAACTAGATGGCACTCCAATAAGTTTGTGAGAAAGGGAGGGAAAAAGACAGAATATGGAAAGGTACACCACTCTAAGGTTCAGGAACACTTAGCAAGGCAGAAGAGCAAAAGTCACTGGTGAGCCAAAGTCCAAAGGCTGGGCCCACTCTTAGAGAGAGCAGAGCACAAATGCGCCCAAGATCACACAGTTACTCTAGGCTTAGAAAGTCTTGCAGAGAGTTCAAAAAGAGTTTAGAGAGGCTTAGGAAAGTTTAGCCAGGGTGTCCCAGGCTAACCCAGGTTCGAAAGCCGTGGGCTAAATCTACCCCGTACAGTCGGTAGCAAGGGAAGCCAGGCGGGACACGGTACCTTAAGTGGGAAGGATCCTCCAGCTGTGGCATTTGTTCCTGGCAGTGGGTGCAAGTTGCGTCATCGTCCAGGGGAAGAGAAGATATCAACTTGGAGGAAAGATGAAGGTCGTTGCACTACCAGGGAAAAACCAGCCGCAGAGTTTTCCGGTTAAAGGTGGTACCTTTGTTTCGCGGTCGTGGTAAAACGTGGTATCCCGATTGCCGGGGTGCTTGGCACGGGCAAGGCGGCCACGAGGTACGTCGGGAAGGCGAAAAGATAGTGAAACTGGTTATCCCCACCAGTCAAAGGAAGAAGACTCTCTGGAGGGAGATCTCCTCTGTCGTAGGGAAAAGTGGTGAGCGGTCCAGTAGGGCTCCACCGGTGGTGGTGTCGTGGCAGGTCGGCTCAGCTTCTCACTCGTTGGATTCTTAGGTCCTGTGGCGACTTCTGAAGTTCCAGTCCCCAAAGCCCTGCTTTTATGCAGAAAACCCCCATTCACTCAGCCTAGCTGTCACTCAAACATGCTAAGTGGTGAGCCGGCCGGCTCACCACTTGGGCCAATCAGGACGGAGTGCGACTTGAGTTGCCTAGGCAACTCAATCCAGGGTGCCTAAATCCCCCTCCACCCCTCCTAAGTACCCCAGACAGAATGGCACCACTTTGGAGGGCTTCTGTGGAGAAGCCCGCCAAAAAGTGGAACAAAGGGCTCGACTTGGGTTGGAGTCACAGAAGAGAACACAAACGCCATTTTAGAATCAAGTTTTGCCAAAAAATACCAACCGGAGAATTCATATTAAATAAACCGGCGGTATGTTTGAGGCTACCGTAAATAATTAAATAAAGATAGTAGCCTAAAACAATGGGAAATCCCATAGGGAAATATTTGCGGTTGAATATAAAAAGTAGTATCCACTGCCACCAGCCAAAACTCGATCAGGGGTGACGGAGACGTGCCCCCTCGACTAACAGAGCCTGGGGCAATTGAATTGCCCCAGCCAGTACGTCCACAATATGATGGTTTGTACTGGTTCTGTTCAGAATTTAAGACTAGTAAAGTCAATGGTGACTTTACATGCCCTGGGAGACAGTAGTCAGTCCCAGGGTATGGCGTCTATACTGGGGGGTCACTATGACACCCCTGCGTCACTGCACTGAGGGTGCTGTGTAACACACATCACAAAAACACATGAAGCCCTATGGAGTAAAAGACCCCATAGCCCATTAAACACATCTAGATTCAAAGAAACACACTCAAATCATGCCCAAGGGTGAGGGTAAAAGAGTCTCACTCTTGGCAGGAGAAAAAAATAAACCCCAAAAATCCAGCAAAGCTGCTGGGGGACTCACTAGGTTAGGAAATTCAGCCTAAACAGAGAATTCTCCCTAACATTGGGCAGAACCTCTTTTTAAAAAACGGAATGAATGTCGGTTTGCATGGCCATTCCAGCAAATCACTCGTGTGTGTGTGTGGCCGTTTTCAGAATCTAGTGAAGACACAAAGAATGAAACGGCTCAAATTGCACTGCCACCAGAAAAAATAACATATTAAGGTCCCACAATGGGGACGATAAAGTGGCTGGAGTAAACATTTACCAGCCCTTTCAAAAACCAAGCTAGGGGGCACTTTTCTGCCACGGACAAGATGGCCTCATAATCTGTGTGCTCAGCAACAAGGCTATCAATTAAACAATTCTCCTCAAAACCCCAACTTGTCAGGATACAAAGTACTGTCCTGTTAAATGATGCAGTAAACAAACTGTACGAAGAAAGCCAACTCCAGAGAGGAGGAGAGTAGCAAACTGGATGCAGTATGTTACACCCAAGCAGCACACTGACCTAAAGGTGAAGCAAAGGAACCCCGCTGGGTGAGAAGCGAGGAATGTGTGGGTTGGGACGGAAGGCTAAAAATAGCAGTTGAGCATGGAAAGATTGGTAGCAATACTAGGGGACAACGGCGTCAGCCAGTTGGTACTGCAACGAGGTGGGAAGGAAAGCAGATGCGAGGGAACCACGGCAGTCCTAATGCACTTGAGCGAGAAAAGAGACTGAAACAGACTGTAGTGTTGACCCATAGATCTGCCCTCTAGCCTCAAGCTGGTTGCCAAATATCCCCCGGACTAACAGAAGGAGAGGCTGGCACAGCTCTCGAATGAGTGCGTCTAAGCACTCTAGCAAGATGGTTGGTCTCAGACATTTCTCCATAGAGGTCTTGGATGCCCGATACCCAGGCCTTGACTCTCCGAAGGTGACAAACAGTGCGTCCGACTTGAGGAAGCCCTTGGCGCCGTCCAAGTAGAATTTTAGAGCACACCTGACATCGAGGCAGTACAGAACCCTCTGAGCCTCGTCCTTAAATTCGGCAAAGAAAGTAGGCAGCACTATTTCCTCATTTAAATGGAAAGCCCAAGGTACCTTAGGTAGGAACACTGGGTGTCCCTGCATGACTACCTTATCCTTGTGAAAAGTAGTATAGGGCTGAGGCGACTGGATTTCGCTGACTCTGCGAGCCGAAGTGAGGCAAACTAGCAAGGCCATCTTAATGGTGACCAGCCTGATGTCCGCGGACGACATTGGCTCAAATGGGACGTTGAGGTCCAACACGGGGTGTGGCCACTTGATGGGCAGCAAGAGTCTGGCGAGGCCCGTCTAATGCTTCTTGACTATCGGGTTGGAAGAGGAAAAGACCTCTTCCTCCGACCGAGTTTCTGTAGGCTCCTATGGCCGCTAATTAAGTGCAGCAACGGGGCGTGGCTTGGAGGCCATGCTGTAGGAGGTGAGGATCGAGAGCTCCTGAAAGATCCTGTGGAACATCCGAACATACTGGCGTAAACTGCTGGGAAACACAGCTACAACGCAAGAAAAGGTGCAGGAACGTCCAGTGATCAGCTGGCAAGTTTGTTGTGGAAAATCGGAGAGTGGATCGCACCGAAATGCGATTTAAATGATCCCGCCCGCTGAATCCATGATGACGGGCGTAACCTCTGATCACCCGAGAGGAGCTGCCACACTGGGGGACCGGCAGGCAGCTGACGTGATGAAGAGCCGAAGGGACACAAAGGCAGCGTGGTGGCGGGTGCGCCTCAGGAACTCACTGACAGCAACAAGTGGCGCACTATCTCTGAAGGAAGGGGGACTGGGAATCGGGCTCTGGAGAAGAGCGGCTAAAGTGTCAA
This sequence comes from Ambystoma mexicanum, assembly GCF_040938575.1. Lineage (NCBI taxonomy): Eukaryota > Metazoa > Chordata > Amphibia > Caudata > Ambystomatidae > Ambystoma > Ambystoma mexicanum. Next base: position 455,317,217 of record NC_090932.1, read on the forward strand.
CAGGTAGCAGTGCATAGGGCATCAGAGGGGAGGCGACCCATCTGCGATTCCAGCTCTGGTGCGGGGAGCCGCATGCTTTGGATCAGGTCCAGCGATGCAGCCTAGAGCCGGACAAACGTGAACATTGGGCAGGGACCAAGAGTATCCGTGCCCCCCTCCTCCTAACCCCCCTCGTGTTTCTGATTTCAGTCGGGACGGATCAGGAGGTAAGAGCACAATGCGCACAGGACTCTGCAGCACCTGGTGCGTGTACACAAGCAACCCTGGCAAGGCCTCATACACGATACAGAATGCACCCTTCGGCCTGTAGCACCAAGGTGGGCAGAGATGGCGAGGGGGGAGAGAGAGAGAACTGGGGAGCTCAAACACAGTGGCCCAGACTGGAGAGGGGAGGACACGCATCAGGGGTTCTGAACTACACTGGTTGCAGAACACACACTGGGAGGCCCTCCCGGGCACATCCAGAGGCACAGCAAAGGCACCCGGGGGGAGGGCAATTACTGAGTGAAAGGACTGGAACTTGATGGTTGTGGAAGAAACTACCCAGGGTGATACATACGGCTGTTGGAACAGCAACAGCAGGACTGGGCAGAGCACCATCAAACACCTGCATACAACAAATAACACCCCAGGTGAGCAGGAGAACTAGCTGCAGGCGTGACAGGCGAGGAGCCCAAGCAGGAAATATGCATGGCAAAAGGTCATCCTAAAGGGTCCAACAAGAAACATTAAAGGGGAAACTAATTAAAGTGGGAGAGCACAAGCCCTCGCCGAGCGAAGAGTAAGGCACAGAGAGACAGACACCGAATGAGGCACAGGGGGGCAAAGCCAAGCAAAGAGACGTCCTCTGCCATAAATAAGAGAAGGGGGAGAGTGCAGCAGGGAAAGTAAGTGCACAACAACAGATTGGAAGTCCACTGGACGCAGGACAACTCAGCCCACCTGAGGGGCTACACAACAAGATGGCGAGCCCGTCGAGACCGGCTGCACCGCGGATGATTTGACCCCCCCTGCCAGTGAGACAATAGAGGACAGGCGCCCACAGCATGGGAAGGCAACCGGCCGCAAGGAGCAGTACCGGAGGTCTGGAACAGAGCCAGGAACATGGGCATAAGCAGGAAAGGGCACAAAGCTTCGATGGACATTGTGAGGTGAAGGTGAACAGACAGATGTGGCAGCCCCCTCACAACCCCCCTGGCGGATGGCCTATCGAGCTTGGGACCGTGTGTGGAGGGCGATATAGGGTGGATCGAAACCCCAAGGGACTGCTTCAAGGAGAGAGGAGCAAAAAGCCCTTGAGTGAGGAACCTGGGTGAACATACAACGGCTCGAGATGCAATATAATGTGGGAGGTCACAGGCCACCTGATAATTAACTCTGAAATAAGAGTTAGAAGAAGAATCTGTGGGGGGCAATAACTCCTGGTGGGTGGTAGCACACCAGCTTAAGTGTGAGCAGGCTGCGCAACAGAGGTAACACGAGTGGGCCCACATTTGGAGCTGAAAAGACTGGCCTCGAGGCACATATTCCCCTAAAATGCTGCACCATTGGAGAGGGAAAGGCGTGCTGTTGTGGCCCGACCACCGGCTGTAGGCACGCACTGGCTGTCAACAGCAAGACAAGCTGTGCCATGTGAGAGAACAGAGTCCACTAGCCCATGAACACTCAATCCAAGGACCGCAAGAGGTCGAAGCAGGACCCAGTCAGACACCGGGGTTGGAGCGTACACATCCCGAATAAAGACTGTATAGCAGAAGGCCAGTCCTGCAGCACCAGGAAAAAATATTGACATTCTCAAGAGAAGGGTGAGTGATCACCGGGAACTCTTCCAGAATCGCCATATACCCAGATTACATGGTCATTATCCAGAAGCAGAGCGCGTGGTTCAGCCCTACAAAAGAACGTCTTAGGGTGGCAGGTGTGCGCTACATGCTGCTATATCCTGCTAAACTCAAGGTGATACACCAGCAAAGGACGTGCCACTTTGAGATAACAGAGGCGCACACACATGGATGGACCAGCAAAGCATCCCCCCCAGCAGAGACCCAGGAATGCCAAGGACGACGGGAATCCACCCCAGCGATGAGCGGGACCCAAACACAAGCAAAGACACTTAAGACAAAGGAAATTAAGCAAGCCAGAAGGAATTAAGAGGAGCGACAGCCTCTGCCGCAGAGGTCGACAGGACACACAACCCCAGAGTGTTTTTACGAGTTTAAGATGTCAGGTTTGAGGCATCAAAATGTTGCGGGCCGGTCCCACTTCGGTGGGAGGAGCAAGAGAAGCAGCGGAGCCGAGCAGGGGGGGAGGATGGCTGGGCGTTGGTTTAATAGTCATAGTTAGTCGAGTGGTTGGTAGAAAGCACTAACAGTGGAGGAAGTAGCATACACAGGAACAATGAAAGTGGAGCGAAAGGCAGAGGAAATGATGAGGAGCAAGTGGCCGAGGCTCAGAGGAACCCCCCCTGGCCGCAGACCCATGCAGTCAGAGATACAGGTGGGCACTAGAGAGAGGATGACGAGAATCGGTCTACATGAAGGCAGATCACCCCATGTAGGGGCAGGGAAATGGAGACGTGGAGCAGAGGGCATACAGAATGCTATGGGACGACAGAGCCGGAGGAAGCACAGCGAATAAGAGCTCAGATGAGCAAATGGTCGCAACTTGGAATGTTAGGGGGCTCAACGCCTATGTTAAAAGACTTCGAGTATATGCCTGGTAGAACAGAACGGAGGTCGAAACAGAAATGTTGGAAGAAACTCATTTAACAAGGGGGAAACAGACCAAAGTGGACAAAAATGGGGAGGCCAGATCTACAGTTCCACATATTCGAACTATGCGAGAGGAGTACTGATATGGGTGGCCCCAGGGGTAACATTTCAGCCAATAAAGCAGGAATGTGACTCAGAAGGAAGACTAGCGCTGGTGCATGAAATGCTGGAAAATAAGGACGTGTGCCTGATAAATACATATGCATCGAATCACGATGCAACAGAATTTTTCAAGAAACTTTTACCTGAACTGGCCCAGTACAGAGAAGCAACGTTCATCTGGGCGGGACACTTCAATTGCACGCTGAATCCACTCCGGGATAGGTCGGATGACAAACACAAGAAGCCGGCGCCCCTATCCAAGGTAAAACGATCCTGACCCGACTGCAGCTGGCAGACGTCTGGAGAAAGGTACACGGCAAGGAGAGGGGGTACACACATAGTGCACTCCATGAATCTTCACACATAGATTATTTACATGCACTAAATCTTTGAAATATTTTACAGAGATTAATATTAAAGCACACACACTATCCAATAATGCACCAATACTAGCAACATGGGCACACACTCGTAGAAGGGCTCCGATACCAACATGGCGGCTGATGACAGGCATTGAAGGAGGGAGAGTTTGACGAATACTTGCATGATGTGATAGAGGAGTATTTTGAACAGAATGAGGGAAGCGTAGAGCGGAACGGTACGCTATGGGTTGAGTTCAAAATAGAAGTAAGGGGGGCAGCAATAGGGAAGATGGGGGGACTAAGAGGAGAGGCCCTGGCGGAGCTTGGTAAACTGGAAAAGGAGATAGAACACAGGGAACGCCAGGCAGAGATTATGGGAGAGGAAGCCAGAGAACTAATGGCACTAAGATTGAGATGTGTAGAAGTCTGGGAGAAACTGGGAAGACTGGACTATGGGAAATATATCCAGCGGCTGCATGCGGAGGGGGACAAGCCAGGCAGGCTTCTAGCCTGGCTCACTAAGCAGGAATGTAGGAAAGAATTAATGCAATACACAAGGAGGCTGGGATAGAAGTTAGAAGCCAGCAGGGCATTAACGTAATATTTTCTCGCTTTTACGAGCGTTTATACGCCCCTAACCCAGAGGTGGAGCCGGGGGATATAGCAGAGGCCCTGGCAGAGATAAGATTGCCGAAACTAGCAGAAGAACAGGCCCAATCCCTAGATGATTCCCCTTACAGTGGAAGAAATTGAATTATTAATCATCGAACTGCCGTCAGGCAAATCCCTGGGACCTGATGGGCTCCCAGGGGAATTCTACAAGACTTACAAGGGCACTATAGCATTGAGATAGTTTGAAACGTATCAAGAGGCGTATGAGAGGGAACCGCTATCAGGCAGCATGTCAGAATCAGCGATCATACCGATCCTTAAACCTAGGAAATCACTGCTGAGTGTGCCTCCTATAGGCCTATTTCCCTCATTAATCAAGATGTCAAAATCCTTATGGCAGTCCTTTCTAAGTGCCTAAAATGGGTGATACCCACGCGGATCCACTCGGACCAGACGCGTTACGTCCCGGGAGGAACACGTTGTGGAATCTACAAAGGCTGGTGGTGGACCGGACAAATCTCAGATGGGGCGAATGTGCTATAGCATCGTTATACACTGTCAAAGCCTTTGTTTCCATGAACTGGCAGTGGCTGTTGAGTGTCTTGGCCCACTTTGGAATAGTGGAAGGGTTCCTTCGATGGATTAGGCTGCTGTATAGGGATCCCAGAGCCAGAGTTAAAACAAGACAGCACCTCTCAGAGGCCTGGAGGATATATAGGAGGTACAAAGAAGGGTTGCCCACTCTCACCCATGTTATATATCCTGGCCTTAGAACTGCTAGCAGCTTTTCTTAGAGCAGCGTGTGGGGACACAGGGATAGATAGACGAGTGGTGCATCAAATCTCACTGTACGTGGACAACATGCTTCTTTTTGTTGAGAACTCACGAGAGAACCTATCCTGCTTGCTAGCAGCGATTGACATGTACACTAGGCTCTCAGGAATAGCCCTTAATAAAGAAAAGTCCTCACTGTTCCCCATGGCGGACCTAAGACGGGTTCCTGCAGACCAACTCCCAGAGCTGGGTTTTACGTGGGCACGGCGCTCCTTTTGATATTAGGGGAGTAGAAATACACGCCGACACAGCATACACACAAAAACACGCAGGCAGCCCTGGATAGAACACAGAAAACCATGGACTTCTGGGGGACACTTGCTGGGCATGATGGGGAGGGCGGCCCTCTTGAACATGGCGGTACTGGCACGAATGTTATATCATTTCACGAACATCCCATGTGAAATACCTAGGACCTTCTTCACAAAACTGAACACAATAGCACGAAAGTTCCTGTGGGGGAGGTGCAGGACAGCCATGACGACTCTGCAAAGGGACTATGAAGCAGGAGGCATTCGATTGCCAGACTTTGAAAAGTACTACCTGGCAGGGTAACTGCAATTTGTGGTCAAATGGCTGGGGGAAGAAACAACAATAGACAATACTTTTCCAGCCAGGGCTGAAGCAGTATTATCTGAGAGAACTGCCATGGATTGAAAAATCGACCAAAACCCTACCAAACATGGTCAGACTTGCAGTAACCCTGTGAAGTAGAGCGTGGAAACTCCCGGGGTGGAAAGATCCCTGCTCAACACAGATCTCCTAGCAGGCGCGGACACAGGAAACCTTGCAATTTATCGATCCCAGTGGGAAATTAAGGTCGTAGCACAGATAGGTGATCTGCGGAGGAGGGGCAATGGGCGGAAATCCGGAACATCGTGGAGGACCATGATATCCACGGAGGTCCATTTTTGCTACATAACCGTATGATAACGAAGATCAAGAAGAGATGGGCAGAACAGCCAGAGGACGAGGCTATGAAGGGAGGGGCTGGACACATGGTACGACATCCCAGAAGGAAGACTGCACTGAAACAGCCCTCTTGGACCTCAAAATCCAGATGGATGCCATCAGAGATTCTGGGAAACTCTGCATTCTCCTGCTGCTGGACCTCAATGCCGCGTTTGACCTGGTGGACCATGACAAACTATGTAACTCACTTGCCCGTGAGTTTAACTTCTCTAGTGAAGCCACTGCTTGGGTGAAATCTTTCTTAACCGACCACACTTCCAGAGTGTCCATAGGCAAAGAAGCAGCCAACCCCATCCCAGTCCCCATAGGAGTGCCCCAAGGCTCTTGCCTCTCCCCTACGTTGTACAACGCGTACACCAAACTTCGGTTCTCACCACTAGACGATATGGGTGTCGCACACAAATTTTGCGGATGACACCCAAATCCTCATACCTCTCACAGACAACTATGACCAGGACACCGTAACAATCAATAAAATGTACGCCATCATACAAAATTGGATGGCACTAAATAGCCTATGTCTTAACGATGAGAAGACAGAAGTCATCGTAGGATCTGCAGCCAAAATAGCAACCCTTCACCCAGAATACTCAACCATCAATATCGATGGTACTAATATCCCCGTGCTGAAGCAAGTCAAAACATTGGGCGTGTACATTGACGCCAGCCTGACCATGACTAAACAGATCAACGCGGTCGCCTCGTCCACGGCTTACACCTCCAAACTACTTGCTCTCAGCCGACAATTTCTGACACCAGCTAAATGCCTCACCTTAGCCAGAGCACTGGTCCTATCGAAATTGGATTATTGCAATATATTACTACTAGGCACATCCAACACTAATTTAGCCAAAATGCAACTACTGCAAAACAAAGTCTTGAGGGCAGCTCTAGGCATAAAAAAAAGATAATAAATCAGACCATATCTCCAAGACTAGGAAAGACGCCCACTGGCTCCCCATCAAAGTCAGAATTATCTTCAAAACATTATGTATCACATACACATGCCTGACCAAAACAGGACCCATCTCAAAAATACGCTACACCCCAAAGTTGACGAGATCACCAAGATCTAAAGACAAATTCCTCCTGGCCGCCCCTCGCTTCAAAATCACTAGAGCAGGGGGTAGCAGCTTCACCAGCCTAGCCCCCAAATACAGGAATACCCTACCCATTAATATAAAAAAGAATCCTCCTTCACAGTTTTTAAGAAATTGCTAAAAACCTGGTTATGCAACCAATATTAGCATCTAAAGACAGGATGCCGTACCACTGCATATTATTGTAAATACTTGTAAATTGTATCTTTGCACCAACTGTCCACTTATGATTTAATGTAACCAATGTAATGATGTTTTATTAACTACTAAGCTGTCTTACAACCTCGCCGTGACACCCGAGGGTCTGGGCGTGTAACAAACAAACAAATAAATAAATGAGACCCACTTCAAAGATATATGAACAGTTGACGGAATCGAGAAATTGCAAGTGCTACAGATGAGAGAACACTGGGAGGGGGAGCTCCAGAGGCCCTTTAGCGAGCAGGAGTGGGCCAGAGTGCTGAGGTATCCAAAGAAAGTGTCCAGGAATGCAAGGATCGGCAAGCGCAATTGTACCACCTTATGCACAGAAGGATGTCTATGATGAAACTGGGACAACCTTGCAATTGCCCCCGCTGTTCTGACAAAGAGGCAGGCATGTTGCATATGTTTTGGGCCGGTCCAGTGATACAGACCTTTTGGGAGGGAATCAAGGAGTGACGGGAGGGGGCATCAAGATTCAAGTATGGAACCCCGAGTCATACTTACTGGGCCTTTTTCCAAGAGGAGGCAGACAACGCATCTGGCCAAAATGAAGGACCTAGTGTGCATATTGGCCAAACAACGGCTAGCAATGGCATGGAAAATCCAGGGCAGGCCCAACTATAGACTCCTGGTGGTTAGATCTTCTGAGGTGGGCACTGGCAGAAACGGTGGTGTGGACGAGAAAGTGGGCAAAAGATACCGGCATGGAACTCCCTGATGTAAGACCTATTTAGACAAGGGGCAGAGAGCGATAGAGATGACCCCAGGAGCGTGGACGAACACTAACTAGAAAATAGTTAGACATATGGCGTGCCCTCTAAAAAGGGAAAATGTGCAACAGGAACAGATCTGAGTGCTAACCAAAGGATAGTGGTAGACCAAGACAACATAGCCGCAAACTGCTCCACGAGGACAACAAGGAAGTGGAATCCACGCTGAAAGTGCCATAGTGATGTTTATGTTTTGTTTGTATTTTCGGTATTGTTTTTGGTTGTTAATGGGTGGTCTCTCCGAGTGGCTGAGCAGCTCCGAGAACCATGGCCTGGCTGGCCACCGTGGAGCTATCAGAATGACGCAGAGGTAGCAAGACTTTTATCTTGCATATCACCCTGTGGACCACCGGTGTGGGCGGGAAGGCGTATGCGGTCACGCCGCTTCACTGTATCAGAAATGCGTCGCCCAAGGAGCCGGGGCCCTGTCCCTGCCAGGACGCAAACTGTTGGCATTTCTGGTTGTCCCATAAGGCAAAGATGGGTGCCCCCATCTGTTGAAGATCTCCTGCAGCACCGGTCGTTCAATTGCCACTCGTAATTCGCACTCCCAGTCTGCTGAGCCTGTCCACCTGCAAGTTGGACTCCCCCGGATGTGGACGGCCGTGAGGTAGATGTTGTTCTCCAGGGCCCATTCCCACATGCTGACTGCATTTTCTGCACAGTGGAGGGGATCTGGTATCTCCCTGCTTGTTGACATAGAACATGCTGGTCGAGTTGTCTGTCTGAATGAGGAAGACCTTGCCCCCAATAACCGAAAGGAACGCTCCGAGCGCTAGCCATCTGATTTGGTACCCCTGCCCCAGCCGGGTCCAGGTTCCATGGACGCTGTGGTGGTCCAGAGTGCCCCCACCCACCCCTCAAGAGAGGAGTCCATAGTGCCTGTGACCTGTGGGGTCAGCTGGCGGAAGGGCTTTTCCATCTGCAGGTTGCAGTCCCTGTAACACCATGTGAGCTCCAGGTGAGGAGAAGGAGGAACGTTGATCAGCTCCGCCCGAGAGCCCCGCTCCTGATTCCATGATGCTGCAAAGTTCAGCTGTATCCTCATCCTGAGTCTTGTGTGGAGGACAGCCAATAAGATCGCTGCCATGAGACCCAGTGGGTGTTGGTAACACCAGGCCGATGTCACTACTCGGCTGAGGAAGTGAGCAGTGGCCCTCCTGATGGTCGTGATCTTGTCCTCCGAGGGGAACACTCTCAGAGCACATGTCCCAGATGAAGCCCCAGGAAAGTCAGTCTCTGCGTAGGCTGCAGCTGGGACGACTTGAGATTGAGCGAAAAGCCCAGATCGTGGAGTGTGCTCCTAAGAGCGTGGGAAGTATGGTGCACCGCTTCCAGAGATGTCGCCCTGACGAGCCAGTCATCAAGGTACGGGTAGTTGTGGTGACCCTCGGTCCTGAGGAGGGCCGCCACTGTATTCCTAAGTCTGGTAAAGACCCCAGGGGCCCATTTGAGGCCGAAGGGAAGCACCTTGTATTGGAAATGGTAACCCATGATTCTGAATAGTAGAAAAGAAAAATGAAGCTGCCAAATCGGGACGTGTAGGTACGCGTCCTTCAGATCCAGGGAGCACATCCAGGCTCCCTTGCACAATGTCTATGCTATGAGCGCTGGTGTAACCATCTTGAATTGTTGTAGCGGTAGGGAGAGGTTGAGGGTGGATAGTTCCAACACAACTCTCAGGCCAGCCTGGTTCTTCTGAATGGCGAAAATCCTGGAGTAGAACCCAAGCCTCTCTGCCAAGAGTGTCGATGTCCCCATCTGTGGAAGTGGGGGAGGTGAGCAAGGGATAGGTAGATGGTACCACGTGGATGATACCGAGAGGATCCAGGGGCCGCCAAATTCTGACACCAGAACTGTGCATGGAGAGCAAGCCTGTCCCCCACAATAGACACATGGACCCGGAGGGGTGCGTCATGCCTCCTTTCACTGAGGCTGTTGCAGAGGAGGGGGACTAGAAAAAGTCTGTACCCTACCCCCCTTTTTGTTGTTTGCGCCGATGTTGAGTTGGCGAATGGTCTGGCTGCCTGGACCCCTGCTCTTGGAACCCACAGAACCCTCTGTATGTATGCCCTTGTCTGAGTGCTGCTGTGACTGGGTGTACGCCTTGGGCGTGGCCTTTGTGAGGATAAAGACTTGGCTGTTTGCGACCTGTTTTTCTTTGCATCCAGCTCCTCGTCCATGGTGGAGTGAAAGAGGTCACCACCCTCGAAAGGCAGGTCCAAAATGCGTTACTGGACATCCGGGTTAAATTTAGTAACACGGAGCCAAGCCGTCCTCATGTCCGTGGCTATGCAAATGGCCCGGCCAGAGGTGTCAATGTGGGCCACGGTGGACTCCTTGATGTCTTGTGCCACCATTTTAGCCTCTGCCAGTCCTGCCTCTGCCAGTCCTGCCTTGAAACGTCACTGGCTCTGCGCAGGAAGTTCTGGGAGAAAGTCTGCTATTTCCCGCCAAAGCCTCTGGTTAACGGCTGCCAGCATAGCATCCGCATTAGTTTAACGAAGATGCAGCAAAGCGTTGGAATAAAGCTTTTTTCCGTACGCCTCCAAGATAATCTCCTCCTTGCCTCGCAGTGCCGCTGACAAAGAGGCGGAGGATGACTGAGGCTTGGAGTAGAGTAATGCTGCAGCAATCACCGAAGAGTGTGGCTGAAGAAGGGGCAACAAGAGTGTATCCCCCGCCATTTGGCTGTACTTGGTGTCCAGGCGTCGACTGACCCACTGGACCTAGTGGGGCTTGAGCCACCCCTTCTAGGCCAAGGCGACAACGTCCTTCTGCATCAGGATTACCGTTCTAGCCGTGGGGCGTAGCGTGAGGACCTCGGCAAGCCCCTCCTGGTACTCTGCCAGCCCTGCAAGACGTTTGTGTAGGCCTTGGCTGACGATGGTGTGTCAGGGTCCTCTTCCACGTCTGTATCCACCTGGGTGTCCGGTTGATCCAGCACCGGCGGAGGAGAGCTGGGAGCCAAAGGCTGAGGTGTGGAGACTGGAGCCGTAGACTGCAGCGGAGGCTGGTACAAAACTGTCTGCACTATCGGATGGGTGGTCGGAGAAGGCAGTGGGAGCTGCACTGGGGCCTGCGGCGCTGGCGCCAAGGGAGGAATGACTATGGGCGTGGGCCGAGGGGCGGGAGGGAACACGTCCCTGGTGGCATCCCAGAGGATGGCCCTCATCCGAAGAGATCTCGGGGAACCTTTCAAAGAACCTGTCCTCACAGGTCGGAGGGGTGGTAGGTGATATTGACAGTGTAGCGGGACGCAGCGGGAACCAGCCCAGTGCAAATAATGGATAGGCTGTAGGCCACGTACCTAGTTGACACCAGTCCCACCTCGACACTCGTTCCTCCCTCTGCTCCCTACCTTTGTGTGGTATCGGATGGGTGCCCGCATAGTCTGGCGCAGCAGCTATCTTGTCAATCTGCCTTCCACATGCCGACGTTGTGCTGCTTAGCTCACTGGGCCCAGCCTCAACCAGTGTTGATCATGAGGCCTACCCTGTGCTTCAGATCGAGACCTGGTAGGCGTTTCGCCCTTGGCGGAGTTGCTGGTAGTGTTGCTTATAGGAGCCCCCCTCCGACATGTTGCCGGTACAAGGGCGTAGCCCCTCAGGTGAACACCTGGTCCCTCAGCACTGTCGGCGGGAGGATTTGCTGACCCCATAGCCTGTCAGCTGGTAGCTGGACTAGCCTTGGTACTTGTGCTGGTATGAGAAACTGAGAGGTTCCTCCAGCTCGGGCGAGTCTTTGGGAAGGAGTATCGCTCGCGGTGTGCGCTGGAAAAGATCGGCCCTACCTCGGGCCTTGATCGATGCTTGAAGAAATCCTTCAGGTCTGTTAGGCAGAATCCTGTGCAGTTCCCTTAGGGAGCACTACACAAGATTAGGACTACAGGTGAGAGCAATAAATCCCCTTTGGCATCAGTCTATACCACAAAGATTTGGTTGGTAGCTGTGGCTGAGCAGTCAGACTTATCTCAAGAGGTAGATGAGCAGTATTCAGGGTTTACACAATAGGCCTTCAGTACTATGGCACAAGGAAACACTGACCAAAGCTTTGTAGTAAAACGTAGTTATATATTTATTTTTATACACTTCTAGATAAAACACATGTATAACAGTCATCAAGCAAGTTAAATTAAGTCAAAGCAAAAATATACACACTTCCAAGTTAAATTTTAGACCAAGTGAACCAGAGTGAAAACTGAGCAGAATGGCACAGTGACAACTACACACAAGGGATCCTCTAACAATTCCTCACCAGGGAGGAAAAGCACAAGTTATATAGAAATAGGTTCTTACACACCTTAGCAACACTTCCCATAAGTTTGTGAGCCAATTTAAGCAAGACAGTGTATCAGTATAGCAATACTTAAATGAAAACGGAGCAAAATGGCATTTCATAAGGTTTAGAAATGGGAAGGAAAGGGTAGTTAAAAGAAATAGGTGCTCCACACAGTTCTAGCTGAGAATCAATCTAAAGAAGGCAGATCTAACAAATGTGACCAGAGTCAGTAGGCCTGTGCCAAAGTCAGTTGGTACAGTGCAAGGGCCAAAGAGCAAAATGTTCTTGTAGCTGCAAGTCTTTGGTTAACCAAGTTGAAAAGGTGGATGCAGAAGTTGGAATGTTAAGAGAGAGGGGCGGCCAACCCAACAGGTACATCTTTAGTGCTACAGCGAAGAAAGGGCGGCCTGGTGGAACAATGTACCTTTAAATGAAGAAGTGGCTCCTTCGGTGGCGGTTGTTCCTGGTAGTTCCTGCAGTTTGGGTGATCCAGCAGAGGAAGAGAGGCTCTCATCGTGGAGGAAGGTTCGAGTTACTGTGCTACCCAGGGATGAAACCAGCCGCGGTGCTGCCTGACGAATAAAAGGTACGCTCCTTTAAATCGCTGTCCGGGTGGACTGGTGCCTGGCTATCCGTCCTCCGAGAACAGGGAACTGGCGATTCGACCAAGGCAGGTCCGGGAAGGCGATTGGCAAACTGGTTGACCCCACCAGCTCAAGGGAAGAAAGTTCTTGCAGATGAAGATCTCTCGTCGTGTGGAGAAAAGTGGTGCGACGCTGCAGCAGGGCTTCACCGGTGGTTCAGTCATTGCAGATGTCTTTGGCTTCTCTCCTCTTTGCCTTCTTAGCTCCAGTGGCGACGTCTTGCTCTTCCAGTCCTCAGGACCCTGCTTTTATGCAAAAAGATCCCCATTCATACAGCCTAGCTGTCACTCACACAGTGGAGTGGTCATCTTGGCGGGAGACTCTGAATTCTCTTATAAGGCTAATTTCCCAAACCTAACGAGTCCCCCAGCAGCTTTACTGGATTTTTGGGGTTTTGGGAATAGTTTCTTACCTGTAACTCCATTTCTCCAGCATTGGTATCTTTCATGGATTCACATGCTTAGAATATTCTCCGTCGACAGACTGGGAACCCTCGGTACACTTATAAAGCCGTTTCCCATAGGAAAGCTTCCGACACTTTTGTCCAATCTACGTCGTTTTTTAGGGCCGCCCACGCATGCCCCACTAGGACGTAGCGGTATGAATGCCCCACCCCCGCGGCTCCCTTCAGATTTGGACCCCTCTAAAGCAGAATGGGGTGAAAACCTAGTTATACAAGTCGATTGCATTCCGGGGAGGCCGGCAGGCGCATTTGAATCCATGAAAGATACTAATGCTGGAGAAATGGAGTTACAGGTAAGAAACTATTCCCTTCTCCAGCATTGGATCTTTCATGGATTCACATGCTTAGAATAGAATGCACAGCAGTGATCCTGAAAAAGAGGAGGTGTGAATGCAATCCGGCACCCTCCTAAGCATACGTATAGCGAACCACGCTTACGGAAAACTGCCCATTTATAAATATGCAACAGTACATGCACATATCTCTATCTCCATACATATATACACATATACATATATATACATATACACATATACATACATTTGCCCAAATAAGTACAGACCCTTCTTGAAAAGGGCTTACCTTATTGAAACAGATGGCGTAAGCCTGCTCTTCCCATTTGTATCTCGTCCGCATGCTGCCGTTCGAGGCATTAATGGCGGGTAAACGTGAGAGGCACTGACCATGCTGCCGCCTGGCAAATGTGTCAGCGGGATTCCTGCCTACAACACCGCCGACGACGAAGTTGCCCTCGTGGAATGAGCTCTCGGACGCCCTTGTAGCGGTTTTCCCGCTTTGGAATGACAGAAGGCAATCGTCGACGAGACCCATCGGGCCAGTCCCTGCTTTGAAATAGCTTTTCCTCTCGCCGACGGACCGTATGCAATAAAGAGTTGTTGCGCAGATCTAAGTTGCTGAGGCCGATGAAGGTAACATTTTAGAGCTCTCTTCACGTCCAAGGCATGGAGGACTTTTTCCGCAGCCGATGAGGGGGTTGCGAAAAAGGTAGGCAGGACAATGGATGAGTGTTTATGATAAGCCATAAGAACTTTTGGAATGAAACAAGGATTAGTTGACAGAACCACTTTGTCCTTAAAGAACCTTAGGTCCGGCGGGTCTACGACCAATGCTTGCAATACCGAGATCCGCCTAGCAGATGTTATAGCTATTAGAAAAGCCAATTTCCATGACAAGAACTTCATCGACGATGCGGCCATTGGTTCAAAGGGTGCTTTCATTAACCCTGCGAGCACCACATTAAGACTCCACGTTGGTGGAAAACGTTTAACCGGAGGGAACGTTCGGAACAGACCCCTCATGAAGTGTTTCACCAGCCTGTCACTAAATAAGGGAGACGACTGCCTCCTCCTCGTGAACCTAGAGATGGCCGCCAGGTGCACCTTTATTGATGAAAAAGATAATCCGCTCTTTGCAGGTGTAGCAGATACGGTAGAAGCTGCTCCGGAGTTACCCTTCGAGGGTGCACTCCCGTCTGTCCTTGACACCACGTACAGAACCTTCTCCACTTACACGCGTACGACTTGCTGGTGGAAAGGGCCCGTGCTGCTTGCAGGATTCTCCGACAATCCGACGAAATGCTCAAGGCACCAAATTCCGAAAAGTCAATAGCCAAGCTGTGAGATTGAGACTGTCTGGATTGTGATGCCACACTGTTCCTTCGTCCCGGGACAGGAGATTGGCAACCTTCAGGAACGTTATTGGTTGAACCACTGACAGGTGAAGCAGGTCTGAGAACCACGGCTGCCTCGGCCAACACGGTGCCACTAAGATGACCCGGCACCTGTACCTGCGTATCCACTGCAGAGTTCTCCTTATAAGAGGGAACGGACAGAAGGCGTAGAGGAACTTATCCGTCCACGGGAAGGAGAACGCTTCCCGCAGAGAACCTTCCTGTGGCCACCTGCTGGCATACATTTCGCACTTCTTGTTCCTCTTTGTAGCAAAGAGATCCAGCAGAGGCCGTCCCCATTTCTTGAAGACCTTCGACAACTGAACTCTGTCTATCTCCCATTCGTGTATTTGGTCCATTTTCCTGCTGAGTGAGTCCGCTTGCTCGTTCCTTACTCCCGGAAGATGATGAGCTACGATGGATATATCGCGTTTCAGAGCCCAATGCCACACCACCTGAGACTCGGTGGAAAGGGTTCTGGATCGCATGCCCCCTTGCTTCCTCAAGTAAAACATCACTGTCGTGTTGTCTGTCAATATTCTCACTATGGACCCTCTGATGTGCAGCAGGAAAGACTTCAAGGCCCAGCGCACCGCTCTCAGTTCCAGAACGTTGATGTGCAGAAGAGACTCCTTCCGAGATTAACGACTTTACGTTTGTAGAGTGCCCGTGTGTGCTCCCCAGCCTGTCAGGGATGCGTCCGTCACTATGGTTAGCCGAAACTCCGGCTCCTGTAGGGGTACCCCCTCTGGATAGATTCTGGAAGCTCTGCCACCACTGAAGAGCTAGTAGGAGCTTGTCATCGTCGACAGTCAGTTTGTCCGACCAGAGCCCTTGGGCCTGCGTCCACCGGTCCGCCAGAAACTCTTCAACCGGCCTCATGAACAGGCAGCAGTTGCCCACCAGAGGCATGCGGGACGCCATAGCGCCCAGAATCGACACATTTTCTCACTGATAGTCTTTTATTGATTTTCAGCTGACCTGCCAATCGATTAAGTTTGGCGATTCTGTCGAGGGATGGCTTCACTAACCCTGAATGGGTCTCGAATTGCACGCCCAGGAACACCAAGCTCCTTGACAGCATTAACGAGGATTTCTCGAAGTTTACTGCAAACCCCAGCCGTTTTAAGAGGTGCATGGTGGCATGCAAACTTGTATGAGCCGACATAGGGGAGGACCCCCTCACCAACCAGTCGTCGAGATACGGGTACACATGATGGCCTTGCCTTCTCAGCCAGGCCGCCACCGGGGCCAAACATTTCTGGGAGATGATTTTAGCCCAAAAGGAAGTACTGTGAACTGGTAGTGAGTCCGTCCTACCACAAAGCTTAGGAACTTTGTGTCGCTGACACATTGGTATGTGGAAGTACGCGTCCTGCAGGTCTAGAGACGCCAGAAAGTCCCCTTCCTGAACTGACCGGATCACTTCCTGGAGTGTGAGCATCTTGAATTTTAGGCTTTTCAACATCTTGTTTAGATTACGCAGGTCTAGAATGGGACGCCACTTTCCGTTTGGTTTTTTCACCACAAAGTATCCAGAATAAACCCCTTGACCCCTCTGCGACGACGGAACCAATTCTATAGCACCTTTTTGTAGCATAAGTGCTACTTCCTGCTGCAACACGCTCAGATGGGGTTGAGCTACAAACGCTGGTGGAATGTGCGGAGGGTTGCTTTTGAATTGCAGGGAATGTCCGTTTCTTACAGTGTCCAACACCCATTGATCCGTTGTTATTTGCTCCCATTCGTCGATGTAGCACGATACCCTGCCTCCCAGAACGTTCCGATGCCCGTCATTGCTGGTCCTTGGTCTGCTTATCCCTCGTCGACGAGTAACCTGTTCTCTTCCTGGGGGCCTGGTAGTCTTGGCGTCGTTTTGCCGCTTGAGAAGCCCGTCTGTATCCCTGGGAGGGTTATGCTGGCCTACTGAAGGATCTGTCTCTCGATGCCGAGAATCTGGAGTTTCCCCGATGCTCCCCCTAAAGGGACGAAAAGACCTGAAACCTCGACCACTTTGGAGGGCCCCCCCAAGGAACGCGCCGTGTCCGAGTACTCCTTCATGCCCTTCAGGCTCTGGCTACTATGGCCAGAGAATTGGCCGCTTTCACTGTGGTTGCTCCTATCAACAGCACTTTTTTGCCGAAGGCATCCTGTCTTCTGGCTTCACTTTCCGGGGAGCGGGGGGGTCGTGGACTTGTGCTGGGCCCTCGCCTTTCTCGCCGCCGCCACCACCGAGTGAGGGGGTAGCTTCTGGGGCCTTAATTTTTTTTTCAGGCAACCTTTTATTGCCGGTTCCGAGAAAGGGTGACGCATGGTCTGTAACCCCTCCTGCCACACATGATCCAGGATGGGTACCGAAAACACCGACGACCTTCTCTTTCCCATGTGGTCGAAAAGAAAGCAGTCCTTTTTCTCCTCTTCCTGGGCCAACCCGAATTCTGTACACACTTTGGCCATCATGGCATGAAATGACCCAATGTCGTCCGGGGGAGACGGCTGAGCCAGGCTTCTCGGGGTTTCCAATTCCACCTTAGACTCCCAGGTTGGATCTCTGGAGGGGGAAAGTGAGACATCCGATAAGGTTCTCCTGTCCGAGTCCGAATCTATCAGTTCTCCTTCCTCGTGGCGTGGAGCTGAGAGGTCTCCACCCGCTGGCACTGCCGTGGGGGTTGACGGAAGTGGTCGACGAGATGGGCCTGGTTCGTCGATGGCCGACCTGGCCGGAGTTGTTTGAGGTAGCCTCTCGTCCAGTGTCTTCAGCAACATTTGTAACGTGGATAAAACCTCCAGCGACAAGAGTGACTGCGGATTGAGAAGAGGGGTAGACCCCCCCCGGAATGCTCCCGGAGAGAGGCCTGGTAATCCCTCGTAACCAGAGGTCTGCAGGGCCAGCTACTCTCACATCCTCATCTCCCGAGGACACTGACAAGGCCTCTTGCTGCAGTAGGGTCTCCGGCAAAACCGGGTCTCATACTTCTGGTCGCCAGGCCTCTTGCAGAATCTCAGTCGACGAGGCTAAAGCTGGCACTGTCGTCGTCGTCACCGGCCCAAGAACAGTTGAGACCAATTGTGTCAGTGGCAGAGAAGTGGTCGACGACTGCGGTCGATGACGGTGGTGGTCGTGTAGGTCCCTGAGGCGTTCGCGCCTTTTCTGAACTCTACCTACGCTTCTCCGCTTCTCGACTCGAGGTCGATCTATGATGATCGCCCGAGGAGGATTTCGACTTTTCTTTTCTGTCTTTCTTCGTCGAAGATGAGGATGACGAGGCTTTCTTCGACGAACACTCCTTAGAATGGCTTCGCAATGATTCCTTCTCCGCCGGGGGTTCCGACGATGTCGAGCTGCGCAGGGCCCCTGAAGATATTGACACAGAGGCCACGCTGCGCGTGGAGCCTACCTCCGAAGTCGGGTATGCCCCCGCTCCATCGTTTAACCATGCCACTAGCCTTCGATCTTCAAGAGTCTTCTGGGAGAAGCCCTTACATATTTTCTCACTTGTCTGCCGAATGATGAGGGTGTAGACAATATATGCAATCCATATGTCTGTCCCCCTCGTACACCTTCAACCGGCACGTAGCGCACGGGCAGAACAGCGCTTTTCCTGACATCAGGACAAAACTCCAACAGCACAACCTAGACAAAATAGTAGACTACACGAGGTGCTCCCACTACTTTGGAGACGGTTGAAATCTGAAGGGAGCTGCGGGGGCAGGGCATTTATACCGCTACGTCCTAGTGGGGCATGCGTGGGCAGCCCCAAAAACAACAGATAGGACACAAAAGTGTCCTATATTTTCCTATGGGAAACGGCTTTATAAGTGTACCGAGGGTTCCCAGTCTGTCGACGGGGAATATTCTAAGCATGTGAATCCGTGAAAGATCCAATGCTGGAGAAGTTTTTTTCTCCTGCTAAGAGTGAGACTCTCTTCCTCCCACTCTTAAGCATGATTTGGGGTATGTCTGACTTTTTGTGTGCTTATGGGCTATGTTTTTTTTTTACTCCATAGGGTATCATCTGTTTTTGTGCATGTGTTACACAGCACCCTCAGTGCAGTAACACAGGGGTGTCATAGTGACCCCCAAACAGACTCCATACCCTGGGACTGACTGCGGTCTCCCAGGGCATGTAAAGTCACCATTGACTTTACTAGTCCAAAATTGTGAACAGAACCAGTACAAACCATCATATTGTGGAAGTACTGGAAGGGGTTAATTCGATTGCCCCAGGGTCTGTTTCCAAGGGGGCACTGTCCAGTCCCCCCCCTTGTCGAGTTTCTGGCTGGTGGCAGTGGTTACCACGCAAAATATTACACCAGAATATTTCCTATGGGATTTTCCCATTGATTTTAAATGCACCACTTTTTGGTGCAATGTTAAAGATACCGCTGGTTTATTTAATATTAAATCCCCGGTTGGGTCTTTTTGCCAGAACTCTTTTCTAAAATGGCGTTCATGTCCGTCTCTAACTCCAACCAAAGTTGGGCCCTTTGTTCCACTTTTTGGCGGACCCGACAACTGGTGCCACTCTGTCAGGGTTCCACAGGATGTGTGGGTGGGGGAATTGGCACCCTGGACTGCGTTGCCTTAGCAACTCAAGTCGCACTCTTGTGTGATTGGCTCAGTGGTGAACCGCCCGGCTCACCACTTAGCATGTATGAGTGACAGCTAGGCTGTTGAATGGGGGTTTTTCTGCATAAAAGCAGGGCTTTTGGGACTGGAACTTCAGAAGTCGCCACAGGACCTAAGAAATCCGAAGAGGGGAGAAGCTGAGCCATCTGCAACAACGACACCACGGGTGGAGCCCTGCTGCAAAGACCCCACCACTTTCCCGACGACAAGAGAAGATCTTCTGCTGAAAAAGTCTTCTTCCTCTGAGCTGGTGGGATCAACCAGTTCGCCATTTCGCCTTCCAGGACGTCTCTTGGTCAAATCGCCCATGCCAAGCACCCCGGCGGCCTGATAGCCAAGCTTCACCACTGTGACCGCGAATACCAGGAACGCAACTTTTAACCGACAAACTCCACGGCTGGTTTCTTCCCTGGGCAGTGCAACGACTCCAAGTTTCCTCCTCGACGAGATCCTCTCTTCCCCTGGTCGAAACCACGAACTGCACCTGCTGCCAGGAACAACTGCCACTACTGGAGCTTCCTCAACTTTAAAGGTACTGTGTTCCACCTGGCCTCCCTTTCTACGGTTTGCTAAAGGTGACACTTAAATCCTTTGCTTTCCAACTGGGTTGGCCCCCAGACCTTCTAACTTTACCTTCAGAATCAACCCAACCTCTTTTGAACATTTTTACAAAGACTTGAATGAATTTCTCAACTGTGTGATCTTGAGGACATTTCACCTTGCTCCATTTAAAGTGGGCCTGGCCTATGAACTTTGGCTCTAAGTAGACTGCCTTCTTTAACTTGTTTTGGTCTTTTAAAAGTGTTGGGAAGAGTTTTATTTTCATGACCTGCCCTTTTCTCTCCCTTTTACTTAATTATTGGAGTGCCATCTAGGTTACAAGCTCACCTCTGTTATGACAATAAGTGGTGTTTTGATTTAGACTTGTCTAATAATTCTTAAGGGAGGTGTGTATACTTTTCTGATTGTGTTTTGAACTTGCTTTGATTAAAAGTGCTAGTGTATTTTCTAAAGTGTGTGTTAAATAAATAATGATATACCTTTGATACAAAGCTCTGGTCAGTGTTTGCTTGTTCTACTGTGTTTTTAGCCCTATTGTATATCCTCTGTATACTGCCTAACTCTTCTTGAGAGAAGTCTGACTGCTCAGCCACAGCTACCAGGTAAATCTGGGTGGTACATACTGCTACCAATTGGGTTTACTGCTCACTCCTGTAGTCTTAATCCTTTTGCAGTGTTCCCCAAGGGAACTGCACAGGATTCTGCCTAACAGACCCTCCAGCCTATCGGGATAGAGAGCGACATGGGTTGCTGAGGCAACCCTGTCCAGGTATCCTACTCCCCCTCCCACACAATGGACCCACCCCATACTGAGTGGAGCCGAAAGGAGGGCTTCTCGGCAGAAGCCCGCCAAAAGGATGAACAATTAGGAGTTTAGAGGAAGACACGAGAAAGAAGTTCTATTAAAGTTCTGGCAATAAAAACCTACCGGAGTAAAGTTAATATTAAAATACACTGGCGGTATGTTAGAGGCTGTCAGGAAAAGTGGTAGCCTCGAACAATGGGAAAATCCCATAGGGAAATATTTGCGGTCGACTATTTATGGTAGCAACCACTGCCACCAGCAAGAAACTTCTGAGACCGGGACTGTACGGTACCCTCTCGAAAATGAACATAGGGGAAAAACTATTAGCCCCTTCCAGTACCTCCATAGTAAGATGGGTTGTACTGGTTTAGTTCATAGGATTTGACTAGTAAAGTATATGGGGACTTTACATGCCCTGGGAGACAGTAGTCAGTCCCAGGGTATGGAGTCTATTTTCTGGGGGTCGGTACGACGCCCCTGTGTCACTGCACTGAGGGTGCTGTGTAACACATGTGAATAAAGATGGTTCCTATGGGGTTGAGAAAGATCCCATAGGCATTAAACAAAAAAATAGCCTAGAACACACAGCAAAAATGCCTAAGAGTGGGAAAAAGTCTCTCAATCTTAGCAGGTAAAAGAAAAAAAACCCTTCAAATCCAGCAAAGCTGCTGGGGGACTCTATAGGTAAAGGAAATTAGCCATAGAATGAGAATTCTCCATAACAAGATCCTCTGGAGGCGAGCTCTGGAAGAGTTCCCTCCAACTAGCCGGTCTGTTCTTCAGAGCCCTCGAAGAAAGCGCGTTGCAAGCTGTACAGCCTTGCCAGCTGTGATTGGGGCAAAGGCAGCGGAGGCAAAGGGCGTGGGGGTCTGACGTAGGAAAGAGCCCTTCGAAGGCTGGGCACCTGCAGAAGTCGACATACAAAGGAGAGGAGCATGTTGCATGTGCACCGAGTACCTGAATGAAAAAAGACAGAAGTATCCGCACGTGGAATTACATGGCCCAAGCCAAACCCAGGAGCGCTGGTGAATGCAGCCCGTTCCTGTTGACGCGGAAAAGGGGACTGAGGTGTGGCGCCAGAGGGCAGAGTCAGGGCAGCACATGCTCCGAGGGCTGCACGCCTCTAAATTTAAAGGGGAAGAAGTTTTTTTCTGGTGGAAAAGGTTCCGTCTCCTGTCCCTAGGAAGGGACACCCATGCAGTATAGAGGAAAGGAGACGGGACGTAAGAGTAAGCAGGGGTCCGACAGGACAGCAGAGGGTGCCAAAACCTTCCAAAGCATCTCTGGCAGTTTCATGAGTCAGTTTCTTCGTGCAGGAGGCTTAGCTCCTTCTGTAGTTCAGTGAAAACACAGGTGATGGACCTGCAATCGATGCAGAGCCCCTTCCCTTATCCAAGATACACTTCGTGCCAAAATCAAGGACTTCCAACCGAAGATCTGCTCGCTTGCAGACATCCCAGTCATGGACCAATCACAGTCCACAGTGGTCTCAGTCACACACACACACACACACACACACACACACACACACACACACACACACCACCCCCCTGCGGTAGATCGGTTTTAGTGGGAGGCTGCATGCCCACATAAGGAAACCCCATGTTACTCGAACTGGATGAAGACAAGGGACAAAATGGCCATGTGCCAAAACAAAAGACTTTGTGGCTCTGCAATTTTCGGACCTGGCCAGTCTTAAATCAAAAACGATAATCGCGATGCAATTCAGTAAAAAGAGGTAAAACACTATAAAAAGTAACTGCTGCCACCAGTTCGTCCCAGACACACTCGTACAATCACCAAAAATCTTTCGAGGGTCATAACAAAAAGGGACTGGAAGGTACATTGTGCATCGTTAAAAAGATTACCAAGAAATGGCAACATAGTCTAAGACTAAGAGAAACAGTTTGCCAGCACTGACAGTCTGAAGGACGTGTCAGTTTCCCCATAACAAGTGAGCAAAAGCCAAGGGGAGTATAGCTAAAGGATGGGCTCCACTGGTAAAAGTCAGGATAGGATAGCCAAACAAAAGCAATGGGTGCCACCCTGCTTGTTCAAGTAAAACATTGTCCTGGAGGTGTCGGTCCTGAACAGAACGAGCTTGCCCCTGATGAGCGGCAGAGAAGTCTTGGAAGCCAGGCCCACTGCCATGATCTCGAGTAGACGGATATGCAAGAGGGCTCCTGCCCTGAACCATGCACCATGAATCGAGTAGCCCTCCAGAGAAGCCCCCATCCGAAAAAGTGATGGATACATTGCCAACACCAGAGTAGGCTCCAGCAGGGTACACGGGGCTCCCACTGCCACAATGCAGTCCATCAACCACCAGTTAAGATCCACGAGGAGCGATAGGGGAATTGGAATCCTGTCCGACTGCGACCCAGTTTCCTGGTCCCAATTGGCGGCCAGGTAGAGTTTGAGGCGCCTCATCTTGAGGCAGGCGTGCCAAACATTGAGCATGTAAGACGCCATCACAGTTCCAGAAGGTTCTGAAACCACCATGCTGAGGTGGTCGGATTGGCCAGAAAGTTCCCTATCGCCTTGCGGAAAGACAGGAGCCTCTAGGAAGTGGGGAACACCTGCTCCATGGCCGTGTCCAGCGCACTCCAAGGAACATCAGGTCCTGGGCGGAAGTCCACTGCAACTTCCACCAAACTGAGGGAGAATCCCAGCTGGTGAAGAAAGTCTGCCAGTCGTTGGCAGGAGTGCACCGCCCCATCGGGCGTGCTAGTCCTCACCAGCCAATCGTTCAAATAAGTGTATAAGTGATGGCCTTCCAAGCGGAAGGCACCACCCACCACATTCATCAGGTTCATGAACGCACGATCGGCTAAGCTGAGGCCGGAGGGCAGCACCTTGTACGGAAGTGGTACAACAATCGTGAACTGCAGAAGTTTCCGATGCCGCTGGAGACTATAGAAAGGATCCAAGGACTCTTGAAACAATGCTTCCAGCTGTCCTCAAAGAGAGCCAGCTGGCCCCCTACAGGCGAGCTGTGTTCCCATTCTGTTAAGTAATTGCTTTTTGGTGCTTGAGGCGAGAGCAGAGGAGGGGAAGTGGAAAAAAATATGCAGTTTCTTCAGCTGTTTCCTCCTGTGGTAGCTGGGTGATCTGTCTGGTCGCCGTGCACTGCGGTCCGGAAACCCCATGAAGGGTTTGCAGTCAGTCCTGCCCTGGGACTGAGGGTTGGACTTCTGACCTTGTTCAGTCAGGGTGGCCAAGGACTTGGAGGTCTGCGTAGAGGTCTTATTTTTCGTTAGCTCGTCATCTGCGGCAAATGAAAAAGATCCAACCCCTCAAAAGGAAAATCCAGTATCCTCACCTGCACATAAGAGGAGAATTTAGTGGCATGCATCCACGCTGTCCACATCATCTCGACCCCCAGGCACAGTCCTCTTCTGGGTGTGTCAATGAAGGAGACCGAAAGACTCAATTAGGTCGTGTGCAACTGCACAAGCCTCCGACAGGCCGGCCTTTAATAAGGCCTTTGCCTCTAGGGGGAGTTCAGGCAGGAGTCCGTCCTGGTGGGACATATGGGGGAAAGGGGACTATGCACTAGGAGTACGTTAGTCACTACGGTGAGTAAGGAACAAGTTACTTACCTGTAACTGTTGTTCTCCAGCATGGGTCTGGCATGGATTCACATGCTCATGAATAGTCCCCGTCAGGCCGAGAATCCTCGGTATAGAAAAAAATCAGTATCAGTTTCGTTTCTGACCTGTCTTTCTTAGTAGTAACTAATTACTGGTCTCTGGGTCATACTGCCCCCAGCCAATGACTGCCCTGTCCCTAAGCCCCGCCTCCGGCAGCCATCCTCAGATTTGGTAGCACATAAAGTGGCAGTATGACCAAGTGAAGAGCCGCAGAGTGGTAGGCGGGAGGGTTTGCATGTGAATCAATGCCAGACCCATGCTGGAGAACAACAGTTACAGGTAAGTAACTTGTTCCTTCTCCAGTATGGGGTCTGGCATGGATTCACATGCTCATGAATAAGAGAATACATAGCAGTACACACATGCACAACCACGGGAGGTGGCAACAGGCTCAACATTAAGCAATACAACAACTCAACATTAAGCAACTCTTACCTCCTCACCAGGCTCACCTTCGGTGAACAGGTTGCGCAGCACTGCTTGGCCGACCCTGGACTCCTCCCTGGAGTCCCGATCGACACAGTAGAATCTTGTGAAGGTGTGCGTCGACCTCCACGTCGCAGCCCTGCAGATGTCCAGCAGGGGCACACCAGACAGGAACGCCGTGGTAGCAGACGGCCGGGCAGCTGTCGGTTTGCCAACCGGTGACAGAGCATGATGCAGCCGGAGAGCCATCTGGAAGTGGAAGTCTTCGAGAGAGCCTTCCCATGATTCACAGTCCCAAAGTTCACAAACAGCTGTGACGTCTTCCGAATACTCTTCGTGCGGTCCACGTAGAACTTCAGCGCTCTAGCTACATCCAGCGAGTGCAAAGTCCTCTCGGCCGGTGACGAAGGTGACGGGAAGAAAACTGGCAACACCAAGGGCTCGTTGAGGTGGAAGTCCGACGGCACCTTGGGCAAAAAGGATGGGTGTGTCCTCAGCACCACCCTCGTGTCATGAAAAGTCAAGTATGGAGGCTTGCAAGATAGGGCCTGGATCTCTCCCACTCGTCGTGCGGAGGTGATGGCCACGAGGAAAGCTGTCTTCCATGACAGGAACTTCAAAGGCGCCGAATGCATAGGCTCGAATGGGGCCCCCATGAGCTTGGTCAGCACCACATTAAGCTCCCACGCGGGGGCAGGAGCCTTCACCGGCGGGAATGATCGGAATAGTCCCTTCATGAATTCTTTCACCAGGCGACGAGACCACAAGGACGCCCGTCCTGTCGTCCTGGTATATCGGGAGATTGCAGCCAGATGTATTTTGATGGAGGCGTGAGCCAGTCCAGCTTTGGCCAGCGACAGTAGGTACAGCAGTACTTGAGGGGACGTAATCCGAAAAGGGTTAATCTTCTGTGCACGGCACCAGGCAGAGAACCTCTTCCATTTATGTTCGTAGCACTTGAGAGTTGAGGACGCCCTGGCCTTTGCAAGAACCTCTCTGCAGTCGGCCGGGATGTCGTACCCTCCAAACTCTAATGCTGCAGGAGCCAGGCCTGCAAGTTCAGCGACTCCGGGTTGTGAAGAATGGCGCCTCCTTCTCTGGAGAGAAGGTCTGCGTCCGTCGGCAGCTTGACTGGTGGGGACGTTGACAAGTCCAGAAAGTCCGGGAACCAGATCTGTCTCGGCCACGCCGGTGCGACGAGGATCATCCTGCACCGGGACCTCTTGAGCTGGTTGATGAGCCGGAGCAGCAACGGCAGTGGAGGGAACGCATAAAGAAATAGGCCATCCCAGAGCAACGAGAAAGCATCGCCCATGCTCCTCGGCTGGGGGAACCTGCTGGCGAACCTACGGCACTTGGAATTAGTCGCCGTCGCGAAGAGATCGATTTGGGGTTCGCCCCATCGTCGGAAGAGTCAATCCACTTGATCCTGGCGTAGTTCCCACTCGTGGCACGAGCGCAGCTCCCTGCTGAGTGAGTCGGCGATCGTGTTTTTTATTCCTGCCAGATGAAGAGGCACCAGAAACATCCCTTGGGAGACGGCCCAATGCCACAGATCTTGCGCTTCCTTGGATAGGGCCGGGGACCTGGTTCCGCCCTGCTTCCGGATGTAGAACATCGTGGTGGTGTTGTCGGTGAAGATCCTCACCACCTTTCCCTTGAGGGACGCAAGAAAAGACCTGAGGGCCCAGAACACCGCGCAGAGCTCCAAGATGTTGATGTGGAGAGACTTCTTCTCCGGGAGCCAAAGGCCTCTCGTGTGAAGATCTCCGGAGTGTGCTCCCCAACCTCCTAGGGAGGCGTCTGTCGTCACTGTCACCTGGTGAGCTGGGGTCCGAAAGTCCGTGCCTGCCGACAGATGGGAGCGGGTACCCCTCCACCGGATCGCCTGACGGAACGTCTCGTTGAGGGATCCTGTCCTCAAAGCTGCCCGTCGACTGGATCCAGCGGGCGTCGAGGAACTCCTGTAAGGGTCTCATCCGAAGCCTGCAAAGGCGCACCAGATAAATGCAGGAGGACATCATCCTGAGGAGGGACTTGATAGATCTTACCCTGGCCATGTCCGTGGCCAGCAGACACTGCACCTTGCCCAGAATGGTCCTGGTCTTTTCCTCCGACGGCGAGGCCAGCTGAGCCACTGTGTCGAGCTTGGCTCCCAGAAACAGGGCGACTTGCGACGGAACCAGGTGGGATTTTGGAAAGTTGATGGAGAATCCCAGGTCCGTGAGCAGCTGGACGGTCTTCGCAGTGTGCTCCACGGCGAGCTCCCTTGTCCTTGCCCGGATGAGCCAGTCGTTCAGGTACGGGTAGACGTGGATCCCCTGTAGGCGCAGCCGCACCACCACCGGTACGAGGCACTTGGTGAACACCCTGGGTGCCGACTTCAATCCGAACGGGAGGGCCTTGAACTGGTAGTGCCGCCCTTGGACCACGTACCTGAGGATGGGGATGTGGAAGTACGCATCCTCCAAGTCCAACGACGACAGGAAATCGCCCTCCTCCAGCTGTCCCAGCACATGCTGGAGGGTGACCATACGGAACTTCTGTGCCTTGATGTACTTGTTCAGTCGTAGGTCTAGGATGGGGCGCCATCCTCCTGTCTTCTTTTTTACGAGGAAGTACCTTGAGTAAACTCCGGAGCCCCGAAGCCTCTTTGGAACGAGCTCAATGGCACCCTTCTTGAGCATTGCCCTTACTTCCAACAGTAGTTGAGGGATGTGATTTTCCTTCCTGGCCACGGGTGGAACGTGAGGGCACTTCTGAAACTCGAGGGCGTGCCCTTGGGCCAGGGCGTCCAGCAGCCAGCGGTCGGTGGAGATGGACTCTCACACGCGTACGAATCTCGCCAGCCGGCCTCCCACCGGGGTGCTTCGGCGGGGGCCCGACCCCACGGTCGGTTCAATCTTGTTTGGAGGCCGCCTTGCCTCCTTGACCTCCTTGTCGACGACGACGGGCACCACCTGACTTGCAGCGACCCGTGTAGGCTTCCTGAGATGAAGATCTTGGCGGTAAGTGGAGGAGCCACTGCCGGATCCCTTGGAGGCACCTTGTCTGCCTCCGGAGCTCCGAAAGGACGGCCGTCGTCGTTGGAGCACTCCCAGTGCTCAGGCAGTCTCCGTGTCTGTCTTGATGGCCTGAAGGGACTCATCAACCGCCTTCCCGAACAGGTTGTTCCCGTCGAAGGGCATGCCCAAAACCTTGGTTTTTACGTCCTGGCGGAAATCCGTGGCCTTGAGCCATCTTAGTCGTCTCAAGCAATCGCCTTTGCCCAACTGACGGAAACCGGTGTCGTCGATGTCAGTTGACACTGTGATGGCGTGGTCCGAAGCAATCCCCCCCTCCTGTAGGATTTCAAGGGCCTCAGCCCTTTTGGCGTCCGGAAGGAAGTCTAACAGAGGGGCGATTTTGAACCACAACTCCCTGACGTAGCGGGCTACGATAGCCAGGGCGGCGGCCGCCTTAATAGTCGTCACTGCAGATGAGATGATCCGTCGTCCCATCGTGTCCAACTTCCTGCCCCCCGCCGCCCGGCGGGGAAGTTGATGTCGAGGCCGATGCCCCCCCCCCCCGCTTTCTTCTTTGCCGTCGCCGAGACGACCGAATCCGGGGTAGGTTGTGAACAAAGGCACAAGGGGGCAGCGTCGGGGACCCGGTACTTCTTCTCGTACCGGTCCCTCTTTGCCGGCGCCGTGGCAGGGTTCTTGAGGAGGGCGAGCCCCTCATCCCAGATGTCATCAAGAAGCGGTACGGCGAGGACCGTCTTCCTTTTAGCCTTGCGCCGTTGGTAAAGGAACACTTCTTTCTTCTTTTCTTCTGGGCAGAGCTGAAAAAGCTCGGATGCCCTGGAAATCATGGCATGAAAGGATCCAATCTCGTCGGGCGGGGACGCCCGAGCAGGGGGTGACGGGGGACACGTCCCGTCGTCGCCTCCGTCGTCATCTGTACCTGTCGTAGCCATGTCCGTGCCTGTATCATCCCCGTGGGTAGTAGACCGGGGGAAGGCAGAGCAGGCCGCAGAGGTGGGAGAGGTGGCGTAGGATGCGTCGTCGTCCTCTTATGCGGTGGACTCTCCGAAGGTCCTGGCTCCGGTTCCCCCGTCGGGTCTGGCTCAGGTACCTCAGTCGGGGGAAGGGGCAACCTTGTCCTTATCTCCGAGCATAAGGACTGAATCACTGACAAAATGGCCGCCGAGGTGTCCTGTGGCGCCGGAAACTACGGGCGTGAGGGCTCTTGAGGAGCCTTGTCGGCGACACCGTCGCTCTCGTCGTCGCCCTCGTCGGGATCCCTCCCGATGGGTCTGTTGGGCCTCTTCCACGACTTCAATGAGCTCTTCTTCAGAGGTCGTGTCCGTATCCACGAGGGCCACTAGCCCCTCCCTCACCTTTTCCAACGAGGACTTCGTGGGGGTCTTCTCAATGGGCCTGAAAGACTACTCCCTCCGCGGTGGCAGGGAGACTCTGGGTCCTGAGGACGCCTCCACTTGTGTAGCCACCACAGGCTGAGCCAGGGCCGCGGCGACATCCTCAATCGAGGTCTTAGCAGGGTGAATTAAGGCCATCGTCACCTTCTGGACGCCTGGGGCCTTCACCTTGGGGGGAGGGTCCGAGCCTCGCTCCCCCTCTGCCGGAATCTTCGAGATCGACCGGGGCCTCTCCAGAAGCTTCGCCGGGTTCTCGGACTTCCTCTTACCCGAGCCAGAGCGTTGGCTCGTGGTTGATGGCGCCGGGGAGGATGCGCCCTGCCTGGCAGCCAAGGAGCCCGACCGTTCGGCGCTCCCGGTGCTCGCAGACTCGCAGTGCTTAGCCTTTTGTTGGGCCCCCGTCGCCGGGGCGCCCTCACAGGACTTAGAAGACCGCTCAGACTTCTTTTTCTTCTTCTCGCCCGACAGGCTCTTCCCTTCCAGCCAGCTGGCAAGACAGAGGTGGCGATCCTTCATGGTCCGCTCCGACATGTTCCCACAAAACGCGCAGTCCTTCTCCTTGTGCGTCTTGTCCTCTTGGAGACAGTAGAGGCACAACGAATGCTCGTCCTCCTTGAAAACATTCTGAAGCTGGCATCCAGGACAGGTCCTGAACAGCTTCCCGGGCGGCGAGCTTCTTTTCTCCTGGGCCATGTCCAGGGTAGGCCTCGGAACTTCTGTAATCCTCCAAAAGCATAACTCGACGAAATCTTCACCCTTGAGGGGCGTAGAAAACTCCGAAACGGATCCCCGTTGATCGGATGTAGAAACGGTGGAGCTTGAGGCTCTACTTAACCGAAAAATGAGAAAAATCTCCTGAAAAAGCGCAAAAACGCAGCAAAAGCTCGAGAGCTACAGCACGAGGACTCCCAACACTTGAACGTGCGGTAAAAATCTGAGGATGGCTGCCGGAGGCGGGGCTTAGGGAGAGGGCAGTCATTGGCTGCGGGCAGTATGACCCAGAGACCAGTGATTGGTTACTACTAAGAAAGACAGATCAGAAACGAAAGTGATACTGATTTTTTTCTATACCGAGGATTCCCGGCCTGACGGGGAATATTCATGAGCATGTGAATCCATGCCAGACCCCATGCTGGAGAACTTATAATTACTCCTATGTCCCGTCCCCTCCATACTGTATGGGCATCCAACCTGGTGCTGGCATCCGAGCACTAGTGTTTGCAAAAGGCCGATGGGGAAGCCCAAGTAGCCGCCTTGCTGATCGTTTGCCATGGGACGTGTCTCTGGAAAGCCACAGCTGTGGCCTTTGCTCCAATGGCGTGGGCGTGCATGTTTGCTGGCAAAGCCCTGTACTGCCCCTCATATGCCTCCTTGATGGCCATCACCATCTGACTTGCTATGGAAGCCTTGGACGCTTGACAGCCTGGTCTTGATCTGCCAACAGTGATGAACAAGGCATCTGATTTACGGAAGCTTTGTCCTGTCCAGATAAAATTTGAGGGCACGCCTGATATCCAGACAGTGCAATACCCTCTGAGCCTTATCCTTTGGATCCTCAAAGAATGTTGTGAGTACCATCTAATTGTTAAAGTGAAATGAGGAAACAACCTTGGGGAGAAGGGCAGGATGCGTCCTTAGCACCACCTTGTCCCGGTCAAATGTGGTATAGGGCTCTGAAGCCACCATGGCCTGAATTTCAGTGATCCGGCGTGCTCATGTAAGGCCAACCAGTACGACAGTCTTGATAGTAAGCAGCCTGATGTCAGTTGATGCCATAGGTTCAAAGGGTTTGTGTGCCAAGGCACCAGAACCACGTTAAAGTCCCAGACCAGATGTGGACGTTTGACAGGAGGATATAATCTGGTCAGACACGCCAAGTGCCTTTTAACCATTGGATTGGAGGAGATGTCGTCTCTGGAGTTCTCAAAGGCCCTTATGGCCGCCAGATATGTACGGCAGGTGGCACACCTGAGTGAGCCAGATGCTCAGAGAAAGAGAAAAATTGTCCAGTGAGCATGTGAGCGGAATCTCGTTTGTCTTAGCACAGTGACAGAACCTCGGCCACTTGCTCCTGTATTGACTCCTGGTGGAGTCGCTTCTTGCCCCTTGTATGACAGCCAGGTTGTCCTGTGACAAGTCTAGATGCTTCAGGGTGACCTGTTCAGGAACCTAACTGCCAGGGCTAACTTCTGCAGAGTAGGTTGGACCACCGTGCCTCCCCCACCCTGCCGGAAGAGTAAGTGGGCTGGACCCAACGGGAGTTGTACCAGAGGCTGATTCGACAGTAGGAGCTCCGAGAACCAAAGTCTTGCCTGCCACCATGGCGCTATCAAGATGAGTCGAAGGCTCTGTGACTCCCTGACTTTGCAGATCACCCTGTGAATCACCGGAGTGGGGGGAAAAGCGTATGCATTCATGTCGTTCCACAGAATTCTCAATGCGTCCTAGAGATCCCCTGCCTTGCCCCAGCCAGGAAGCGAACTGGTGGTATCTCCTGTTGCTCATGGTGGCGAATAGGTCTACCTGAGGGTGGTCCCACCTGTCTAAGATCCCCCTCAGGACCTCTGTTCAACTGCCAGTCGTAGTTGTCAATCCCCAGCCTGCTCAGCCTGTCCGCCTCCAAATTGGATTACCCCGGAAGGTGGACTGCTGACAAGTAACAGTTATTCGACAGTGCCCACTCCCAAATGTCGATGGACAGCCTGCAGAGCAGAGGGGACCTGGTACTCCCCTGCTTGTTGATGTAATGAAGTGGAGCCGTCTGTCTGGATGCAGACCGACATGCTGTGGACAATGGGAAGGAACTCTGAGAGCAAGCCAGATGGCCATCATCT
The DNA here is from genome assembly GCF_040938575.1 of Ambystoma mexicanum. Classification (NCBI taxonomy): domain Eukaryota; kingdom Metazoa; phylum Chordata; class Amphibia; order Caudata; family Ambystomatidae; genus Ambystoma; species Ambystoma mexicanum. The sequence continues at coordinate 455,349,351 of NC_090932.1, forward strand.
CAAGCCAGTTGATGTGTTGCAACTGTTCCTGTCATGACCAAACTCCATGGACACTGGTTGTCCAGTGTAGCCCCCTCATCCCTCTAGGGACGTGTCTGTGGTAATGGTGATCTCCGGAAAAGGCTGCCTGAATGGCCTGGCTGCTAACAGGTTGGTCTATGCACTCCACCACACCAGGTCCTGGTGGATGTGCTGTGGTATGCGGACTAGAGCTGCCTGGGAGGCTGTCTTCCAATTACAAGAGGCTGAAAAATGTAGCTGCACCCTCCTCATTTTGAGTCTTGTGTTTGGCACAGCCAGGAGACAAGCCACCATTATTCTGAGTAGGTGCTGGTACCACCATGCTGAGATCACTGGTCTGCTGAGAAAATGCCTCATGGCATTCCTGATTGCTGTGATCTTGTCTGCCGAGGGGAAGATGCTCTCTGCCCTTGTATCCCAAATTAGCCCTAGGAATGTTAAGGACTGCGTGGGGAGTAACTGCTACTTCTTGAGTTTGATAGAGAACCCCAGATCGTATAGAATGTGCGTAAGTGCTGAAGCTGTGTGATGTACGGACTCTGGCGACTTTGCTCGGACGAGCCAGTTGCCGAGGTATGGATAAAGGTAGTGGACCCTCCGCCCTGTGTAGGGCTGCTACCGAGTTCATTAACCTTGTAAAGACCCTCAGGCCGAATTGAGGCCAAAAGGGAAGACCTTGTATTGAAAGTGAAAATCGATGATCCTGAACCTTAGTAAGGAACAATGGGGCTCCCAAATCGGGACGAACAGGTAAGCATCCTTCAGATCCAAGGAGTAACCATATTTAACTTTTGAAGGGGTAGGAAAAGTTTCAAGGAGGAAAGGCCTAGAACAACTCTTAGGCCAGCCTGGTTCTTTTTCTGTATGAAGAATATCCGGGAATAGAAGCCCATGCCTCGCTGTGAAGCTGGAACCTCCTCCACCGACTGACTCGCAATGAGCGAGCAGATTTCCGCCAGAAGAGCTGCCGTCCCACTCAGATGTGGGGAGGAAAGAGGAAATTGTGGTATTGGCAGACAGAAGTCTGTGGAAACTACAGAGAGGATCCAGGGGTCCACCAACCTTGCCTGCCAGGAATGGATGTGAAAGGTAAGAATGCACCCACCGGGACACATACGCAGACGAGCGTGTGGAACTAGAAGAGGCAGGATGCCATCATCGCCAACAGCCGCATGGCTTTCCATACGGTTATCTGACGACTGGCTACATACTGAAGGATCTGGAACATATTTTGAACCCTATGGTTGGAGGGGAAGACAAGCATGTCGTCTGTCCAGAATGGGGCTCCCAGAAATAGTTTTGACTTGGTTGAGAACAAGACATCTTTTTCTAGCTGGAGAACCGTAGGCCGGAAATTAAGGTCTAGTCTTTTGGGTGTTCTCCAGACACGCCTGGTGCAAGTCTCCAGTTATGAGCCATTCATTGAGATAAGGGTACACCGGAATGGACTGTCTGGGCAGATGAGCTGTCGTCACTGCCAGTACCTTGGTAAACACAACTTGGGCTGAGGCAATGGCAAAGGGGAGTACCTTGAACTGATAGTGTCCTTTCTTGAACATTAGGTACTTTTTGTGTGCTGGCAAAATATACTATATCTGAAGGACTTCTTTCAGGACGGAAACCCACTGCAGTTTGATGAGGCAAACAGAAATTTGGGGTAGGGGAGGCAGACAGGTACACCTATATCCAAGTTTGCCATTGGATAACACAAAGAAATCAAGAAAGCGGCCACCAGAGCACCGATAGGCCTGGAACTAACGCTACACGAAGGAGATGAGAAAGGAGCTGTCTCCAAATTATATACATTGCTGGACAGTGCACCAGAGAGCGACACATTCGCATATATGGACAAATGGGGAAAAGACATTGGCGACCCCATCACTGGGTAGGAGTGGGTGCAAATCTGGAAAAGAACAAAGATCCTCCAGATGCACTGCCATTAGAGAGACCACGCATTAGATCTGCTACAGGTGGTACTTGACCGCCCAGAGATTGCACACGATGAACTCCAGGTACCCGTCCATGTGCTGGAGAAACTGCGGGAGCAAAGAAGATTTATTCCACATGTGGTGGTCCTGCCCTAAAGCGACCATGTATTAGAAGGAAGTCCTGGGGCACATAAAAGAAATCACAGGGTAACAGCTGCCCATAGTGCTAAAGGTTATACTCTTGGGTACAACGGTTGAAGATATATATGCAGCTTCTGGCAACAATGCAACACTTATCACTCACTTGCTAATGGCAGCAAAGATGACCTTGGCACAAGCATGGAAAAACCCAGAAGGACCGATAACAGCATGGTGGTGGGTGAAAACATGGAACGTGATGGCTATGGAGAAGGTGGGGGCCCTGAGGGAGGGAAAATATCTGAAATTCCGGGCAATCTGGGATCCCTTCTTCGATTATGTCAGAGACAGAGAAGCATACTTCTTTAGACCAACAGTGTTGAAGGCGTTCCAAAACTGAACATTGATAAACTGAGCACGAAAGCCTTGGCCAAACACAGAAGCCATCTAACAGGATTATAATCCTCAACAGAAAGAATGGTCCATGCCAATGGGTAACCGGGAGGGGGGGTTGTTGGGGAAAGGTTGTTGAATAACTGTAGCTAAAGTTAAGTTAATGCAGAAAGCTTGTTTTAATTATTGCAAAACCAAAAGGTGACAGATGGGCCTATCATATAATGGGGGTTGAATTGCTTGACTTCTGGGCCAGAACAGTATTAATATCTGATGATTTTTGAATAAATAAAATTGGTTAAAAAAAATAAAAAAAAATATGAAAGAATGCATCTTTCATATCGAAGGTGGCCCTGTAATACCCTTGCTGAAGTAATCGAATAACCTCCTGCAGAGTTGTCGTCCTGAAATTTTGAGGTTTTACATACTTGTTCGCATGGCTAACACAGGAGCATGGTTCGATCCTTTTTGGGTACAAGGAAGTACATTGAATGAATACCCTGGTTGACCTGAAGAGCAGGGACGAGCGCGATCACTCCCTTTTGCAGCAGGGTCTGTACTTCTAGGTGGATGTGAAGATTTTCTGTAGATAGTCTTCTGCTCTTTGGCAGGTCGTATCAGGGAGGATGGAGAAACTATAGAATAGCCGCCGCTCACAGTCTTGAGCACACACAGGTCTGAGGTTATTCCATCCCATGCGTGGCTGAAGCATGTTAATCATCGTCCTACTGGAGAAGCATGGGAGGGGACCCGAATCATCGAGTCATTTGCTGGCAGGGGAGATTCTGGCTGCTGCATTTCTTACCCTACCTTTGCCACGCCAAAATTCCCTTTTTTGAGGGGTCTAGAAGGTGAAAGATTTTCCCTGGCCGGAATACCGGGAAGATCTACCAGTCCCATAGGCACCCTGAGTTGAGCGGGGAAAAGACTGCCCGCGAAAGGACCGGCGGGTATTGAAGAACTCTCGTTGTACATATGGCTTGGCCGAGATCTGATTAAGAGACTTTAATGTCTTGTGCACCTTCTTCGCAGTCTCATGAGCGTCATCCATCGCTTTGCCGAAGAGGGCAGAGTCCTCGATATGTTTAATGAGCAAGGCATGGGTTTCAGGCTTAAACCGGGAATTAAGCCATGCATGATGTTTCAAGACTGCCTTTTGGAAACACTGAGTCAAGTGTGTTCTTCAACAGGGACGTCATTTCACCAAAATGCCAAGGGTAGCGGAAGTGACATCACACGACCCTTGACCCCCTAATGACATCACAGGAAGTGATGTCATTTGACCCCACAACGAAGTGATATCGTGGGAAATCGATGGAACACAACCTTTCACCAGTTGCCAAAACAGGAAGTGGCATCACATAGCATTGTATACTATGAAAAGAACAAGCTACTTTCTTACCTAGTAACGTTCTTTCGATGGGATGGTCCGACGACGTATTCCATATCTATGACATGTAATCACCACAGCTGTGCTGCTTCGGAAACTTTTTTCGGTGTCTGCGTCCTGCGTCGATGACGTTGATGCGCCGTCGAGGACCTCGTCCGACGTCATCCGATGTGATAAGTAGGACGCACGACGCCCGTAGCCTCAGTTGTAGTTTTTTCCCCCAGAACGTGTGACATTAGTCAACTGCCAGTCAGACGCAAAGCCTTGCGGAACGTAAGCTGCAATCGCAAAACAAATTCTGCAGCGGGGAAGGCAGGGTGGGAGCGATATGGAATACGTCGGACCATCCATTCGAAAGAACGTTACCAGGTAAGAAAGTAACTTGTTCTTAGAGGGGATTGGGTCCTCCGACATATTCCATATCTATGACAGACTCCCAAAGCAGTACCAGAGCAAGGAGGAGGGAAAGAATTTAGAATCAAAATTTAGAATAGCCAATCAAATAGCAGAGCAAAGGACCGCCTTGGCAAAGGCCAGATCCTGTCCTCGGATGGAATCGAGGGAATAGTGACGTACAAATGTATGTACTGAAGCCCAGGTGGCTGCATCACAGATGTTGCGAATAGGAACCACCTCTGCAGGGCAGTAGATGCAGCCATACCCCTGGTAGAATGGGCCCGCAAGCCAGCCAGTAGGTCCTTACCCGCCAAGCGGTAACACTCCGAGATGGCCAAAATAATCCAGCGAGACAGTCTGTTTCGTCACAGCTTGCCCCAAACGCTTTCCATCGTAACCAATAAAGAGTTGATCATCCACTCTGACCCGGGACATGCGTGAAACATAAAAGCTTAAAGCTCTCCTAGGATCAAGCCTATGGAGCCTCTCCTCTTCCTTACCAGGATGCGGAGGATAGAATGCCGGAAGAACAACCTTCTGGGCGATTTGAAATTCCGTCACTACCTTCGGAAGAAAAGAAGGCCAAACTCTAAGGACAACCCTGTCCTTGTGAAATACAGTGAAAGGTGGCTTAACTGAAAGTGCCTGTAACTCACTCACTCTGCGAGCGGAAGTAACCACAACTAAAAACACAGTTTTCAGAGTTAACAGCCTCAAAGGGCAAGAATGTAAAGACTCAAACGGAGCACCCATAAGAAACTTAACAAGGTTTAAATCCCAACCGGGCACCAGGAAAGGAGACGGAGGGAACACATTAGTGAGCCCTTTCAGAAACTGTGAAATTAAAGGGATTTTAAAGTAAGAACACTCTTCAGACGAGCGCTTAAAGATGGACAGCGCCGCCAGGTAACCTTTAATGGTACCCACTTGCAAGCCCCTGTGGGCCAAAGAAAGCAAAAAGGACAGAACCATGGGGATGTCACATGCAAAAGGATCCACATTCTGAACTCTGCACCAGTCGCAGAACTTACGCCAACAGCAACGGTACAGAGACTTTGTTGCTGGCCTTCGGGCCGAAAGCAACACCTCCATCACGTCTTCAGGGAGGTCCCAATCCTTATACCTCAACCTTTCAGAAGCCAAGCGTGAAAGTTGAGGGATCTGACCTCTGGATGGAGAGCCTGACCACCCCCCTCCCGTGAGAGCAGATCGTCTCGGTAGGGAAGACGACGTGGAGGGCAGATGGACAAGTCGAGAAGGTCCGGGTACCACGTCCTCCGAGCCCACGCCGGAGCAATGAGGATCATCCGGGAACCGAACTTCCGTAACCTCTGCAGCACTTGCGGGGTGACGGGGACTGGAGGAAACGCATACAACAGCAGGAATGACCACTCCACCACGAACGCGTCTCCTAAGGCTCCTTTTGGAGGAAATTCCCACGAGCAAAACCTTTCGCACTTCCGGTTGACACTGGAGGCGAAGAGATCCACTTGAGGGGTCCCCCAAAGGGCGAAGATCTCCAGGAGAATCTCCTGAGCCAACTCCCACTCGTGAGAGATCGCGCTCTGCCTGCTCAGAGCGTCCGCCGTCACGTTTTCGTCTCCGGCCAGATGAACTGCCGAGATCGAAACTTCCTGGTGGATGGCCCAGAACTCGAGCTGCATCGCCTCCCTGCACAGAGGAAGTGACCCTGCCCCCCCCTTTTTGTTGAGGTAGTGCATGGCCACCGTGTTGTCCGTCAGGATCAGTACACTCTTTCCTCGCACAGTCGGCAGAAAAGCCTTCAGGGCTAGCCTGACGGCCCTCAGCTCCAACAGATTGATATGGAGTCTGGATTCCGACGGAGACAAACGACCGCTGACTGTCAGCCCGTTGGCATGAGCTCCCCATCCCGTGAGGGATGCATCCGTCACAATAGTCACCTCCGGCCAGGGAAGCCAAAATGGAGCCCCCTTCATCAAGTCCAGACAGAAGGTCCCGGGCGACCGAGGGCGGCACCTGAACCGGGTCCGACATCCTGCCGGAGGACTGCGACCATTGCGTCTTGAGTGCCCACTGCAAAGATCTCATCCGCAGGCGAGCCTCTGGCACCAGAAGAATGCAGGATGCCAGGAGGCCGAGCAACCTCAAGAACTAACGCTGGGAGCGTCTGGGCATGCTGAAACTTGTGCACCATCTGCTGAATGTGAAGAGCCCTCACCTGGGGAAGAAAACACTGCCCCAGGGAAGTGTTGAGTACTGCTCCCATGTACTGGAGCCGCTGTGTTGCCGTCAAATGGGACTTCTTTAAATTGAGGGAGAAGCCCAGCCTGTGAAGGGAGTGGCAGGCGACGGACAGATGATCCAGGACTTGCTCGGGAGAGCTCCTCCTGATCAACCAATCGTCCAGGTAGGGGTAGACGTGAATCCCCCCTTGCCTGAGATGCGCTGCCACCACCACCATGAGCTTGGTGAAAACCCTCGGGGCGGAGGTCAATCCGAACGGCAGGACCCGAAACTGAAAGTGCGAGTCGCCAACCGCGAACCTCAGGTACTTCTTGTGCTTGGGATGGATCGGTACATGGAAGTAAGCATCCTTGAGGTCGAGTGACACCAACCAGTCCTGAAGCTGAAGGGCCTGGAGGACTTGAGAGAGAGTAACCATCTTGAACTTGTCCTTCCTGAGGAGTTTGTTAAAACCGCGCAAGTCCATGATGGGTCTCAATCCCCCGTCTTTCTTCGAAATCAAAAAAATAAGGGGAATACCATCCCTTGTTCCTCTCCGCTACAGGCACCAGTTCTATGGCGCCTTTCTCCTGCATGGCTTGAATTTCCTGCGCAAGGAGCGGATCCGGACTCTGCAAAGAGAGGTTCCCCGGTGGATTGTCACGAGGCCTGTGCCGAAAGGGAAGACAGTAGCCGTGGGTTATGATCTCCAGAACCCACACATCTGAAGTAATGGCTTGCCACTCTACAAGATGCTGCGCCAGATTTCCCCCAACCGGCGAACCATGGGACATGGTCTCATGACTGAGTGGGAGCGGCTGCAGCGTTACCTGAGGGCAAAGAGGCAACTGCCCGAGCGGCCTTGGCACCACGGGTACCCTGTCGTCCACCTCTGGTACCCCTGCGCTGGCCTCTTTGACTGCCAGCTCCTCTCGCTTTACTGAAGGACGAGTAATAGCGAAAGGAACCACCCCTCCACTGCTGTCCCCTAGGACGAAAAGGCGGAGGTTGGCGAACTGCAGCGCCCAACGACTTTGCTGCAGCTTTTGAGGTCTGCAACCTCTCAAGGCTCTCGTCAGCCTTGCTGCCAAAAAGGTGTTCACCGTCCAAGGGCATGTTGAGGAGCCGGGACTGCACATCAGGAGCAAACCCCGACTTCCGCAACCACGCAAACCTGCGTATCACGGTGCTCGCCGCCATGGACCTACTGACGCATTCAGCTAAGTCCAAATCCGACTGAACGGACTCGCACATGGCATCCTTACCATCCTGGACCATAGCAAGGAAACCATCCCGTTCATCCCCTTCGGGAATATGTTCAGCCGCTAACGCAACACAGTTCCACAGAGTGTGTGTGAAACGAGACAAGGCACAAATGGAGTTGGCCGCCTGAAGCGCCATACCACCAGAAGAAAACACTTTCTTCGCCCAGCCATCAAAACGTTTGTTGTCCCTATCAGGAGGGATGGTAGGGTACGACGCCTGCTTTGCCGTGGCCGTGGCCGCCTGCACCACCAAACTCTCCGGAGTGGGGTGCCTGGTCAAGTAGCAGGGGTCGCTACTGGCTGGACGCTATTTTCGCGACAAGGATCTGCCCACCGCCGGGAGACTCTCCGGAGCAGTCCAAGCCGCCGCCACCCTTCTCTGTAAAGCCATATGGAACGGCAGTACCGGGTCAGTTGGGGGACCAACATCAAGGATGTCCGTTAGATCATCCTGCACAAACTCCCCTGGGGGAGCAGACCATCCCAAGTACTCAGAAACCCTAGCCATAAGGCGCCGGTACGAGGAATCGGCATGAGAGCCAGGCTCAGGCCTATAAAACTCCACCTCCGGAGAGGTGTCCAGTCCACTGGCATCATGCAGTGACTGCCTCAAATCGTCGAACTGACTATGGCCCGAGACAATTTCATCTGGAACCTGACTAGGAACCAGGCCATCAGAATCCTCATCCGCCTCTGAAATATATTCCAAGTGGCGAAAAGAAGGCACCCGAGAGTGCTTGCTCTTAACCAGAGCCTTCCTAGGGGGTTCCCCTATGCCACGGGGTACCTCCGACACGAAAGGCGTCGAGCGAATTGGCGCTGGCGTCGAGAGAACAGGCATTGGCGCCGAGAGGATCAGCGTCGACGAAATCGGCGTCGGCGTCAGATGCAGCGCCGCCAGCATCGGCGGCGTCGACACAGCCCTCGAAGCCGGAGCCTCGAGCGTGTCCTTCGACGACCTGAGCGTCTACGGCTTCGACGACTTCCTCGGAGCCGGAGCATCGAGAAAGCCTGTCGACGCCTCAGACGTCGATGTCTTCCTCGAAGACCTCACAGGCGCACACGGTCTCGAACGCGTTGAGGACCGGGACCTGGAACGGGTACGTCGAGAACGAGTCTCCTTGTCCGAACGGGACCTCTCCCGTGACTCGTGCCGACCACTCTTGCGAGCGGTGTCTCTCGACCTCTCACGACCGACCCCACGCGGGGGCGCGGACGGCTTAGTACCCCGCGACTCAAGAATCGCCAGCATTTTCTTCCCGAATGAAGCCCATTCCTCTGGCGTCGCACGGCTGGTGGGGTAAGCGACGTGCCGGGCAGAGTCCTCCGAAGAGGACCTGGAAGACGACCGGTGTCGGCGCTTCCGAGAATGCCTCGAAGAGGCTGAGGAGTGGCGAGACCGACTCCTAGAAGGAGACCCACGAGACTTCCGACGATGACGCGGAGAGTCACCCCTCGAATCATCCGTCGAAAGGCCCGCAGACATTAACTTCCGGGGCTTGGACACCCGACCTACCGACAACAACTTCTTATGTTCGCGTAAGGCTTTGGACGTGAGCGACTGGCAGTCGATACAGTCATCCGTGTCGTGGGCCTCCCCGAGGCACCAGAGGCAGGCGTTGTGCGAGTCCGTCACCGACATCTTGGACCCACACTCCCCGCACTTCTTGAAGCCCGGACGCGGGGTCGAAGACTAAGTAGAAGACATCTTCACACGAAGGATTTTCACAAAAACAAACAGGTTCGAAGAACCGAGAAGAACAGAACTCCAAAGAGTCGAGGCGTTAACCGAGATTCACGAAGCAACACGTTCGCGGAAAAAACGGAACAGAGGCTACGGGCGTTGTGCGTCCTACTTATCACATCGGATGACGTCGGAGGAGGTCCTCGACGACGGCGCACCGACGTCATCGACGCAGGCGCCGAAAAAAGTTTCCAAAGCAGCACAGCTGTGGTGATTACATGTCAGATATGGAATACGTCGGAGGACCCAATCCCCTCGAAATATGGTTACGATATCACAATAATGTGATGTATACATTTCATACAAGAATGTATCGCCATATGTATCGTTATCAGTGTGTATAGGCCCATATAACCAAATTACTGCGAATGCAAGCAGAGGTGCACGACCTAATGATATGTTGTTATATAGCACTTACGCTTAAGCGCTTTATATAGAAAAAAATATGCACCCAATATCACCCAACCTGTGTTGGTACTCATTTATCAACCTCAGAAAGATGAAAGGCTGAGTTGAGGCGTTTAAGAACAGACTAAATCAGCGACTCACCCCCTGAAGTGTGCCTGAAATAAACCCTTAATGAGTCTAGCAATTATGGTATAGAATTCCAGAAAGACATTATTTGGTACTCCTATTCTTTCTTGTTTAGGGTCAGTGCTGAAAGTGTTAGACTTGTGGCACTCCTGTTCTTTTTTAAGGGGCTTGAAAAGAAAGCCAGCCGCCCCAGAAGTAAAGAGCCACATGGTAAAAAATCCTTTTTTAGGTCGCAAGGGAGACCTCAGAGGTCACAGTTACCACCTCTGGCGACCCCTAAATGATGTCCCTGTTCTTCAATATATTGTGTAACTTGAAGTCCTTTGTGGACCACTGTAAGTGGCTGTGACCTTGAAGGCTTCCTGTACTGTCTGCAAAGCCTCGTGCATCAGTCCCCATGGACATGCTAAAGCTAGCAAGGGGAGTAGTATTGTTAGTGACATCTGTTGTAGGCAGAGGAAGAAGTGACGAGTTTGCCAAGGGCGTAAAGTTTCTTGCAGTCTACCGGGGGAGGGGCGATTCAGACCAAGACAGGGGAACCTCTGCACGTTTTCTAGCCAGGCTAACGACTAGAGAGTCCGGGATGGAATGTCCCCGGATACAGAGTGGACCAGAAGAAGAAGAGCAAAACATCTTCTCCACCAGTGGATTAACCGTCCGAGTAAGGGAGTATAAGCATGGAGGGGGAAACGCACTTCAATAGAAGTAACAAGATAGCTTGGCTGACAGGAACTTTTTCCTTGAGGATATCCTCAAAGTCAGAATCAGGTTCCGCCTCCTGGGTGAATTTTAAAACGGTCTGCTGATTTCCTAAGGATAAGTGTTATCAATGGGGGAAGACTCCATTGGTTGAGATTCAGGAGGAGCATCCCAAAATATATGGTCAGGCACTGCTTCATGAGCAGGGATAGTGGGCCAATTTCCCTGGTCATCTGCAGGGGTCCAAGCATCTGGGTCGTGAGAAATCGTGTCTTGGAAGCCATCATCCTGATCTGGGACGTAGTAGAAGTCATCGTCCCGATCATCTTGAAAAAGGTTTTCAGGAGGATCAGGTAACCGTTGCATATTAGAGGAGCGACCCTCCGGAGAGTGAGGCCTAGGAGACTTTGCATGTCTAGGTCCTTCATCAAGGGCACAGGACCACTTGAGGTCATCAAGCTTCCCTGAAAAAATGTATACATTCTGACACTTTGTTCAGACAGTATTCAAATCTCTCTAGTCCAGACAGGGAAAGGAATCCTCTGAAAGAGGGAAAGCACTGTCAGATGGAGCAGGGCCTGTGGGCACTTATAGTGCCTGGGACAATGGAGAGAAAGCCTGGACGTTAAGATTTATTTCTGAACTCTGACCTGGTGGGCAGAGGTTCAAAGGGCCAGCTTTGTTTCCTGGAACAGGGTAACCTTCTGGACGAGCCAGACCAATCAAGGTAGCATTGGCGGCGGTCAAGACTAGGTTTTGGGAGGTGTAAGGGTGATTGAAAGTCCACAATGAGCACACAACAAACGCCACCACAAATTACTCAGTCAGGTGTATTTATCAAAAATACATATACTAAAGGCTTTTAAGTCAAACAAGATGAAACCACAGTAATATTAACACTTCTAACAACCTTATACTAGCGAACATATATACAGTAACTGTTGTCCTAAAGCAATATTTAAATAAGTAGGGATCCGCAACCTGTAAGAAAAGGGTCAGACAGTGCAAATATACTTAAGGCAATTCTTCAGCAACCCAAACCCAAACAAATAGGCAGACCATCCCTACGAAGTGCGGAGCATTGTGCTCAAAAGTACGATTGTGCGTTAAAGTACAAAACGTGTATCTTCAAGGGGCTGTATTGTCTCAGGAATTCTATTCGAGGAGGGTCTCCACAAGAGGGCAGAGCGATTTCTAGGAATCGGGAATAGGATGGTAGCACAGGCTACCCTAACAAAGGTCAGTGGCCCTTGGGGGACACTTGTGTGTAAAAGTCTATGGATGCGCCAGGGGCCATCGAGAAGTGTTTCAAGTTCTCACCGACCCACGACGCACTCTGGAACAAATTTCGCCAGTCAAGTCCAGTTCGCTCACAGGTTCAAGTCCCGGGACCTCTGTCCGTGGCGGGACAGTGGCCTTTTCTCAGCTTCTGGGGAAGGGATCGGGCCAGTTCCACTGTAGCTTGTCTTGGGTCACAGTATCAAGGCACCCACAAAGATAGTCACCACAGCGGGGCGACACGGGTACAGCATAGGCTCAGGCAGACTCTCCTAATTCCAGACCCAAGAAGTCTAGGTGTACTGAAGTCGGCGGGAGTTTGCCTTCTACCAAGAGCTTACAGTTCCCAAAGTCTGAAGTCAAAACTCGAGACGGGCAGCAGTTCCAAAGCAAAGATTCTGTACGAGCTGGTCAGTTCACTGGGCAGTGCTGGAACACTTCTGAAGAGGCTTGATTGCAGGTTAAGCAGGAGGTGCTGACAGTAGTTTGTGTTAGGGAGAATTCTCTTATAAGGCTAATTTCCCAAACCTAGTGAGTCCCCCAGCAGCTTTGCTGGATTTTTGGGGTTTATTTTTTTCTCCTGCTAAGAGTGAGACTCTTTTCACCCCACTCTTAGGCATCATTTGAGGTATGTCTGACGTTTTGTGTGCTTATGGGCTATGGGGTCTTTTACTCCATAGGGGTATCATCTGTTTTTCATGTGTGTTACACAGCACCCTCAGTGCAGTAACACAGGGGTGTCATAGTGACCCCCAAACAGACTCCATACCCTGGTACTGACTACTGTCTCCCAGGGCACGTAAAGTCACCATTGACTTTACTAGTCCTAAATTGTGAACAGAACCAGTACAAACCATCATATTGTGGAATGGGTTAATTATATTGCCCCTGGGTCGGTTTTCAAGGGGGCACTGTCCAGTCCTCCCTTGTCGAGTTTCTGGCTGGTGGCAATGGTTACCACGCAAAATATTCCACCGGAATATTTCCTATGGGATTTTCCCATTGATTTTAAACGCACCACTTTTTGGTGCAATGTTAAAAGGTACCGCCGGTTTATTTATTTAATATCAAATCAACGGTTGGGTCTTTTTGCCAGAACTCTTTTCTAAAATGGCGTTCGTGTCCGTCTCTGTAACTCTGACTAAGGTCGAGCCCTTTGTTGCACTTTTTGGCGGGCTTCTCCACAGAAGCCCTCCAAATGGTGCCACTCTGTCTGGGTTCCACAGGATGTGTGAGGAGGGGAATTGGCACCCTGGACTGCGTTGCCTTAGCAACTCAAGTTGCACTCTGTTCTGATTGGGACAGTGATGAGCCGCCCAGCTCACCACTTAGCATGTTTGAGTGACAGCTAGGCTGTTGAATGGGGGTTTTTCTGCATAAAAGCAGGGCCTTTGGGACTGGAACTTCAGTCTCCACAGGACCCAAGAATCCGAAGAGGGAAGAAGCTGAGCCATCTGCAATGACGACGCCACCGGTGAAGCCCTGCTGCAACTACCTCACCACTTTCCTGACGACAAGAGATCTTCTGCTGGACGAGTCTTCTTCCTCTGAGCTGGTGGGACCATCCAGTTGGCCCTTTTCGCCTTCCAAAGACATCTCTTGGTCGAATCGCCCGTGCCAAGGACCCCGGCGGCCGGATAGCCAAGCTTCACCACTTTGACCGGGAATAAAAGGACCGCTCCTTTTATTGACTAACTCTGCGGCTGGTTTCATCCCTGTGCAGTGCAACGACTCCACGTTTTCTCCTAGACAAGATCCTCTCTTACCCTGGTCGAAACAACGAACTGCAACCACTGCCAGGAACAACTGGCACCGCTGGAGCTTCCTCTCTGTTTAAGGTACTGTGTCCTGCCTGGCCTCCCTTTCTTCGGTTTGCCCAAGATGACCCTTAAATCCTTGGCTTGCCAACTGGGTTGGCCCCAGACCTAACTTTACCATCTTCAATCGCCCCAACCTCTTTTGAACATTCTGCAAAGACTTTTAGTGCAATTTTAAACCGTGTGATCCTGGGCACATTTCGTTTTGCTCCCTTTTAAGTGGGCCCGGCCTACGAACTTTGGCTCTACAGTCTATACTGCATTTATTCCCTTGCTGAGAATTCCTAAAAGTGTTGGGACCTGTTTTATTTTTATGCTCTGCCTTTTTCTCTCCCTTTAACTGAACTATTGGAGCGCCATCAGGTTATGCGCTCACATCTGTTTAACAAATCGTGGTGTTCTAATTCTGACTTGTCTAATAGTTATTAAGGGAGGTGTGTATACTTTACCTGACTCCGTTTTTAACTTGCTTTTGATTTGAAGTGCTAGTATATTGCCTAAAGTGTGGTTTAAATAAATAATTATTTACTTTTTATACAAAGCTCTGGTCAGTGTTTGTTTGCTCTACTGTGGTTTTAGCCCTATTGTGTATACTCTATATACTGTCCTACTCTTCTTGAGAGAAGTCTGACTGCTCAGCCACAGCTACCGGGTAAATCTGGGTGGTGCAGACTGCTACCAGTTGGGTTTACTGCTTACTCCTGTAATCTTAAACTTTTTGCAGTGTTCCCCAAGGGAACTGCACAGGATTCTGCCTAACAGTTGGTCCTACTACTCAAACAGGTCGAAGCGCCCTTGCAAGCCTTCTATGATTGATGAGAAACAGGGGCTCCGACGGGACAACAGCTGGATCAGGGTGCCAAACCTTCCAGCGGGTCACCAGCAGTTCCACGGTTCTGTTTCATCGGTTCAAGATACTTTGCTCCTTTACTAAGTTTAGTGAGTACTCAGAAGATCGACCTGGAATGGGTGCAGAGTGCCTTCTCTTATCCAAAGTTTGCTTTGCGCCAAAACGAAGGGCAACCAATGGGAGATCTGCTTTTTCGACAAGTCTGTTGAAAGAGGCTGAGGGGTTGTGTGTTTGGCCTTTGAAAGAGAATGTGGGCCCCTGTGAGGGTGCGATTTCCCCATCGCACTAACAGAGTCATGCTTAGCTTTGCTGGGGACGGACACAGGCAGTCAGACTCCACAATAATATCTTCAGACTCCAAAACGGAGACCTGGCTGCTTGAGGAATCTGAGGCGCCGGCGGGAGTGTGACTCTCGGCCTGCATTGCGCAGGTCGCCCACGGATCTGTGCACCTGTCTTTGACCATTTTATGCCTGAAAAGTTTACAGTCCCTGCAAACGCTGCTCATTGTGGTCACTAGGCAGACAACGGTTACACTCCCTGTGAGTGTCTTCCACTGAAACTTTGTTACAGGAAGGGCAATATTTAAAAGGAGTTCTCTCTCTGGTAGAGTGGAAAAGCAGCAAGACGAGAAAAGGAAGAGGAGGGGGGAAATTAAAGAAAAGGCACTCTGGAGAAGTGTCTATGAAAAACAGCACTCTGCCTACTATAAGGCCAAAGCTGACAACAGCTGTCGAGCCGTTGGAGGCAGCAAATGCTCACAGGACAGCAAAACAGGAACAGATGTCAAAGAGGTTTGTCAAACCGTTGCGGAAGAAGTCAGTCTATGTATGCATCAAAGACGAACGAAACAGCAATAATTCTCGTAATACAAGACAAGCTCTGCATAAAGCGACCAACAAGAATTGCAGAAAAAAAAACAATCTGGCAGGGAGCTTGACGCTTGAAAGATCTTGGGTACACTACATGTCACATTAATCAACCCAGGAAAGGCAGAAATCATGATCATATCCAAAGACCAAGAGAACGAAACCCCCATCCCGTGGCCAACGGAAATGAAAACTGCACCATCACCGGGTAATAAAAAATCTGGTAGTCCTGATGGACAACACCCTAACCTTAGAACCACAAATAAATGCAACAGTCGAGAAATTCTTTTTCCTCCACCATACAGCAAGAAGAATCCTACCTTTCCTCTCCTTCATGCACAAAAACACTATCGTCGCCCTCATCATGTCAAGAATCGACTATGCAAACAGCCTCTACCTCGGAATACCAGAATACCTCCTGAAGAAACTACAACGGATCCAAAATACAGCAGCCAGACTACTCCACAAACTATCAAGAAGAGAACCCATCACTCCTGCTATAAAAACACTACACTGGCTCCCAGTAAAACATTGCATCACCTTCAAAACAATGTGCATAACACAGAGGGCAATCAGCAGACAAGGAGCAGACAAGGAGCAGAATTCTAACAAAAGAAAATCATCTACAAGCCAACAAGACTCCTCAGGTCAAGCAACGAATTCCACCTGGAACCAAAACCATACTTCGAGAAAAAACTTGGGAGGCACCTCCTTCTACCACTTAGCTGCAAAAACCTGGAACATCCCAAAAGAAATAAGAAACACCAAAGATCACCTACAATTTAGGAAATTACTAAAAACCTGGCTCTTCAACGCCACAAACTGAAAACTGAAACAGAAAGGAAAGGGGATGACTAGACTAGACATGGACAACTCCCAGAACAGACAGGGAAGCTCCCACGTGACCCGGACAAGTGATGCCGGGTAGAGTGCAACACAGGCGACACCCATGGAGACAGAGTCAACAACCCCACCCTAATCCCACCCAACAACCGCACTCGCCCCTTAGTTGTCACCAGGTACCACACAGTTGTGGAATTGTCGGGATATTGGCAATCACCACAATAGCTGAGCTGTGGACATTGGCAGGTGCACTGGCTGTATGAGTGGGAAGAGAAGATAGGTAGGGCTGCGAGGCAGGCTGGGGGAGGAGGGACCAGATGTGAAAGGGACCTTGAAGGCCGGACGGACCCAGATCAGGACAGAGGCACAGGGGTGCTCCCGAAACCCATCTGGGGAGATTACAGAAGCCCACCGCCTCAAGTCAGGATAGAGATGCCAACTAACCAACTGCACTAACAATTTACCCCTCTGCATACATCTCTCAAACTCCAAACCAAACACAACCACAAACCTACAGCACAACAAACCACACAAACTTCACTACATGGCAACAACAAAACAAAAACACAGACTCGCACAACAGTACACAACGACTACCGGCCGCAAACACCCCAGGCCCAGCCAAAGGACCAACTGGGCTGGGGCCGCCAACAGCACATCACTGCTCTCTTGCACTTTTCCAGCTCCCTCCCATTAACCCCCTCCCCTTCCTCCTTCAGAGCCGCAAGAGCACCAGGGGACCACTCCAGTGGTGATAGTGCACGGTACAAATGTCCTTTAACATTAACATTAGGAATAGTGTTGCAGTCCCGCCCATTTCAAAGTCCCTTTCGATCTTTGAAAAAAAGGATGCAATGATCCGTGATTACGCCTAGATGTCTGACTATATGCACAGCATGTGATTCTATAAGCAGATTCACACGAATTAGAAAGAACAACCAAATACCAACCTATATCCATTACTCCACTTGAAAACATCCTATACAACCTGCTTGGGAAAAATCAGCAAAACAAATTGGAGGATGCAGTCCTGTGTTTTTGATGCAGATGGCGGATGACTCATTGGAGTCCATGAATAGGAGTGAAAAACCAGGCAGACCAAGAAACTGGCACAGAAAGACTCCAAGGAGACCTGAAAACAGCTATGTGCAAGCTGAGCCTGTGATGGTGGGCAAACTCAACCAAATTTGTTACACGAAGAGAAAGAAATACAGAAACTAAGATGAGTTGGGCACAATGGCCGTTGTGATTACATCTTTCAGTTTAGAAAGCAGCTGCTTGCACTTGGCAAAAATGTCATTTATCAAACATTACCGTACTGGCTATTGCATTAAGTGATTTGAGGGCGTGTCAATAAAAGTGCAAAAGGCAAAGACAGTGCAGTGTGTAAAGTGATGGCGATTCAGAATTATGCAAAGTCAAAACAAGAGAGTCTGGTAGATTTTAGATAGAATATATTTGGTGCAGTAACTTCTGATACAAGAGATGGAATTTGTCAGATTAAACTGGAAATCAGAGGCATAGCAAATCAAACATGTTAACAGCGAGTTGCAAGTCATACGTGCATTGGACATATAAAAACAAAGGAAAACTAACCCATAATATTCGTACCTGTTCCTTTACAGGAGTATTGACATTAGAGAGACACTGCTGACAGACTGCTAGGAATGACTTGACAGTTTTCCTCAACGTCAATAAATCCTCCTGTAATTAAAATATGGTGACGAAAGTTAGAAATCCTACTAGAAGGAATCTATAGAGCAAAACTAAAACAAAAAAACTCCAAATCAACAGTGAAAAGAATTTACTGATAAAATGCAAATACACCCTTTAAAACAAACCTGGACAAATGCTAACCTGAAGGTTCTTCACTTCAGTTGCTTAAGAACAGCCTCCTAAAATATATTTTAAGCTTTACAACTTATTGTTTTGAGAACTATTAAACCAGATAGAAAACAAATCCAGCCAGAAACTACGGTTCAGTTCCTGAGGCCAAAAATGTACTTTTATTCACAAAAAGACCATAACTCAATCTTCTGGTGCATCCTCTCACACCACGACCCCGGACCATGCCTCACGGGATCTTACATGCTCTTTCAAAACAGTTGTACACATTTTGTATCACATCCGTGGAAACCATGTCGGTCCTGTGGATGCAAGATTGCTGGTACTTCAAATGTTCTTACCCAAACCCACCTTTCTAAAAACCGGATCAGGAAGATACCCACAGATTTCAGACAGCTAATTAAAAGAAATTATTTTCATATTAGCAAACCAATGCATGCCTTTCAATACAAAATTGTGGCTCTGCAAATGTAGCTGCCAAAATAAGTATTTCACCAAATGTAAATAAAGCCCTCAAGATGGCCCATATGTCAGCTCCTTGAGAAAGTAGGTTGCAAATCCATCATTTTTGCCTGCAGATGAGCAAAAATTCCCTATGGGAGTTAGGGGAAAACGCATCTTTTACGGACCCCATCTCACAAAACATTCCAAAAAAATCCTGAGGGGCATGTATACTTTTTGGTCCAAGTTTCATACAGACCCATCAAATGATATCAATATTTAACAGAATACTAAACCAGTGTGTCATGAGCACTGCTCCCGAGAAGCCAAGTCAAGCCCAGCATCCCCGGAAGCAGGCTCACGACCCTCGTCCCCGGCTCCAGCAAACCCCTATTGGGGCTCTTTGGACCATGTCCTGGCGCCAGGCTCTTAAGGAACCTCAGTCGCGGCGCCAGGGCCGCCGGGCTCATAATTCTTGCAAAGGTGCTTGGGTGGACCTACCTGTAGCAGACCATGCTGCATACTCACCTTTGCAAATGCTGGCAGGATGAAGTCCCCAGCCTTCTGCTGGGAGGAACTATTCCCTGAACTGGGACTACTTTCTTACCTGGGTGGGGCTGGTGCCACTCCTTAGCTCTGGAACACAGGAACTCTTTTCTGGGCGAGGCTGAGGAAGAAGACACCCAATCACTCCAACACTATTTAAACCACACCCGATTGGGAAAACGTGCTTCGCGTTATTCTGCATCTGCAGCAGGACGCTCACTGAGTCAGCTCCAGCATTCCAGTGACATCTCCAGCTTCAGCTCAGCAACCTGTGGAAGAAAGACACGAGAACTATACTTACCATCCAGGAATCCAGACACCGGCAGAACCTGCAAGCAAAAGAAACATAAGGTTAGCAAGTTGCAACACGTTCGCAGCCGCGCTCGCTTACCTGATCCATCTGTGCTTTCACTGATTCTTCGCGGCCTTCTCTTCAGCAGCCTAACGGCACCTGTAAAGACAAAGAACATCGTTAAGTAGGAATCGGGTGAAGGTGGCCGCATTTACTTTTCTTACCTGCTTTTGTGCGCGTATTACGATCTCTTTAACCGCAGCAGCCCGGCACCTGAAAACAAGAAAAGACATTATTTAAGTGCCATTAAAGACTGCAAGAAAGCCTAACACTTACGTGTTTCCCCACGTGCATCCGCGACTGGGAAAACGCCCTCAACATCTCGAGACCTGAAAACAGAAAACCAGGGACATTATTGAGGTGTCATTGAAATTCCCATACCTACGTACAACCGCACGTGTCGCGCTCTCAGTGACCACGCCCTCAGCATCCAGGCACCTGAAAAAGACAATGCAAAGACTTCATTAAAGGTGCCCATCTCTTCAAGACTATAAACTCTTTATACCTACTGGCATCTGCTCGTGCAGTAACGGCGGCATCCCCTTTTGGCATCTCAGCACCTGTGCCACTTCTAAGGCCACAAAAGACTTTGAGGATCTCCAGTGACGTAACTGGAACCCACGCACCCCTGCATAAGTCGCAGGATGGAGACCCCAACATTTATACGCCTAAGGTGAGAGCTCACCAGGACATTGGACTTTCGGAGAGTTGGCGATTAGTGAGGAGGAAGTCCAGCCATTAACCCTTTTTTTCTTCCGCCTGCAGAAACCTTACCCTGCAAGCCAGAAGGTCAATAAGAGGAAGCCCAGTCCAGAGAGTCATCCGAGCTCTACACTTCTCAATTGAAGAGACTATAACAGTTCAGCCAGGACCAGCGCCTCCGTGGGAATCAGGTGAGCGTTACACAGTGATAGCCTTGCTGGTGCCCATCTCTGTTTTGTCTCATGTAAAGATTCATGGGATAACGTCACTTCTCCCCAGGGGGAGCCCTTCCCTGTGAGGCTAGGAAGTTGAGGCTGCTACCCAATAGTCCGCCTAGGAGATTGTGGAAAGCAGGAGCTCACAGGGAGAGGGGATAAGGACTCCCGTTACATCAAGGAACTTCCTGACCACTTTTCCCTTGGGACCAAGTCCTTGTCAGAAATCCCAGAAAACACTGTTATGGTAGGGCTTCTTCTGTCATTGATCTACAGATCAATATGAGCCAGACGAAGAAGAACCAAAAAGATCTGCAAAGTAATAACTAACTGCTTGGATACAGCACTGAGAAGAGTTGGCCCGAAAGACGCATAAAGATAATCTCCACCACTGATCACAGTACAGAGAAAGTTGGCCTCAAGGAGGCCTAAAAATCATTTAATGTAACAAGAAACGCCCTAATAGACAATTGTGTATGCACTTCTGTGTGCATTTCTCTTAACCATACATGACATTTAATATCCAAATATTGTTAGCAGTCTGTGCAACAAAAAACTTTGTTTAAAACTGGTAGGTTTATACATCACTCACACCATTTAAACATGTTTTCAGGTCTTCATACTGTAAGGACTATATAATACGTCATTTTCCTGGTACTGGTCTCATTTTTTACACATTTTGCTTTTGGGCCTCTTTTATTCAGGTGGAAATAATATATCAAAAACATTAACATGTGGTGTTGAAACATGAAACACAAAATCATACAGTGTTAACCTCGATTACCTGTGCTTGAATAATCTACTCAATAGTTGCACACTAAACCATGTACAACACAAAAAATGTCAGGTTATAATAAACAGGGGGTCAAATGTACCACAAAATCATAATGAAGAACATAAATAAATTGCAACTGATAGCGTGCAAGCAAACAAAAAGGTAAAATGCTCATTTGTAATCATTTATTCATGAAGAGGCATGGGACCTATTCTTCGCCGACGTCGCTAAGCACTAGCTGTTATTACTGACAGGAGTTAAATACTTGTGGTCCTGTCCCTTCTGTGGACTTTTGGCAAGTTCGATAGGTGTGCCTTCTGTTGATCCTGGAATGTGTTAACCCTGGTGAAGGAACACCAATTTGTTACATTACTAAATTGTTGGCGGCGAAAAGAAAAACAAAAAGACTACTATAATTGGGCCTCTGAACGCGGCCCAAACGTCACTGACTGTGTTGGAAACATCCATTCACGCTGGATAAGACAAGGGATAGTGCAATATATTATGCTGCATTCCACGGTACTATAGACCTCCACCTTTATGGATCTGAAATATAAGTATATGACATCGATTACTTACCGTAATAGCATTTCTGATGATTGTATCTGCTTTTTTCACATGCTGTTCATAAAGTCTGACATCTAGTGGTAGTATTGCATCTTGTCTTTCGAGGATCGAAAGGAGACTTCCTCATTGGGCATGCCTGTAACACTATCCCGAACGTGACTTGTGTACCCAAATTCCCTCACGCGTCGAGATCCCTCCGATGTTTTTTTTCTGCTGTGAGGGAGCCTTATGACTATCGTGAGTACAGAAAAGAGAAGAGTAGTAAGATGTCTATGTTCCTTCCATCCGAGCGGGGAGGAAGGGTGGGCGCATGTGAATCTAAGCAGATACAAGCATCAGAAATGCCACAGTAAGTAATGTAATCCATGTCCTCGGATGCTTGTTAATCTGCTTAGAATCACATGATGTGCATAGACTAACGAGCAGCAACCCTGAGTTGGAGATGGGATGTGAGAAGGAACAGTAGTGATGAGATGTCTTAGTACTGCTTGTCCCACCTGGAAAATCAGACCTAGAATGAGTGACTAGGCAATAGTGTTTTGTAAAGGTGAGTACAGAAATCCAGGTACATGGCTGTGGTGCTGTCCGTGAGGATCAGTACCTTCTTTCCCTGCAACTGTGTCTGAAAGGCCTTCAGTGCTTTGAACACTGCTAACCACTCCAACAGCTTGAAGTGGTTGGATGCTACTTCTGGGGACCACATGCTGTGCGCCATCTGTTGAAGGAGGTGTGCCCGCACCCCGTGAGAGATGCATCCGCCGTGAGAGTGGCTTCTACTGTGGGGGTGGTGAAGGTTTTCCCTCGACCACCACTACAGAGAGAGAACGAGGGCTGCCGAGACAACCACTAGATCATCCCATTGTCCGCCAGCCTGACACCACTGGCTGTTGGCCCACTCTTGCAGGGGCACATGCGCAAACGTGCGCGAGGATCCAAGTAAATGCAGGATGCCATCATCCCAAATAGTCGCATGGCCTTGTGTACCGTCACCTCTCAACTGGCTACATACTGAGGGATCAGAAACAGCATATTTTGTACACTCTTGCTGGAGGGGAAGACAAGGCTGTCTTCGGTTTGAATTAGGGCCCCCAGAAACTGCTGGACTTGGCTGGGGTCTAGGCTGGATTTCTTCTAGTTTATGGAGAATCCCAGACTGAATAAGAGGTCCATCTTCTTTTGAGTGTTCGACAGGCATGTTCCGTAGGAATCCCCTGTTATGAGCCAGTCATCGAGGTAAGGATAAACTGGGATGGATTGCCTACGCAGGTGTGCGGCTGCCACTGCTAGTTCCTTTGTAAACACCCTTGGGGCTGAGGCAATGCTGAAGGGAAGGACCTCGAATTGGTAGTGCTTGTCCTCTATCATGAACCTTAGGTATTTCCTGAGTGCTGGCAACATTGAAATATGAAAGTATGCATCTTTCATGTCCAATGTTGCCAAGTAATCCCCCTGCATCAGGAGAGGAATTACTTCTTGCAGCGTTACCAAACGAAACTTATGAGGTCTGACAGATTTGTACGCTGGGCGCAAGTCTAGCACAGGACACATGGTGAGATCCTTTTTGGGTACAAGTACATACACTGAATAAATACCCTTGTTTACCTGTAGCAGAGGGACTATTTCGATAGCGCCCCTTTCCTGCAGGATCTCAACCTCTTGCACCAGGATCCTCAGATGTTCTGGCGTTAGGCGTCTTGATCTCCGAGGTCTGAATCGAGGCGGACGGCAGAACTCTATGCAGTAACCGTGGGCAATGGTCTTGAGCACCCACTGATCCGTTGTAATTCCCTGCCACGAGCGCAGGAATTCTGTTATACCTCCCCCGACCGGGGAGGCAATTAGAAGTTACTCACCGTAGTGACTAACATACTCTTAGTCCATAGTCCCCTTTCCTCCATACTGCATGAGCGTCTGTTTGGGGGAGAGGAAGGGGGTGGGGGGGGGAGGGAGGGGAGGATTGGAAACTTTTCACCAGAAAAATCTTCTTCCCTCCAAATTTAGAGGCGCAGCACTAGGAGCAGCCCGGCCCTGGGAGCATGTGCTGCCCTGACTCCGCCCACCGTACCCAAAGACACGACGACAATAGAAATACCATTGCCTAATGACACCTGATTATTCAGAGGGAGGATGGTGGGACGTATGGAGGAAAGCAGACTATGGACTAAGAGTTTGTTAGTCACTATGGTGAGTAACATTACTCTTACGTCCCATGCCCTTTCCTCCATACTGCATGGGCGGTTACAACTGAATGTAGCCATAGGGTGGAGAGGAGAACCTCCTTAAGCAAACAGGTTCCGGAGAACCGCCTGTCCGAAACCTGCATCTGATCTGGAGCCAGCATCCAAACAGTAAGGCTTGCAGAAAGCTGAGGGCGTGGGCCCATGTGGCCGCCCTGCTTATGACCTGGCAGGGAACATGGCGCTGAAAGGAGATGGCTGTTGCCTTGGCCCTGACCGCGTGGGCATACATGTTCGCCGGAAGGGGTCTATGCTGGCCCTTGATGGCCGAGAACATCCAGCGGGAGATGGAGGCTTTGGAGGCCTTGTAGCCCCGGCCTGGCACCTCCAAAGGTGATGAATAGGGCATCTGACTTGCAGAAGCCCTTGGTCCCGTCCAGGTATAATTTCAGGGCACGCCTGACATCCAGGTAGTGCAGAACTCCGAGGCTCGTCCTTTGGGTCCGCAAAGAATGTAGGAAGGACGATCTCGTTTAAGTGAAAGGCTGGTGGCACCTTAGGTAACAATGCTGGACGGGTCCGCAGGACCACCTTGTCCTTGTGAAAGGTGGTGGATGGCTGAGGCGACTAGGGCCTCGATCTCGCGGACCCTGCGCGCAGATGTGATGCCGACTAGCAGGGCCGTCTTGATGGTGACCAGCCTGATGTCTGCAGTCGCCATAGGCTCAAAAGGCTTGTGCGCAAGGGCGCCTAAAACCAGATTCAAATCCCATATGGGTCTGGCTTCCTGATGGGCAGGTAGAGCCTAGCGAGCCCAGTCAAATGCCTCCTGATGATCGGGTTGGAGGAGGAGAAGACCCCTTCCTCTGAGTTCCTGTAGGCCCCAATGGCTGAGAGGTATATGCGGCAGGTGTCCAACTGCACGCCAGAGTTGGCGCGATGAGCTGAGAATGACAGCACGTCGTCCAACGAGCGATCCTTGGAGTGAGCCCAGTGGCAGAACCTGGTCCATTTGCTCTTATACTGGGCTCTGGTAGCCTTGCTCCTGGCCCCTTGTTTGATTTACAGGTTACAGGTAAGAGGTAAGAGTAGGTTTTGGAGAGATAATTTCATTGAATAAGCATCCCAACAACGAGCACCTGAGTTGTTATTGGTTTTGGTAGGGATAACCCTTCAGAGATAGGTTGAGGTAGATTTTTGATTCTGATTTTTGATTTCAAATCTTAATTGTGACATCTTAATAAAGCTTTGTTGAAGCATGCCACTGCTTTGTCCGACTCCTCACCTCACCACAGTAACATGCTGTGCATATTGAAACATAGTGGCTGGTCTGGCGTTTTAAAAGTTGGTTTCTTCTGAAGTAAATAATTCCTTGGATATAGGCGTTCCGGCCTTTCTACTCCTCCTACACGTGCAGGTTCCTACAATGCTGCCTTATCCTCTCACATTATCTTCTGCCAATGTGTTGGGCTGGCTACGTTAGTACAGAAGGTTTCATTATACCTATATGGAAAGAGGATAGGCGGTGCATGAGAGTCTAGACGGCTACAAGCACCAGAAACCCGATTACTGGCTAAGTAACATCCGTCTTCTAGGGCTTGCAAAACTCAAGATTCACATGTTGTGCATAGACTAGTTGGCAGGGTTTGTGTATAGAGGTGGGCAAGCAGAAGGCATAGGACAAGTTAATAAGCGTCCCTGGATTCACCCATTAAATCTGCTTTAGTATGTATCTAAGCAATTGTGTTGTGTAAAAACTTCTTGTCTGCAACTTGCACATACGGTCTAGCGCACACTGGCCAAGAATGCAAGTGCAGCACCCATCTTTCAGGAGTGAGCCCTCGAGTGCCTTTGTGCTAGTCTGAAACACTACGGAATAATGTATCTTGTAATGCTGGATCAATTGGGCTATCATCTTCAGATGTGACAAATCAAATAAAAATACTGACTTGTTTTAGGGATTGCATTTTTTCTGCTGAGTGTGACGATTTGATGGAATTTGTCTCTTCTTCCCAAGGGGACGGGAATAGGGGGAGGGACTCCCTCCCGTGAGGCTGGGGATGTGAACCTGCTCACAATACCCTCTCTAGGGGTAGAGGCAAGTAGGACCTCATCGGAGAGACTCCCCCCTAGAGGACAAGGACTCCCATTCCCATGAGGTACTGCCTAAACCTGTACACATGATGGCCTACATGGGATGCTCTCAAATATCAGAAACCTTTTCACATCCAGACTGGGATGAAGAAATTCTGCAGATATGTTATTTTTACTAAAAAGGAAGATGTCCCTTTAAATAAGAATAACCTATGGAAGATATCCCTTTAAATAAGAATAACCTATGTACTGATAAACAGACGAGTACGTTGATTAACATAGCGTCAACGACCCACAGAGAGAGCGAGAGAGAAGGGGACACAATCATCGGCCTGGGGAGGTCCAGAGCTGCACAACACCTGCAGGAATCGGAGGCCCACGAGTTTCTAACTTGCATGACTGCATAGAGCGGAATGCCAGAGCTACGGCATCGCCACAGCATGAGAATATAGAGGGGCAAGAGCACAGGACCAGGCGGTGGCAGACCACGGCGGAGGACCCATGGTGGACCACTGGACCAATACATTTCACAGAGACCACCTTTAGTGTGAAGCCACAGGGTGTCCCAGTCCCATATCCAACCACTGGAGACCCAAGAAGAGACGAGAAACCAGGAAGGAGAAACCATGAGACGTACCCATTCAAAGAAGGTAATAGGGAGTACCGGAGTCACAGGTAGCCTCGGTGGCGGGGATCATTATAGCGCTCGGCCAACTTGTCTCAGTGTTAGTCATGAAACAAAGTTACCATTGAAACAAGGATTTAAAGTGTGATAACACGAAAGAGCAAACTACTGGAAACCTGAATAAAGAGAGAAAAGATCCAGTGATCGAAACTCCCTGGGAGAAGAGAAAAAGTCTAAAGTAAACTTTGTGTGGTAAAACGAATTAGCAAACTGCTGAAAAGCTGAAGAGTGGTAAACCAGTGATTATAACCTGGGAAAGGGGACAAACAGTGCACAGATACAAGGTCAAATAGATCTGAGTAAGTTGAAATATAATAAGCCAAGAGGGGTAGCCACCCCAAACCAGTAACAAATCCTAGAAGATACTGAGAAGCCCAAACAAAGGGGTATAGGGGGTAAAAAACCCATAAAGTAAAGTCTGAAAGAATGACGAATATTCACAAGCTCCATTGAAGAATTACAGGAGATTAATCAAAGTAGTAACAAGAGAATATTTAAGGATCCAATACTAATCTAGAGACTGATACTCAAACTATTCTATGAGAAAGGAGCCATTCCGTTTACACAGAGGTAGGGTCAGCTAGGGTAGTTTTAGACAGCGGACTTCATTATTTGGACGCCCACGATAGATTGACGAGCACCTTAGGTAGGAACCACCCATAGGGATGAGGAAAGTTGGGCCTTAAAATCCTTATTTTAATAAACCATACAGAAACATGCCATCTAAGAGTCCATGTCCTTCCGATTCAA
Organism: Ambystoma mexicanum; assembly: GCF_040938575.1. Classification (NCBI taxonomy): domain Eukaryota; kingdom Metazoa; phylum Chordata; class Amphibia; order Caudata; family Ambystomatidae; genus Ambystoma; species Ambystoma mexicanum. The sequence continues at coordinate 455,376,870 of NC_090932.1, forward strand.
CACACAAGGTATACAATTACTGCTCTAAGCATTTCCAATGTGTGCAAAGGCATCTCTGCTCAACCCACTGGTCTCCTGTTGCATGCGATCACTGCGAAGTGAGAAATTCTTAAAACAAAGTTTTGCATGTGGCAGAAGATAAATACAGGACAATCATAGGCAACAATTTTATTACTGCTCTCGTCAGGAGTTGCTGATGGGCAATAAAGTTATAACAGCACTTGTAAAGGCTAGACTCTCCAAGGATATGCTAGTGCTTCTGCTGCATTTAATTCTGCCTTTACAAATAGTAAATGGGATCAGGTGCGATTTTGGTACTGTTATGGAGAACTCCAACTAACAAAGGAAATAAATTATATTCTGTGGGTTTCTGAAACAATTTTCCATGCAGATTTCTGTTATCAGCCAGTCATCAAGATAGGAACCATCAAATTATATGCCTCCCGGTAACATTCTTTACGATTTTTTTCTCCCAGATGCCTCATCTATGATTTCCATCTCGAAGCGCAGCTGCTCTTGTGACACTATTTCCACCAGCAGAGGGCGCAGCACAGCTCTTCATCAGCTCTGCTCAAAACCTCTATTCGCCCTGCGCTGGACAGTATATCGGGTCCAATATAGATCCAACCACTGGGACTGAAGACCTCAGAATCGAATTTATGTCACTATCCACCAAATGGGGCAAGGGTGTGGGGGTTATGGAAGGGGAGCACAATGCGGAATCCATGGGAGGAACATCCATCAGAACAATTCCCGAGAGGCAAGTCATTTGTTCTTCTAATGACTTATTTCCTCCCACGGATTCCTTATCTATGATACTCCCCATGGCAGTATGTAGTGGGTATTTAATCTCAGGTATTTCCCAGGAAGGCAAGCAAAAACACCACAGATGCCAGAAATGTCTGTAGGACCGAACCATTGAAACTAGTGTCCTGCCTCAATTGGGAATCAAAGCAGTAATGTTTTGCGAATGTGTGTATTAAGGCCATGCATCTGCCTGGCAAATGTCCAGGACTTCTCGCTGCAGGGCAGAGGTGGCAGCCAGTCCTCCCGTCGAATGAGCCCTCAACTTCAGGCACATCAGATGGCCACAGTGTAGCTTTCTGAAATGCAGAGGGCGATTCACCCCAACAGGGTCTGGTCACAGTTCTGCCAACAAGCGCACCAGCAAAACCCACAGAAAACTGGTAATCTTTTCTCCTGTCCCTTGTTTGAGAGAAGTAGTTGCTGAAAGCCAGCATGGAAACACTGTTCTGCTTTGGAAAAGCGAGAGAGAGAGAGGAAACAAAAACAGGAAGATGGACCTTCTGAGAGAGATGGAAGTTCGAGAACATCTTTGGGAGGAAGGATGGTCTCACTCTCAACATCACCTTTTCTTTGAGAAAAAAATAAGCAAATATGGAAGCTTAACAGGCATTGCCTGTAACTCACTCATCAGTCTAGTGGAAGTGAGGGCCACCAGGAAAATCACCATAATAGTGAGCAACCTTCGAGAAGAGTAGTGCACCCATAATAAATGCTGGAACAAACTGGCGTGGCGGAAACGATTGCACAATCCCTGCAAAAATCGCATCTCTTTTGGGGATTGTGAGAACCAGCCCTGCTAAGGGTTCCTCTTGAAAACCGTAATAGTTGTAAAGGTACTGCATCACAGTGCCAATCAGCATGTCTATTTGGGCCAAGGAAAGGATAGAATCCAGGACAGAGGAAGTGGGACAGGTAAAAGGATCAAAATGCCTCTCCTAGCACCAAGCTCGAAAGGTTAGATCACTTAGAGGGATAAATGAACTTGGTGGCAGGCTTCGGCGCAGAGAAGCACACCCAGGACAGCAAATCACTCCTCATAACTCAGCCTCTGAGCAGCCAGGCATGAAGGATCTGGCTGTTGAGGTTAGGATGAAATACCGCCCCTTCCGAATGGGAGAGTAGATCCACTCTCTGCAGAAGGAGCCAGCTAGGGCAAATGAACATGTCCAGCAACCCTGGGTAACACGTTCTATGGGCGCAGTATGAAGCAATCCAAAGCAAGGTGGGACTCAATTGGTGTAGCATCCTGAGATTAATTAGTTATAAGTGTCACAATTCAGTAACTCCTTGTCAAGACAATTGTCTTCTCAATTTCCAAGAATTATCATTTCGCAAAAAAGTATGCTACAAAGGAATTCACTGATGTGTCAGATGAAGAAACATCGAAGACTTGTAGTACCAAGTAGTAAAATATTCTAAATATTTTAAACAATGCATCAATGTAAATGGTATTCTGAAAACTGAAAAGTGGGTGCCAGCGCTGGTCATGCCCTACACCTGCAGACTACGCCTAATATCACCAGTTAATCCTTTCTCCACTCATGGGCTACCACTAACCAACCGATTAACAAGGGATTGAGGATGCCAATAGGGAATTAGGAGTGTAGTAGGTAATACAGTCATTCATTTCGGTTTGAACGGTATCTAGGTGAGATTATTCCTGCCTATATGCGTTCACTCTATATAAGAATGCTTTCAGGCACTCTTCCTTAGTGTGCATAATTTATTCTTGGAGTATACGCGACTCCAATATTTGCCCGGTATGTAACTTTGACAGACAAAATGAACATTTCCTGTTCTTCCGTCCTGGATACAGTCAGACAGTTACTTGAAACCAATGTTGAGAACATTTAGAGAGACTGGTTGGTGTAAATCAACTTGAGAAAAACAGTATACATTTTGCAGTATCCAAGTTCCTCTACAGGGCTTGGTTAGTTATTGCATCATCTGTTGTAATCACTACATTTTGCAGCATTATCGATAGTTGATTTAGCCATTTGACGGGTCCTCAAAATGTTTTGTTTGTAAATATGAAAAGAGAACCTCAATCACCATGAAGGTAATTAAAGTCCAGGCTCCCCCTCCTTCACAACTGGTTGGGAACGCCTGCATCCGCATGCAAGCCGAAAAAGGTGGCTGAAAAAGATAGCTGTCACTAAGAGGTTTAGCAGGGGAAGGGCCTACATCACGCGTGCTTCCCTCCGCGCGCCAGGCCCACACCTTACCCTCACGTCACCAATAGTCCACACCCAGTTCCTGTGGTTCCGCGGAAGCAGTAGAATTCAAGTATGCGTGTACTGCAGGGGAAGGCTGGGTGGGTGTTGTGAAGGAGGGAGAGCCTGACTAAGAGAACCTGAATCACCATGAATGTAATCTTTAATTGTGGTCGTCCTGGCTCTCCCTCTTTCCCAACTGGTTGGGACCAGATTAAAAAGCCTTTGAATAAGCAAGGGTGGAGGAGACAGCATGTACAGGATTCAGGCAAAGTTGCAGAGGACCGCTTGGCCAAATGTTGCATAATTTCTGGACGATATGTCCATAGCATAGTGCTTACAAACGGCAAGCGGGGTAGCCCAGGTAGCTGCTTTACAGAGGTCTACAATGGGAACGTGCCTGTCTACAGATACTGCTTTGGCTCTAGTAGAACAAGCACGAAGTTTCTGTGGAATCGTGAGCCTTTCAAGTCGTAAACCTTGGAGATACAGGAGACACCCCATCTGGCAATAGAAGCCTTTTGCTGCTTTATTGCCAGGAGAAGGACCACCAAAGTTAACACAAGTTGATCTGCTTTTCTAAACGTTTTGGGCCTTTCAGGGTAGAATTTTAAATTTCTTACTACATCTAGAGTATGCAATTTCTCTTCTGCCGCATGCGCTCTAGGAAGAAAAACGGGAAGACATATTTCCTGGTTTAAGTGAAAATCAGAAACCACCTTAGGCAGAAAGCAGGGAACCGTATTTAAGACAACTTTTTCTTTATAGAACACAATATATTGCTCCTTAGAAGAAAGAGCTTGGAGCACCCCAATTCTTCTAGCCGAAGTAATGGCCACTAAGAAGGCTGATTTCAAAGTTAGGAATTCTAAAATCGCATGAAGCCATTGGCTCAAATGGTTTTGCATTAGGGCTTCTAAGACCATGTTGAAATCCCACTGAAGTGGAGGTTCCCAAATAGGGGATGCAAACGCAAAAGGCATGGAAGTGCCTTTTAATGGGCTAGTTGGAAAGAGTAAAAGACTTGTGTTCTCTATTCAGGTAAGCACCAATAGCTGATAAGTAATGTTTGCAAGTGTCTACCTTGACACCGGTGGTAACGAGATAAGACATGAAAGACATGACATTATCAATGGAGGCCTTTAGAGGGTTATGGTTTTGTTCTAAGGTCCAGTGACAGAAACGTAACCATTTCCAACAATATTGTATCTTCGAGGAAGATTTCCTGGAGGCTGACATAATAGCAATGTTTTGTTCTGACAAATGCAAGTGGGAGGAGGCTTGCTTTTCAGTAACCAACCCTTCAAGTTGAGCAATTGAGGGGAAGGGTGAAGAACCTGCCCCATCTGGGGAGTCAAAAGATAGCTTGAAAGTGGAAGATCAAAGGGGTGGGAAATTCCCTGCTAACTCCAGAACATCTGAAAACGAAATCTGGCAAGGATAGAACAGGGATAATGGAATCATGTAAGGTTGTGTGACATTTTGAATTTCAGCAAAGTTTTGTGAATTGTAGACGTGGAAAGGCCTATAGTGTCAGATTTGACCAATCCAGATGTAGAGCATCTCCCAAGGACCGAGGACCCTGACCTTGCCTTGACGCAAATTGCAGACAAAGTGTGTTGTGTTGAATGGCAAAGAGGTCTACTGATGGATGGCCCCACTTCTGAAATGTGTGCTACTGATGGTTTCAGCCCACATTCGTGCAGAGTGGACTGTAACCTGCTTAGTTTGTATGCCAGGATGATGTTCTTGCCCTAGAGAAGGGACGCCAACAAGGAAATATGATTTTGAATGGCACAATACCAAATTTGTTCTGCTAGGAGACGGGGTGGGAGCGAGCCCACCCCCTCCCCCTGCTTGTTGATATAAAACATTGCAGTAGTATTGTCGGTTTGAATTTTCACCACCTTTTCCTTGAAGTGAGGGAAGAAAAGATTTTAGATTGAAAAATATGGCTTAGTTCCAGTACATTTATGTAGTCCTTCCTTTCCTGAGAGGACCAAAAACTAAGCTGTTAAGCTTTGACAATGGGCTCCCCAACCATACTCTGAAGAGTGTTATGACTATTTGGTGAGGGGGAGGTTGAAAGGAAGATCCCGTTAGCAAGTTCTCTGGGGAGTTCCACCAGCGCAACGTCTTGGACTTGGCCTGGAATTTGGATCTTTGTTTCCTGGAGATCCGAGAGCTGAATCCAGTTGAGAGCAAGATGCCACTGGGTCGTTCTCATATGGAGCCTTGCAAAGGGAACTAGAATTATGCAAGGGGCCATAAGGCCCAAGAGCCTTTGAAACCACCAAGGTGTTAGTGACTGGTGAGAGGAGAACCGAACAATGGTTTGTTGAATGGCTTCCACTCTTTCCAAGCGTGGAAAGACTGTGTAGAGTAGTGTCTATAACTGCTCCTAAAAACTGGATCCTTTGCGAGGGACTGAGTTGGGATCTTGTCACATTTATGGAGAACTCCAGATCGAACAGAGTATGGCAAGTAATTTGCAACTTCTGAAACAATACCTCCGGGGACTGGGCTGTGAGAAGCCAGTCGTCCAGCTAGGGATATAGATGGACTGTCTGCAACCGAAAGAAGGCTGCCACTGACCAAAGAATCTTTGTGAAAACCCTGGGGGGCAGAATTTAGTCCAAAGGGTAGACATGTTAACTGGTAATGTGACTTTCCTATTGTGAATCTCAGAAACTGACTGAGTTTGTAGATGGGGATGTGAAAATATGCATCCTGTAGGTCTACCGATGCCATCCAATCGTTTGGATGCAAGGAAGCCAGATTCTGAGGGATGGTCATCATATGGTATCAGGAAGTAGCGCAAGTAAAATTCCTGACCCATTTCCTCTTGGGGAACCAATTCTATTGCTCCTAGAAAGAGTATTTGAACTATGGAGGAGTTGAAGGTGGAGCAGCCGGAAGGGCAAGGCGGTACCCATGTTCAATAATATTAAGAACACAATCCTCTTGAGTAACGGTTTTAAAAAAAGGGAGAAAGTTGGACAGCCTTCCAGCTACCGGGATATATGCTCCTGGATGATGGTTGGAGCGTAAGCTAAGTACATGCCTGGGGGTAAGTCAAATTTACTACTACTTCTGCTCCTGAACAGAATTAGAGGCAGGGAGGAGGGCGATTTATTCTTCGGTGTATACCTTCTCTTTTTGGAAGAGTAGTATGATTTAGCAGAAGTGGAGGAACCAATGTTGCTTTGTGTACGTAGTTTAAACGCCTTGAAGTTTTGGTGATATGGTTTTTTCACCAAGATGGAGCTGAGAGTTGTAGCTGCTGTGACACTGGCCTTACATTTCTGTAGGACCTAATCTGTAGATGGGTCAAACAACATTTTGCCATCGAATGGAAAGTCAAGCACCTTCTCCTGGATATCCTGGTGAAGGGACGAGGCAGACAGCTATGCGTGTCTCTGCATGCAGACTGCACTTGTAACTGCCCTAGTAGTTGTGTCAGTGAGATCTTTAACGACTTGAAGTTATTACATAGCAGCTTCTCTGCCTTCAGAGATCCAGAAAGAGAACTCTTCTGCAGATTCCTGAGGTAGCATGTCAGTGAAGCGCTCTAGATTCTCCCAGTTAAGGATATTAAATCCGACCAGATCTGTAGCAGTGTTAATCTGCCTAAGTTGTAAAGTGGAGGTGGTGTAAGACTTCTTACCTTGGGTCTCCCATTCTTTTGCATTTTTGCCCAGCACTGAAGCTGGAGAAGGGCCTTTACCCTTTGTGCCCAGGGCAGCAGACTTATTGATTGAGCTGGAAGATTTCCCATGAGAATAAAAGGTTCGTCCTTGGGCTCCTTGTATTTATTATCTAGGGCCTTGGAGATGTGGGGATCGGAATTAGGTTTTCCCCAATCAGCTAGAGCTTGCTCCATGACTGACAATTCCATGGGCAGAGGAACCTTAGACTGCGGTGATGGCAGTTCCCCAAAAACAGTAGCCGTTTCAGGCTTATCCTTTGGGAGGCTTTCAAAAGCCTGTATGGCTTTAGTGACAATGCATTGGAACACTTTAGAGGGTGAATGAGTGGTGCCCTCCTCTAAATCCAGTCAGTGTCCTTTGACATTTTTTGTTTTTTGGGTGGAAGCGCAAGGTCCACATTGTCTACTGGTACCGGTAAAGGGTGGGAGTAGGGTCAACTGGAACCAATCCCTGCAGTAGTACTGGTGACATTTTGTCCTTGATGCGTTGAGCCAAGACTTTGAGGAAGGGCTCAGAAAGCATAATTTCCAGCAGTGTTTATGATGCCTTTTGCCATTTGGGAAGGGCTAGGTAAAAATTCCTGCGATGTGATAGGAGAAGTAGAAGAATCGACCCTATCATGCGGTTGGCTAGAATTGATATCCAACACCACCGGTCTAGGAACCGGAATGTTTGTTAGAACCAGTTGGGGTGCAGGTTGTGATGGTCCCAGTGCAGGTTGGTCCAAATAGTCCTCAGACGGAGGAGAAATTTAAGGCAAAAATTATAGGTTACTCACCGTAGTGACTATCTTACTCATAGTCCCCTTTCCTCCTTACTGTACGTGCGTCCCTTCCAAAGGACTGGAGACGGAACCTTTTTCACCAGAAAAAAGGTTCTACCCCTTTAAATTTAGAGGCGCTTCCCTGACTTCGCCCTCCGACGCCACACCTCACTCCCCATTGACGCGTTGACAATAGATTTAACATTGCATAACGACACCTGTATTATTAGCAGAGAGGTTGGTGGGACGTATGGAAGAAAGGACTATGGACTAAGAGTATGTTAATCACCACGGTGAGTAACTTATAATTACTCTTACGTCCTGTCCCGTCCCCTTTCCTCCATACTGTATGGGCTATTGCAACTGATTGCAGCCCCAGGTTGGAGAGGAGACCCTCCTTAAGCAAATAGGTTTCTGAGAACCGCCTGTCCGAAAGCCGCATCAGATCTAGAGCCGGCATCCAAACAGTAATTCTTGCAGAAGGGAGAGGCCCAAGTGGCCGCCCCGCTTATGACTTGCCAAGGGACATGGCGCTGGAATGCAATGACCGTTACCTGGGCCCTGACTGGGTGGGCATGCATGTTGGCCGGGAGCCGCTTGTGCTGGCCCTCGTACACTTCTTTGGTGGCAGAGACCATCCAGCGGGATAGGGAGGCCTTAGAGGCCTGAAAGCCTGGCCTTGATCCATTCGAAAGTGACAAACAGGGCGCCCAACCTGCGGAAGCCCTTGGTCCTGTTCAAGTAGAATTTTAGGGCATGCCTGATGTCCAGGCAGTGCAGCACTCTGTGCTTCGTCCTTGGGATCGGGAAAGAACGTAGGAAGCACTATTTCTTCGTTCAAGTGAAATGCAGATGGAACCTTGGGCAGTAATGCCGGGTGCGTCCGCAAGACTACCTTGTCCTTGTGAAAGGTGATATACAGTTCAGAGGCGACTAGTAAGGCCGTCTTGATGGTGACCAGCCTGATGTCCACGGACGCCGTTGGCTCGAATGGTTTGTGTGCCAAGGCGACCAAGACTATGTTGACGTCCCACACAGGGTGCGGTCTCTTGACGGGTGGGTAGAGCCTAGCGAGACCAGTCAGATGTTTGACGATAGGGTTGGAGGAGGAAAACATGCCTTCCTCTGAGATCCTGTAAGCCCCAATGGCTGCGAGGTATGTACGGCAGGTGTCCATCTGTACACAGACTGAGCGAGGTGCGCCGAAAAGGAGAGCACGTCGCCCAAATTGCAGGCCAAGGGGTAAATTCCCTTGGAGTCTGCCCAGTGGCAGAATCTGGTCCACTGGCTTTTCTGTATGATCTCCAGATTGGCCTGGGAGAGGCTAAGGTGCCGAAGCGTTACCTGCTTGGGTACCAAGCTTTGAGGGCTAGTTTTCCTGGCGAAGGGTGGATGACTCTGGCCCCCCCCCCATGCTGCGCCAGATGATGTGCTGGGCCCATAGGGAGGTGAATCGGGGGCACCTCCGGGAGGCTGAGAAGCTCCGAAAACCATGGCCTGGCCGGCCACCATGGAGCTATCAAAATAATGAGCCGGCGAGACTCCTTGATTTTGCAAATTACCCTGTGGATCAGGGGAGAGGGCGGAAAGGCGAAGGCTTTCATGCCGGTCCACTGGGGATGAAATGCGTTGCCCAGCGAGCCGGGGCCCTGACCTTGCCAGGGTGCAAACAGGGGACACTTCTTGTTGTGCCAGGTGGCAAAGAGATCCACGTGGGGGAGACCCCACCTGTTGAAGATCTGAATAACTGGGTAGTTTAGCTGCCACTCTTCAAGGTCCGCTCCCAGCCTGCTGAGCCTGTCCGCCTCCAGGTTGGATTCCCCAGGGAGGTGGATGTTGTTTTCCAGGGCCCATTCCCACATGCTGAGCGCCAGTCTGCACAGAGGGGATCTGGTGCCTCCCTGCTTGTTGATGTAGTTCATGCTGGTCGAGTTGTCTGTCTGGATGAGGACAGCATTGCCGTTGAGAAGTGGTAGGAATGCTCTGAACGCTAGCCAGATGGCGTTCAGTTCCAACCAATTGAGGAGGTATTCCTGCTCCTGTCGAGTCCAAGTGCCGTGGACCGAGAGATTGTCCAGGTAGTTCCCCCCCAGTCCTCAAGAGAGGAGTCTGCGGTGATGGTGGCCTGCAGAGAGGGCAGCATAGGTTGCAGTCCATGGAATACCAGCTTATGTCCGGGTGGAGCGATGGAGGAAAGTCTATGATCTCGGATTGCGAACCCCGTTCCCGATTTCATGAGGCCGCGAAGTGCAGCTGAATCCTTCTCATCCTTAGTCTCGTGTGCGGCACGACTAACAGGACCGCTGCCAGTAGACTCAGGAGGTGTTGGTACCACCATGCCGTGGTCGCCTCTCTGCTGAGGAAGTGGCCCTCTTGATGGCCGAGATTGTCCTCCGACGGGAAGACCCTCTCGGAGCACATGTCCCAAATGAGTCCCAGGAATGTCAGAGTCTGCATAGGGTGCAGCTGTGAATTCTTGATATTGAGCGAGAAGACCAGGTCATGCAGTGTGTTCATAAGGGCATGGGAAGAGTGGCGAACCACTTCCAGAGATGTAGCCCTGATGAGCCAGTCATCGAGGTATGGGTAGATGTAGAGGCCCTGCGCTCTGAGGAGGGCGGCCACAGCGTTCATGAGTCTGGTGAAGACCCTGGTGGACGAGTTGAGGCAAAACGGAAGGACCTTCTACTGAAAATGATAGCCCATGATCCTGAACCGGAGGAAGGAACGATGGTGCTGCCAAATCGGGACGTGTAGGTACGTGTTCTTGAGGTCTAGGGAGCACATCCAGTCTCCCTTGTCCAATGTGTCTGCTATAAAAGCTGGCGTAACCATCTTGAATTTTTGCAGGGGTAAGGAGAGGTTGAGGGTGGAAAGGTCCAGCACAACTCTCAGGCCCGCCTGGTGGTTCTTCTGAATGGTGAAAATCCTGGAGTAAAAGCCACAGCCTCGCTGGGAGGCTGAAACTTCCTCTACTGCCTGACTCTGTACGAGCGACCGGATCTCCGTCAAAAGAGTTGCTGTCCCAACCTGTGGGAGGGAAGAGAGGCTGGGATAGGATGGCGGTACCCTGTGGAAACTACTGAGAGGATCCAGGGGTCTGAAATTCTGGCACCAGAAGTGTGCAAGCCTGCCACCCACCCCCCACCACCAGAGACACGTGGAGCCGAACGGGTGTGTCATGCCTTCTATCCCTCAAAGGCTGACGCTGAGGAGGGGGACTGGAAAAAGCCCTTACTCACCCACCTTTCGCCACACCTTTGTTGGGTGCGCCGGTTCTGAAGCGCCGAGCGGTGTCGATGCCTTGATCTGCATTCCTGGTAGTCGCGGAACCCTCCATATGTACGACCCTTTTCTGAGCGCTGCTGAGATTGGGTGTACGATTTGGGCGTGGTCTTTGTATAAATGAATAAAGACTTTGCTGTTTGTGAGCTGTTCTTTTTGTCCAGCTCATCGTCCGTAGAGTAGTGGAAGAGCCCCCCCCCCCCCGTTCGAACGGTAGATCTAGAATGCACTCCTGGACATCTGGGTTGAATTTCGTTGCCCTGAGCCAGGCTGTTCTCATGTCCGTGGCAATGCAGATGGCACGGCCTGAGGTATCGATATGAGCCAATGTGGATTCCATGAAGTCATGCGCCACAGGCTTGGCTTCAGCACTTGGTGGGGAGTTCCGGGAGGAAGTCCGCAATTTCCCGCCATAACTGTTGGTTGGCGGCAGCCAGCATGGTATCTGCATTGGCCCGACGCAGGTGCAAGGAGGCGTTGGAGTAGATCTTCTTGCCGTATGCCTCCAAGATCTTCTCCTTGCCTAGCAGCGTCGCAGAGGAGGCGGCTGTCGACGACTGGGGCTTGGAGTATAGTGATGCCGCAGCGATCACCGAAGAGTGTGGCTGAGGATGGGTCGAGAGAAAGAGTGTACCCCGCCCCTCCATCTGCCTGTACTTGGCATCCAGGCGTCGATTGACCGGCTGGACCGAGTGTGCTTGAGCCAACCCTTCTTGGCCAGGGAGACTACATCAGTTTGCAGTGGAATCCCCGTGTTGCAGAGGGGCGTCTCGTGTGGACTTCACTCAGAACCCCCTCTGCCGGCTGTTCGACCTCGGGTTGGGGGAGGCTCAGGTACTCCGCCAGGCCATCAAGATGTTTATGGAAGGCCCTGGCTGAGGATGGCATGTCCAGATCCTCCTCATCTGTATCCTGCGGATCTGTAGGATCTTGTGGAGGAGGAGTAGATGGCGCCGGAGGCTGGGGTACAGGGACCAACCGGAAGCTGAGGAGGTGGCAGAGGATGCAGAGTTGGCCGTGGCGCACTGGGTTGCACTGGGGCCCCAATGGAGGAGTGTGTGGTGCAGCTAGCATGGCAGGGATGACTTCCCTGAGGCATCTGAGGAGACCTCATGAGGCCGAGAAACTTCTCTAAGAGCACCTCCTCACTGGCCAAAGAGGTGGCAGGGGGTACCGACTGAGTAGCGGGGGCTGCTGGAGCAGCTGCGTATCCTGTACATATGGACGCCAAGGAAAGTTGCCCAGCGCAAATGAGGGTAGACTGTAGGCAACGTACCGGGTTGAGGCCATTCCCACCTTGACACGCGTTCTTCGCCGAATTCGTTCAAATGGTGTCGGACGCGTGCCTCGTTCTGGCACAGCGGCCATATTGTCGAGCTGCCTGCCACGTGGTGCTCAGCTGTCATGATGCCTACCTCCAAGGAGCCAGGTCCGAACCAGCAACCCCAGAGGCAGGCATCATTTCCCCCAGGGGAGTGCCAGCGGGCCCAAGCTGGGACCCTTTGGACACAGTCCTGGCGCCTTAGGCGCCAGGCTCATGTTGGACCCCTGTCCTGGCGCCTTAGGCGCCAGGCTCATAAAGCTAGACATGTGTTCAAGTGTTTTAATGTGCACTTACCTGATGCAGACCATGCTGCTACATCCAGGCCCTCTTGAGGCCTGAATAGAACTACTTTACCTGTGGGACTACTTTCCACCTGGGTGTGGTCGGGGAAGGGTACATACCTGATCGGTGGAAGGATACATACCTGGAACTTCTTCCAAAGCTCTTTAAACAACGCCCGATCAGCAACTCATGCTTCGCGTTGTTCTGCTCCTCGCAGCTGGACGCTCACCGTGTCAGCTCCTGCATCTGGACTTCAGCCACGCCTGTCAGCATCCTGGGTCGCCTGCAAAGGGAGATAAGAGAGAAAGAAGACCTTACCTGCTAAAGCTGCATCACGGAGACATCACACCGACGATCCTGAAAGGGAAGACATCATTTTAAAAGCATTTTGCTTTGATCGCTGCAGCGCTGCATTTCACTCACCTTTCCTGGGCACCTCCATCTTCAGCAGTGATCATCCGGATCCGCACCCACTTCCCAGAGAGAAAGACAGGAAAACAAGGTGAGAGAAGGAAGGGAAATAGGAAAAGCTCAGTTTCCTTCTAAGACTTACCTGTTGGGTCATTCCCATTGCATTTCGGGTCCTGCTGCTTCCTGGCATTCACGACCCCGGCCCCTATGGGGAAAAAAGACAAAGGCATTGAATGAGCGAAAGCAAAGACATTACCTGAACGCTCATCCAGAACTTACCTGTCATTTACTGGAACTGCACATTTCACTTCGGGTCGGTGCCATATCTCCGGCATTCCGAACCTCGGCCCCAAAGGGGAAAAAGACATAAGCATTAGCGCTTGCTGCAATAAGACAATGAACAGTATTATTAAGCTTGAACTTTTGGACTTGCAACAGAACTCTTACAGCGCCTCACCTGAATAGTCAAGCTTATTTTGAACTCCCATCAAACCTCAATCCAGTGAAGTAACGGTTTCAACGCGCCCCTGCATCAGAAGCAGGATGGAGAAACTCATCCTTCCAGACCCGAAGGTGAGACTTCACAGGGAATCGTGGAAGGGTATCGTGGTGGGTTGGAAGGGAGTGGGAGGCTTGAGCATTATTCCGTCAGTAGGTAATACTCCCTTTTCACGCACAGGGGAATATTCCTGCGAGCCAGAAAAGCCAGAGTAGAGGGGCCCTTCCTGTCCATCTTCAGAGTCCTGCGCTTCACCATTGAAGAAGCATCAGCACTCGAAGCCAGACCTGCGCCTCCGTGGGAATCAGGTGAGCGTGACATCAGCCCGCTGGGCCCAGCGTCGTCCAACACTCGTGTGTGGATCATGAGGCCTACCCTGCTCCTCGGGCCTTGGCCCGGTAGGTGTGACACCCTCAACCCGGGGGTCGGTAGAGCTGCGTTTAGGCACCCCCTTGGACGTATTGCCGGTATTAGGGCATAGCCCCTCATACGTATTGCTGGTGTTAGGGCGTAGCCCCTTGGCTATGGTGCCAGTAAAAGGGCGTAGCCCCTCGGGTGTAGACCCGGCACAAGAACCTTCTGGTGCCTCAAGACTGCACCCGGGAGGATCCGAGGATCCCTTAACCCGAAGGCGGGTAAGCTGTGCAAGCCTCCGTGCACATGCTGGTAGAAGGACCTGGGCGGTCCCTCATGCACGGGAGAATCCCTGGGAAGAAGGAGTCCTTGCGGGGTGCACTGGAAAATAACAGCCCTACCTTGGGCCTGGTTTGATGTTTCATGAAATTCTTGAGATCCTCTGGAGCCGACCTTTGGAAGAGCTTCACCTGGCGAGTGTGTTCTTCAGCGCCTTCGAGGACAGCGAGTCACACGCCGAACATGATTGCCAACCGTGGTCTGGGTCAAGGCAACGTAGGCAGAGGGCGTGGGGGTCTGAAGTTGGGAAGAGCCTGTTGTAGGATAGACACCTGCCAATCCCTGTGGAAGTCGACATGCGTCGGGGAGGAGCGTGACGCCTGAGGACCAAGTACCTGAATGATAGATAAGACAAAAATAGACAAGAGAAGAAGTATCCGTGCGTGGAATTAAATGGCCGAAGCCAAACCCAAGAGCACTGGGGACCCAGGCCGTTCCTGTCGATGCGGAAAAGGGGACTGAGGTGTGGTGCCGGAGGGCTGAGTCAGGGAAGCGCATGCTCCCTGTGCCGCTCCCCCGCGCACCTCTAAATTTAAAGGAGAAGGTTCCGTCTACCGTCCCTGGGAAGGGACGCCCATACAGTATGGAGGAAAGGGGACGGGACCGAAGAGTATGTGAGGAGTCTGTTCTCAAAGGAGTGCTGAACAATTTCTCTGGTGGAACAGTAAAAAGAATTAGATGCTTTGAAGTCTTCAGAGTCCGAAATTAAAGTGGGATTGTTTTTCTGTCTCTCCGGTACTGAGCCCGAGACAGAAGCCACAGGAGATTTCTTCCATTTGTGTATTCGCAGAGAATTCAGTACCGGACTAGCTCTTGAATGCGAATGCTTATGCCTCTTATGTGAGGACTCATGCGATTTTCTCGGTACAGAAGAGCTTGCAAGCTCAACTGCGGTAGTGGAGGGTAAAACCTTTTCTTTTGGTACCTAAATACCAGAAGTTATGTGCCGAAGCAGACATGACTTTGTTTGGTACTTGGGAATCCGAATGAACCAAATCAACCCTGAGTTTGTAAATCAAAGTACTTTTCGTGCCAAGAGCGCATCGAAACAACTGCTTCTGCTGAAAGATTCCTGATGCTTCCATATGCACTTGAAGTTGTATGGCAGCTACTTTATCTACTAGTTTAAGTAAGAACAGCGTGTTGGTAATCTGTCGCAGATTTGTTGTGTCCTTAGGGACCAGACCATGTTTCTTCAGCAGTGGGGTAACCGCCACATATTTGATTAATTGGAGGATTGTACAGTGCTTAAAAGAGGCACTGACAAATCTACATAGGTAGGGAGCAAAAATGTCATGATGTTCCAAAATAACCTTGGATGGCGAAAAGGCCGCTGGACAACTAGTGGGGTGCATGACTTTGAGCATCTCTTCGATTTCCTGAGTAGTTGTTACGGAGAAACTGAATCGATATCCCCTGGTTTTGCTCCCATGAACCAGGTATATAACTGTCAGCTGGCATGTCTGGATGTCCATCACCAGGGTTTAGCTCTACAGTGGCCGGTTTCGACCTGTAAAGTTCTTCCCTAATCTTGTTCTGGGCAAGTAGCAGCTTGTCTGAAAATGCTTTTTGGACTATTTCACAGTCTTCCTTAGAAGGGTTTATATTCTGAGTACGAACTCTAGGTTTGTCCCAGAATTTAAATAATTTGAAGAGTTCCTTAGTTTGGTCGCCTGCCTTTTTGATTTGATCATTGTTCATATTATTTATGTATTATTTATCTGCTTCTCCTTTGCTCCGCACTTTCCACTTTTCCCCCATTCCATGCACATTCCCCCTCCCACTCTCCCATGCACTTGCGCGTTCTCAAAGTCACTGGGCCTGGTAAGATTGCTGTTTTGTGCTCCCCTGTTCCCCTCCCTTGCCTCGCTCTGAAATACTGGTACATGCTCACTAGAAATAAAATATCAATAGCAATTATTGTGGTTACATTTTGCTTCAATTATCCTTTCTTTATGCTCTTTCATTTTGCATTTCCATGCTGCTTTATTTATTTGCTTTTGGTCTTTAAGCCAGGCATGCTCTGCTTGCCTTTTTCCACCGTTTAACTGTGCTAGTTTCGGGGAGAACCATTTTGGTGGTTGGGTGCGTCCTTCACACTTCTCAATTTGGTTGAGGCGAGTCTGCCAAGTAACAGTCATAGGTCTGTTGTAATTCTATATGAGGATGTCGGGTGGTCTAAACCTTTTGGTTTAATCATCAGAGCATCCATACACACTGCCAAATCTGCAGCTGTGACGGCTCGGTAGTTCCTACCTAGCACCTTACAAGGTGGTTCATGTTGGTGCTTTAACGGGGAGGGGAGTTGCATCTGACACATGATGGAGAAATGATCCGACCGCACACAAGGGGTGGTTGTCACCTCTGTTAAGTGAGATGTTATCACTGGTCACCCAATCTAGGATGTTTCCTTTTGTATGCGTGGGTTCAGAGTTGTAAATAGCGATGTTCTCATTATTTAACAGTCTCCCAATTCCAGAGCTTTATCATCTTTGGGATCCGCTCTCAAGAGGTTTAAATCTCCCAAGAGAATCATTAGGTTTTTGCATGGGGGATAACAGACTGATAAGGTCTTCATTAAACTTAGTAGATTCTCCATGAGGCTTTTAGAGCACTAAAAAATGAATACTAAAATTGTGATTGGGAATAACCTTGGTATGGAGTACATCACCCTTCACATTCCATTTTGACCTTGTACATCTTTTTGCATATAATGGCAACTCCACCGCCAGGACCATCGTCAAGATGTTTATCAAAAAAGACTTAGTCAGGAGGGGTCACTTTCTTGATAACGGGACCATGTGCTTCCGAGAGCCATGTTTTGGTAATGCACACTATGTCCACGTCATGCTCCAAAATGAAGTTGTGGATGTCTAAAGTATGTCTCACTAGGGACCTGGTGTTAAGCAGGGCAAGATTCAGGTGTGTGACGGAGAGCGGCTCTGTAGGGAGTTTCTTCCCATGTAGTACACCCTGCTCCATAAGAGGGGTGTTCTTGTGGGAATTCGAGATTCATTTGGGAGAGTAATGAGTGGGGCGGGGGGATCGTCTGCACCAACACTTGTCTGCCTTAAAGGGATATGTGCCTCATTTTCCCGAGCCTTGGAGCTTCTCCTCTCGTGGGCATTATTCACAACCTCACGGAGTGAGGATCTCGGTATTAGCCTGATGCGACCCATGCTTATTTCCCGTGTCAGGGGCATGCTGTATTGAGTGTCGTTTCTTCCAAATAGGACCCTACCTCCATAAACAACACTGCCTCAGTCATTTGAGTCGGCTGGGATCCCTCCCCGTGGGTCTTAACTACCTGAGACTACGAGGAAGCCCTGCCAGTAGGATTCATTATTAAGGTGGGACTAGGTTTCGCTGCAGTATCTGTTTGTGAATAATGTGTTATTATCTGGTTGCCACCACCCACTATCTGATAGTCTGTCGCTAGCCGGTATGTCTAGGGATTTGAGGCTTAATTTATTTCTGGCTGTAGCAATTGCCTCAAGGACCTCAACGATTCCCATGGTCCTGAGGTCAGAGCAACTTGCAGCACTGCCGCACATCCCGGACCGCCACAGACTGGCTAGTCCAGTTTGCATTGGCGCGTTCGCTCCAGGGGATGAAAAAAATAAACTCTGCGAAGGACTACAATCCTGCCAGGAAATGCAGTTCTCAGAGACGCATGCGTGCAGAGCAAAGCTGCTCGGTTTTAACTTGCGCGTCAGGAGCAGCAGTCAACTCAATTAAAATGTAATGATAAAATCAATGCAATACAAAGCAAAAAACTTTTAAAAGGCAACGGGTGGCGAAGTACTACGGTCACGACAAGGGCTAAAACAATTAGAATGATTAATTTAAAGGAAAAGGGCAGCTAAAACAGTAATGCAACCTCACTTCACAATTAAGGACCATCTATGCTCTCTTGCTCAGGACATGTAGTATGACCGGAATCGGTGGGACTCCATAGAGCAGTGGAAAACTCCAGTCCACTATGAAGTCCTCCGCTCGGAGGAAATTCCCAACAGCTTGCACTTCCTGTTGGAGATGGATGCAAACAGATCCACTTGAGGGGTTCCCCAGAGGGCAAAAATCTCTGAACAGTCTTCAAGGCATAGCTCCCACACACAGGAGACTGAATCCTGCCTGCTTAGGGTGTCTGCCACCAAATACACCTTTCCGGCCAGATGAATTGCTGATACAGAGATTTGTCTTTTCAAATCCCAAAACCAGAGTTCCATTGCATCTGTAGACAGCGTTAGTGACCCCCCCCTACGCCAACTCAATTGTTGAGGGAGTGCATGGCCACTGTGTTGTCCGTCATGATCAGGACTATCTTCCCTGTATTGAGGGCAAGGGGCCATCAGCGCGAGTCTGATCGCCCTCACCTCAAGATTTATTTGGAGTTTTGCCTACGCTGGCGACCACAGCCCATTCTGGATATCCAGATACATATAGGGTTTGCCCTGATTCTATAAGGACAAGCACCTTTTCTATATGCTTGCGCTTGCACTAAAGAAAAAGCGCCCATTAGACATG
The DNA here is from genome assembly GCF_040938575.1 of Ambystoma mexicanum. Lineage (NCBI taxonomy): Eukaryota > Metazoa > Chordata > Amphibia > Caudata > Ambystomatidae > Ambystoma > Ambystoma mexicanum. Next base: position 455,395,384 of record NC_090932.1, read on the forward strand.
TTCTTGCTTTACTACAGTCTATCAGCATACCTCAGTGCACTTAACTTTTTGTAAATTAATTTTGTGTTTTCTTTTGCATTTAATTGTTTGTTTTTTCTATTTGCATTTATAGTCATCAGTTTACAACTATTGTGATGTTTTGATGGAATATATATATATGTGAACGACCTATACTTCTGTAAACTTTTCGCTGCAGAAGGCTTTTAGGGCTTTTGTTCCTAGAAAATGTTACTTGATTGCTCTTGTAAGCATCCCATTTTGTTTTTACCTTGATTAAACCCTGGTGAATATATTTGTTGTAATAAACTTACACCATGTACACGTTTTGTGTCTACATGTACGAATGAATGTGCATTGAACCCCTTTCCCTGTTGGGATCCTTTAGACTTTGACACAAGTTCAGAATAGTGGTGACCTTTGCAAAAATCAACTAATCCCCTTGTGTTTTGAATAATGGCATACAGCATTAGAAATATGCATTAATTATCGTCAGGCATCTACCCCTGTATGTGATATATTGTTACCTCAGCCTTAGGTTCCGTCAGTTAGGCTGCCCCTCCAGTTAATATGTCCAAGTAAGGGAAGACATGAATGCTGTCCCTTCTCAGACTGACTGCCATCAGCTCTGTGTAAACCCTCGGGCTGATGGGAGCTCGAACACCAATACTGCAAATTGGTAGCGAGTACTGCAGACCATGAATCTTGGGTACTTCCTGTGCTTGGGATGAATCGGCACATTGATGTAAGCTTCCTGAAGATCCAATGACACCAGCTAATCCTGGAGCTCCAGATTCTGGAGGATTTGCGAAAGTAACCATCTAGAATTGCTCTTTCCTGAGGAACTTGCTAATGAGCCTCATGTCCAAGATGGGGTCACAGTCCTCCGCCCTCCTTTGGGACGAAGTAGTGGAGGGAGCGCCATGCCAGATTACTCTCCGCTTGAGGAACGCGTTCTATTGTCCCTTTCGCCAGCAGGGAAAAGATGCCCCGTTGCATCAGCTGATACAGGTCTTTAGGAATCAGAGTGGAAGGGGAACAAGCAGGGGGGCATTTGAGAAGGGGCAGGCAGTAACCCAAGTAATGCCCAGTCATTCTTCATACAAAAAAGGGAGAAAGATGCCCTGGTACTTGAGGAGAGATTACTGAACGGTAATGTTCTTTCTATGGGTTCTTCTCCCACAGATTCCTCATTCGACAAATATCCCTTCCAGCTGCAACTGCTCGGGAAACTGACAGGCGGCATAGTGCATCTTGACCATCGATTCATCTTGACTCGATGTGGTGCTAGTCGTCCGGACAGGACAGTGGTCAACCTTACATAGACTACGTCACTACGCCCCGTACCTCAGTGAAAACCCCACCCCATCGCCCCATCCCCCAAAACCTCAGTCCATCTCCACCACCCCATCCCCCAGCACCTCAGGCAGTCTCCCCATCCCCAAACACATCAGTCTGTCTCCTGCCCCACTAAGTACAGCAACTGCAGAGGAAGAATCTGAAGATTCGAATGGAAATAGTCACGACTAAACCATAAAAAATGTTTTTAAAGTGGGGAACAGAACCATTAGAAGCTGTAGAGAATATCACTAAAACAGGCATGAGAAGCCCACTATCAAAATCACTCATGCCCTCCTCTAGGAGAAGGCTAGTCGTCAAGAACTGCAGGCACTTTCATAGCGGGCTGGATGGAAGGGTGATTAGTAATCTGCGGGAGAAGAATCCATAGAAAGAAGAATACTGGTAAGTCATTTCTCCTTCAATGGATTGCCTTCTCCCGCAGATGTCAGATAGAACCCCAAAGCAGCACCTAGTGCGGAGGCAGGATGAAAGTCCCTACACCAGAAAATTCTGCAGAAACGCCCTTCCAAAGCGAGCATCAGCGCCAGGTGACGTCCAGGCAGTAATGATTGGTGAAGGTGTGCAGTGACCATGTCGCTGCCTGGCAGATGTCCCTCACCGTTATGCTCCTATACAGTGCTGTAGATGCAGCCATGCCCGCCTATAGTCCTTTCAATGTATTCTTTTTAAAGATACAGAGGGCTATCCACCCGAAAATGGTCTGTTTAGATACATCGAAAACCCTTTCGAGACAGGGAAAACGCCACAAACCGCTGGTCATTGCTCCTTAACTCCACTGTCCTTGCTACATAAAAATTTAGGGCCCTCTTGCGGTCCAACCTGTGCAACCGCTCCTCTTCCTTAGAAGGGTGTGGAGGTGGACAGAAGACCAGGCAGGTCTACGCACTGGCACACATCTACAAAACTACCATGGGCAAGGAGCCTGGCCACACTTTAATCAACACCTGCTCCGGACAAAGGGTGGTTTGCAGGACAACAGAAGGCAGTGTTTAGCGTGAGCAACCTAATGGGACAAGAGTGCATGGGCTCAAAGGAAGTGACCATCAAAGCAAGGGCCAGATGACCAAGGTGAGGGGATAGCTCAGGGGCAATGTGTTGGTTTTGGAAGCAAGACAACGCCACGCAACACAGGTTTAAACCCGATCCCACGCTTAGAAAGCAATCGCTGGTATTATGCGCGTTATAAAAAACAATTATTTGTACCGTCCCAGTCCGGAACCACAAGAGGAACGGGTGGAATTCTATTTACAAAGCGTTTACGGAATCTGGCCATAACCGGAATCTTAAGGAAAGACCCTTGGTCTAGAGATCTCTTGAAGACCGACAAAGCTGCCAATTAACCTTTGACTGCTGTAATCTGCAGGCCTGATGAGGCCAGTGATAGAAGGAACTCCATCACTGAGATGGTGGGGCAAGAGATCGGATCGATCTTGTGTTCCCTGCACCACGCCTCCAACCTTCCCAATCTGCATGCGTACAATCTTGTAGATGGTCTGTGTGTAGCCCGTCACACGTCAAGCACCTCTTCTGAGCGGTCCCAATCATACCTTATCCTCAAGAGTCACGCATGTAGCGAATGAGGTGGTTCAGGTACAGAAGCCTACCTTCCTACTGGGATAGGAGGTCCAGCCGGAAAGAGGTGGGCAGATAGTCGAACTCCAGGAGCTCAGAGTACCATGTTCTCCTCGCCAAGATGGGCGGTCAGGATCATTGTCACTTGGAACCTCCTCAGAACCTGCAGGATGACTAGATCAGGGGTAAAGCATAATGGATGTCGAAGTCTTAAACGACTAGGAATGCATCCCCCAGTGCACCTCTTGCAGGGGAAATCCCCCAAGCAAAACTGTCTGCACTTCCTGTTGGAGTCAGTCACAAACAGATCCATCGTTGGGGTACACCAGTGAGGGAAGATCTGAGAACTTCCTGGCACACTAACCATTTGTGCGAGACTGTGCTCTGCCTGCTCACGGCATCCACCAGCCGGTTCTGCGTCCCTGCCAGATGAACTGCCGAAAAACAACGATCTGGTTCTTTAACAGCAGGAACCACAGCTGCATCGCCTCTGAGCAAAAGGGAAGGGACCGTACACCACCTTACTTGTTCCGGTAGTTCATGCTCACCGTATGGTCAATCATGTCCAGGACGTGTTTCTCTTTGAGGGAAGGCACAAAATACTTCAGGGCCACGAATTCCAAAATGGCAGCTGGCAGGGAAAGGCAAGTTTCTGAGCTCTGACCCCATCATGCTGCAACATTAGCAGTATACACAAGCAAACTAAAGCAAATGCTGATGAAGTGATCAAGAGCCCCACACCAGACGTGTGAAACACCTGGGACACAGATCAACCAGGAGTGGAGGAGATGGGACGCAGCAGAGTCGGCGGTGTCCCCTGGCTGTCAGAGCAAGCGGCAAAGCCAGGGGAATCGCTCCCCATTACATACGCGCCCCCCCCCCCCCACCCCCAGAACAAACAAAAAGTCTCTGATGCATACGGGTAGGAGGAGGAGACATCGCTAAAAGATAGCAGGCCAGGGGCACACACTTGTTGCAGCGGCTGGGGTGCAGTGGTAGCGGCAACAGTGGGGACTCGCTTAAGGTCCCACCCGCGCATAGGATTAGGAGGCACCCCTTAATATATAATGAACATAAGTGGAAGCTAGGGCATGTCTACTCTACCCCCATGCTAAATGGCCACTACTGGTTAAACCACTTGGTAGCCCTGGCAGAAGGACTGGTGAAAGCGACACGCAGCTGAAGTAGCAGTAGGTGTGCAAAGCCCAGACTTGTGGAATAGGACTAGAAACAGCAAGAGCAAGAAAAAGGCCCCATGTCCATAAATAAGAGGAAGACCTCGGCAGTAGGGCAAACCTGCAACCCCCACCCCCTCTAAAACACATGCAAATCAGCATGGCCAACTCTGGGGCCAAGACGTGCATCCGCAGAACAGTGAGGGCAGAGCGCCATGACACAGAACGACAGAGCGACCTGGAGGATCTCAGCATGGCAGTTCGTAAGCAGGATTTACAGCAATGCTTCAAAGACTTGAGATCAATTTAGGGCAGACTTTCAGTCCCAATTCACAATTTTGAAGACAAAACTGAAACTGTCCATACAAGACCTGAAAGTGGATGTGGCAGAAAGGTTCTCCTGCCATCATGTCTCTGCTGGCCCAAAAAGTGAGATCGCCGGCCACCGACCTCGATACCCTGAGAACATCCTTCATGGTGCCAAAATACTGGGACCATTGACCCCTCAGTAGTCACTATAGAGAACACATTCACAACCTGGCCTCTGGCACCAGACATGCAGGCGGGCATGAGGCCTAAGAAGCAGAGGAAGGAGGCAGCTGGCAAGCTGTCATGGTTCTGGTACATCATCCTCGCAGGTTTGTATTTCTATATCAACTCTGAATCCAATGGGCGGGTGGGAAGGGAGGTGGAACAGAGTCTCTGCCACAACGAGGCAATGGGGTCTTCAATGGCCACATTGAACAGCATTGCTCTTTCCGCCGGTGGGCCTCTATCTAGAATATCAGTGAGCTTGTAGGCTGACAGAGGCTTTGCTGGGGCGCACAGACCTACCGCCTCCACCACCCTATTCATTGTTTTTCAGTACTGGGCATTGGCATGGCCAGAAGGGATGGCCTGCTGTGAGTCAAGGTCAGGCAAAGTGTCCATGCCATTGGTGTCCTGCAGACCCTTTGGCTAAAGCCATAAGGTTGGCAAATAATCGCAGCAGCCTGAACCTCCCGGCACTGACTCAAAGTCGAGATGCCCATCATCGCCGAAAATGGAGCACATTGTTTCGAAGAACGCTGAAATCGACTCAGGTCGACGGTCGGCGTTGTACTCAACTCTGTCTCCCTAACACCGGAAACACTAGGTGTAACTGGGACCTGCTTGGCCTGCTGCAAGGATGGTTGACCCGTGCCTGCAGTAGTCATTTTCATCATCTGGAGCATTTGTTTCTTAAAGGCTTCCCACTCGGCCCCGGATGAACCCGAGCAGGACTTTCGTCGATCCTCTGGAGGAGTACAAGTCATGCCATGGTCAATGACGCTTCTTTTTATGAGATGAGGAAGACCAGTGGCTCCTCAAGTGTGACCTCTTTTTAGCCTTCTTATGGCGCATGTCCTTCTCTGGGGTGGAGTCCTCAGTCTGCTGCTCTGATGTCTGGTAGGAGATTGGGCCAGTGACTTAGACGTTGACACCCCAATTTAAGCTTTGCTGCCCACTCCGGTGTCCACTTCGGATTCATCTTCTGACAAGACCCACAATTTTCGGTGACATGTTTGGTGCCAAGGAATCCCACACACATCCATTTTGGGCCACTCAGACCTTTTTGAATTACAATTGTTGCACCTCTTGAAACCAGACATCTTGCGAGTGGACATATCGGCAAGCACGTCGAAATAGGATTAGAAAACAAGCAAAAATTCCTAGTGAAAAAAAGTCCTCACGAGAGCAGCATGCCGAGTGTGCGGAAAAAAGGAAAAGCGATAAGAGGCGTATTGATGTAGTATATGTACGGCACCAACGTCGAGTCAAGATAGATCGGCGGTCGAGTCATGACGCACTACGCCCCTTGTCAAAAAGTTTTGAGCAGCTGAGGCTGGAAGGGATATATGAGGAGGAATCTGCAGGAGAAAGCAATCCATTGAATTAGGAGACAAATTACTAAGAAGGCTTTGCTGCCCCAAATTGGAGGGAATCAACAGGAGGATTGGGTTGCCTTCCCTCCCTTTTAAAGATCTTGGGAAACTTTTTTGCCTGGAGGTGGATAGGAATCTTCCTTTTTGGCTTAAGGACTCATAGTAAAGCAAAGATTTTTTCTTAGCCAAAGTGGGAGCCTGAAAGGACTGCTGATGAATGGCAGAACTAAATGACTTGGCAGCTGCCTTGGGAGGCTTGCTGCTTCGCCAAACTGTCATCGGCCTTGCAACCACAGAGCTTAGGGCCGAAATTAGAACGTACTCCATAGGCCCCTTTCCTCCTTACAGTATGGGTGGCCCTCGCTACGGACTGCAAACAGAACCTTTTTCACCAGAAAAAATCCACTTCCCTTTTAAATTTAGATGCATGTGGCCCTGGCAGCATGTAACCCCCCCTGCCCCGACTCCGCCTGCCAGCGCCACTCCTCGGTTCCCTTTGACGCGTCGACAATATTAAAATTGCCTAATGAGAATATGTTGGAGGAACATCCAGTCGAAAGAATGTTACTAGTTGGTAAGTAACTTGTTCTTCGAATGGATTGTGTCCTCCAACATATTCCTCATCTTTGACAGACTCCCAAAGCAGTATCCAATATTGGAGGAGGGACAAAAATGAAGACATATGGCAGAATATACAGCCTTTCCAAATGCAACATCCGGAACATGGGAAGTATCCAGGGAATAATGCTTAACAAACGTGTGTATGGAAGACCACGTTGCAGCATCACAGATGTTCCTAACAGGGACACCCCCCTTCAGGGCTGTCCATGTAGCCATGCCCCTGGTGGAATGAGCCTGCAAGCCCTCAGGAGGGTCTTTGTAGCATTCCAAAATCGTGAGCATGATCCAAATAGATAAGGTCTGTTTAGAAACAGCCTGGCCCAATCTGTGTCCAGTATTCCCCACAAAGAGCTGGTCGTCCACTCTGACTTTGGAAATTCTGGAAAGATAAATCCTTAATGCTCTCCTAGGATCCAACCTATGGAGCCTCTCCTCTTCCTTACTAGGATGTGGAGGAGGATAGAAGGCGGTAGCACAACCTTCTGGCTTAAATGAAATTCTGAAACTACCTTGGGTAGGAAGGTCGGACGTACTCTCAGTACAAGGGTGGCTTAGAAGAAAGTGCCTGCAACTCGCTCACTCTACGAGCAGATGTTATTGCAACCAAGAAAATGGTATTAGAGGTCAACAACACAGGAGTGCAAAAGTTCAAACGGAGCACCCATCAGAAACTAAGCCCAGGTTAAGGTCCCAGACCAGCACCTTAAAAGGCAACGGCGGGAACACATTTGTGAGTCCTTTTAGAAATTGAGTGATCAGTGGAATCTTAAAATAGGAGCATTTTTCGGATGAGCGCCTAAATATGGACAGCGCTGCTAAGTAACCTTTAATGGACCCCACCTGAAGACCCCTAATGTGCTAAAGAAAGCAAGAAAGAGAGAACCTCAGGAATTGAACTCTGTAAACGATAAACATTCTTTCCTCTGCATCAGTCACAAAACTTACGGCAACGGTACAGGGACGTTGTTTCTGCACGCCTGGCCGAAAGCAACAACTCCACTGCGTCACCTGGGAGGTCCCAATCTTTCTATCGCAACCTTTCAGAAACCATGCGTGAAGGTTGAGAGTCTTGACCTCTGGATGGAGAACCAGACCTTCCTCTTGCGAGAGAAGATCCTCTTTGGGGAAGACACACTGGGGGACAGATGGACATGTCTAGCATGTCCGGGTACCACGCTCTCCTGGCACAATCAAGATCAATGAGGATCAGGTGGGTCCCGAACCTCCTTCGAACTTGAGGAATGACGGCAATAGGAGGAAACTCATACAGAAGCGGGAATGACCAATCCATGACAAATGCATCTCCCAGAGCTCCTCTCTGAAGAAATTCCTTTGAGCAGTACCTCTCACACTTCTGGTTTGCCCCGGTCACAAATGGCTCCACCTGCGGGGTTCCCCAAATGGCAAAGACGTCTTGAAGGTCTTCCTGAGCTATCTCCCACTCGTGGAAGACTGCTCTGCCTGCTCGGAGCATCCGCCGCAGTGTTCTCATCTCCGGCGAGATGCACCGCGGCTAAGGAGATTCCTTCTTGAATTGCCCAGAACCAGAGCTGCATCGGCTCTCTGCACAGTGGTAGCAACCCTACACCACCTCTTTTGTTGAGGTAATGCATGGCAACCGTGTTGTCCGTCATTATCAGGACATTCTTCCCCCATACCAACGGCAAGAAAGCCTTCAGTGCTAGCTTGATTGTTCTCAGCTCCAAAAGATTGAAGTGTAGTTCCGATGGAGACCAAGGACCGCTGATGGCCAGATCGTTGGCGTGAGGGAAGTGTCCGTCACTAGAGTTACCTCTGGCCACGGTTGCCAAAATGGTTCTCCTTTCACGAGATTTCCTTCGCAGGCCCACAACAGAAGATACTGCGACCCGGACTGGAACCTGAAGGAGATCCACCATCTTGCCTCAGAAATGAGACCATTGTGTCCTGAGAGCCCACTGAAGGGATCTCATTCTCAGTCGGGCCTCTGGCACCAGAAAAATGCAGGATGCCATGAGGCCGAGCAACCTTAAGAATTTGAAAGCCGAAGGACTCTTGGCATGCTGAAATTTTGTGACCATCTGTAGAATGTGTTGGGCCCTCACCTTGGGTGGCGGGCACTTCCAAAGACGTGTACAACATAGCCCAGATGTATTGAAGCTGTTGGGAAGGGGTCATGTGGCTTCTTGAAATTGAGGGAGAAGCCCAGTTTATGAAGGGAGTGGCAGGTGATGTTGAGATGATCCAAGGCTTGCTCTGGAGAACGCACCCTGATCAGCCAATCCTTCAGATAGAGGTAGACTCCTAGAGTGTGACCGCTTGGACTTCTTCTCCGAGGAGAGTCCCCTCTCGACTCATCGGTCGAAAGTCCAAGAGAGCGGAATTTACAGGACTTGGACACCTTGCCTACCTTGAGTTTCCCCTTTCGTTCCCACAAGGCCTTAGCAGTCAACGACTGACACTTCGAACAGTCATCCGTATCGTGGCTCTCGCCAAGGCACCACAACAAACCCGATGCAGACCTGTGATCGACATCTTGGAGCCGCAGTCCCGACACTTTTTAAAGTCAGACTTTGGGATCGTTGGGGTAGAAGATGAAGACATAACCGATTAACTTTACAGCTACCACGAGGCGCTCAAGAGTTTCAGGAAAAAAATGTGACAGGCTACGGGTGCAATGCGTGCTACTTATAACATCCGATGACGTTACCCTCGAGAGAAGCCTTCGAGGGAAGCCTTTGAGGGACATCAACCCGACGCCATCGACGCAGGTGGCCTCTGCCGAACAAATTTCCGAAGCAGCCGAGAAGTGGACATTACATGTCAAAGATGAGGAATACTTTGGAGGACACAATCTATTCGAAGGAGATGTTCCGAGGACCAGGGTCTCGTGGGCCCCAATGGTGCTACCAGGATGAGCCAGAGCCTCAGACTCCCTGATCCTGCAGATGACCTTGGAAACCAAAGGAGTGGGGCGAAAGGTAGTTCCACAGGATCTGCAATATGTCACCCAACGAGCTCCTGCCCCAGTCATGACGCAAACTGAGGGCATCTCCTGTGGGAACTGGTGGCGAAAGAGGTCCACCTGAGGGTGGCCCCTTCTGCCGAAGAGCCCTTGGAGGAGTTCTCCGTTCAACTGCCACTCGTAGTTGGCAAGCCCCAATCTGCCGAGTCTGTCCGCCTCCAAATTGGCTTACCCAGTAAGGTGGACCGCTGACAAATGAATGTTGTTCGACAGTGCCCACTCCCAGATGTCTAGCAAAAGCCTGGTACCGCCCTGCTTGCTGATGTAGTACATGCAGGGGAAATGTGTCTTGATGGAGACCGATTTGCTGCTGATCATGTGGAGAAAGGCTTTGAGAGCAAGCCAGAGTACCAAAATTACGAGCCAGCTGATGTGCCCCCAACTGCTCCTGATGAGACCAGATTCCATGGTGACCTGCGGTAAATGCTGACGGAATGGCCTGCCTACCAGCAAGTTGGTGTCTGTACCTACCAGACTAGGTCCTGGTGGAGATGCTGTGAACCCTTCTCCTGATTCCAGGAAGCTGAGAAATTAAGCTGCAGCATGGACGTCATTTGGGTGGGTTCCAGGGGTAGCAGTTGCTACTCCTGGCTCCCTGTCTGCTACCCCTAGACCTGTCCTTGCAACCCCTCGGCTTCTGGACAAAGGCAGTTCCAAGAGCAGACATCAGTGTTGAACCAGAAAAAGGCAGCTGTAAATGCAGCTAAATGTGCCACTGTTTTTTTCACCTGGAATCTCGATCTCATTAGCTGGAGAAATAACAGGGATGCAGGAAAAACCATGAAGCCGCCATCAACAGGTTGGCAATCCATTAGTTAAGCATGCCTGAATGGTTGGGTGCATAGGTTGGGCTGTCTGTGCAGCTCATACCCAGTACTGTAGCAACAGGGAGTTCATGGGGGCTAGGTCTAGCTAGCTGGGAATGGATGAGAGCAACCTGAGGTACTCAGTGACAGCACGCCATGAACGCAAATCTCATTAGTGTTTCTCATTGTCTGCTTTGCACATACAGTGAGCCACTAGGCCTGTGATGAGGGCTGTGCCCACAGTGGCTTCTGCCACTAATCCTGCTTGGGCACTGTGTGACCAGACCCAGATCTGGATCACAGGCACAATGTAGATGAACGCAAGGTGAGATAATTTAAATGAAGTTGCCACCTGCCTTTGAAGTAAACCATATGTTGCTTCCTCAAACAAAAAATGCATATATTTGTAAGGATAGCTCAGGGGCAATACACTTGCTTTGGAACAAGAGGATGCAGTGCAACATGGGTTCAGTTCCTGTTCAAGTGCTTAGAATCTGGCGAAGGCCATCAATGTTAGGGAGAATTCTAATTCTATGGCTAATTTCCCTTACCTAGTGAGTTCCTCAGCAGCTTTGCTGGATTTCTGGAGTTTATTTTTTCCACATAGTAAGAGTGAGCTTTCCCCCCACTCTTACCTGTGTTTTTCCATGTGTATTTCATCTGTTTTTGTGATTGTGGACTCTGGAGTACACCACTTCAGCAGCCCCGCCCTTTTGTGTGTTACACAGCACCTTGAGTGCAGTGACACAGGGTTGTCGTTTTGACTTCCCACCGACTCCATTTCTGGGGCTGACTACTGTCCCCCAGAAAAGGGTAAAGTTAACATTAACTTTACATAGTCATTTAACCACAGATCCAGTACACACCCCATCTTATATGGAGTATCGGGAAGGGTTAATTCTTAGCCCTTTTTATCTGTACCTCTTGGAGCATTGTTTCGCTCTCTTAAAAATAAGACTTGGCTGGTGGCAGTTGCATCTACCCTAATTTCCCTATCGCGATTATATTACATAACATGGTATTGTTTTAGGCTATTTTAGTAGCCTCGAACTTTAAAGCCGCTAGCGCAAATACTTTTTATTTGGGCTCCGGTTGGGTTTAATCGCCATTTCTTTTTGTTAACATCCTTCTTGGGTCTTTCTTTGCGCGGCAAACCAGGTTGCCTCCTTTGTTCGCCGACAAGCCCTCCTTTGATGTCTGGGTGTCTAGGTGGGCTGAATGTGAGGGAGGGATGTAGCCACCCCCTGCACAGGGTCTCCTTGGAGACCCAAGTCGCACTTTGTATTGATTAGCTGAGGTGGTTGTCCAGGCTGGACAACCCCCCTGCTGAGTGATTGACAGCCAGGCTGTTTGAATGGGGGATTTTGCTATAAAAGGCAGGACTCTTGAGCTAGAAGGCAGAGTCGCCTCTGGAACTACAGGAACCAAAGAGAAGCAGAGAAGAAGACGGCTGCTGCAACCCAGAGTCCCGGTGAAGCCCTGCTGCAGTCCTGAGCTATCTACCCCTTCAACGACTAAGAAAATCCAGTCCGGAGTCTTCTTCCCTTGAGCCTGGTGGGATCAACCAGCTTGTCTTTTCTTCAGTTAGAGAATCCTCTCGTGGGTTGAAATCACTGCTGTGCTGTAGCGGTCCGGATAGCCATCAGAAGAGCCCTCTCCTGATTTAAAGGAGCGTACCTTTTATTCATTGTTGTCTTTCTCGCTGCTGCTGGCCTCATCCCTGGGTAGTGCAGATCGCTGCAGACGTCCTCCTTGTCCCCCCGACTGAAGCTGCAGGAACTACCAGGAACAACTGCTGTGGCACCAGCTTTTCTCCAATGGAATAAGGTACTGTGCACACTTGGTCTTTCTCTCCATCTGACCAGCCAGAATCGTGGTGAACCCTTTTCCTCCACGAAGATTTGTTCTTTCTTCCCTCCTTCTTATAACTTTTCCTTCCATCTGAAACTTTACGAACTTTTGGCATCTCGAATCTCGAACTGTTCAACGTGTGACCCTCGACAACGGAGCCTCTGCTCCATTGACACTGGCGCAGGCCTATTGACTTTATTCTGTATCGTTGAACTGATCCTCGAGTCTACGTGCCTTGAAAAAGTATTGCCTTTGATTTTTATTCACTTTTCCCTTGTTTTAAATTCTTAAGTACAAAGTTGAGTTTTAACTTCGTGAGCATTCCTATGCGCGGGTACGTGTTAGTATCTCAACAACGGTCTGTCAAATCCTAATGTACTTAGCTTGAATTTACTGGCACAAGTGGAATTGGTTGTGTGTAGAGTATTTTACGTGTGGTTTCAAATCTATAGAAGAAGTGTTTTGTAACAGATGGTTTAAAATAAATGTACTTCTATTTTTTACCTGAAACCTTGAGTCAGTGTTTGCTTGAGTCACAGTGATTGTGGTTCCTTTGTGTAATCTCTGCTACTGCTCATATACTCTTGAGATAAGCCTGGCTGCTCCGCTACTGCTACCACTTTAACATAGTAGTACAGACTTGTACCAAAGGTAAACTTGTATTACCACTTGTAGTCTTAATTGTGTGTAGTGGTCCCCAAGGGCACAGCACAGGATTCTGCCTAACAAGCATTAAGCAAGACATAATGGATCAAAGAAAATAATAAAATTGGCCTTTTCTAGGGGTGATGTCATGGAGCTGCTGCGGAGGATTACATTTTTAAAAAAAAAGAAAAAAAATGCAATTACTGTGACCTGCAACACATCCTTCCCCTTCATGTCCCATCAAACAAACTAAAGAACTGTGGGTTATTACCAAATAAGCAAAACAGAGGTGATGGCTGGAAGGTTTCAAAACATTTATAACCACTGCCACAGCTCTGGGCAACCCTCTAACCCATCGTTTTTCTGCCTTGACTTGTGTTGGTCAGTTGCCGTTTCCAATCCGTAGCCAGACACTTGCCAGGCACTGGATGTCTGCGCTTTGGGGTTTAGGCCTCTTCAAAATGTTCTGTCTGTTTACAGTTTAGTGCGAGTGACATACAATAGTCCAGGTTTTTGTGTTGGATGTCAGTTTATATTGAAAGTAATTTGGTAATATGGGCCTATACACTATTAATGCTACATATGCTGTACCATTTGGATATGAAATGTACATCATATTACAGTGATATCATAAGAATATTTTTCTTAGTGTACTGAGGAACAAAGCTATGTGATGCCACTTCCTGTTTTGTCAAGAGGTTAAAGGTCGTATGCCATCACGTCCCATGATGTCACTTGGTGTGCTCCACTACCCCTGGCATTTTGGTGAAATGACATCCCTGAGCTGTAGCCTCCTCCTCTTAAGTCTTGTATGCGGTACAGCGAGGAGACATGCTGCCATTAGTCCCAGTAGGTGCAGGTACTACTAGGCTGTGGTAACTGTTCTGAGGAAATGACTCGTAAAATCCCAGTTAGCCGCCTTGTGCTGCTTGCGCCTGTGTTGGCTTGGAGACCTTTTAGCCTAGAGCGCCTCTACTGGAAGCCCCTGATGCATCCGAAAGACCAACCCTCGTCCAATCGCTGGTGAACCTGGCTGTAGGTCTTGGGTATGGATTTAGTTAAGATAGACAAGGATTTAGCTGTCTTGGAGCTATTATTTTTCTTGTCAAGTACCTTGCCTGTTTGAGGAAGGGAGTGGGGGGGGGGGGGGGCTAAGACCTGTTCCACTCTACCAGAGCAGTTCGTGGATGCACTCCTGCACATCTGGGTTGAATTTCAGTGCCCTGAGCCAAGTCTTCCTCATATCGGTGGCAATGAATATGGCTCTGCTTGAGGTGTCAATGTGGGAAACATAAGATTCCATTATATCCTGGGCCACAATCTTGGCCTATGCCAACCCTGCCTTAAACCATGCCTGGAGGTGTGCAGGGAGCTCTGTAAGGTAGTCTGCAATCTCCCGCCACAACTTCTGATTAACAGCCACCAACATGTCATCGGTGTTGGCCTGACGCAGGTGGAGCGTGGCATTTGAGCAGATCTTTTTACCAAACGCCTCCAAGAGCTTTTCCCTCCTTGCCCAGGAGTGCTGAGGCAGATGCAGCAGAGGAAGACTGCGGTTTAGAGTACAGAGATGCTGCTGCTATAACAGGAGTGTGGCAGGGGGTGCACCGACAATAAGCGGGAGTCCCCTTCCGTCTGCCTGTATTTAGCGTCCAGGTGCTTATTGGTGGGCTGGGTGGAGTGTGGATTGACCAAGCCCTTTTTGGCTAGGGATTCCACATCCTTCTGGAGCAGTATGCCGGTTCTCGTGGACGGACAAAGCAGTACTTCAGCCAGGACCCCCGCCTCTGGTTGCTCCTCCTAGGGCTGAGGTAGGCCTAGACACTCAGCCAGACCCGCCAGCTTCTCATGGAATGCTTTAGTGAAGATTGTGTCTCAGGGTCTTCCTCCTCGTCTGTGTCTGCAGTATTGTCCTGCAGATCTGGGGCAGGAGGGGTGCCGAGCGTGGGCAGCTGTGGCGTGCTTACTGCCAGTGCCGGCGGATGCTGCAGGGGCTGAGCTGTCGTGATTGGCATGGCCATGGGAGCTAAGGGCTGGACCACAGTGGGAGCTTGGGGCTGAAACCGAGTGAGCATGTGCCCGATTACATCCCTGAAGACCGTACCCATCTGTGGTCATCTCATGAGGGCGAGTAACTTCTTAAAGAACCTATCCTCGCAAACAGAAGGTGCGCCTAATGCAGTCAGGGCTCCTGAGGGCATAGGGACCAGACCCGGAGGGTGTGGTGTCCTGGGTGGGCACCTGTCACTCCAAATTGGGGGATGCTTACCTTCCGTGTGAGGTGGAGGGATAGGACGTGGACCAGGTAACCAGCATTGTCCAATCCCATCTGCATGCGTGCTCCTCTGCCTGATCTCCGAGTGGGAAGGGCGTGGGGGTGAGCCGCCATTTTTTTTGCTCTGAGCCACATGCCTGAGGCGTGGCGATTGTTGAGTTGGGTCCGGTTTCCACCTGCACGCTGAAGAGCGAAGGTTGGGAGATTCCCTGCACCTCAAGTCGAGACCTGGTGTTAGGGAGAATGCTTATTCAATGGCTAATTTCCCTTACCTAGAGAGTCCCCCAGCAGCTTTGCTGGATTTCTGGAGTTTATTTTTTGCACTTGGTAAGAGTGAGAGCTCCCCCCCCCCCCCACTCTTACCCGTGTTTTGCCATGTGTATTTCATCTGTTTTTGTGATTGTGGACTCTGGAGTACACCACTTCAGTAGCCCCCTTCTTTTGTGCGTTACACATCACCTTCAGTGCATTAACACAGGTTGTGTTTGCTTGAGACACAGTAATTGTGGTCCCTTTGTGTTATCTCTGCTACTGCTCATATACTCTTGAGATAGGCCTGGCTTCTCCGCTACTGCTACACTTTAACATAGTAGTACAGGCTTGTACCAAAGGTGAACATGTATTACCACTTGTAGTCTTCAGGTCCCTAAGGGCACTGCACAGGATTCTGCCTAACACCTGGGAGGCGGAGTCCCCTGGGCCATGGTGCCGAAAGTGCTGCGTACAGGTGCCCCCTCGGAAATGGATCCGAAAATAGGGCAAAGCCCCTCGGGTCTGGGCCCGGTAATAGAGCCTTGCAGCCCCTCAGCGGTAGGACCAGTAGGATCTTTTGAGTGCTTGACCCAGTAGCTGAAGGAGCCTCTGTCTTCTTGCTGGTTTTAGGACCTGAATGGTCCCTCCCGCTTGGTCGCTTCCCGGGAAGGAGTCACTCTTACGGGGTGTAGCTGAGAACAGAGCAGCTACCTTGGGCCTGGTCTCTCTCTTCACGTATGCTTTGACGTCCTCTGGAGGTGATCTTTCGAAGCGCTCTTTCCACCTGGCCAACCGATTCTTCGGAGCGTGCGTGGTCAGGGCGTCGCACGTGGTACAGCTGTCCCAGCCATGGTTCGGGCCAAGGCACCAGAGGCAGTGTGCTTGGTGGTCGGACATACGGAAGGGACTCTCGCAGGCTGGACGCAGGCTGAAACACGCCGTAGTCATGCGACAGGGAGGATCGAGGCACCAGAGGACAGCACAGTACTTGCCAATTAGAAAAGAAAAAGGGAAAATGAGAATAACTTCTTTCTGGGAAGAGCACATGTAATTACAATGCCGGAGGCCTAACCGAGGAGGGCTGGTGAAAGCGGTCTGTTCCCGTAGATGCGGAAAAGAGGACTGAGTGCCACCGGTGGGCAGAGTCAGGGGAGGGCATTCTCTCAGGGCCACGCCCCTGTGCACATCTAAATTTAAAAGGGATAAGGATTTATTTCTTTGTGGTAAAAATGTTTAGTTTACTGTCGCTAGCAAAGCACGCCCATACAGGATGGTGGAAAGGGGATGGGACATAGGAGGAAGGCTTATCCAACAGTCTAGCCGGGAAATCTGGTGCAAAACCAGACATCCTAAGCCATGAGAAACGTCTCAAAACTGAGCTGATGACCATTACTCTCCCCAGTCCAAACCACAATGTAAGGCCTGGTACATTGCCCAATATAATAAAAGATGGAAGAGATGCAAACACATCCCCAACCCCCACCCGCCTCAGGTATTTCCTCAGCGGTTTGGTTCAATAACGGACCATAAAGTAAGTGTGTATTTGGCCAAATCCGCAGGAGGAATAAACTGCCTGAAGGGCCATGCTCACTGAAGCAACATTTTTCTAAACATCGGCGTCACTATCGTTCATATCCAGCAGCAAGGATAAGCAGCTGACCTGGCACCAGATTTGACGGCCTGGTCCACAAGGCTCTCTGGGCTACGGTGCTTGGCTAAGAAGTCTGTCTGAATAAGCAGGCATATACTTCTTGGACAAGTCCCCCTTAACTGTTGGCACTGAGCAAGGCTTCTGCCAAAGCTCTGTAAGGGGGTCCGTCAAGGCTGCACGAAAAGCAAGGATAGGATCCTTCTTTAGACCTTTTTCCAGGATGTCAGTAAGATCATAATTTGCCCTGGTAGAGGGTCTCCACCCTAGAGTCTCCAAGACGTTGCTCATGACGGCTCTATAAGCTGCAGGAGGGTCAAAAGGGTCAGGGGAGGTGTCGAATCCACTGTCCCACCTTGGAGATCCGCTGCCAGATTGTCAAGCATGACATCACCAAAGAAAAATTCCTCAAGTGTTAGATTGTCTCATGGGTTCAAGACCAAAAGGGAACTCATCCCAAACATCAAATATCCTTTTGAACAAAGACAAAGTCACTCCTCGACCTAGACCCGGAACGCAGCAACAATGGGTTCAATTTCGATGCCAATGAGCCTCTAGAGAAGGAAGAAGTAGCAGCTTTGAAACCAGTCAAGGTGGTAGTCTTCGGCTATGAGGAGTTAGCGGGTCTAACTGACGTCGTGTTCTGGCCTTCCGGTGCACTGGAAGAGTCCTAGTCCATCGAAGGGTTTGAGTCACTGCCAGCTTCACTTCGGCTCCGACCCTATTTTGGCCATACACTCAGAGGTCGTCGAAGGGGTCTTGTTTTCAAAAGCATCCAGCAGTTTTTCTGAACTGTTCACACTTCTCCGTGGGGTTGGATTTAAATGGAAACCGTATCAGTTTATCTAGAGAGTAGTTCGATGAAGTCTCTCATTCTTACTTTATGTTCAAAGAAAACAAAGTTCAGTTATGAAAATCACTCAGGATTGAGACCTCCTATGTTTGAGTCTTTCTCTTCTCTGAAGGCTGGTCGATAACCTCTTTCGGTACTCCGAGAACTGGAGGTAGATTGTCTAAGTTTTGAATTAGAGCAACTCTCCTTCAGCATCATGGACTGACATGAACCGCAGTCTGCCATCTCACGATTGATGCCGATACACCACAAGCAGAAGACTTGGTAAAACATATTAAAGGAAGCAGTGGCCAAAATTCAATTGATTCATTTGTTGCCAATATCAATCAGCAACTTTTTCACATGTATGACTAACATTACATGAGCATATAACAATATTTACTGTGGGAAATAAGGTCACAAACTCATACACTAGTTATAATGTGAACAGCAACCAAAAATTGATGATTCAGTGCTCTGTTAAAGACCAACAATATCCAGGTCTATACAACATGAAGTACTTTAATTTAAGATTGGGCCACTACCAAAGTAGTACCTTGGAAAAAGAATTAAAGTGCTACCCGGTTGTTACTGTAAAATCAGACAGGTTGCTGCATATATGCACACCAATGAATAATGAAAGTTCCACTATTTAGTAGAAAAATATGCAGATTATTAAAGCATTTCAGAATGACACAAATGCTGGTAATTCTAAAGAAACAACTGCTATTTAGTGAGGTGAGGAACAAACACTTGCGATCTAGCACACTAATTACGTTCAAGCAAGCCGGTGACAAGACATGTCAAGCGACTAAGGACATCCTCAGAGCTGTGATGAATTTCAAACAAACAAGTTTATGAGGAAAGATTAAATGCGTGTTCAAGTGTCAATAGCAATTCGATGCACCGAGCTCCAGCTACAATTTCAATGTGTTAAAGTGCAGGCAAAGAAAATATAGCAAATTGCAGATAATCCTCATTAATGCACTCTGACATCTTTGTCATCAGAATAATTTTACCCTATCATTTTTTTCAAAACATGTATGCCAAATGTATACACACGGCTTAGCATGACAAGAGAAGGAGCAGCATGGGCGTAATTTTAGGGGGTGACAGGGGTGTTTGCCCCCCCCCCCCCCAACTTTGCCACACCAGTTTGTCCCCATTCATTTGGCTGGGGCACCTTTTCTTCAGGTCATGTCCACCCCCTCACCCCCACATTTTCAGCAAAGTTACTACACTGAGGAGCAGCAAATGAGAAACTCGTGGCTGCTGGTATCAGACGAAACTGGGGTTTTTATAGGGCACTGAATTGTAAATGTTTAGGCTCACCTGTTTTCAGTACGAATTTTAAGACTTAGGAAGAGAAAAGAAAGATGTTCAGGTGGCTTCACTGCGTTAACACATTTGCAACTTTGATGGGGCAATTAAATGTCAGAATGTCAAGACCTTGCAGGTAATATAAGTAAACATGACATGCGCAATATGCAAAAGAAGAAGCACATCTATGTTATTTAAAATAAAAGTCAAGATATAAAGTATTACCTTGGAAGGGGAGCCTTCAGTGAATTTCACAAGCTGCCAGAGGATAGAATAATGTGAACACTGCAGCGCTTGGACAACTATCTAAAATACACAAGAACAGGGAAGTCCGGTAATTAGAAGAACTTGTATCAGACTGCGAAACTCCCCCCTGCCCTCCCACCCGGAACATTTTGTGAAACATGAAGATTTATCAACAGGTAGCCAATTCAACCATAGAGGAATTTGGTGTACCAACACAATTACATGCCTGTTAACCCCAGGTCGATATTTATTTTCTTGCATGCAATACATTTGGAAGCAAAATACCAAGTCGTGCAGCGTGAAAGCCAAGGGACTCAACAGGCAATACTAACAGTTTGAGTTTTCTAACTTAATCGCAAACAAGTGAAGGGATTTCTCAACTTGGTTCTGTAGGGCTTTGGCCCTCAAGTCATTTCCTTTTAAGTCAGGGTAGTTCACCTTGTCTGGTTCAAGCAATCACAAGGTTTTTTTAAATGCCCCAAGCACTTGTCTTGGCGGCTTTGTCAGGCCATCACGTTGGTCCTCAGAACAAAGTTGTAACGTGTCAAGCGTAAAGACTGGAGGGGGTATCTGTATTTCTGCCCTCTAGATGTCAGAGTAGAGGCACAGAGCACCCCAGCCAAGGTTTTCTATATGATACCTAGGACGAGCAACCAAGGCTTAAGCTCTCAGGAGGTGATGCAGGCTGGTTCTTAACTACAGTGAGTCCCCAAGCCCCCCACAAAGGAAGGTCCGCACACTATGTTACGTGCCAACACATTTCTTTATATCAAAATAAGGTTCATAGATATATATACTCGTAAGGAAAATGAAGCTGAAGGTGTTCTTTAATGAATTGGAAATGCATGAAGGAGAAAGGGAGGAAGAAGTACTGAAAGAATTCAGAGGGAAGAGTGGTTTTATTCCACCCATCAGTGTGCCTTCAATTAACATCTTCCAAAAACAAACTATTAAGGACCTTGAAAAGATCAACTTTAAATCTAGAGGAGGAATTAATATGAAACCACATGAATGGGAGGTGATAAGAAAAACTGTTCAGTGATGAGGAACTGACCATAAGAAGTGCATACAAAGGAGGAGCGTTGGTACTTTTGAACACCACAGATGATGCTGAATGTATGAGACAGATGAATGATCCAAATACATATGCAAGAATAGATAAAGACCCCACAGCTGAAATAAAACAGAATTTAGAAGAGCTACTTACTAAGGCAGAAGAACTCAGTTGGATTAACCATCACACTAAAAGGTTTGACGAATAATTTTCCAAAAATTCCTCATTTTTACAGATTACCCAAAGTGCATAAAGACCTTACAAATCCTCCTGGCAGACCCATCGTCGCAGGCACGAACAGCATTTTACAACCCTTGGGAGTTTACATTGACTATTTGTTTACAACCATTAATACAGAAAACCATTACGTATGTTAAAGACACCACACATTTCTTTAAGTATTTGAAGGAGACAACTCGCACCTAATCTGACATATTGTTTACAATAGACGTAAAAAGTCTTTATACTTCAATCCCACATGACCAGGGAAGAGCAGCAGTTGAATGGCTATTATTACAAGAAGGGGACATCCCGGCTCAGAAAGAATTTAGCATGAGTATTAGAATTTATCAGTGAAAACCCATACTTTCAATACAAGGAACATTTCTTCTTGCAGACAGCAGGTACGTCCATGGGTGCCATAATGGCACCGTCATATGCCAATGCATTCATGCATAAATTTGAAATAGACCATGTGTTGAAAAATGAAAGACGGAAAAGGAAGATCGGCCTATGGATCCGATATATAGTGACTTTTTTGGGATTTGGCATGGTACTGAAGACGAACTGAATGAATTTTTGGAATATCTCAATAACATTGATCACCGCAAACAGTTTACATTCGAAAGCTCCACGGAAACGATACATTTCCTGGATGTCAAGATCACTAAAGAACATACAGGCTACAGAACCAACATATACCAAAAACCAACTGATAGGAATAATATATCTTACATAAGCTGAGTTTCCACCAGCCAAGTTTGATAAAGAATCTCCCATATAGCCAAATGCTGAGAGTTAAAAGAATAGTCAGTGACCCAGAGGATTATGAAGAATCAATAGACAGGATGGGAACAAAATTCCTCAATCGAGGTTATGGTAGATCAGAAATTGTAGAAGCAGAAGAGACACTCAAGGAAAAAGGACGGGAAGAATTGCTGAAACCCAAACATAAGGCAGACGAAGGACCCTCGATTGTGTTCGTGTCCAAATATTCAAAACAGAGCAAACTAATTAAAAATGTAATTTAAAAAAACTGGAACATATTAGCCTTGGATGAACGAGTAGAACCTTTGTTTAAAGAACTCCCAACCTTTGCCTATAAGAGGAGTCAGAATTTGAAAGACAAGTTGGTTAAAACAAGGAACTTGAAGAAGAAAAAGGACACACAAAACCGGGACATTCCCATGTTTGAACTGTTCTAATTGTGGATACATTCTGAAAGGAAACAGTGAACCATCCGCATACTGGAGAAAAAAAATCAAAGTAAGACATTTTGGGACATGCGACTAAGTGAATACAGTTTACTCTGTAAAATGCCCATGTGGGCTGTATTATGTGGGACAATCAACAAGAGCTGCTAAAATGAGATGGAACGAGCACCGTTCGTGCATACAAACACACAACAAAGCTTCGACAGTGGCACGTCATTGGGACTCAAGAAGCATAATTTGTCCCAGATAAAATTCCAAATCCTGGAAGTGGTGCAAAAAAGAAAGCCACACATGAATCTACAACAAAGACTTGATCAGAGGGAATCGTTGTGCATTGATAAATTGGGAACTCTGACCCCAAAGGGGTTGAACGAGGAGATCAACTTTGGTTGTTTTCTTTAATCAATATATATAATGAATGCAGTGTTAATATTCTTTTTTTTTTTTTAAAGTGAAAGTCTTTTGAGGGATGTGTTTTCTTTGCTCTCTAGGGGTGATGGACGTTGTGAACCTATAGGTTGAATATCAGCGAGCAATTCTGTATAATATGTTAATTGAAGACGTATACGGTTACCTAAAGATTTCAATTTCAATTTGATGCTATAATGAAGAACACAAGGCCCTGACATTAAGGGTACAGTTCCATTTAAGAGTAACGTGTTGTAATATGACCCTTTGCAATGTACGGCAGGCACGGGCAGGCTTACATGAAGCAGACTGACATTCACTCCTAGCAAGCAGTAACTTGCAGTATTCACATAGAAGGTCTCTGCCCGCCTACATATGAGGGTGAGACTGGAGGCACGTCTTGTTCGTTCAGTTAGGGACGGCGTATTGGCCGTGATAACCATTGAGGCTCGTTCACAGTTTCCCACTAGTTTTGATTGAAGGCATCAATGAGTAATATATTGATATGCACATCAACATGTGTTGTAATTTGACCCTTTGAAATGTACGGCAGGCACGGACAGACTTGCATGCAGCGGTCTGACATTTACCCATAACAAGCAATAACTTGTAGTAATCACATAGAAGGTCACCACCCCGCCAATGTAAATGGGTGAGACTAGAGGCAAGTCTTGTTCGTCCAGTTATGGACAGCGAAATGGCTGCGAGAACCATTGAGGTTCCTTGATACATTCTCCGACTAGTTTAGATTGAAGGCATCAATGAGCAATATACTGAATTGCACACTATATGGAATCACACCATCACGCCAACACAGGCGGTTACCATGGAGGTCCTATGTCCCGCCCCTCCGTTCGAGAGGTGGGACTGGAGGCACGCCCGCCTCATCCAATCATAGACGACGGGCGGTGCCACGAACTCCAAGGTATCGGCATTAGGAAGACTTGCACGGCTACGCGCGTAAGCGACCCAATTTGCGAGCAGATCGTAAAACAGCAGCGTGAAGGTAAAACGCGCTGCCATGACAGGGCAATCTGTTCGAATTGGGTAAGGTTACTAGGGAGCTGTGTAAGGCTTATTCCTCTCTTCTGACAGGGACACTCTACTTACGTGTACACATACACGAGGCGTTTATGATTGAGGAGGAACGGCTAAGGTAAAGATGCACAATTACAATCACAATACGTGCACTGAAATGAAGCATTGCTTATGTTGCTAGGGTCACTAATGCATACATTGTAATTTTTGTTTTTAATCTAACTACATGATGGGACTAATCTACCTATGGGTATGTACATTTATACTCTATATATATTTTTGATATGAATTGTGTCAAAATTTAGCCCTGAAGATGGTGCTAGGCACCGAAATGCATTGGCAGAAGCCGTGTTGATCTGCAGAGGAATTGTGAATTCACCAAATTATTGTGTGATTTAAACACAACCAAAACAGTAAAGATTTGAGAAAAGAAAAAAAGTGGCTACAATTGCTTGTTTTGAACAGATTACCAAATCAAACAAACCGATTAATAACAAACCTAAAGGAATGAAGTTATCTTCCTAATACGAAGCAACAGTGAGCACTGGGCATTAAGGGGTGGTTTCCTCTCTGTTTTTTTTAACCGTCATAGATATATATACCCAATTAATAACACTTTGTACTCTCGTAATTCTATTATGGCAAATATATACAATGTCTATGTGGTAGCACACTTCACTTTAGAGTCCTTTAAAATGCATCAACTGAATTCCAAGATGACTGCCGTTAGGAGAGCACCGTAATCTATGCTCTCCCCAACCTCGGGACCGGGCAAGCTGAATTCTTGAACCTCAAAAGCCCTCCCCGGGCACATCACCACTCATGAAATCAAGCTAAACAGGAGGGGATCCTGTATCTCCTTCCAGCAGAAAAGGCTGGCTTGAGATGCAGTGCACCAGCGGAAGCCGGGATATACCACCAGAGGCAGACCCCACCAAAGAACAAAGAAGGCGGCAAGGATGGACCGTACTTTGCGGCGCACTCTACATTGGAACACCTGGCCCTCCCGGAAGAACTGTAACGCTCGCCTGATTCCCACGGAGGCGCAGGTCTGGCTTCGAGTGCTGATGCTTCTTCAATGGTGAAGCGCAGGACTCTGAAGATGGACAGGAAGGGCCACTCTACTCTGGCTTCTCCGGCTCGCAGGAATATTCCCCTGTGCGTGAAAAGGGAGTATTACCTACTGACTGAGTTATGCTCAAGCCTCCCACTCTCTTCCAACCCTCCACGATACCCTTCCACGATTCCCCGTGAAGTCTCACCTTAGGGTCAGGAAGGATGAGCTCTCCATCCTGCTTCTGATGCAGGGGCGAGTTGAAACCCAGTTACTTCACTGGATTGAGGATTATGGGAGTTCAGGTAAGCTTGACTATTCAGGTAAGGCTCTGTAAAAGTTCTGTTGCAAGTTCAAAAGTCCAAGCTTAATAATAATGTTCATTATCTTTTTCCCCTTAGGGGCCGGGGTTCGGAATGCCGGAGATATGGCGCCGACCCGAAGTGATACGTGCAGTTCCAGTAAATGACAGGTAAGTCCTGGATGAGCGCTCGGGTAATGTCTTTGCATTCGCTCATTCAATGTCTGTCTTTTTTCCCCATAGGGGCCGGGGTCCGGATGCCTGGAAGCGGCAAGACCCGAAATGAAATGGGAATGACCCAACTGGTAAGACTTAGAAGGAAACTGAGCTTTTCCTATTCCCTTCCTTCTCTCACCTTGTTCTTGTCTTTCTCTCTAGGTTCTGGGAAGTGGCTGTGGATCCGGATGATTGCTGCTGAAGATGGTGGCGTCCAGGAAAGGTGAGTGAAATGCAGCGCTGCAGCGATCGTAGCAAAATGCTTTTAAAATGTCTTCCTTTTCAGGATCGTCGGTGTGATGCTTCTGTGGTGCTGATTTAGCAGGTAAGGTCTTTTGTCTCCCTTTGCAGGTGACCCAGGATACTGACAGGCGTGGCTGAGGTCCAGATGCAGGAGCTGACACGGTGAGCGTCCAGCTGCGAGGAGCAGAACAACGCGAAGCGTGAGTTGCTGATCGGGTGTGGATTAAATAGCTTTGGAAGAAGTTCCAAGTGTGTATCCTTCCTCCGATCAGGTATGTATCCTTCCCCGACCACACCCGGGTGGAAAGTAATCCCACAGGTAAAGTAGTTCCATTCAGGCCTCAAGAGGGCCTGGATGTGGCAGCATGGTCTGCATCAGGTAAGTGCACATTAAAACACTTGAACACATGTCTAGCTTTATGAGCCTGGCGCCTAAGGCGCCAGGACAGGGGTCCAACATGAGCCTGGCGCCTAAGGCGCCAGGACTGCGTCCAAAGGGCCCCAGCTTGGGCCCGCTGGCACTCCCCTGGGGGAAATGATGCCTGCCTCTGGGGTTGCTGGGTCGGACCTGGCTCCTTGGAGGTAGGCATCATGACAGAACTACCCCAAGCGCATGGAGGAGCAGTCTTGGAACCCGTACAGGTGGGGGCTAACACAGTGGTGTCCGGCGCTGCAAGCCGGCAGCCAAGATTTGATTATGTGCCCCCCCACCAACAGCAAGGAGCAGTACGAGGCATCCTGGACATAGTAGGTGGGGGGGTGGAATATAAAAGGCCTCCGACACCAACGGAGAGGGGGTGAACCTCCCAACAGCAACAAAAAATACCTAATAAGCTCTCAGTTGGAACCGAAGGCTGCGCAGCAAAACCCACCTCATATGTTCCATACTTGTTTACGGCAGATCAGAGAGTTTACCGGCACTGATACTCTCTATACAACCCCAGTCAACAGGACACCTTTAGGCCTATTACATCAAGGGGTCACTGAACAGATGAACCCCTCCCGCATACTCTACAATGGGGAAAAGTACGCCCCAAAGGAGGCATAGGGGAGGAAGGGCAACGACCGGAGGAGGGTCAGCATGCCCAAAAGCAGAGGGAAGGATCCACCACCCCCATTGAAAGGGGCTAGGAAACCCCAAGAAGGTAATCTACAAAAGATGTGGGGCAAGGACTGGACCCCCCCCCCCTCCAAGGTGGGCAGGAGAGCCATGAAAGATGGACCATGAGGGCCCTCATCATCACCAGGAACAAGAGCTAATGGTTTCCCGCTCACTCTTAAAACAATACTTTAATGACTTTGGGGATAAAATTGGGGATAAAGTCCAGAAACTAATGGAAATGATGAGATCGGAAAAATCGCCTTGCATGACATTAAAAGGGATGCGAGTAAGATGGAAGAGGAAATTGATATAAAGGAGAGATTGATTCAAGGACTCTCAGACGATTAAAGGACGACGGAAACCTTAGTGGAACAGTTGGATAATTCGACCCACAAAAACAAAAGGTGATAGCTGGAAGGTTTAACCACTGGCGTTGCTCTGGGCAACCCTCCAGACCATCGTTCTTCACCTGCCAAGACATTACAGAAGGGGAAACCTGGAAATGCAGGCAGAGGACCTAGAAAACAGGTCCAGACGAGGGGGGGGGGCGCTGTCGCGCACATCTAAGATGGCCGCCTAGGTGGAGAGCTCCGGCTCGATCGAAATCCTTTCATCTATAAATCCTTCCAGTTCTGAATTGGCAGACGTACGTTTGCAGAATACCACGGGGGAAGGTTTGTAGAAGACACCCTGTTAAAACGGAGCGTGTGGACCCCGGGCCAACGGAGATATCCGCAGGCGCAACTGCAGCGGCCGTAGTGCTACGGAGTACCCACCCGTGAGTTCCAGGCCACTTCCACTCGAGCCCAGGGCTCGCAATGGCGGGTCGGCCAGGTGGGGGAGGGGCAGCCCGCCAATACACAAGCGCTGCCGGAGGGCGGCGCTGCTTTGCTTTCTCTTCCCGCCTGTACGAAGACAAGTACTCAGACTTTCTTGTACCAGGATCCGTGCGAAAATATCCTGCCAAGTGCTCGAGGGTGCGCTGCAATGGCAAAGTGTTCCCCCTCTGATCCGGATTCCCCCCCCACGGCTAAGTCCAGCTAGGACTTTGCTGTTGAACGGTACACCATGCCCCCGGCAGACGAATACTGCGGAAGTCTCGCAAATACAACCCTGGGGGTGAGAGTGCGCATCGGGGGTGAGACTGAACCTATCCCCACGCTGGTGTTGCAGTTCGCCCGAGCTTGGATGCGGGGCACGGGCTGTTCTGACACCATACAGCCTAACCTGATACTGGTCGCCAGCAGCACACATAAATGTGGGAACACAGCCCATCCCAAAAGTGACATCGCCTAATGGGCCACACTGAAGAAAGCTGCAGGGGGAAGAAAGACCGGCCCAATGGATTCCTTTACCAGCTCCCAACCACAGGAGGCATCTGCAGGGGCGACACAAACATCCGAAAATTGAGACGCAGACCCTTTGGACCGCTTGGCAACAATTGTGCAAAATGTGTTCCTGGCTGTCAAAGTCAAGTTGGACGATATAGTGGCGACGATCGGGTCCATGAAGGCCCGGGTGGAAAAGGAAAGCGCACGCATTTCGGAAGGCAGAGAATAGAATAAGCTTGAATGAAGATGTGATTTCTCAACATGGCCGAGACATAGCCCTGCTTCAGACCGAACTGCGCAAAACCCAGGGCAAGTGTGAGGATCTCGAATCTAGGTCCCGCAGAAACAACATTCGTATTGTTGGGGTCTCAGAATCGTTTGGCAAGGGCTCCATGGAAAGGCAGGTGGAAGAACTACTGAAATCGGTGCTGGGAGCGGAATCACTTTCGAACCACTTCCTCGTCGAGAGAGCTCACCGCACGCTTGCACCCCCTCCGAAGCCGGGAGCTCTACCCCGCACCATCATTGCGCGCCTTCTAAACTACAGGGATAGGGACACAATAGTCTATCCAGAGAAAAAGGAACAATACATTTTGAGGAGAACAGAATTCATATATATATCCTGACTTATCCGCGACCTTACAAGCGCAGCACAGGTCCTATGAAATGGTTAAACAACTGCGGCTCCGTGGTTTCCCTTATGCTTTAGTTTTCCCGGCGAAAATGAGAATTCAGCACGGAGGGAGAGCCCACTTCTTTGAAAACCCGTCCGAGGCCATGGCGTATGTGGAGGTCACCATTCTGCTGCCCCGCAGAGACCGAATGAGGGATCAAAATGCGAGACCCAATCCTGGCGAGGACTTAACTGATTTGGCGGGCAGATGAGTCTGCGCCTTCCCTGCAGTGACTCTGTTTTCATAAGTCAGCACAACTGAACTGGAACACGATCCATTGTTGTCGGGCTGTGGAGCCTCCTCTGTGGGTGTCCAGCTGGCAACATTAGCCGACCCTATGGAAAGGTTCACAAGCTCAGTTAAAAAGCCCATCGGGCAAGTTCTGAGTGTTAATGGGCAGCATTGTCAAGTTGGGGGAGATGTGGGTGGGGGGGCCAGGAAACCAGGTAATAGTTCGCTATGCTGAGCTATCGGCAATGTTGGGGAAGGGGGATAGTTGCACTTTTAAGTTTGGGTTGAAGAATATGTGGTCTCGAGGTTGCGATTTCTGCTCCCGTAATGTGAATATTGGGAAAGTTGGATGACATGGCGGGTACTAATACATATGGCAATAACGGTACAGGGGGCTGAAAACATTATTGTCCTGGAATGTAAGAGGATTGAACAACCCAATGAAGGCCAGGAAGGTTGGCAATTATGTTGCTAGACATCACCCTCAAGTCATGATGCTGCAAGAAACACATGCAATGGGTGCAGTGAACGAGAATGTAATGCCCAAATGGGGGAAGACAGTATTATACTAATTACTCATCTCAGTCCAGGGGGGTTATCTCTCATACATCCCTCCCTGGGGTTCTGGGTAGTGGGCCACAAGGTGGACGTGCAGGGCAGATACATTCTGGTATGGGGGGGAAATGGCTGGGAAACACGTTACATTGGTGAATACGTATGGCCCTAACATAGACGACCCAGACTTCTATTTAAATATATATGAAACCCTTAAACTTGACGCTTCTTCCATAATATGGCGGGGAGGGGACTTTAACATGGCCCTGAACCCCACAACAGATAGATCTAGTGTGAAAATGAGGACACCAAATAGAATGGCGCTGAGGCAGCTTTTTTCACAAATGGCACTAACAGATGTATGGCGCACATTACACCCAGACAGGGCCTTTCCGAGACATTGCACAGCTGTGAGATTTTACCTCGTACACTGTCTGACCACTCCCCAGTCACACTGGAGCTTTGGTTGAGAGATGCTCCCAGACCAGCTAGGAGATGGAGAATGCCGGGGGGATGCTTGGTGACCCTGGGGTAGTAGAATCCCTACGCGAGGAAATAACAGAATTCTTCACTAATAACCTTGGGTCGGTGACGCTGGTCTCCACTGTCTGGGAGACTTTCAAGGTCTGGGTTAGAGGGGCACTCCTGTCGAAATCTACTGGTCTCCTGAGGAGAGTGAGGAGGTGGAAAGTGCCCTAAACAACCTTGAGGAAACCTATAGTCGCACACACGATAGGAACACCCTAGCCGAAATCCATGAACACATCCGTGATTTCAATGACCTTGCCACCAGAGAAACACAGTATATGGCAGCCCCGTCCAGAGCACGCAGGTATGGCGAGGGAAATAAGGTGGGTAGAACACTGGCCAATCTGATTAAGCAGGAGCGACAGCCACAACCTATTACTAGTGTTCAAGGTTTGAATGGCGAGGTCAAAACAAGCGAGGTGGATATAAACAGTGAGTTTGCCCAATTTTATCAAACACTGTATTCCAACAGAGATAGCAAAACAACCACTGAGATAATGGCATACTTAACATAGTTAGGGCTTCCAAAACTCCCACTTGAAAACAGATTGGCCCTAGATCAACCAATCACTGTGAAGGAAAAGGAAGAGGCAATCATGGGGCTGGCGTCAGGCAAAGCACCGGGTTCGATGGGCTGGGGGCTGAATTTTATAAGGAGTTCCGCAAGGAGCTAACTCCTGTGCTACTGGGGACCTGGGAAGAAGCCCTTGAGGGAGGCATACTACCCCCAACAATGAGGGAAGCCATCATAACTATTACCTAAACACCGACGCCCACCTAGCGACATGTCATCATACAGGCCCTTATCACTTAATGTCGATGCCAAGATATTTGCCAAGGTTCTTGCGAACCGTATGGCACCATTGGTCTCGACATTGGTCCATCCTGATCAGAATAGGTTCATTCCCCTGCGATGCACTGCATTGAACATCCGTAGATTATTTGGTATAATGGCCCAGATTGATCCCAGGAGGAGTGCAGCTGCCGTTGCCCTTGATGCCGAAAAAGCGTTAGACTCTGTGTCCTGGAAATATCGCTTTAGTGTATTGGAAACATTTGGGGTGGGACCTACTTTCATTGGGTATGTTCGACTGCTTTATACCGCTCCAGGAGCCAGAGTATGCACCAACAGAACCGTCTCCGAAATGTTGCAATTCGGGAGGGGTACAAGACAGGGATGCCCCTTCTCGCCCATTTTGTTTGCCTTAACTATCAAGCCAATGGCAGCTGCTGTTAGACTAAGGCAAAGAGACAGGGGAATAAACATGAAAGGCGCGATCCAACTGATTTCGCTCTATGCGGATGATACGCTCCTATACATCCGCGAACCAGAAAAAAACAGAGCACATTATGACAGACATACACAAGTTTGCAGAGTATTCGGGGTATGTCATCAACCTAGCCAAGTCGGTAGTATTTCCGCTCACGCCCTCCACTGAATGCCCCACGAATATGGGCGGCCTGAACTGGTCAGAACATCATATCAGATACCTCGGGGTGATAGTGTCCAGAGATAGGCAAACCCTATACGCGAATAATCACGAGAAGCTGCTGCAGACGCTAAGCACTAAGCTACAGATCGGGGGACGCCTCCCCATATCTTTACATGGCCGAATCGCCTTGCTCAAAATGATAGTCCTTCCCAAACTATATTTTTTTGTAAATACACCAATATGGCCGGGCAGAGACTTTTTTTTACTAAGCTACAGTCGTTAATAGTAACTTTCATATGGAATGGTAAGGCGACGAGAATTGGGTGGGGAAAAAATGACAGAACCCTATGATACTGGAGGTATGGCTGCTCCAGACTTTGAGCTTTATTATCTGGTCGCCCAGGTGCAATTTGCGAAGTATTGGTATGAGGACTCTGGGGAAATACCACTTACGTGGGTGGAGGCACACACTATATCCCCAGTGGACATTAGGTCAGTCATATTTAATACAAGACACAGGGACACTTGTGACTATGACCCATTCAGCTGCACGGTCCGTGCTTGGGGCGCATTGTTTAAGAGGCTAAAGTTGGAGACACCATATAACTCGGAGGTCCCCCTGTGAACTTTCCGGGTATTCCCCCCACGTTTGATGTGGGTATTCAGGAGGTCTGGGACCTACACATTGAGATGAGGGTGGGCGATATGTATATAGATGGTAAATTTGCAACTAAGGAGGACTTTGTGAGAGCAATGGGGGTGGACCACTTAAAATATTGCAATACTATAGGGTAAGGGCTGCGTTTCAGAAGAGGTGGCCAATGTTCCAAGATGAACCTCCCCAACACCCCTGCACACAGCTCATCACCATGAATGCCGGGCTGGGTATCTCTAAATTGTATGCAGCAGTGCAAACCCACACCCCTACAATAAACCTGGTCAAGGACAAATGGGAAACGGACCTGCAAATGCCCATCCCGGAAGATAAGTGGAGCAGATATTGTGCATTGACAAAAAAAGTGTCATTAAATGCGGGTCTGCGCTTGATACAGTTTAAACTCTTAAACAGGTTGCATTACAGGCCGGCTAAACTGGCAAAATTTGGTGCAGAGCATGGAGGAAAGTGCCCCAAATGCAGGGCTCAGTCTGCAGGCTCCTTTCACATGTACTGGGAGTGACCTGCCGTTCTGAAATTCTGGGAGGAGGTGGCTGAGCTCTTGGCTGATATCACGCAGATACCCACGCCATTAACCCCCCATAAATACTTGTTTGGCGACATTGGCAAGTGCTCGGAGAAAACCAGGAGACTATTCAATGTGGCATGCGCAGTGGCGAAGAAATGTATCCTGCAAACCTGCAAAATGTCCACACCGTCAAACATGACCACTTTCCTTCGCGAACTGACATATGTCAACGAGTGTGAGGAACAATATGTTTTGACTCTCCCGGGGGCAAGCCGGCATAAGGACATATGGGGCCCCTTCTGTATGTATCTATGTGATTTGCTCTCAGATGATGATGAAGCTGTATAATGTCGGTTGTAAATCTCTTTCTTTTTCTGCTCGTCGATTGTGTAAATCGGAGGGAGAGAGTTGTTGTAGCTGTCGAGACCACTTTTGAACAATAAAAAGAATTTTTAAAAAAAGAAAACGAGTCCAGAAGGTCGAACATTCGAAGCAAATGCCTCCCTCAGGAGATCCCCGACAGGGACCTTTAAGGGGCGTTTAAGTTTATCCCCTGGAAGCAGGGAATGTACCAGACGTCAGAATAGATGGAGTTCACAGAGTGGGCCCCTGTAGATCAGGACCTGGGGCAGGACAAAGGGACATCCTCGCCGTCATCCACACGAAAGAAAAGATTTTTCAAAGTGCTAGGAAGGCGGAACAGCTAACTAACAATGGAACAGATATACTCCCTTTTCAAGATCAATCACAGACGACCCTACTAGGAAAATGATATCCCCGGTCTTGAAGGTAACCCGAGAAGGACGTTCGATATCGGTGGACATTTCCCTTCGGCCTAGTCTGAGTGCCAGGGGAAACCATACCGGATAACATTATGCGAGGAGGGGGCTAGAATACTAGGGACTGAAGAAGAGGAACAAAGTCAGAAGGACCCCCTCCCCCAGCGAGGAGCCAGAGTAATCTCAAGAGTTGGGAATGGTCCATGGTGCGCCTCAAAAGAAACAAAGGTTGATATCATCCCCAACTAAAAGGCGCTGCTACATAAACACGGTAAAGAAGGGGGTCTACTTTGACAGTCAAGGCATGGTGATTATGCATTTAATCCTAATACTGAGGGACAATTCGAGACTAAGCCTGGGGAGGGCAAGAAAAAGAGCAAACTAGGATGGTCCTGGGGGAGGGCAGGGGACTGAATCCGGAATGGGTTTGCGTTTACCCGAAGGAGCCAACGCTGGGGTTACTATGGGACTCAATACCCGAGAATACTATTCGATGGGGTTGGGAGCTGAGGGAGGGCGAGAGGCAGATTGAGACCACCCAGTGAGAGGGAGACAGAGGGAAAGGGAGTGGAAGAGGGGTCCAAACATGTTCCTATGAGGCGCAAGTGCATCCAAATTCAATATTATTACAATGGGGCAACACACAAGGTTAACTATTCTCCCCCTAAATATTAAGGGGTTGAACTCCCCGGTCAAAAGGAGCAAGCTAGAAAGGTTTTGCCAAGAGAACGCCCAGAAATTATAACCGTACAGGAGACCCATGTTCAAAGCCGGGCTAGGGACAGAATGAGAATACGAGGATACTGCCAAATCTACCAAGCTAACGATTCGAGTAAAAAAAGCAGGGCGGGGGTATGGACAGCTCTGCGGAACAATATAGACCTTACGGTCATCGATGTTGAAAGGGACCTACAGGGGAGATACCTGGCCCTGAGCCTAAGAGGGAGAGGGGAGGGATATACCATAGCAACAATCTATGCCCTTAACTCGGGGCAAGACTTCTTTATCCAAAAATACCTGAATAAATTGGAAAATTTCACGAAAGGTTCAATAGTCTTATCAGGGGATTTTAACTTGGCCTGGGACCCTGAGAAAGAGGAGTAGGAAGGTGCTGGGAGCAGAGGGCAAACTATCGAAGGAACTTGGCGGGGGCGGTGAGAGAATAGATAGACTGGCATTAGTTGACGTTTGGAGGGAGAAGGAAGGAGACAAAGAAGGCTACACATTCTACTCTCATGTTCACTGGTCATCGTCAACATATGGGTGTCCCGGGAGGTACTGGGCAAGGGCTAGAAATACAATTGGGGGCACTAACCTTTTCCGATCATGCTCCCTTAACTTGATACTCAGCAGGCGTGCAGGACTCGTAGGATAGTGCAAATGGAGATACCCCGCTTACATGCTAAAGGACGACACTAGAAAGGATGAGAACAGAGAAGGGATAGTGGCCTACTTTGGGGACAATAACTGTGAGGACATCAGCACACACGAGGTGGGAAGCATTCATTTAAGTCGGTATATAATGGGGGAATCCCAAAATGACCACCTTTGGTGGAATTTCTACCTTATTTTGGGGGAGTAGAACTAGAGTTACATAAGAGGTAGTTAGATTATCTCAATGTTTACACCATTAACAGTCTCAAATTTCTCAAAAACATCCATTTTATTAAAAAAACTATATAAACTTTAAAACGCAACCAAAGGTTTTGTTGTGGCACAGTGCATCTAATCTAAAACAAAAAACCACAAAGCTAATAGTGACAAATTGTCTTTTGGAGGGTAGAATGGTGTACGATTAATAAACACTGTTGGTTATGGACAGCTTTGGAAGCTATTGCAATCTTTTGTCGTCAACACCCTATGGTTGGGTTCCAAACTTATTTTCAGTAGAAATCAACTTTACATGTTTCTGTTCTCTATACAATTTTTGAAACAATCAGGAGGTACGTCCCATTAGTTGTGATTACAATAAAACAAACATTTGTCGAAACAGATTTCAACACATTTCCACTTTAAGGAGTCTTCTATTCACTCTGTTTGGTGTAACTGCTCTAGTATGTGGAGTAGGTCCTTGTCAGCCACAGCTAATAACTAAATCTTTGTGGTACAGACTGATACCAAAGGGGATTTATTGCTCTCACCTGTAGTCCTAATCTTCTGTAGTGCTCCCTAAGGGAATGCACAGGATTCTGCCCGACAGTGCGCAGTACAAATGTCCTTAACATAATACAGACTAGAGCAGCAGAGCACTCCCTACTAGTCCTCAAACAAAAATATTATGTTAAGGCAAAAAAAACAGGGAGGCTTCTGGTCAGAATGCATAAGGCCAAAAATATATTGAAAATCAGGAGGGAGGGGAGCGACGTGAGCACGAACACAGTAGACATAGCTCAGAAATGTTCACGTTTGTACACCGATTTATACTCCTCTGAAAACCCAGAGCATCTACATGAGGCATATGTGGACAAATGTACTATATTAAAAATAATAGACCAGGAAAGGGAAGCTCTCGAGCAAAGCATTACCACTGAGGAGGTGCGCAGAGCTATATGCTCATTACCCCTCAATAAGTACCCAGGCTGATTTACTTGGGAGTTCTACAGGTCTTTTCGGGAAACCCCAATACCATTCTTGGTACCCTTCTAATAAAGTTGCTAGAAAGGAGCAAATTACCCCATCTATGGAAAAGGTGAAGGTGGTCCTGATCCCTAAAGAGGGCAAAGATGCCACTAAGTGCGGATCTGGAAGACCAATTGCTCTAATCAATGTGGACGCCAAAATATACACAACAGTCCTAGCGCACCACCTAGACCAAATACTACCAACCATCATCAGTACAGACCAAGCTGGCTTCATTAGGGGCAAAATATCCCGACCCTCCTAGTTGCACTGGACACCGAAAAGATCTTCGATAGGGTAGAATGGTCATTCTTATTTATCACTTTGGGGAAAATGGGATTTGGGGGACAAATTAATGGCAAGTATCAAGGCCAACTATAAGAACCCATCCTTACGCCTGGCAATCAATGGTCACTTAACAGAAGCAATAAAAGTACAGAGGGGTACAACGCAAGGATGCCCACTCGCTCCAATGCTCTAGGCAATATACTTGGAGCCTCTCTTGGCGGCAGTGAAGTAATATCGACATAGAAGGCATCCCATTTGGACGAAGGGTACACAAAATATCCTACTATGTTGTTGACACTGACTGATCCAACACCCTCCCTTAGAGCATTGGAGAAAGACGCAGCAGTTTGGGCTAGTGTTGTGCTTGAAAATAAACACCCATAAATCAGAAGTCCTGAACCGGATGGTTCCAATAGGATTTGAAAAAGAAATGAGAAAAGAGCTCCCGTACAAATGTGCTCACAAGACCATAACTTATTTGGGGATTAAATTAACAAGAAAAACAGAGGACTTCTTTAGGGCTAAGTATCCCCCCTTCTTATAAAGAACAAATTGGTAGACTGGGGCCCTCTAACTAGAACATGGCTCGGCAGAATTAACGTCATCAAGATGGTAGTTCTTCCCCAACTCCTGTACTATTTCATGACCCTTCCAATTCAAATGCCTGCATCATTCTTTAGAGCGGTCCTAAAATACATGGGGAGATTTGTTTGGAATCGCAAACGCCCATGGATCGTGAGGAGGGCGATGATGCTTCTGCTGCTGCCGCCAAGGGAGGAATGGGGGAACCAGACTTCAAGGTATACTACTTGGCGGCCCAAATTAGAGTGATTATAGACTACCTTAAAGATGTGGTCTAGAGGGCAATGGACAAGACAAAAGTGGGGGGAACCTTCAGCAGATATTATGGATGTCCAAGGAAGATAGTCAGACAAATCTGTACTGTAGCAAATCAACTTCGGTAGTGGGAGAAGCATGGGATGATCTTATAAAGAGCGCTCAAATTACCACCTTCCCTTCACCACTCATACCAATCTTTGGAAATCCGCAATTTTCTCTGGGGAAATGTGTAGAGGGATTTAAACAATGGAGGGAAGAGGGGTGCTATAAGATCTGAGACATGCTTGATGGTGGCGAGATTAAATCCTTCCACCAGTGCAAAGCAGATTTCGCGGTAGAAGAAGGAGAGAGATTTAGATACTCACAGTTAAAACATTGGTTAATGCATCCGACGATAAGAGAA
This sequence comes from Ambystoma mexicanum, assembly GCF_040938575.1. Lineage (NCBI taxonomy): Eukaryota > Metazoa > Chordata > Amphibia > Caudata > Ambystomatidae > Ambystoma > Ambystoma mexicanum. The sequence continues at coordinate 455,432,608 of NC_090932.1, forward strand.
GCAGCAACACGTCCCCTAACACCATTTGAGAAATATTTGACAGACTCAGGAGACAAACATGTGGTGGGAGCCATTTATAAGTACACTTAACAGGGGGAGGAATAAGCGGTGAGGAGATACATGGCGAACTGGGAAGGGGCCACAGATCAAATGATAGATCAGACACTGGCAGAGACTGTGGATCAGTATTCTCAAATTTGAGATCTATACAAATCCAGGAAATATGGGTCAAACTAGTGATGCAATTGCACCTAACCCCCAAAACAATGCATAAGTTTTACTCAACGGCACCTAGATGTGGGAGGGAACCTGGAGTCACATATGGTGGGAATGCCTGCATATTCAAACATTCTAGTGAGTGATCCAAGAGGCAGTAGAGGAAACACTAGAGGTGGAATGGGTGGGCAACAGAAGTCTGGCAATGATAGGATTGGGAGGTTTACTGGACGAACTACCCACAAAGGCATAACGTAAAGTTCATGATTTTAATGATGGTGGAAGCACGGACATTGGCCAAGAAGTGGAAAAGCAAGGCCCCGCCCCCTACTGAACACAAATGGTTGGTTAAGTCGTGGAATCTGGTGGCTCTGGAATGGGTCCCTTACTCGTTACAAAGGGATCACAAAGGGTTTGTGGCAGACTGGTCGTTGGTACTCAGATTTTTGCAGAAAGGTGCTAGGGGTGCTTCGTGCCTGATGAGTATTAGACTCTTGGCTCTATTGTGAAGTTTTGATTTTTTTACCCCACAATTTGCTTAGTGAAAGAAGGTACCTCATCGACTTACTGTGACTCTGGATAATAGAGAGAGGAAGTGCTGAAATGGAAAGAACAATGTCAACTGAAGGAACTGTTCCGGATGGAGCGGGGGGCGGGGGTTTTGGGGGAGAGAAACAATTTCATGTTGAAATGTTTGGAAATGTTAATTATAGTTTACATGAAAAAAAATGCATTAACTGCTGTCGGTCCTGCAGCATGCATGTCAGGATAGCTTCGGCAATCGGGACTAGACCATGGGCTGGACTTCGGATCTTCAATTCAGTGTCCTCAGGACGTTTGTCAACTTCTGGTGGCAAGAAACCCACCGGCGGACTTTCCTCGGTAGCCGACGACCTCGACTTTCTCTGGCGGGACAAAGCGATAGACGGTGATGGCAAGGGAACCCATATTCAAATATTCTTAGGCAAGGTGGAGCTTAGCGGGTCCGGTCGCCAAGCAGCACTACGTCAAGCTGTCCCCAATTCTGGGAGACACGACTGGCTTCCAGCGGTTACGTAAATCCTCTGAACCCCGGTCGACTTCGATGGACTGGACTTCCTGGTGCTTCACTTCAAGATTCTCAGTGGACCCCTTCGGTCGACAGCCTTTCGGGACTGGCTTCCAGGGTACTTTTTATACCTGGGAGAAGTCTCCTAGCCAGGTCCTCCCTTCGATCAGTCCTTGACAGACGACGGCTTTTAGATTTCGTCAAAGGAAAGCAGCAATTCTTCCAGCTGGGCTTCAAGTATAAACAGTTTCAAGTTTCAACTTCAGCTTAAGTTTCAACTTCAGGACAAATTGTTAACAGAGAAACTCGGATATACTCATCTGTCCCTCATTAACTCTGCCTGGGCCAGGTTCCGTCAGCCAAACACACAGAAGGGCATTCATGCAGGCAGGTAGCCAATCAGGCTCACAGGCATTCAAGCTATTCACTTCCACCCAGACACCCACAACAAGGAATGTGGATTAGGGCAAGCACACAGCCTTTCAGCACACAACACTGCATTCATGTCAGTTTCAAGCAGGGCCATCTCATTCATTGTGTCACACACATAGAAACCAGACAGAATGCATATTGGTCACACACTATTCACCTAGGTCCCACCCAAATGGTGTACCCACAACATACAGTCCCTGGGAAAGCCCCAGCCACCTGGCCTGGAATTCCACCTCCCCACCCCCCACAATAACATATATGTTTTTTTCCGCCCAAAAGCCAGTCAGGGAAGGGACAGAGACAGGGCTTCCGAGGACTTTAGGAAAACAAGTTAACAAGCAATGGAAACCAGGCGGCCACAGGGGCCACCTTGACTTCTATGAGGAATCCACTGATTCCTATGGCAGGGCCTTGGTATCCCAAAATGTAGGATACTTGGAGCATCTGCCAAATTCAGCATGAAGCTGCCACCAGCCCATGCCCTGCTCTGTGGGCAACAGGTGCCCAAAACACACTAGGGATACAGGGTTGTACCCCCACCCCTGGGTGCCATAAGGGTATCCCTAAGGGTCTCTGTTCACCATGACCAAAAAGGAAGAGCTGCACTGCCAGGAGTCCCAAATGGACACCTGTGCAGAAAACAGAACACACATAAGGGAGTACAAGACAAGGACATGGAGGCCCTGTCCCTCCAATGCACTTACAGCATCACACCTACCACTTATATGTTTTCTACCTGGATAAGGACTAAGGCACTTCGGGAACAGTTAGACCCAGAGGTACTTCAGCTTTTCTCTTTTGTAAAGTCTCGAAGGGGGAGGGCAGGTTCCTAACTTAACCTGTAGTAGAGCTCACTTCCCCTAAACACATTGTCTCTTGGCCTTACGTTGTCCCTTGTCCACCAATAACCCCTTTCAGCCAGGTCAATAAGAGCTCGCCACTTTCTCCTTATTCTATTACCTCCTCACCCCAACCCCCTTGTCTTCTCCCTCCTTCAGCTCTCTTCCTCCATTACAGGAGCCTGCTCCTTATTGTAAAAGTGCTCATTTTGCAAGCTAAGCGCACCCTCTAGGCCCACGCAACTCCCCTTTGCCATCTCTCCCCCATACCATCTTCGTGCTCCTGATCCCTCCCGCCTCCCGAGCCTCCCCAGCGCTCTGATTGGGCATTTCAGCCTATGCTTCCTGGGTCTATCGACCCGTGTGTACGCCGACTCCTCTTTCCATCGAGGAAGCACAGTGAGTGTTGTCTTGCAGGAGCCTGCTCCTTAGTGTAAAAGTGCCCATTTTGCCAGCTAAGCGTCCCCCATAGTTCCCCCTTGCTGTTTCCCCCCACCCCACACCCTCTTCGTGCTCCTGATCCCTCATGCCTCAACCCCTCCCCTCCCCTCCTCACCCCCGCTCTGATTGGGCCTTGGCCTGTGTTGACCAAGCCATACCTGACCTTCCCAGGGCAGCCCACCGGCTAAGGGCACAAGGCAAAAGGCGGCTCCAACAGAGGTGGCTCCAGAAAGTGTGAGCAGGTGTCCGCAGGGAAGCCAGTAGCCAGCTGTCAACCAGCAACGACCAGGACCAGTAAGGTAGGCCTAGGTAAGGAGTAGAGTAGTTACTCTACGCAGGTAACCTAGAACAATTATCAAACCTATCCAAACACCTTAATAATAATAATTAACACCTCTGCTGCCTTCCTCTACATCACACTATTAACCAAACCGTAAGTCTCTCTCCCACTATACAGGACTCTCAAATCTTGCTGTGTTTAGTACAACACCTACTTGGCCTGTTGGGCACAGGCCTCTCTGCCATTGTGCAGGACTCTCGGGTCTTACCGTCTGGTATTGTAATCCTTTATCACCTGTGTCTCGAATCTTTCTGGGTTTATTTATTGTAATCCTCTGGTCAGCTGTGTTTAGTACAACACCCACTTGAACTGTTGGGCACAAGGCTCTCTCACACTATATAGGACCCTTAAATCTTGCTGCACCGAGCACTGTAATTCTTTGGTCACCTGTGTCTGAAACCTAACTGTGTTTAGCGCTGCACCCATTGATCTGTCAGGCATAGGCCTCTCTCCCACATAGGACGCCCATATCGAGTTGAGTGTTAGGGAGAATTCTCATAAATGTGCTAATTCCCTTCACCTTAGAGAACCCCCAGCAACTTTGCTGGATTTTGAGGACTTGATTTTCTTACCTGGAGAGAGTGTGAGCCTTTTTTCCCACTCATGTATTTTGATGTGAGTTTTACTCTTCTTCATCGATTATGGCGTTTTAAGATAACTCCATAGGCATCTATGTGTGTTACACAGCACCCTCAGTGAAGTGACACAGGGAAGCCTTTTTAGGCTATCCCAAGGTTTCAATACCTTCTCTGGGATAAACTACTGTTTCCCAGAGAATGTAAAGTTAAATTGACTTTACTAGTCTTTATAAATTCCTAGACCCAGCACACACCAACTTACAATAGAGTGGTGGAGGGGTTACCAGCTTGTGTGCTTAAAGAACAGTAACCGGAATCAAAGATTTGCCAACTTTGTGATCCATACCCATGCAGTGCAGTAGTCCCCCCGATGTCCTCCCTCTTGTCCCCACGACTGAGGCTCAGTAACAGCGAGATCTGCAGGAACTGCCAGGAACAGTCATCAGCTGCATCTTTTCTTTTTTAAATAAGGTTCTGTGAAAACCCGACCGAGAGAAATTGCCTCTAACCGCGAAAGTTCAAGGAACTTTGGCAACTTGCAGCCTAGTCTGCTTGTGACCCGACATATGAACTTTTCTTACGTGAACTACTTCTAAGAACCGTGGCAAAGACTTTTCCGTTTTAAATACCAGAACCGTTTTTGCTTATACAAGACACTAACCCATTGACTTTGGCCTACCTATTGCATTGAATCAACTCCGCTGGTTGCCTCATTTAGTGAATGCTTTATAAATGATTGTGTAATAAATTAAGAAGCCAAGAAACCTTGAGTATAAGTGTCTATCTGAATACTTGTCACTGTTGACCTTTGAGTAACACCCTTACAAGCTCACATTCCCTCTTGAGATGAGCCTGGCTGCTCAGCTCGCTACCAAAAACTGTGCAGTACAGACTTATACCAAAAGGTTGGTTTAGCTTACACCTGTAGTCCTAGTTGTGTCTAGTGGTCCCAGAGGGTACTGCATACAAACTTTGCCTAAAACGGTTCCCTACTCCAAATTGCATTGCTGATTGTAGGCCTCTGTCCCACTATACAAGACACTCATATGCGACTGGACAACTCACACCTAGACAGCATTTCTGCAGAGTACTACTACTACTGACTACTGTAGAGCGATACTGTGATTAGGGGCTTGCACCCCATGGGACGACACAGTGACCCATAGTTGCGCCCAGTGGGACAGTTATGTAGTTAATAGCTATCCTTCTTAATCACAGACAGTCTTTAGGGACAGCCATCGATCACATCCAACAATATAACCCTAACTACCTCCCCTACCACACGCAAGACAGTGACTGAACTAGTCGGCAACACCAACTACAGACAGAACCCAAACCTTGTAGCGGACAAGTCTTTATGCCCAGCACTACACCACAAGACAGCCAGATCGAAAATCAGATCAGAATCGAGAAACAAAACAAGGACCAAAACAACTCTCAAGCTCAAAATGCCATGCAAACGACCTACATCGAGGGAAAGGAAAAGAAAGAACAAACACGCCAGAACAGCAACAAAGACTCAACTGCAGAACACACTCCCACAGACCGGAGCATAAACAACCAATGCTGAGAGAAGAGACAAATCCCTCCACTTAAATCCATAACTCGCAAACAACCGGTCACCAGAACGAACCAACAACGCTAGAATCAGCAACAGCAGACAACCAAACAACCACGCAGAAGGACGGACAGCACTAGAAACAACAAAAACAATCGACGCATTAACACCCTACATCACCAAAACTAGAGGACTTCCACTCGACACCCACAATTCCTGGAAGAACCACCTGATGAAAACAAAAACCCAAGGCAGAAACTAGAAGAACTTTGACGACACAGACACACCCATAACAACACCTCAACTAGAGATCGAACAGAAAGGAAACCACAACACCGATCAGAAGACGACCCCAACAATAAAGCCCAAACCAAACTACACCTAAAACTCCACTGCAGTCTAATAAACACAAGATCCATGTCAAAACACTCAAGAGATCTTTGACCTTCTTGATGACAATGGCATCAACATCCTATTCATCACAAAAACATGGCTGGACGACAACTACAAAATCACACTCCAAAGCTGCCTCTCAACCAACTTCAAATGCCTTCAAGTAAACAGAAAAATAAAGGAGGCAGCATCGCAATAGCATTCAAAGGATACCTGAAAATAAAAACAGACAAACCTCTCAACATCAACTGTGAAACATGGTCATACACCTATCAGCAAACCCAAAAACCAACATCACATTAATCCTGGTGTACAGACCACCGATATACTATGCAACCTTCGTTGATAACTTCATAGAAGTCATTACCAACATAGCCATCAAGCACGAACATGTAATCATCCTGGGGGACTTCAACATCTGGTTTGAAGAAAGTCACGCCAACTCCCAAAACTCACTGATTGGACAACTTGCAGCCATGAAACCACGACAGCTAGTCAAAGGGGCAACACACTCGGCAGGACAGAACCTTGACACAATCTTCGCCAAGGAAAAACTTATCACCAGAGCGCCGCCAATACAAATACTGTGGAGTGACCATCTCATCATCCCATTCGTGATCAGACTACCAACTGAAGTCTGCATCCAACGCCCCGGAACTCACAACCACCACAAAAAGAAACTGGAAAAGCATCAAAGCAAGCAACCTATTCAAACAGGAGATGACAAAACCCTCAATTATAGATCTAGAGCTAGCTGATCTAGACAGGAAAGCAGAGCTACTACACAAATTGAATGCGGATGCAATTGCTAAGATCGCCCCGGAAAAACCATTCACCCCATCAAAAAAAAAAGAGCAATGGCAAAATTGTTGACCCCACTACTAAGCACAATGAAAAAGGACAATAAGAAGATGGAACAGGAATGGAGGAAAGAAAACAACCCAGACAAAAAAATATTGTTCCAGAAACAAATCGGCGCATACAAGAAGGAAATCCAAAAGGCGAAGAGAAGGCATTATGACGACGGAATCAACAATGCCACCAACACACAAAAAGAAATGTTCAACATCATTAAAGAAATGAGAAACCCACAAGGCTGCGACAGCACCCCAATCCCGTTGCAATGACCTACCAGACCACTGCAAGAACAAAATCAACGACATCCGACAAATCATACAAAACAGACCAACCAACGACAACATTCAACCAACGGGACCCAACACAGAAACACAGCACAAACTCCAAAACTATCCAGAAATATCAGCAGAGGCATTCGTCTTGTTGGTAAAACAAAGTAAGTAAGCAGGATCACCCATGGATCCCTGCCCTCCCCTGACATCTACATGTCAATCCTCGTGCAAGGAACGGCATCAGAATACTACAGAAACCTCCCAAATCTCTCACTAGCAACAGGAACAGTACCTAACTCCTTCAAATCAGCATATATCTAACCGCTTTAAAAAAAACAAGTGGCGACGTAGAAGACCTCTCCAACTACAAACCGATGTCAAACATTCCCTACCCAGCAAAACTCCTTGAAACCTGCATATACAAATTAACCCAAGAACACATAGAAAAACACTTACTAGACCATGCACAAGTCTGTTTCAGACCCGCAAGAGGAACAGAAACAGCACTACTATCCATCTGGGACGGCCTGAAAAACAACGTGGACTCCAACACAACCACAGCCCTGATTCTACTTCGACACAGTTAGCCATGACATAGGTATAACGAACATGGCACTACTCTGGATTAAATCATTCCTAACAGACAGAACAGAAACCGTATGGATAAAACCCCTTCAAATCCACCCCACGAGTTAACGACTGGAGTACCACAAGGGTCTTCACTATCAGCACTATACCTCAACATCTACCAGACTACAGTAATCTGTATCTTCAAAAAATACATTGCATGCTAGAACTACGCAGATGACACTCAAATCATCTACAAAATCGAAGACACTCAAGCTGATCACTCAACCCTAACAGAGTCTAAAAGAAGTCTAACTGGATGAATGCCAATGACATGAAAATCAACCCAGGAAAGACAGAAATCATGATTATATCCAATAACCAAGAGACCACCACCTACATTCCATGGCCAACGGAAATGGGAACCACACCAACACCATCTAAGGTAGTAAAAAAATCTGTGAGTGCTAATGGACAACACCCTAACCTTAGAACCACAAATAAATGCTTCTTCCTCCTCCACACGGCAAGAAGAAGCCTACCTTTCCTCTCCTTTGGCCACAGAACACTCACAATTATCACCCTCATCATGTCAAGAATCTACTATGCAAACAGCCTCTATCTCGGGATACCAGAATACCTCCTGAAGAAACTACAACAGATCCAAAATACAGCAACCAGCCTGCTCCTCGAACTATCCACAATAGACCACATCACTCCAGCCCTAAAAAAACTGCACTGGCTCCCAGTCAAACACTGCATCACCTTCAAAACAATGTGCATAAAACACAGGGCAATCATCAGACAAGGAGCTGAATTCCTACGAAAGAAAATCTACAAGCCAACGAGACTCAGATCAAGCAATGAAGTCTGCCTGGACGAAAAAACAATACCTTAAGAAAAAACTTGGGGGCTCGGTCTCCCACCTAGTCACAAAAACCTGGAACATCCCAAAAAAGATAAACACCAAAGACCACCTACAATTCAGAAAATTACTGAAAACCTGGCTCTTCAACACCACAGATTCAAACTCAAAAACGAAAACAACCTAACGGGAAACACAAAGAAAAGGTTGACTAAATTTAGGATGACACAGACAAACCCAGATCCGACCAGAGAAACTCTTACTACAACAAGAAAGAAGAAGCTAAGTCGAATAGGACACAACCGACACCCATGAGGACAGAAATCAGCATCCCCAGCCAACAACCTTACCCGCGCCATAACCGTTACCGGGTATCATACCGGTATAGAATTGTATGAATGTTAGCAATTGCCACACTTGAACTAAGTTTGGACATTGACATGGGCATTGACTCTATGGAGTTGTGAATGAAGGCAGGTGCCGCCCATGGACGCAACTGCAGGCATTGGCATGTGCCACATTTCGAAGGGGCTGGGAGCGATAGTCTGCATAGCCGGACAGCAATGCCAACTAACCAATCCACTAACTATTTCACCCCTCTGCATACACCTCTTAAAACTCTAACCAAATACAACCACAACCCTACAGCACAACAATCGGCACAGACTTCACTACACTGCAACAACAAAACACCACACAGACTTGAGCACCACCCCTCTCCCTTTTTTTTCCCAGAGCCGCAAGAGTGCCAGGGGACCACTCCGGTGGTGATGGTGCACAGTACAAATATCTCGTTACAGGGATCTCGTAGACTGCGTGCTGCCAGCAACACCTTGGGTATCTCCTCAGAAGTCCCAGTCCCATCGCATCCTCAAGATGCCACGCATGTAGGTTTAACGATTCCGGGCCACAAGGTAACTAGAGAGGCGGGAAGATGGTCAGATCCTGAAGGTCCGAGTACTATGTCCTCCTCGCCCAGTCTAGGGCAATCAAGATCATGGTTCCTCGAAACCTCTTAAACCTCCTGAGAACCCAAGGGATGACCCAAGGGATGACGGAAATCGGAGAGAAGGCGTAGTGGAGAGGGAAGGTCCAATCCACCAGCAACACATGCCCCAGGGCACTGTTCGCAGGGAATTTCATCGAGCAAAAAGGCCCACTGACGAGGTACCCCAGTGTGAAAAGACCTCCTCTAAGAGTCTTGGCACACTTCCCACTGCTCTGCCTGCTCAGAGCATCAACCAAACTATTCTCCGTCCCCACAAGATGAATGGCAGAGACTGAGATCCGGTTATCCAACAGGCAGAACCACAGCTGCCGAGGGGGAGGGAGCACACGCCACCTTTCTTCTTCAGGTAGTGCCAGTTAGAATCAGGACATGCTTCCCCTACAGAGACGGGGTGAAAGCCCGCTCGGTCAACCTGATGGCTCGCAGCTTTAGCCTGTTGATGTGCCACATTACTTCCATTACTGACCAAATGCCGCTCACCTACACATCCTCGCAGTGAGTGCCCCCCAACCCTTCAGAGACGCAACCGTGACCACACGGGCCTGAGGCTAGAAGGGTTCCCCCCCGCCATGAGATTGCAGCTGTTAGCCCACCAACCAAGATAGTCTACTACGGACCTAGACACCCGGATACTATCCATGAGGGTGCTAAGGTACTGGGACCACTGACCCCATATGCGCTATTGCAGTGATATCATACGCAGCCTGGCCTTCCATACCCGGGTGTCTAGGACTGCTCCAATGAACTGGAGCCTCTGGACCAGCGTCACAAGGTGTGACACAAGGGACTTCTTAAAGTTCAGGGAGAAGCCCAGCCTGTGGAGTAGAGAGCAGGTGTTCTGATGATGGGACAAAACCTGCTCTGCCGACTTCCCTCTGATCAGCCAGTCCTCTAGGTACGGGAATATGTGGACACTGATATTCTGAGGCGAGTCACAACTACTGCCATGAGCTTGGTGAAGACCCTTGGAGCGGAGGGCCAACCCAAAGGGAAGCACTTTGAACCGATTTTTCCCTCATGATATACCTCAGGAGATTCCTGTGCTTGCGATATATTGTCACATGGAAATAAGCGTCCTGTAGATCTATTGACACCAGCCAGTCCTGCAATTCGAGCGTGGCGAATTTCTCTCAACGTCACCATCTTGAATTAGACTTTCCTCAGGAACTTGTTCAAGGCCCTTATGTCCAAAATGGGACAGAGAACGCCTCCCTTCTTGGGTACCAGGAATAACAGGCCGATCCTCTCTGCTCGGGAAGTACCTCTTCCATGGCACCCTTCAACAACAGGGTTCAGAGTTCTTACTGGAGCTCCTGTCCTGGTTGGCTTGGAGGAGGTGGGGGTCTGTCCGGTGGTCTCCTTAAGAAGGGCAGACAATGGCCCCACTGCAGGAGCTCCTGGGCCCAGGCATCAGAGAGAATCCCCCGCCATTGGGGCCAAAGATCTGACACCAACCGCTATCCACCAACGGGTAACTCATGGGAGGGGACAATCAAAGCGGCTTAGAGGGCAGAGCCACCCCAGCCGCTGCCTGCTGGCATCTGGAAGCCCCTTGACCCTTCCGGAGAGCGAGAAACACTTCTGCCCCTGCCTGGGATGCACCTTCCTGTTGTAAGGCAAATAACGCCTGTAGCCCCTGCCCCTAGTGGCGAAGCTAAAGGCAGGCTTCGCGGGCGGCACAGCTAGGCCTGGCGATTTTGCAGCCATCTTTGACTCCTTACATTTTTCGAGTGAGTCATCGGCATGCTGGCCAAAAAGGAATTTGACCTTGAAGGGCACGTCCAGCAATCTATTCTGGACATTTGGCAAAAATCCTGGAGATGGTAGGTAGGCCTGCCTCCTCGATTACATTGAACGCCTACGCAGTCCAAGACCGTTTGCAGCAACTCCCTGGCCACCTCCTTCCCATCTCCCACCATCTGTACAAAGCCGTCTCGGAGGTTGCCTGTTCAACTTCCTTCCAGAGGCAGAAATAATATTTGGCAAACCCACAGGCTAGGTTAGTGGCTTTCAGGGCCATGCAGCCCGACATGAAAACTTTCTTCACCATCGCATCAATCCTCTTATCTTCCTCGTCAGGAGGCAGATTCGAGGTAGTGTAGGCTGCCCTGGTGGAAACTGTGGCTGCCTAAACAACAAGACCTTCCGGAGAACGGTGAGAAGACAAAAATTACGGGTCTCCTCTTGCCGTCCTGTGCTTCCCGATCAAAGTGGAGCTGAGGCTACAGGATATGCGATCGCCGCGTCCAGTGGCATAGGTCTCTCAGTAACTAGGCCTACGTCCAGGATGTCCGTCAATTTGTATCCATGAGCCGGCACTGCTGCAGCATTCAACCCTTAAGTGTCGCCCACGCTATCCACTAGTGACCAAAATGTGGCATGGATGCAAGACTGCTTCTGCTGTAATTCCACATCTGAGGAGGTGTCCAGCCCGCTGATGTCATGGAGCCCTGTGCCAACGCCAGACAAAATAGTCAATGTTCTCCCCACACCCCTGTAGTTACAGGATTGATGGTCATCTCAAGACCTTGGTCATCTCTCTCATCGGAGCAGAAAATTGACGCCGTCGAGCCGAAGAAATCGGGAGAGTGGGACAAAAGATCTGTCGACCATTGTTAGCGCGGAGGGCTTATCCCCTCGATGTCGATGAAATGACCGCCGGTGTTGAACGGGGCCTGGGCACAGAGGAGGCTTCTGAGATGCCCAAACCCTGAAGCTTGCGGTAGGGTCCCAGCATCAAGGTTCAGGTGCCTTTGTCGGCTTTGAGCCCGAAGTCTATCCTGATGCCGCTGGCAACGGGGCCTGTGGGTGGGTTTGGGCGTACCGAGTGCTGCTGCTGCCGGCGCAGAGGGAGGGCGCACCCGCGCGTTTCTAAAACATTGTCAACATTCGAGTTTTAAACTCATCCCATGGCTTACCTCTTTCTGACAAAGTAAGAATCTCGTTGGTGCCGGCAGCACCTTTTCTTTTTATGAGACTAGGAAGAGTGGCTCCTTGAGCGAGACCGCTTTGTCTTACGCCAAGTTTTCTTTTTTTGAGGGTAGACCCCCTCAGTCTCCGAGGACCAGACGGTCAACCAAGCAGGTTATTTCCACGGCGATCTGCTCAACGCGAGTTTGACTGCCCGATCATGCACAGATTTCCGGTCCAAAGATGAACCGAGGCACCACACGTTTGCGTCGTGCATGTCTGTCACAAACATCTTAAGAGTGGCAGTCAGTACATCGTTTAAATACCAAAATCTGAGGCGTGGACATCTCGCGTCGAGAAAAAAACGAATCTGATGAAAATGTGTCGAGTCTCCAAGACTCAATAACCCCTTCTCAAAGTAGCTTCTCTAGTACGCAGAAAAAAGGAACCGAGGCACGGGTGTAGTGATGTGATATATATACACAGCACAAAACGTCATGTCGATCGAGCCGTATCCAGTACATGCGCTGTCGAACATTTTTTCGAGCAACAGAGCTGGATGAGGTTATCTATCCAATGAGGAATCTGCGGGAGAAAAGCAAACCATTGAATGAGTACTTTTTAAGCATAACTGTCGACGAAATTGCAATACACTTTTTTGTGCATTGAGATTCCCGTTTGTTGCCACCATGTAGATATTTCTCTGAAGTGTTCCACACTAACATCATTACTTTTGTGAAGAACTGTTGAACTTCTGAAGCTTTGTTCAGCATGGAAGTGCATTAATTGGCAACATATTTGAACCAGGTGTCCATGTTTGTGTTCTGGTGAAATTTAGTATAGCGCGCAGGAGCGCGGCCCCAGGCATGGGAAAACCTCTCCCCCCGGCACCTCGCCTCAGTCCCCTTTAAAACACATCGGACACTTAGATACCTGACTACACTTTTTACATATTAGCCCCTGGCATACAAGCAGGGGAAGGTGGGTGGTATGTATGGAGGAAAGGGGGACTAAAGACCGAGTATTCTACACACTAAGGTGAGTAACTTTACTCATTCGTCCTGTCCCCTTTCCTCTAGCCTTGTTTGTGATTCCACCGAACAAGACCATAGCGTGGAGACGTGACAGCCTGCTTCATATCCAGGCCGATACAAAAAAGTTCTTCAGAACCGCCGACCAAACTCTGCATCGCGCCTGGAGCTGGTATCAAGGTAGTAGTGCTTACAGACAGCCGATGGAGTGGCCCAAGTGGCCGACTTGCTAATGGCATCCCAAGAAGTAGGTCCCTGAAACGCGACGGCCATGGCCTTAACTCTGACCACATCGGCATGAATGCCCTCAAGAACTTGTTTGCCCATGGCCATATATACCTCTGAAATGGCCTGGACCATCCAATGGGTGCTAGAAGCTTTGGAAGCCTGGGTACCAGGAGACGAGCCACTGAAGGTGACTAATAGTGCCTCAGACTTCCTGAAGGATTTCGTCAGAGGTAGAACTTGATGACCCTTAAGGTCCAAAGAACTTCAGACTGCGGATTCGGAAAGAATGGCAAGCAGTTTTCCTGTGTTAACTGGAACGGAGAGACCACTTTGGGGAAAAAGTTTGGAGGAGTGCGCAAAATGACCTTATGAAATGTGGTGAAGGGCTCTCATGGCGACAGCGCCTGCAGCTCGCTGACTGTGTGCCGAGGTATGTACCACCAATAGCACTGTTTTCAGTGTAACCAGCCTGATGTCCACCGAGGCCATCGGCTCAAAGGCCTTGTACTGCAAGACCGTAAGAACCACATTGAGGTCCCCAGACTGGATGTGGCCTATGCACCGGAGGAAAGAGCCTCGACAGCACCTTGAGGTGAACCTTAACCACTTGGTTGACCACCCGAAAAAAGTACTCGGGAAATTCTTGTAAGCCCCAATGGCCGCCAAATAAGTGCAGCAGGTATCCTACCTGAACAAGCCAGATTAGCGTGAATGCCAAAACATCATCCAGGAAGCCGGTGAGGGGGTCCAGACCGTTTTCACGAGACCAGTGGCAAAATCTAGTACACTTCCTCTTATACTGATATCCAGTAGACAGCCTCCTGTATGATATCCCAGTTGTCCTCTGAAAACTGAGCATGCTGCAACCTCAGCTGGTCAGGAACCAAGCCGTAAGGCCAGCCTGGCCAGTTGCTTCACTGCCCAGCCACGTTAGGAAGCTCCTGCTGGGGATCGGAAGATGGAAAGGCCCCTGGGAGCACAACTACAGAATGTACAAGAACCACACCCTCGACTGCCAGTAGGGGCGATCAGGATCAGGCTGCAGCCCACTGAAGTCCGGCATTTCCGGAGAGTCCGGTGGTGGAGGAAGCACATAACACCTGCGGCAGTGCCAGAAGAGCTGGAATGCATCCCCTAGATACCCTGGTCCACTCAGAGGGCAAACCGGGGACAATTAGAACTGTGAGGCGATGAAAACAAGTCCAGATGCAGAAACCCCATCTCTGGAACAGGGGCAGCAAGGAGTTGATGTAGAACTCACACTCGTAGGTGTTGCACCCCAAGCGGCTCAGCTGGTGCGCTTCTGCATTTCTGGCCCCCTGGAGGTGAACTACTGAAATCTCAATCACTTTCCTAAGGGCCCGTTCCCATATTGTTCCCAGGGGGGCCACCCTGCTTGTTCATGTAATACATCACTGTGGAGTTGTCGGTCCTGACCAGAACCGCAGAGCCCATAATTATACACAGAAAAGCCTTGAGAGCCAGTCCCATGTCCCATAAAATAGACTAGCCCTCCAGAGTAGGCCACCCCCCAGCCGAACAGCAAGGAATCGGTGGTCCCCACCAGGTTGGCCTAGGACCGGGACAGGGATTATGGCTAATTGCAACCCCCTTTCCTGGTCCAAGTTGGCCGCCAGGTGGAGCTGGAGTTGTCTCATCTTGAGGCTGGCGTGCCACACTGGTAGCACACATGATGCCATCAGGCCCAGAAGGTGCTGGAACCACCATGCCAAGGTGGCCGAATTGGCCAGAAAGTGCACTATTGCCTTGCAAAGGGACTGGAGTCTTTCGGACATGGAGAATACCCACTAAGCAGCTGTGTCCCAGAGCACCCCAAGGAACACCAGGGCCTGGGCAGGCATCAACTGCCACTTCTGCTGGTTGAGGGAGAACCATAGCTGCCGGAAAACATGCTAGTCGCCGACAGGAGTGCACCACCTCCTCTGGCAAGCTGTCCATCACTAGCCAGTCGTCAAGATAGGGGTATAGGTGGTGCTCCACCAGGCGGAGGACGCCGGCCACTGCATTCAGGAGCTTCATGAACACCCGAGGGGGCGAATTGAGGCCAAATGGCAGCACCTTGTACTGGGAGTGGTGCAATGTGATCATGAACCGCAGGAATTTCCAGGGTGGCAGGTAGAAGGGGACATGAAGGTACTCATCTTTGAGGTCTAGCGAACACATCCAGTCCCCTGCACACAGTGACTCTGCTGTGTGCCAGAGTGTTAGGGAGAATTCTCGTTTATGGCTAATTTCCCTCACCTAGTGAGTCCCCCAGCAGCTTTGCTGGACTTCTGGAGTTTATTCTTTTCCATTTGGTAAGAGTGAGAGCTTTTCCCCCACTCTTACCTGTGTTTTGCTATGTGTTTCTACCTGTTTCTTTGTGGTTGTGGGCTCTGGAGTACACCACTTCAGTAGCCCCCTTCTTTGTGCGTCACCAAGCACCTTCTGTGCAGTGGCACAGGGTTGTCGTTCAGACTCCCCCGACTCCATTTCTGAGGGGACTACCGTCCCCCAGAAAAAGGTAAAGTTACCATTAACATTACTTAGTCAATCTACCACAGATCCAGTACACCCCATCTTCCATGGAGTACTGGAAAGGGTTAATTCGTATCCCTTTTCATCTGTACCTCCTAGGGGATTGTTTCGCTCTTAACATTTAGACTTGGATGGTGGCTGTAGTATCTACCCTAACTTTGCTACCACGATTATATTAGATAAACGTGGTACTGTTCTTGCCTATTATATTAGCCTCGAACATAAACCCGCTTGACCAAATCGTCTTTCTTTTGGCTCCGGTTGGGTTTGTTCGCCATTTCTTCTTGTTAAAGTCCTTCTTGTGTTTTACTTTACGCGGCAAACTTGGCTCGCCTTCTTTGTTCACTGTCTTTTGGCGGGCTTCTGCTCAGAAGCCCTCCTCAAGGCACCTAGGTGTCTAGGTGGGCTGAATGTGAGGGAGGGGTGTAGTCACCCCCTGCACAGGGTATCCTAGGAAACCCAAGTAGCTCTTTGTCATGATTGGCCAGGGTAGTTGTCCGGGCTGGATAATCCCCCTGCTGGGCGATTGATAGCCAGGCTGTGTGAATGGGTGTTTTTCACATAAAAGGCAGGTCTCTTGGGCTAGAAGTCAGAGAGTCGCCACTGGAACTACAAGGAACCGAAGAGAAGCAGAGAGAACGACTGTTGCTGCAACTACTCCACCCCGGTGAAGCCCTGCTGCAGTCCTGAGCTATCTTCCCTTCAACGACTTGGAGAAGATCCAGTCCGGAGTCGTCTTCCCTTGAGCTTGGTGGGGCACGCTGCTGTAGCGGTCCGGATAGCCATCTGAAGAGCCTCTCCTGTTTTTAAGGAGCACACCTTTTATTCCTCATCGCTGCTGCCGGCTACATCCCTGTGCGGTGCAGACCCCCTTCAGACGTCCTCCTTCACAACGAAGCTCCAGGAATCGTGGGTCGGCGGGACACCAACAGGAACAACTGCCAGGGCAACAGCTGCACCCTTGGAACAAGGTACTGTGTTCTACTTGAGGAAACTGGGTGAACACCTTTTCTTCATTTCCAAGGCTTGACCTTATCTTCCCTCCTTCTTATAACTTTTGCTTCCTAACACTGACAATATCGAAGTACTTTTTGGCTATGTTGAATCATGAACTGCCCGACTGTGTGATCTTCGGCAACAGGCCCCGGTGTCTTTCGACCCTGGCTCCGGCCCTTTGACTTTTGAACTCCTGTCTGAGTGTTTCTTGATTCTGCCTGCCTAACCAAAATATTGCCTGTGATTTTTGCCTCCAACTCCCTCTGGGTATCTCAGGTGCTAAGTGTGTTTAGCCACGGTAGCATTTCATGTCACGGATACGCATTTATTTAGTAGACCTAACTGTCAAAAAGTGATCGCAATCGTATTCGCGGTAACGTGTTTTGTTCGTAAAACTGGTTCATTCAAACAAACACAGGGAACTTGCCTTGAGACTTACTGTACAAAGTGAATTGGTTAGTTGTAATATATTTAACGTGTGGTTTTTATCTAAGTTTAATAGAAGTGTCGTGTTTGTAACAAAGGGTTCAAAAATAAATGTACTTATATTTTTTACCTGAAAACTTGAGTCAGTGTTTGCTTGAGTCACAGTAATTGTGGTCCCTTTGTGTAATTTCTGCTACTGCTCATATACTCTTGAGATAAGCCTGGCTGCTCCGCCACTGCTACCACTCTGACATAGTAGTACAGGCTTGTACCAAAAGGTACAACTTGTGTTGCCACCTGTAGTCTTAATTGTGTGTAGTGGTCCCTAAGGGCACTGCACAGGATTCTGCCTAACACAGGGTGATCATCTTGAAATGTTCGAGACGTAATGATAGGTTGAGGAATGACAGGTCCAGGACTACCCTCAGGACAGCCTGGTTGTTCTTGGGTACCGCAGAAATCGTGGCGAAGCTTAAGCCCTCGTCTGACTGAGGAACTGGTTCTACCGCCTGCATGTCCAAAGGAGAAAGGATCTCCAGCAACAGTGCCAGCGACGCCATCTGAAGCAGAGAAGAGGGTAGAGGAAAAGGAAGACTGAAGCCTGTGGAGACTACCGAAAGAATCCAAGGGCTTCTGAAACAACACTTCCAGCTGTCCGTGAAGAGACAGCCAGCTCCCTACAGGCAAGCTGTATTCCCTGACCGTTATGCACATCACCTTTTGTTGACTGAGGCAGGAGCGGAGGGGGAGCAGAAAAAGCCCTGCAAGGTCCTCTGCTGCTACCTCCTATGGTCGCTGGGGCCCCTTTTTGGCCACTGTGTACTGCGGTCCCTGAAACCAGAGAAGCCATTGATAGAGCAGGGTTTGAAGTCAGATCTGCCCTGGGTCTGAGGGAAGGACACTTGCCCTGGTTTGGTCAGGTGGGGAAAGGACTTAGCAGTCTGCATTGATGTCTTTTGGCAACTTGTCATCAGTGGATGAATGAAAGAGGTCCATCCCTTTAAAAGTAAGGTCTAGATTACTCTCCTGCACATCCGAGCAGAATTTCATGGCATGCATCCACGCTGTCTGCCTCCTCTCGACCCCCAGGCACAGGCCTCTGCTGGCTGTTGTCGAGGTGTGAGACCGAGGACTCCATGAGGTCCTGCACAACCCCCTGGGCCTCCACGAAACTGGCTTTGAAGGGGTCCTGGCTCTCCAGAGGGAGGCCGGAACTCCCTGATCATTCTCTGCGGCTAGGAGGGCATTGGCCTGTTGCAGGTGCAGCCTGGGTGGTTAGATAACATCCCCTGCCAAAAGACTGTAGGGCCTTGTCTTCCTTGAAAAGACAGCTGGAAGGGGCACCTGCTGAGGAAGATGGCTTGTAATACAAGGAGGCTGCCGCCACGACTGAAGTGTGTGGTTGAGGGTGGGAGGCCAGGAGGAGTGGTTCCCCATCCAATAGCGTAAAACGGCTGTCCCAATTTCTTGTTCATCTGGGCATTGGCCCGGTGCTTCTCCCAAATCTTTCTAGCCATTGAAAGGACATCTTTCTGAAGGGGCAGGCCCAAGCGGCTCGTGGAGCGCCGGCCCAGGACTACTGCCAACACCCCCGATTCCTGGGGGGCCTGATCTTGCTGGGGGATGCCCAAACACTCTGCAGACGGTCATGAAACACCTTCACTGAGGTTGATGGCTCTTCATCCTGTGCGCCGTCACCATCAGCTCACTCCTTTTTTAAGCCAGACGGATGGTATTCCGGGTCCTTCATTAGAAGAGTCAGAAGGGTAATCCCCTGGTCAGATCCCAAAGGCGGCTAGACAGGCAACTGCGGAGAAGGTAGCAGTAGCACCTGCAGGGCCTGGACCAGAGTCTGAACAGGCTGCGTTACTCCCATGGGGACCCAGGCGAGGAGGCCTAGGCGGGACGACCTCTGGAACCATTTCTTTGATGAGGCCCTTGAGGAGCTCTGACATCTGGGCGGAGCGCATAAGGAGGAAGCGCTCACAGGTCACCGGATGGCAGGGGGCATTGCCCTCCTCCACGCTGGGCTTTCTTACCTGATCCGAGTTGAGCCTGGGGCAGGTATCCAAAAGGCTGAGAGGGTTAAATGTAACCCTGCAGAGATCATCCGCCTCAGCCATAAGGACACTTCCAGGTCCGACCCCATCCGTGCATAAAAAGGGACTGAGGTGAGGTGCCGGAGGGCAGGGTCTCGGTGGGGGTGAGGGGGATAGGTGTTTCCACACTCATGCCGGCCCCCACACACGCTATTCTAAATTTAAAGGGGTAGCTCATGTCTTAGCCAACTAGAAGGTGGCAAAAAATGTCTGACTGAAAACAGATGTTTGTGTAGTAAATAAAAGCTGTAAAGCTGCAGAAGTGTGGAAAACTAAAACCACTTCAACAGACAGTGGGTTGTTTGTTGTGAGGCTGCAGCAGACTGGCACCTTAAAACGGGAGTGTTCTTTTTGTTAGGCATAACTTGACAGCCCATCTGCTTCACTGTATATCCTTGTTTAAGGGTTTTATAAAAGGCTCTCTGTTAAATGTGCACACGCCTTTAAAACACATTAGAAGATGAAAATCACAGGTACGTAGAAACACTCAGAACCATATACATTTATAGGTGTACACACACTGGATACATTACTCACCGTAATCGTATTTCTGGTGCTTGTATCTGCTTAGATTCACATGCTCTGTATAGTACGACATCTAGTGGAAGTCAGAATATTACAAGATTTCTTTTTCGAAACTCTAACACAGACCTCGACAGGGCGTGTTTAGTAATACTATCCCTAGTGTCTCGTGTACTGTACCCATGGTCCTTCACGCGTCGAGGTCCCTTAGATTGATTGTTTCTGACATGAGGTTGCATGAATTGTAGCGCAAGTACAGATGTGATAATGCAGCAACAGTGATAACTCCAAAAACATCTATGCGCCTTCTACTCCAGTAGGGGAGCAAGGGTGGGCGCATGTGAATCTAAGCAGATACAAGCACCAGAAGTAGGATTACGGTGAGTAATGTATCCCTTCTGGAGCTTGTGGGTCTGCTTAGATCATAAGTTCTGCTTGCTAATCTATGCAGTATCTGGAGAAGGAGGTCGGCAGTTAGAAGGTACAGCGGCAAAGATTTTTAGGACTGCTTGTCCCACCTTTGAATCTGCTTTTCAGTGTGTGTGTGTGTGTGTGTCAATGCAATATTGTTGCTGTGAATGAATGAATGGATGGATGGAACCCCATGTAGCAGCCTTGCATATGGCGTCTAGAGGGACGTTTGCAATGAAAGCTAGGATAGCTCATGTACCTCTGGTAGAGTATGCCCTTGGGGTGAAAGGTAAAACTTTCTTGGAAAGTGAATATCAGAGCTGGATGCACTGGACTATCAATCTGGAGATGGTGTTCTTTGAAATGTGATCGCCCTGTCTACCAGGCGCTATGGAAACTAAGAGTTGGCCTGTTTTCCTTAGGGGTTTTGTTCACATAGTACAAGACCACCCTCCATACAGAACGTGTATGGAGGCTTCTTTCTGCTGAGTTTGATGGATTTTTCTATGGACTGGTTTACATGGAACTTTGAAAAGAACTTGGGTGAGAACCTAGGATGTGTTCTAAGGACAACATTGTCTTTGTGTATAATGAAAAAGGGGTCCTGTACAGACAAAGCCTGTAGCTCGCGACTAGTCTTATGAAGGTGATAGCTACTAGAAATGCAGTCTTGTAAGTAAGATTGTTTAGGCTGGCCTTGTGCATAGGCTCAAAGGTGGACCCATGAGCTTGGAAATCACAACATTGAGATCCCAAACCAGAGGAGTGTTGGAAATTGGGAGTGTATAGCTTCTTTACCCCTTCCATGAATGCCTTAATGATAGGGACTTTCCACCAGGACACCACCTAGTTCTGTGAAGGAGTGTAAGCCGACAGGGCCACCAAAAGCACCTTTATGGAATTAAATACTAGGCCGGAGTCTAGTAGGTAAAGCATGTAGTATAGAATGTTATCTGGAGAACATACTATTGGGTTTAGCTATTGTGATGTACACCATATCACAAATCTCTTGCCCTTATTAAAATTGCAGTGCCTGGTGTTAGTTTTTCGTGCCTCGTTAAGGATATCCATACACCTCTGTGGAAGATTCAAGTGGCCAAACTATGACTTCAGGAGCCAAGCTGACAAGTTCATGGACTGTGGGCGGTGGGGGATGCCCCTTAGTGTTGTGTCAACGTGTTGTACGGGCACGGGAGATTGATTGGGTCGCACATGGCCAGTTTGAGCAGATGTGGGAACGAAGGCTGTCTCGCCCACACAGGAGGAACCAGGATCAGAGTTACTTGTTCCTGGAGCATCTTGTGAACTATTTTGCTCAGGAGTGGTGTTGGTGGAAAAGCGTAGCAAATTTCCCTGATCAGGTCATCCACAGAGCATTCCTTTGGACCCTGGTTGCCGAAACCTGGACGCAAAGTCTGAAATTATGCGTTTAGGTTTGTGGCAAACAAGTCTAGGGGGTGGGGGGATTACCCCATAGTGAGAATATTCTGTCTAGGCTATCTGTCGAGTTGAAAATCGTGTTCTTCTGGTAGAGGGTGTCTGCTTACAGTGTCCGTCAGATAATTGAGTTGCCTGGAACATGTTGAGATGTTAGGAATAGGTTCAGCTTGAGTGCCCACTTCCATATTTTTTGGAATAGCTTGGACAGACTGAGATTGTGCCTCCTTGCTTGTTCAGACAGATAGAAAATGGCCATGGTGCTGTCTGTGAGGACCTGTACCGTTTGTCCCTTGAGATATTGCTGAAAGGCCATAAGAGCCTTGAGGACTGCCAAGAGTTCTAGGAAGTTGATGTGTTTTTGGGCATTAGCGTGTGTCCACTAGCTGCGTGGTGGAGGAAGTGTGCCACCCCCCATCCGGCGAGTGAGGCGTCTGTAGTTCGGATCACTTGTACAGGTGGAGCGCAAAAAGGTTTTCCTCTTAACAGGTTGTCATTGGACCACCAGCGAAGAGCCTGAACCAGGGTTAGCAAAACTACTAGATCGTCCCACTGTCCGCTTGCCTGAGACCACCGCTTCGCCAACCATTCCTTCATTGGACGCATGCACAGGCACACAGGTGGAACCAAGTGAATGTACGAGGCCATCATCCCGAGCAAGCGCATTGCTTTGCATACAGTTGTCTGGCGACTGACCTTTTAGTGAGGTAACTGCAACAGCATATTTTGTACTCTCGCGTTTGAGGGGAAAGCCAGCTCCTCCTCTATGTTTATGATAGCCCCTAGAAATTGTTTAATTTGGTTGGGGACTAGACTATTTCTTTGCTGGTGGAGAAACCCAGATTGAAGAGAAGGCTTGTCGTTTGCATATTTAATTTGCAAATTTGAGGAGATTCCCCAGTGATTAGCCAGTCATCTAGATAAGGGTATAATGGGATGGACATTCTGCACAGGTGTGCTGCCACTACTACAAGCACTGTTGTGAATACTCTTGGTGCAGAGGCGATGCTGAATGGGAGTACTTTGATATGGTAGTGTACTCTTGCCATCCCGAAGCACAGGTATTTTCTGTGTTCGGGGTGCATTAAAATATGAAAGAATGCATCTTTCAAATCCAACTTTGCCATTAGTCTCCCCGTTTCAGTGGTAGAATCACCTCTTGGAGCGTGGTCATACGAAACGTTTGGGATTTGACATATTTGTTTGCAGGGCGCAGGTCTAGTACTGAGCACATGGTAAGATCTTTCTTTGGCACAAAGAAAGAAGTTGAATAAATACCCTCATTTACCTCATTTGCTGGGACGATCGGTATTGCGTCCTTCTCGAGCAGTGCCTTTACTTCCTCCAGTAGTAGGATTTGTTCTGTCATTTTCTTCTGTCTCACAGGGTGGTAAGGTGGTCTTTGTAGTAACTATTCAATACTCACCTGTCACAGTTGACAACACCCACTTGTCTGATGTTATCCACTCACACGCATGGGTGAAGTGAGATATTTGGCCTCCTACTGGAGTGGCATGGGAGGGGACTTGAAACTGTGTGTCATTGTTTGGAAGGAGTTGAGCCTCTCACAGGTGAGGTTCTGCCCCCTTTACAACCTTGGCCTTGTGACTGGCACCAAGACGAGGACTGTCCGCCTTGAGAGTAGCCCGAGGAACATAGCGCACCCTGGCCCCAAAATCTCCTAGACTTGGAGCCCCGTTGGGAATAGGGTTTGTCAACTGTCCAAGGGATTTAAAAGTGTCATACTCCTCCTTTGCACTTTTGAGGGTGTCTTCTACGGCCTTCCCGAATAACAGATTTGGCTCCACTGGTATGTTTGAGAGGGTTGCTCGAGTCTCTTGCTGTCAGGCAAGGCACTTTATGAGCTTTCCCTCCGCTATGATGCGTCCTGCATTATCTGCTGCATCAAGGATATTCTTTAGGATGCTGTTTGAGATATGCTTGCCTTCTGAGATAGTCTTCAGTAATTGAGCCTTTAGTGGTTCTGGGACAGCTGATATTTGGCATTCCAGATCATCCCATTTGTGGCAGCTGTAACTAGCCAACAGCGCAGTGTTAGCGATTCTGGTCTGGTATGCTGTAGATGAGGCGACCTTTCTCCCGAAAGAATATATATTTTTGCTCTCCTTGTCTGGCGGGGCATCTGCCGACACCAGGGGACTGCCTGCCCTCTTCCTGGTGGTGGTGACCACTAGGGAATCTGGTTTGAGCGGACCCCTAATATACATGGAGTCTGTGGGCGCGGCTCTGAATAGCTTTTCTATTCTAGTGCTAACCGCCCTCGTGAGACTAGGTGCCAATAGGGATGGTTGGATAAGTCATTGGACAGACTGTAGGAGTGTTCTAAACTGGGCGGCTGACCTTTTGTCCCTCAGAATATCTTCCACTAAGTCCTTGTCGACCTGTGCCTCCTGAGTGTCGATATTAAAACGCTGTGCCGCCTTTAGTAGCAGTTCATTGTACTGAAGTCCATTTTCAATAGGCAAATCTGCTGCCGGTCCTGTTGGTCTGACTACAATCACGTAAATGTTGTCATCGTCATAAAACTTGTCTTGGCCATAGAGGTCTAAACCCCCTCCACTCCCCTCCGAGACTCTGGGCCTGCTTGGTCATCATAATACGAGTCATGAGAGTTGTCTAGATAGGTCTGAGAGGGGTCTTGGTATGGGTCTTGGAACATCAAGGCCAGAGTGCTTAGAACAGAGGTTCAAGATGAGACTTTTTGGCTTGGGGTAGCTGTGCTGATGCCCCTGGCTGTGAGGCATCTTTAAGAATGGTTAATTCGTCAGGATGCCTGTCCATGAAGTCTACTAAACAAGACATTATCCTTATAACCTTATTGAATTGTTCAGGTGAATATTTACACTTGAGTGGGAAACTGTCCTGGACAGGGGCAGGCCTGGGAGGGAGAGATGGCCTGGACAGGGAGGGGCGGCCTGGACTGGGAGGGAGACACGTCCTGGACGGGGGCGGCCTGGGAGGGAGACACATCCTGGACAGGGGCGGCCTGGGAGGGAGACACGTCCTGGACAGGGGCGGCCTGGGAGGGAGACACGTCCTGGACAGGGGCGGCCTGGGAGGGAGACACGTCCTGGACAGGGGCGGCCTGGGAGGGAGAGACGTCCTGGACAGGGGCGGCCTGGGAGGGAGAGACATCCTTGTGGTGCATGGCCCTCGAGTGTGTCCAAGGGGATGGAAAAACCGTTTGTCTCTCCTTTTGGGGCCAAAGGTGTAAAAAAAAAAAAAAAATCTGTGACCTTGCCATAAGCAGAGAAGCACTAACTTGTTTCTTTACTAGTTCTTGCATTTTTTTGGGATGCCGAAATGCCCTTCGCCACCTGTTTTTTGGTACGCAAAAGGAGGGCCTTTTTATGTGTGGTGTCCGAACAGACTTTCACTTTCGGTTTTGGGGACCTGTGAAGCAAAAGCATGCGCGATGGACCAGAGGACAGTGAAGAATGGGAGGCTTTATCCCTGGACACCGCATGGGCCTCGACGCGCGACGGTATGTGTGTGTCTTGGCTGCCGAGTGCCTTCTCCATCACAGAACCGCCGGCCTGCTTCTTGGAGTCAGGGGGCCCACACCAGGGGATCCGACAGACCCCGCTTGCCCTCACTCATGACCCAAATTACTGCCCTTGCTGGAGTCTTCCGTCACGTCGATGGAGGCCTCGGCCTGTATGGCGTTTGCGGCAAAGGGTTTGGTCCGCCAATCCTTTCGGGTCTGAGGCCGAAAACGTTTACAGGATTTACAATCCTTTTCGGCGTGATCCCTCGGAAGGCAGTGTGCACACTCCGAGTGTCCTTCCACAGGAATTTTCGGTGGCAGCAGGGGCAAAATTTAAATAGGGTTTTGGCCATTATATTTCATAAGGGCATATAGGCGAGAAAAGAAAGGGGATGACGGAATAAGCATTCTCTACAGAGGTCAGTATGAAGAACAACTAACTAATCAATGGCATCAGCCTGGAAGAGGACTCTGCA
The DNA here is from genome assembly GCF_040938575.1 of Ambystoma mexicanum. Lineage (NCBI taxonomy): Eukaryota > Metazoa > Chordata > Amphibia > Caudata > Ambystomatidae > Ambystoma > Ambystoma mexicanum. Next base: position 455,458,606 of record NC_090932.1, read on the forward strand.
TTTTTGCGACTGAATTTGGTGGCGGAAAAAAAACAATCTGAGGGACCTAGACCTGTCAAGGACCATGGGTACAGTACGTGGCACACTAGGGACAGTATTACTAAACACGCCCTGTCGACGTCTGAGTTTTGAAAAAACAAATCTTGCAATACTCAGTGACTTCCACTAGATATTGGACTATACAGAGCATGTGATCTAAGCAGATCCACAATCTCCATAAGGGATACATTACTCACCGTAATTGTATTTCTGATGCTTGTATCTGGTTAGATTCACATGCTGTGCATAGGCCGACATCTAGTGGAAGCTGCGGAGTATTACAGTTTGTTTTTCGAAACTCGAAAATGGGCGTCGACACAGGGCGTGCCAGTAATACTATCCCTAGTGTGACATCCACTGTACCCATGATCCCTCACGTGTGTAGGACCCTCGGATTGTATTTTTTCTGACATGAGGTAGCATTAGGAGTAGCGTGAGTACAGATATTCCAAGTAGATATGGTCCAAATCCATCCGAAAACTTAGCGGACTCCTGCTGGATCTCCACTCCAAATGACATCACAAGCCAACCCACAGATCCAATTACAAAAATCTCCTATGAAACACTGACTTTCCTGCAACTGAACCCCTTTCGCAATCAACCTACAGCTGGCAACTAGACCGCTAGGGTCCCTCTTCTGCATCAGAGAACTCATGCAATAGACTAGGGAATGACTGGATACGAAAAGGTGGCTGCCTTGAAAGTATAACATGTGTAAAAGTACTTACTTGTTAACTATCTCTGGGAAAGAAGTTACAAAGGATCATTACGTTTATGCTCATCTTTGAGTTGCATTCTGCCCCTCTAAAAAGGGTAAGTTGCTTTGCTAATTTTGAATGGCGTTTTCCCCACTTCTAAAAAGTAATAAGTGTTGGTACTGTTTTATCATTGCCTTAACGAATGAGTGTAAAAGCTTACCAATAGGGTTTACCTGCCTTGAAATGCATTGGGTTTTTCATAAAGTGTAATTGGGTTTTGCTTTCCCTGGTCTGCTTCATGCAGATTCTAAAACAGTCCTAGGGTTTATAAGTAGCTGGAGGCTCCTTTAAAAAGTATATGGGTCTTGCTCAGCTTGATTAGTTGATGCTCATCTAAACTTGTAACCCTGGGTTGTGCTTCCCTGGATTGCTTTGGGGCTATTCTAAAATAATGTAATAAAGTTCTTACTTACCTTAGAAACTGTATTATACACTTCTTAAAAGGTATACAGGGTATAGCTACCTATTAGATAAAAGATAGTTATGCCCCAATAGGTCAATTACCTACCTTGAAATACATTTTTCATAAATTGTAACCGGGTTTTGCTTTTCCATCCTTTGCATTGTGCATTCTAAAATAGTTATTAAGTGTTCATTCTCATCATTCAGTAGCTTGAGGCCCCTCCAAAAAGTATATGAACATTTACTAGCTCTGAACGAGTTCTAAAAAATGTTGCAAGGAGTATACTTGTTACAGGGTTGGTTTATTAGATTTCTATAATTTAATGTCACTGCATGACTGACTGGGTCTACTACTCTTGAAATACTGATTGTATTTAAAAAGTACATCTAACCTGGTATTATTCGCCAAGAATAGTATATTACTATCCTGAATGTATAACCTTAGTTTGGACTCACCTTTACTTGCTTCTTGCTCCTCTAAATAAGGTTACACCTTGGTTTGCATACCATAGGTATCGAGTTGGTTTTTATGATTGTGTTTATATGATGTGATATTACTTACCCAATAATTATCTTGGCCTACTTGTATTTAAATAAACCCTTTATGTTTACAATACATAGTGTTTCTTTGCATCATATGTATGCTACCATTTCTTTGTACCAAGCTACAGCCCTCTCTCCCTTCCAAGATAAGCCGGGTTGCTCTGACCATGCTACCACAATTCTCAGGTGGTATAGCCTTATACTAAGAGTGAGGCTTATGTACTGATATATGTTTTTATGAAGCCCTTAGTTAGACTTCAGAAAAAACTGTCCCAACACCCTTCCGTGATTAACATGTAAAGAGAGTGTGAAAGTAGTCATACTGGTGGTCCGACAATGTTGAAAAATCTGGCCCAGCAGGACTATATTGAATATGAACACATAGAAAGGTGGAAATTGCAGACCCCTGGTTTTGGGGCATCCTTTTATCCACCGTCTTTAGCATAAATGACTACTGTAGCATGCATAGAGAGGATAGATGTATAGATTCTCGCGCCACTATTTATTGGCACATTGAGCCAGGATGCATGCGGAACTGGCAGACCACAGCCCAAAGCTGCGCAACTAAGAACTTCATTGGAAAACACCTAAAAAGTTTGATTACATATCTGGAGACAAAGAAGGGCACACATTAAGCTTAGACCATGAACTAAATGTATAAACTGCCAGACTCTCTGAACTATGATGGTCCGTTTAATACCACAGGTGCCCAATGACTACTTTGATATACATTCTTTTAAAAATGTTGTGCACACTAAAGGGTAAAGAGGTTGCTTCATCATACTGATCAAGAAAATGTGCAAGGGCCCTTACTTAATTGGACATTCAACTCAGATGTATTATCTAATTGAAGGATGTCTGTGTAAATATGTATCTTTGAAGAAAGGGCATCTAGTCCCCGTAGTCTAAGACACGACCACATCAAGTACCCTAAATTAATCAGCAGCTCCTACATAATGAGCTGGAAAACCAAGATCCAGTAATTTGTATACGTCAACTGTTTACTTTAATTCAGCAACCACACCATCCAAGTAAAAATCGGGTTTCAATTCCTCTACCCTAAAAACTGGAGGACCCTAATCGAAATGACTAACATCATTCTCATAACCCGTAAAGAAAGAACCTTGAGATGCAAATGTCAAATATCCTTTCAAACTGTTGTAAGGCTAGCTTTCTTGAAACCCTGATCAAATCGAACTCTGAGAGCCGACGCAGACGAACGGGATGCAAGACTTTGAGGTGGTATAGAACCTGTAATTTTCTTAGCTGCTAAGAACTGGAACAGGAAAAGAAAAAGAATACTACATGCTATGTATGATTTGGAAACTATACTTGCCCAGATTTGAAAAAGGCACTAGAAGTGCCGAAACACGTGTCATCAAAAGGGCTTTCCCACGGGAATTGAAAAATATGATTAAAAGTAACCATACAAATCTTTGAATATCTTTATGGTGCAGTGACTGTGTGAAAGTCAATTCTCTCATGTATACAACAGAGGTGAGGTAATAGACCTCTGACTTCTTTCACATGCACGCAACACACAGCAACAGGCTTGGATGTGGTTGCAGGGTACTCTGAGTTGGTCATTTTCAACCCCTTAAGATTAGCTGATCAAATAGAAGGAGCCAGATTCTTCAAGGAGAAAAAACACAGATTGACATGATGGGTTAAACACCTTTAGAGCTCCCACGAAGGGAAACCTGGCATCAACTTCAGCTAGGTTAAAGAACCAATCAGGGTTCCGTTTTGAGCTTAGGGCTTCAAATTGCAGTGCACTTTAACGTGCACTGGGGTAACCGAACCATTCTCACAAAAAATGCTACATCCATCTAAAAGAAACTCAGCTAGAGGGGAGATGGAGGGAACCATTAACTTCTCATACATCCTTCAAGACCAGTTTCACTCGCCAGGAGCACTGTTTTCAGGCAGTGGAAATTACATCTTGAAGTATCACTTGCTCGTCTCAAGAAGACTACTTGCTTTTTGTCAGATTTGGGCCTGGTGTTGAAGGAGAGGTGGTTGACAAGCTTCCTAGTGCTGGGGTTATGTGAACTTAGCACAGATGCGTAGCCTGGTAAAACACAAAGGTGTTTATATTAACCCAGGCACCAGATGCATGAATAGCTAACATTTGTCGCTCACGCTCCCCATCTAAACTGCTGCTTAAACTTCCTACACAGTCCAAAAGGACTTCAACACAGGTGGGGAAGTTGAGCTGCAAGTGTTTAAAAGAAAGCTCTAAGGGGGACATGTTGCCTGAGGGACACCTGCCACTGCAGGGGCGCAAACTGAGATCAATGGCAGCAGACAGCCATGCTGGCAACGACTTCTGAATCTAGTCTGGACTTGAAACATATTTAAAAATTAAGGTATTGGTGGGTGGGAGGAAGCTATTAATTATATCTGGAAAGACTACACACAAATAAGGTTCCAAATATTCCAGTCCAATAGCACTGGACACTTAGAGCACAGCTATATGAGCCTCCCCCAACCCCACAATCTATGGACTGGCCTAAACCAGCATTTTCTAGTATTTAAAATGTAGCCTGATCCTCCATTTTAGAAAACAAACACTGCAGTCTAAAAGTCACTAGAGGAAACGTAGGCAGCCTAAAGTAGTATCCATTTTAGGACAAATTTGTAATTGGGTATAACGTGCTTAATACCCAGAGGTTTCTAAGCGCAGAAGCAGGGATGGAGCCTGTGTTGCTCCACGTCGTCTTACTTCCAAGGCAAGCGTGTTGCCCCTGAGCTATCCTCATACAGTACCCAAACTGACGTGGCCTATGGTTGGAGCAGTCCTATGGAATTTTGCTCTGTGTAAGCCTCTTGGCTAGGAGTCGTATAAACAAGATTTAAGAAGCCATTGTTTACCCCTTAAGAGCTAAGGGCATCTGTGTTCATCCTGAATTCCCAAAATAAATCATTGTATGCTCCACCCACTCTAGCAGTTAAGTTACTTCATTGGGAGAAAAAAACAAATTGAAAGCAAAAATTAAAGGACAACAGGATTTGATTTTTCAAACCTTGCTTTTAGACAAGAATTTAGCACCACAGTATAGTTTATCTTTCTCACCATTTCCTACCTGTTCTGGCATTGTTCCATGTTCAATTCCAGTCCTCAGCAGTCGGTAACAGTTTCCAAACAGATCCCATTTTGTCAGATCATGAGCACTAGAATGGAATGCAGATAGCCATTCATTTTTCTGACCGCAAACAAATAAGTGTATAAAACTTGTAATTGCCTATCAAAGGGAAAGTGCCAGTTAAAACAATATTTCTTACCAATATCAACATCCTGTAGTTCTAAATCCGGAGGAGAAATCCAACATGGTCTAACACTCACAATCCAAGCTTCAACAACAGAGTAAGAACAAGTTAACTATCACTCAGCTGGGAAGACAGATCAATGACCAAGTGCTCATGCAGAAATCTGTGGGAACATCCGGGAAGTCTCAAGTTTAAATCTCTGCAAGGTCATCTCAGCAAGGGTGTAGAAACCTGGTCTATTTTTTATTAATATGCCCAAACAAGAGTACTTCCATCCCTGAAAGGGTAATCTGCCCAGATTTCCGTTTTATATACACTCCATGCCAAAAGCATAGTGTACACCAGTGCACTGCTGCATAAGCAGCCTGATTGTAGTGCCTGACCTACAGTGATCATAGCAGGTTCAAATCACAGGTGCCCTCTTGACAGCGGAAGTGAAAGCCAAAGTCACTGCAGCACAGGGGTGGCATTTAAGGTATACACCCCGGTTCCAAAATATCACGTTGAGAGTGACCCATGCTGGTGGCAGGGTAAACATAAGCCATTCCTGAAATAGGGGATGGTGCATGGCATACCTAAATCATTCCAGCCACATCAAATTGATATCACACATGTCAGCCCTGCATGCCCAGTTCAGCTGTGTAGGGTTAAGTGCATCTTCCCAGACAGGCTGTATATTGCCCTAATGGCAATAATGTAGCCCGGGGGTGAGTACCTCACTTTGTTCCTTTGTAAGGAAAACATCCTTTCCCAGGGATAGCCACTTGTAAGGTAAAAATGTGTGCATCCTAACTGGTGAAGACTACACAATATTGGTATTGGGTAACCCACCTTTTAATACAGGCCTGTACTACACAAGTTGGTAGAGTGACTGAGCAGCCAGGCTTATTTTAAGAGGGGTAATGCGAGCTGTAGAGCTGTACAATTGAAATAAGTAAGACCAAGTAGCCAAGTAACACTTACACACAAAGTTAAATATACATATTTAAAATAAATAAGGTTTAAATACGCATTCTTTAAAAAGCTACATCTACTACTAACATTAAAAGTTTGGATTCAGTTTTTAAAAGACAATAAAAGTTAGTAGTTACTTTTTCTTATGCTAACATGTTCCAGCACACAAAGTGACTCCAGTTAAGGTCAGCATGGCACTTATTTTAGTTACCAATTCAGTTGAGTGATTAAAGGAAGGAAACATTAGAATAAGATTTAGAACACACTTTCAGCAGTTTTTAAAACAATTACAATCTCCTAAATGGAGGCAGGTAGACGTATCCCAGCAATAATGGGGTCAACAATTATAACCTATTAGGGATAAGTACTGCCAAAGCCAGTAGGTTCAGAGGAGTGCCTTTAGGGAGCCAGGACGGCCACAATCAATGGACAAAGTCAATAGTTCTGATGCACTTCTTGGATAAAGTCTTGCCAAAGTTAGTAAGTTCAGAAGAAATTACTGTAACTCAAGTGAGCTACTTTGTAGAGAGCACAAGCTGTTAGGCCAGCGCAGGAGAGTTGAGATCAACTCCAAAAAGTACAATTTATGGCTAAAAGGTGAAAACCCCAAGCCCCACAGTACCTGTGATTTGAAGAAAATGTTTCCAGCTGGATTCCTCCTTGCTACAGCTTGGCAGACCCTTGTTCCTGGTCCTTGGTTGTGGTGACGAAAGGGAGGACGTCTGGCGGGCTCCTGCGGGAGTACTCGGGAGAGGTACTCCGCATCAATGGATTTCCTTTGTTTCAGCAGAACTTCAGTGTATTGGCGCCTTTTCCTCTGCGTCAATAAAGAATGAAAACTCTGTTTGGAAGAAACTTTCTCCGTCGGTCCTGGACTCTGGCGAGGGAACTGTGGATCAAGATTTCCTGCTTCGATAGGGTCCTCTGGATGCCCACGAAGATGGACAGATTCGGACTTCGCATGACGATGCACTCATCAATAGTCACAGGACGCCTGGCATTGGGCTTCTGCAGCTCTAGTGAGGCACAGCAAGTCGGAGGTTGCGCCAAATGGAAGCTTGTCTTGAGGCTAGCTGGTCCAAACAGCCCAAGGGAGGAAGTCGTCCTGTACAGGCCATCCCAGTCAATATGAAAACGGGGTGAGCACATCTGCAGTGCTTCACCGGGCACTTTGCGGTCCAGAAGTTGCTGCTTGTGTATCGTCACATCGTCTTCTTCGGATGTTCCTCTCCAGTGGTCGAATCTGCCTCTAGTCCCAAAAACCTCGCTTTTATGCGATTTCCCATTCATTCAGAGCCTATGCTATCAATCACACAGCAGGGTGGCTGTCCTTTTAGGACAACCAGCCAGCCAATCGGTACTGGTTTCACTCAGGGACACCTAGGGACAAAGGACAGGGAAGTTTGGGGTTCCTCCCTCACTTCCTGCCTTTCCAGACACACTGGATCCTGGGTGGGCTTCAGGGCTGAAGCCCGCCAAAGACAAAACAAACAAAGGGCTGAAACCTGGTTTAACTAAGAGTAAAAACCAAGAAAGAACTAACAAACAGAAAATGGCGAATAAAGAAGACTGGGGCCATGTTGGAAAAAATGGGCACCCATGGGGGCTGTACTGCAGCTGAGGGTTCAGCCTGCGGTAGAAATGCACACTGGTAGTAAGTAAACCACTGTCACCAGCCATATAAGGTAGGGTAGTGTAACAAAAAATGTTTCATGAAGTGGGCATCATGGTCATGAAGTCAGGGGCACAGGCATGCAGGGGTCGCATGCACAAGAGACCTGTGTGGACAATGTCCTGGCGCCTTTGGCGCCAGGCTCATGAAAAAAGGTAAACAAGAACATCCATTTGACACAAAAAGCCTGTATTATGGACACAGCACTCCAGATGCATTACCCTTGAACATTCCATTCATTAAGCAGCCCCCAGTGTATTCTTGGGTGTGGCTGCTAATGGATTGCCTTCGGGTGTGGCAGGCAGGCTGAACCTGGTGGGCGTGGCTACAGAAGCTCCGCTATACAAGCTGCTCATCCTTAAGGCCCGTGTTCTGCGTTATTCTGCACTTGCAAGCAGCGTAACGCTCACCGTCGCCCAAGGTCAGACTTACCTTTGAAGATCCTGTTTCCTGGACTTCCTGCCAGCATACTTACCAACTGGGGGAAGCTGTTCTTACCGGTACATCTCTTCGGCGAGCCAAGTATTCATCTTTACACTTTCCGGAACGCCGAAATCTTCATCTTGGCACCGCAGCACGACACGCTCCATTGTCGACAGCAGCGCCTGCAAGGAGAAACAGAAGACAAGGTTAGACATTGAAAAAACAGTCCGTTTAACGTTGCGCTTCGCCTTATCTTGTGCTTTACCTTAAACCTTTGCTTACCTGCTGTCGAACATTGCGGTAGCCCCATCTTCCCTCCGGCCTCGTCTGACGCCTCACAGCTGCATCTAGGCCGCGTTTCCATCTAAGGGAAGAAAACAGATGAGACATTATTGCGGGCATAATTAGGAGCAACATATAACGACATTGAAAAGAACGAACAGCATCACACGAGCTCAAGAAAGACTTACCAATCTTAAGAAGCATAGTCGCAGCTGGGCTGGACTAATCTTCATCAGGGATCAGTGAAGGAACTAGATCCCATTCAACACGCCCCCGTCAGAAGTAGCAGGACGGAGAGCTCATCTTCCATAATTCGCAGGAGCAGTCTCACCACCTACCACCGCTCACAGCTTTTCTACTGAGGGAGAGGCCTGAAGGGAGGTGATTCAAGTCCAGTGAGGGCTGCAACAGTGCCCCAACGCCTCCGCAGAGACCAGGTGTGCGTAACAGAGGAATAGGGATATACTAAGTAACCCCACTCTCACTGCACATAAAGAGGTGTGTGCTGGTCTGACAAAGAAAAAGTGAAGTAAGACAGGCATCATCTTGCTATTCTTTGGAACGGTAGTTCACCCAACAAAATGTAATTAAACATTGAGAGGAAAGGAGGCGCCCGAAGGAACAACATCCGCATTGTGGGCTTGCCGGAGGGAACAGAGGGCCACAACCCCACGGAGTTTGTCGAAAACATGTTGCTACAGGAGATACCTGGAGGAGTTCTGTCTCAAGGATTTGCTGTGGAACGAGCGCATAGGGCTCCAACGAGGAAGCCGCCGCCAGGCAATCCGTCTAGGCCGGTTATCGCCAAGATCCTTAACTATCGGGGCCGGGAGAGGATACTGCAACACTTCCGCAAAGGTGGAACAATCAAGCGAGGGGAGGCAAACATAACAGCTTACCCGGACTATACCCTGATGGTGCAGCAGAGCCGAATGAACTTCGGGGCTGTTAAGGAGACTGGGGGAAGCAGGCAATAAGTACATGCTTTATTAAGGAGCCTCCTAGGGCTAGTCCTCACACCCCCATTTAGTATTAATAGTTAAGTGGCCATTAGGGCGACTTCACCCTACTGAGCCCTGAGCGTACTAGGCAGGGCTAGATGTGGGGGTGCCTGATATCCAGGGATGGAGCTGGGCAACAGTTGGGGAGGGAGTTGTTGGGGAAGGGACGGTGGGGGGGCGGGGAGGGAGGTGGGGAGTTTGATGTGTATATAGTTTTGGGGAGTTTGAGTTTAAACACGAGCCTATATAGAATAGCCCTAGAATTGTATCTGTATTGCGCAGGCGGATGGGAGTGGCTGGGAGGGAGGGAGATGGGTACTGACAAGCTATGGGGGATCTTAGAATAGTGACGTGGAATGTCAGGGGACTTAACAGTTATTTAAAAAGGAATAAGGTCATGCTGTATTTTAAAAGACAAAAGATAGATATTGCATTGTTACAAGAGACGCATCTGACACGGGAAAAGTTGGAGTTGGTGAGGAGTAAATGGAAAGGTACTGTAGTAGGGTCTTCATATTCTTCCTATGCTAGGGGAGTACTGGTCTGGGTGGCGCCACACGTCCCGTTCCAGCTAATACAGGAAATAGTGGAAACTGAGGGGCGTTTAGTCATAGTGAGAGGGTTGGTGGAGAATAAAGAGGTGTGCATTGTAAACACGTACACCCCCAATCAAAACACGGCGGCCTACTTCCGGACTATGTGCACCAACCTAGGTTTGTGTGCGGGCAGCGCGGTGATCTGGGGAGGGGATTTTAATTGTGTGCTGAACCCCGAAGTAGACAGATCGGATAACAAGATGGTCAGGCCCGCCCCGGCAGCTAGGGCATTGCAGACGTTGCTAGATGACTTCGAATTGGTAGATGTGTGGAGAACAAAGCATCCTAAGAGAGGCAATATTCACATTACTCAGCCCCGCAGCAGTTGTATACTAGACTTGATTAGGTTTTTGCCACGCCAGAGGTAGTGCTAGAGATCGTTCACATAGAATATAAAGCGAGGGTCCTGTCGGATCACTCGCCCCTGGTTCTGGGGTGGCAATATTGCCGCCCTAGGCCGCGGATTCCGACATGGCGCCTCCGTGCGGAGGCGCTCAAAGATCCAGTTTTTAGAGAGGATATAAGAGATGAGATCATTAATTAATTTGAGGTGAATACAGGCAGTGTTGACTCGGCTGGGATACTGTGGGAGGCCTTTAAGGTGGTGATGCAGGGTGTGGCCATCGCTAAATCGAAAGGTCTGCAGGGGGGGGGGGGGTGGTCCTGGCTGGTTTACAAAGAGTGAAGAGGAATTAGAAAGAGTACTAAAAAGTGGAAGCGTAGACACAGAGCTGGTGTGCAAACTACAGCAGCAGTGTGCGGAACACTGGGGAAGGCTCTGCAACCTTAATTACAAAAAGTAAGTTGAGAGACAACATACGGGTGGGGATAAAACGGGCCGTCTCTTGGCGTGGTTATACAAGAGTGAAACCCCTAGGCCCCCGATTAGGACAATAACCAGAGAAGATGGTGAGGTAGTGGACACCTAAGAGGGAGTCAATAGGGAATTTGCGGATTATAGGGAACTAGATGAGGACAGAGGAGGAGGCAGTCGAGATGAGATACTGGAAACCCTGCAGGATATAGGATTGCCCAAGATCAGTGCAGAAGAAAGAAGAACTAGACGCACCAATTTCTTTGGATGAGTTGGAGGAGGAGGTTGTTAGGCAGCTGCCTACTAGTAAGACCCCGGGAGCAGATGGATTCCCTAGTGAATTTTATAAAGCATATAGGGCAGAAGTACTCCCCCCCCCCCCAATGTTGGAAATGCTGAATGAGGCGTTTGAAGTGGGATGGTTGCCGGAGTCGCTCAGAGAAGCGATCATAATACCGCTCCCCAAACCTAATAAACCTGGACATAGCTGTGGATCATACAGGCCGTTGTCGATGCTGAACCAGGACGGCAAGATATTGACGGCTGTCCTGGAGAATAGACTGCGGAAAGTAATTAGCAAGTTAATACATCCAGACCAAATGGGCTATGTCCCGGACAGGAACATAACTCACAACCACAGGCGACTCCATCGGGTGATCGAATGGGGCTGTGACAATGAAGGAGAAATGGCAATCATGTCTTTAGACGCAGTAAAAGCTTTTGACTCGGTTAGATGGCCGTGGCTGCGGTGGGCGGAGATGCTGTATAGTGCGCCGCTAGCCAGGGTTCAAACAGGGACAGTGATATCTGAGAGATGGCAATTTAGCAGGGGAACTAGACAGGGGTGCCCCTGGTCCCCGTAGTTGTACATTCTGGCTCTGGAGCCCCTGGCACTATACCTAAGGCAGCAATACGACACGATAGGTATTGAGGTAGGAGGGGAACGGCACCCGATATCCCTATATGCGGATGATTTGTTATTATACTTGAGATACCCGGAGGAAAATCTTCAGTATATTCTGGAGATGATGGAAAGGTATGCGAGGCTGTCCCTTATAGCGGTAAATCCCCAAAAATCTAGCATTTTCCCGTTGGGCAGTTACAAGGGAACCTCTGTAGAAAGATTGCCGGTGATACCGGTGCCATGGACTGTGGGCTCCTTCCGATACCTTGGAATAGATGTGTACCATACGGCGGAAGAGGAACATAGGCGTAATACCGAGATGGCCATTGGAAAAATCTGCAAATGTATGACGTTTTGGGAGAAGTTGCCCTTCGCGATGATGGAACGGGGCCAATGCTTAAGATGGTGGTTCTACCTAGGCTCCTACATTATTTTAGTAATAGTCTACACATGATTCCCAAGGGTTTTTTTGTTCAACTGAATGGTATGTGTAGACACTTCCTGTGGCATGGTACCCGGAATAGAGTAGCGCTATGGAAGTTGCAGAATTTTCACGAGAAAGGAGGTATTAAACTACCGAATTTTGAGGTCTATTATTTAGCGAGTCAATTACAGTATGTGGCCAAATGGCTCTCTGATGAAGCAACCCTGAATTTAGATTGTTTGGGCAGGACTGTACCCCATTTTACCTGAAGGAAATTATCTGGTTGCCTGAGTCAGAAATGAAGGAGCGCCCGGGGATGATGAGGCTGGGGTGGAAAATGTGGCGTCTTATATGTATGATGGGGGACCCGCTCCCTTGTTCCCCGCAGGTACCGCTGGTTGCTTTGGCGGGAGGGGATAAGCAACTGAGGGTGATTATCAGAACCTACTGGGAGTCGGTTGGGCTGGTAACGTTGGGCGATATATGGCAGGAGGGGACCATCAGGGATTTTGAAGGACTTGGGGAGGAGGCGGGATTACATGGGGGCCAGTATGTTACGTATCACAGGTTGGTGCAGAAGATTCGGATAACGTGGCCTGAGACAGTATTGGCGGAGGAACCAGACGCCATTATTGGGATGATATATGACACAGCTGAAGGGGGGCATGAGATCTCTAGATTGTATGAGATGGTAATGACTAAGGTTGGAAAGGAATTGACACATTTGAGATTGGATTGGGAAGCAGAGGTGGGAGCCCAAATGGAGGATGGGATGTGGGAGCGGGCCCTGGGATACCACAAGAAGATATCTAGGAATGCCAGACTGCAGCAAATACAGCTGTACGTAACGCATAGAGCGTATATGACCCCGCTGAGGATATCTAAGTTCAGAAATGTGTGATGAGGAAAATGCTGATATGACACACATGTTTTGGTCATGCCCAGTAATCGAGGGTTTCTGGAGAGAAGTGGCACAAAAGCTAGCAGAGAAAGGGGTCACGCTAGCCATAGACACAGCCTGGGCCTGCCTGTTGGGAGGGTTCCCTAGGCCACGAAAACTGAAGCATGTTGGGAAACTAAAAGACTTGGCGTACGTGCTAGCAAAGCGAAGGATAGCTATGGGATGGAAAAAGTGTCATGAGCCACGGGTGGAGGTGTGGTGGAAGGAATTACAGAAATGGGCGGAGGCTGAAGGGTGTTATGGCAAGAGGCAAGTAGCATGTCTTGGGAGGAAGAAGTGGGTACCCTGATGGCATGGAAAACATTGATATCTGGACTATTTGGAACAATATTAGATCCAGAGGAATCTGATGAAAATGACGCCCTGCCGCATGTAGTAGATACTGAGAGTGAAGGTCAAACAGGCTTGTAAAGCGGGGTGGGATCAGGGGGACAGTGAGCAGAGACTAATTGATGTTAATGTAATAGTTGAGGATTGCACTGCGTGTTTGGTTTGTATTGTTGGTTGTGTTGAAAAATTAATAAAATTATTTTTTAAAAAAAAACATTGAGAGAAGTCCAAGGGACTTCTTTGTGGCACTGCACCTAAGGTGCAGTGTGTCACTATACAAAACACAGATGCCTATGGAGTTTGTCAGACTCCATAAAACAGTAAAACACAAAAAATCCTTGTCAGGAAAAATACATGGAGTGAGAAAAAGGTCCCATTCACTCAGGAGGAAAAACAAAAATCACAAGCCCTTAGTCCAGCAAAAGAGCTGGTGTTCTCTAAGGTTGAAGGGCATTAGCACAGAAATGAAAATTCTCTCCAACACTACTCCAGAGGAAACTGGCCAGGGAACGGAAATCAAAGGGCACACCCATTCACAAAAGGCTTGGCCTCACACCAGTGTGCTGCACATCGAAATGCCAATGATCCTAGTGGGAAGGGGGCCGGGGTTAATGTAGACAGAGCTCTGTACAGTTGAGGGATGATTCATGCTGGACCACCACCTCAGAAGGATTCACTTGGCCTCTTCGGGAGTGGTGTACTTCACAAAACCTTCACCCCCCACTGAGGTAAAGGAACAGTTCAAAGCAGAGGAAAACCAACGGCCTCCTTATGAACTCATTGATAAAATCTGCTAATATAGGGGGAATGATCCTTTATATGTTGCCAGCGTGGACTTGGGTCTCACCTTTGATCAGGTAGATAGAACCAGGTTATGAGAGAAATTACACAAATGGAAGTGCCCAGGATATGTTTTAGACATTGTGATGCATATCTAAAGGAACACCAAGGATACGGTCAGGTTAATGGGAAGGGTGAAGTATCAAACGCCATTAAGACAGACAGAGGGTTGAGGCAGGGGTGCGTGTTGGCTCTCTGCCTCTTCAACTTACAAGTCTTGGATCTGGGAGAATTTTTAGAGACATTGTCTTTTGTAGCCCCCAGTATAGCTGGTGAACGTGGTTACTGGCTGGCCTATGCAGACAATCTGTAACTAATGGACAAGACACCTATTGGTCTACAAAGCATCTTGCCCAGATTAGAAGAGTACACAAGATTGAATAGCCTGGTAGCACATTCAGCAAATATTAATGTATTATCTTACAATGGCAAAAAACGTAACCCGGCAAGTTTTAAATGGATGATGGGCACTAGTACATTGTCTTTGGTACCCATAGTTAAATATCTGGAATACATGCTGGTTAGACTGACAGCAAAATATTGTAAAGGTACAAAAGTAAACCGTTGGGAGGACAGATGTATTTTATCTGCATAGAACATGGTCATTGCACATCAAGTCCTGTGATTATATATTATACCTCAAATGTAATGCCTGCCATTTTATATGGGCTAGAGTCTATGAGAAAGTACAGCTTGAAAACCTGGAAGGCACGATTTGGAGAAAGACACTGTCCTTACCTAAATGTGTACCTGTTTCAATTTTAAGCTACAAATTAGGTTTGAATTCGATGTCTAGACTACTGCAATAGAATATGCCAAAGCTTGTTCAAGGTCAACCTGAATCACTATATATATTGATGGGAAAGCAAATTGAGTCTTCACAGCCAGGACTGTTTGGTAAATTTAAAATTAGATGTAACGTAATCCTAGAAAGGAATTATATTGCCCTAGAGATTCTTAGACAATCCGATCTAGTTGAAAAAGAAAATCCTTGTTTGGGACTGGATCCATACTTGTGATGAGAAAAGTAAATATAAACTGTATGTTGAAATGGTATTAGAGAAAAAAGGAATGTGTGGAAATTTCCAGACAGTAGATTTCAAGAGAAGCTTTTATGAGACTCGTGTTTAACCTGATCCACACGAAAGAAATACATTTTATCAGAGGGCAATGTGACAGTGCGATGTTTTGGTTTTGTAACCAATCCATGGAAACACTCGAACACCTGATGATAGCCTGCCCTGTTTTACAAAGTGAACTAAAAATGTTTTAAACACAGGTTTAAGATTGTCGTTCTGCTAAGACATAATACCAGAAGGATTTTTTTTTAAATTTATGGTTTTAAAAAAAACTTTACAAAGTCTTTTAACAAGTGCACGTATAAACAATTATAGATTTTTACAAACAACATTGACATTAAAATGTCATTGTTCAAGTTCGAACACATTTAGATCTAGAACTTAAACATAACCAATCCTTATTCTTATCAACTTAAAATCATGGACCCTTCTTGGGGCTAAAGTGCAAAGTGCCAATATACAAAAAGGTAATACCGATTATATCTAAAATAGTTCATCATGATTTTCAATTAAAAAATCTAATTCTAAGTCAGAAAAGAAAAAGTAAAATGGTACAAAAATAAAACGCATATGGATCTAGAAATTCACCAGCACCTTAGCCAATCTCTATATTAAAATAAATCCCAAAATTCATCAAAATGTACAACGACACAAAAATAGTACGCAATTTTTAACAGAAAGAAAACTTCCTATACAAGAATTAGTACGCATTTACCAAAAAATCAACACCACAAGTTCATCCCCCTGTTTAAATATACTAACTTTCATCTAATCTAAAGTGTAATATAATAGGAATTTCTAACAAGAAACCCTCCTATATATATATTTTATTCTTTCCCTATATCAATAGTATACTCCTATTAAGTTCATAGAGATCATAGTAAATACTTTGGAGACCTTATTATTAAAGTGCCAATTGGGCTTCTTTCCATCACAGCAAACATACAAGAGCAAACTTAAGAGGTTTGCATTCCTCCCACATCATTCGTAGCCATAAAAGTTCTAATGCATCTGCCAGGTTAATATTAATCAATTTAATCAGATGTAAGGTTCTTTGGTCTTTAAAATGCGGACATTCCAACACTAAGTGCGTAAGTGTTTCTCTGGGCTCTTCACAGCTGTAAAACGAGTATTTTATAGTAGAGGTCGGTTCTTTTTCATGCAACCAATTTACCAACCTTTCCCGTGTATGGAATGGCTTTAATTTAAAACGCATAGAGCGCCTGTGTGGCATGACATGGAAAAGAAATTATATACACACAAGGGGGGAGCCTTTACCTAAAAAAAAAATAGCATCATTCCTGTAGGTACTGTAAGTGTTAAAATCTTCAATTGTCTCTATCAAGTCCTTCTCATTTACATATGAGGGACGGGTGCATAAATCATGTTGCGAGACACCTAGATCGTTAAGCAGGAGATTCATTTGTTTATAATAATCCATTATTGATCTTGGTCCAGAACCCAACATCATTTCATGAAAGTCACAATAGAGTGAATTTTTCGTTGGGCCCAGGATTTTTGCATAGAGCCCTCCACTCGAATCTACTTGCCAGCGATATTAATCCAAATTCATGGCGAATCACGCAATTAGGTACCGATAAAGCCAAATGTAAAGTTGATTTCAGTAGGCTACCTTGAAGTTTTTTCAGAATTTAATTAACCCGAAGTATGTCTGATTTGCACATACATCTATACGACCATCTATCGTCCAATTAAAAGGTATAATTTTTCTATCAGCCGTATAAATTATTATCTTGGTGTTAGCCGCATTTGGTTTAAGATTATGCATACTTGCAAAATTTTCAAAAAGCACATAATTTGTTTTGCAGGCCATATTGTCTGCGATGCAAGCCAATGTATTCAACATGACCCTAATTTTACTACGTACTTATCATCGGCCACCCATAGATCATATGCATCACTCAAGTATAAATCGAATAGAGTGGCGGCCAAATAATAACCTTGTTTCGAGTCTATAAACGTCAGAACTGACACATAAGTGGAGCCCTCATTGGTGATCCTCACTTTATACGATGTACCAGTATGTAATTTTGAAATCCAATAAATTAGTTTGTTGGGAATCCCCATTTTTTTTCCAATAAGTTTTTATTAACAATTTTAACATGATTGCATGAACACAAAAACCCTCCCCCAACGACCACCCCAAAACCCCCCCAATCCCTTGCCTACCCTCCCCGGATCCACAAGCGCACCAGAAAGCCATGCATAATAGTTGGGCCAAACTGCTATACGAATTTGTTGCCCTACTTCCTTGGATCAGCCTCTCAGTAAGACCCCTGCGTCAGTTCTCACAAGTCAGACTCGTCTTGCGGGCGAATTATGGCACGCAGTTCCATGGCCTTAGGGCACCAGGCTCAGCGGGCACCCGCTTTTAGGTATGCCCGTAAGTTGGACAGATCTGAAATGAACCGCAAGTGGTCACCCTGGATAGAGTAGGTGATCCATTCCAAGGCTACCAACAACCGGATTTTAGCAATCCATTCATGTTCTTGTGGAGGTTGCTTTAATTTCCATTTTTGGGCCAAGACCACAGCTGCCGACATCAACATCACGTAGAGCTTACGGTCTGCCTTCGTTGCGAGGGTTGCCAGGACCCCATTTAGGCCCATTATGTCTAGTCCTCTGATCTGACCTACCCTGGTTCCCAACACCTGGGTGACCGCCTGCTGGACCTGGATCCAGAACTGGTCGATTTTTGGACAATCCCACCAGATATGAGACTAGGAGCGGACTGCCCCGCACTCCCTCCAACACAACCGTGACATAATGCAGAAAATTTTATTTAGCCTGACTGGAATTAGGTGCCACTGGAGCATCAATTTCAGCCACATCTCCCGGATCTGAATCGATCTTGTAAGTTATCTGTGACCACAGTTTTTCCCATACCGGGTCCCCCATCTCTGTTCCTGTGTCCCCCTCTCATTTCTTCATATAGTTTCTGGTCAACAGGGCTTCTTCCAGTTTAATATGTTTATAGATGGAAGCCAGAACCCCCTTGTCACTCGCGTCCGTATCTAAATTCTTTTTGAAAGGGGTAAGGGAATGGGGCCCCGCCTGCTTAACCAACGGATGAGAAAGCCAGTGCCTCATCTAGAGATAGGAAATCCTCTGCATCTCCCCTATGCCAAAGTCCTTCTTACACTGCTCAAATTGTTTAACCTCATCTCCGACAAACATATCTCCCACCATCCGGCAGCCCCCATGAAACCAAGGGTTAAATGCTGACGCACGACTATGTGCGGGAGTGAACTGCGGGTTGCCGTGCAGGGGTGTGTAAGGGGAGGGGAAGGAGGTGATGTGTGCCCTTTTTACGGCTTGATCCCAAGCCTCACCCGTTGTCACGGTTATTGTGCTGCAGTACATTTGGATATGTCTATCAGGCCTCAGTAACCCCTCCAGGTTCCCTCCCACCACCGCTCTGTCCATCGGCCTCCAAACTTTCCCTCTGTCGTCCCTTTGCCAATCCCTGAGGACACGAATCTGGGCCGCCAAATAATAAACCCTAAAGTCCGGCTCCCCCAAGCCTCCACGGGCTGGCAGAGCCTTCATTAGGGAAGCCGTTTCCCTCGAGCGTTTCTGGTTCCAGACAATCCGGTTGGTTATTCTCTGGATGGCCCTGAAGGAGGCTGGGACGGGTACCAGAAGGGCCAAAAAGTAGTAAAAGCAGCAGTGGTGGTAAGATCGCCATCTTTAAAGGCATTAATACGTCCCAGCCACAATATCGCCAGGGGCCCCCAGTCCACAATTTTGGTTTTGAGCTTCTGAAGGAGAGGAGGATAGTTTGCCTTGTAAAGATCCTCCAGCGTTTTGGTTAGATGAATTCCCAGGTACTTTAAAGATGTGTTGACCCATCTATACTTATACGCCCTCCTGAGGTCCTGCTCAGTGCTGACTGCCAATGCGAGACGGAGGACTTCAGATTTATGCAAGTTAATTATTATCCCCGCCGCTTGGCCGAACCGTTCCAGCTCCCTACCCAGTAGCACCAAAAGAGGTGACGGGGTGAGTCGAGGACAAAATCATGTAGTCGGCAAAGGCTGCTACCTTGTGGACATTGCCTCTGAAGGGGATTCCCTCTATATCCCCGGCTGCCCTTACTGCTGCTAGAAATGGTTCCAGATGGAGAGCATAAAGGGGCAACATTGGACAGCCCTGTTTTGTGACCCTTCCTACCGGGATAGGGGCTGAGATTTGGCCGTTAATTGCTAGTTGGATCGTTCGATTTTGGTAATTAGCCCTGACTCCGTCGATGTAGCCTGGACCAATGCGCATCTTGACCATAGCGGCAAAAAGGAATCACCACTCGACCAGATCGTATGCCTTCTCTATCGATTGCTAGCAGAAGGGCCAGGATTTTCCTTTTCTGTGTCTTTTCCACAAGATGGGTCAATCTTCTTACATTGTCACATGTTTGACTGCCGCTAATAAAACCTGACTGGTCTGTGTGTATTAATTTGGGGAAGATTGTATCGAGATGGCTAGCTAGAACTTTGGTATGAATTTTGGCGTCCACAATAAGGCTATAGGACCCACACTCGGCCGGGTCTTTACTCTTCTTGTGAATCAGGATTACTTTGGCTTCATCCATAGTTTTGGGGAGGACCCTATACAATTAAGCAATTTAGTAAAGATCGGAATGAAGACTTCTTTATGTACTTTTTAAAATTCAGATACAAACCCGTCTGGGGCTTTGTTGGAAGGTAGGTTGTTAATTACTCTGACTTTGTCAGAAGTTCTCGCCTTCCAGGAACTCCTTATCTTCCGATGAGATGATGAAGGACTGTTATGTTTAGATAGGCCTCCTGCTCAGGGAGAGACTGATTACCCGAGCTGTAAATATCACCATAAAAGGAACAAGTTACTTACCTGTAACTGTTGTTCTCCAGCATGGGTCTGACATGGATTCACATGCTCATGAATATTCCCAGTCAGGCTTGGAATCCTCGGTAAAGAAAAAAAAATCAGTATCAGTTTTGTTTCTGATCTGCCTTTCTTAATAGTAACCAATCACTTGTCTCTGGGTCATACTGCCCCCAGCCAATGACTGGTCTCTCCCCAAGCCCGCCCCTGGCAGCCATCCTCAGATTTGGTAGCATGTAAAGTGGCAGTATGACCAAGTGAAGAGCTGCAGAGGGGTAGGAGGGAGGGTTTGCATGTGAATCCATGGCAGACCCATGCTGGAGAAAAACAGTTACAGTTAAGCAACTTGTTCCTCCTACAGCATGGGGTCTGGCATGGATTCACATGATCATGAATATAAGAATAGATCGGAGTACACATGCACAACCACGGGAGGTGACAAAGGCTCAATATTAAGCATCACATAAACTCAACATTAAGCAACTCTTACCTCCTCACCAGGCCCACCTTCAGGCAAACAGGTTGCACAGCACTGCTTTGCCGACTCTGGACTCCTCCCTGGAATCCCAGTCGATGCAGTAGAATCTCGTGAAGGTGTGTGTCGATCTCCACGTAGCAGCCCTGCAAATGTCCAGCAGGGGCACACCAGACAAGAACGCTGTGGTAGCAGCGATCACTCTGGTCGAATGGGCTCTCGGGCAACGGTCAGTCTGCCAACCGGTGACAGTGCATGATGCAGCCGGAGAGCCATCTGGAAATGGAAGCCTTCGAGAGGGCCTTCCATTGGTTCACAGGTCCAAAGTTCACAAACAGCTGTGGAGTCTTCCGAAAACTCTGTGCGGTCCACGTAGAACTTCAGCGCTCTAGCTACATCCAGCGAGTGCAAAGTCCTCTCGGCCGGCGACAAAGGCAACGGGAAGAAAATTAGTAACACCAAGGGCTTGTTGAGGTGGAAGTCTGATGGCACCTTGGGCATAAAGGAGGAGTGCGTCCTCAGCACCACCCTCGTATCATGAAAAGTCAAGTATGGAGGCTTGCAGGATAGGGCCTGGATCTCTCCCACTCGTCGTGCGGAGGCGATGGCCACAAGAAATGCTGTCTTCCACGACAGGAACTTCAACGGTGCCGAATGCAGAAGCTCGAATGGCAGCCCCATGAGCCTGGTCAGCACCACGTTGAGCACCCACGCCGGGGCCGGAGCCTTCACCGACGGGAACGAACGGAACAGTCCTTTCATAAATTCCTTCACCAGGCGATGAGACCACAGGGATGGCCGTCCTGTAGTTCTGGTGTATCGGGAAATCGCTGCCAGGTGCATCTTGATGGAAGCATGCACTAGTCCTGCCTTGGCCAGCGACAGTAGGTACGGTAACACCTGAGGGGCCGTAATCTGTAGAGGGTTGTTAATCTGTGCACGGCACCAGACAGAGAACCTCTTCCACTTGTGTCCGTAGCACTTGAGAGTTGAGGACGCCCTGGCCTTCGCAAGAACCTCCTTGCGGTCCGCCGGGATATCGTACCTTCCAAACTCTAATGCTGCAGGAGCCAGGCCTGCAAGTTCAGCGACTCCGGGTCGTGATGGAGGAAGGCGCCCCCCTCTCTGGAGAGAAGATCTGCGTCCGTCGACAGTTTGTCTAGAGGGAATGCCGACAAGTCCAGAAAGTCCAGGAACCAGATCTGTCTCGGCCACGCCGGTGCGACGAAGATCATCCTGCACCGGGACCTCTTGAGTTGGTTAATGAGTCGCAACGGAGGGAACGCATAAAGAAATAGGCCGTCCCAGGGGAACGAAAAAGCATCGCCCATGCTCCTCGGCTGGGGGAACCTGCTGGCGAACCTTGGAATTCGTCGCCAAGACATCGATTTGGGGTTCGCCCCATCGTCGGAAGAGTCGATCCACTTGATCCTGGCGTAGTTGCCACTCATGGCACGAGCGCAGCTCTCTGCTGAGTTAGTCGGCGAGCGTGTTTTTTATTCCTGCCAGATGAAGAGGCACCAGAAACATCTGTTGGGCGATGGCCCAATGCCACAGATCCTGGGCTTCCTTGCATAGGGCCGGGGACCTCGTTCCGCCCTACTTCCGGATGTAAAACATTGTGGTGGTGTTGTCGGTGAAGATCCTCACCACCTTGTCCTTGAGGGACGGAAGAAAGGACCTGAGGGCCCAGAACACTGCGCGGAGCTCCAAGATGTTGATGTGGAGTGACTTCTCCACCGGGAGCCAAAGGCCTCTCGCGTGAAGATCTCCGGAGTGCGCTCCCCAACCTTCCAGGGAGGCGTCCGTCGTCGTCGTCACCTGGTGAGCTGGGGTCTGAAAGTCAGTGCCCGCCGACAGATGGGAGCCGGTACCCCACCACCGGATCGCCTGATGGAACATCTCGTTGAGGGTTCCTGTCCTCGAAGCTGCCCGTCGACTGGACCCAGCGGGCGTCGAGGAAATCTTGTAAGGGGCGCATCCGAAGCCTGCAAAGGCGCACCAGATAAATGCAGGAGGACATCTTCCCGAGGAGGGACTTGATAGATCTTACCCTGGCCATGTCCGTGGCCAGCAGACGCTGCACCTTTCCCAGAATGGTCCTGGCCCTTTCCTCCGACGGCGAGGCCAGCCGCGCCACTGTGTCGAGCTTGGCTCCCAGAAACAGGGCGACTTGCGACAGAACCAGGTGGGATTTTGGAAAGTTGGAGAATCCCAGGTCCGTGAGCAGCTGGACGGTCTTCGCAGTGTGCTCCACGGCGAGCTCCCTTGTCCTTGCCCGGATGAGCCAGTCGTCCAGGTAGGGGTAGATGTGGATCCCCTGTAGGCGCAGCCGCACCACCACCGGTGCAAGGCACTTGGAGAACACCCTGGGTGGCGACTTCAATCCGAACGGGAGGGCCTTGAACTGGTAGTGCCGCCCTTGGACCACGAACTTGAGGAACTTTCGGTGTCTCTTTAGAATGGGGATGTGGAAGTACGCATCCTCCAAGTCCAACGACGACAGGAAATCACCCTCCTCCAGCTGTCCCAGAACGTGCTGGAGGATGACCATACGGAACTTCTGTGCCTTGATGTACTTGTTCAGTCGTCGCAGGTCCAGGATGGGGCGCCAGCCTCCTGTCTTTTTTACGAGGGAGTACCTTGAGTAAACTCCGGAGCCCCGAAGCCTCTTTAGGACGAGCTCGATGCGCACCCTTCTTGAGCATCGCCCTTACTTCCACCAGTAGTTGAGGGACGTGATTTTCCTCCCTGACCACGGGTGGAACGCAAGGGCACTTCTTCTGAAACTCGAGGGCGTGCCCTTGGGCCAGGGCATTCAGCACCCAACGGTCGGTGGACATGGACTCCCACACGCTGACGAACCTCGCCAGCCGGCCTCCCACCGGGGTGCTTCGGCGGGGGCCCGACCCCACGGTCGGTTCAATCTTGTTTGGAGGCCGCCTTGCCTCCTTGACCTCCCTGTCGACGACGGGCACCACCTGACTTGCCGTGTCCCCTGTAGGCTTCCTGGGATGAAGATCTTGCCGCTTGGCGGTACGTGGAGGAGCCACTGCTGGATCCCTTGGAGGCACCTTGTCTGCCTTCCGGAGCTCCGAAAGGACGGCCGTCGTTGGAGCACTCCCTGTGCCCGGGCAGTCAGTCTGTCTTGATGGCCTGAAGGGACTCATCAACCGCCTTTCCAAACAGGTTGTTCCCGTCGAAGGGCATGTCCAAAACCTTGGTTTGTACGTCCTGGCAGAAATCCGTGGCCTTGAGCCATCCTCGTCGTCTCAAGCAAACGCCGTTGCCCAATTGACGGAAACCGGTGTCTGCCATGTCCGTTGCACCGTGATGGCGTGGTCCGAAGCAATCTCACCTTCCTGTAGGATTTCAAGGGCCTCAGCCCATTTGGCGTCCGGAAGGAAGTCCAACAGAGGGGCCATTTTGAACCACAACTCCGTCGTAGCGGGCTACGATAGCCAGGGCGTTGGCCACCTTGATAGTCGTCGCTGCGGATGAGATGATCCGTCGCCCCATCGTGTCCAGCTTCCTGCCCTCGCCGTCAGGCGGGGAAGTTGATGTCGAGGCCGATGCCCCCTCAGCTTTCTTCTTTGCCGCCGCCGAGACGACTGAATCCGGGGTAGGTTGCGCCCGAAGGCACAAGGGGGCAGCGTCGGGGACCCGGTACTTCTTCTCGTACCGGTCCCTCTTTGCCGGCGCCGTGGCAGGGTTCTTGAGGAGGGCGAGACCCTCATCCCAGATGTCATCAAGAAGCGGTACGGCGAGGACCGTCTTTCTTTTAGCCTTGCGCCGTTGGTAAAGGAACCCATCCCCTTTCTTCTCTTCTGGGCAGAGCTGGAAGAACTCGGATGCCCTGGAAATCATGGCATGAAAGGATCCAATCTCGTCGGGCGTCATCTGTACCTGTCGTAGCCGTGTCCATGCCTGTATCATCCCCATGGGTAGTAGACCAGGGGGAAGGCAGAGCAGGCCGCAGAGGTGGGAGAGGTGGCGTAGGATGCGTCGTCGTCCTCTTATGCGGTGGACTTTCCAAAGGTCCTGGCTCCGGTTCCCCCGTCGGGTCTGGCTCAGGTACCTCCGTCGGGGGGAGGGGCAAACTTGTCCTCATCTACGAGCAGGACTGAATCGCTGACAAAATGGCTGCCGAAGTGTCCTGCGGTGCCGGAAACGACGGGCGCGAGGGCTCGAGGAGCCTCGTCGGCGACACCGTCGCTCTTGTCGGGATCCCTCCCGATGGGCTGGGCCTCTTCCACGACTCCGATGAGCTCTTCTTCAGAGGTCGTGTCCGTATCCACGATGGCCACCACCCCCCTCCCCCACCTTTTCCAACGAGGACTTCGTGGGGGTCTTCTCAATGGGCCTGAAAGACGACTCCCTCTGCGGTGGCAGGGAGACTCTGGGTCCTGAAGTCGCCTCCACTGGTGTAGCCGCCACAGGCTGAGCCAGGGCCGTGGCGACATCCTCAATCGAGGTCTTAGCAGGGTGAATTAAGGCCATCGTCACCTTCCGTACGCCTGGGGCCCTTCACCTTGGGGGGGGGGTCCAAGCCTCGCACCCCCTCTGCCGGAATCTTCGAGATCGACCGGGGCCTCTCCAGAAGCTTTGCTGGGTTCTCGGACTTCCTCTTACCCGAGCCAGAGTGTTGGCTCGTGGTTGATGGCGCCGGGGAGGATGCGCCCTGCCTGGCAGCCAAGGAGCCCGACCGTTCGGCGCTCCCGGTGCCCGCGGACTCGCAGTGCTTAGCCTTTTGTTGGGCCCCGTCGCCGGGGCGCCCTCACAGGACTTAGAAGACCGCTGGGACTTCTTTTTCTTCTTCTCGCCTGACGGGCTCTTCCCTTCCAGCCAGTTGGCGAGACGGAGGTGGCGATCCTTCATGGTCCGCTCCGACATGTTCCCACAAAACGCACAGTCCTTCTCCGTGTGCGTCTTGTCCTCATGGAGACAGTAGAGGCATAACAAATGCTCGTCCTCCTTGAAAACATTTTGAAGCTGGCATCCAGGGCAGGTCCAGGTCCCGGGCGTCGAGCTTCCTTTCTCCTGGGCCATGTCCGGGGTAGGCCTCGGAACTTCTGGAATCCTCCAAAAGCGTAACTCGACGAAATCTTCACCCTTGAGGGGCGTAGAAAAACTCAGAAACTGATCCCCGTTGATCGGATGTAGAAACGGTGGAGCTTGAGGCTCTATTTAACTGAAAAATGAGAAAAATCTCCTGAAAGCGCGAAAACGCAGCAAAAGCTCGAGAGCTATAGCACGAGGACTCCCAACACTTGAACGTGCGGTAAAAATCTGAGGATGGCTGCCAGAGGCGGGGCTTAGGGAGAGGGCAGTCATTGGCTGGGGGCACTATGACCCAGAGACCAGTGATTGGTTACTAAGAAAGACAGATCAGAAACAAAACTGATACTGATTTTTTTTTTCGATACCAAGGATTCCCGGCCTGACGACGGGGAATATTCATGAGCATGTGAATCCATGCCAGACTCCATGTGGAGAAAGAGCTAATCTGTACCCCTTTTCTGTCTGTACCTCCCTGAGCATTGTTTCGCTCTTTCAACATTTAGACTTGGCTGGTGGCAGTGGCATCTACCCTAACTTTTCTACCACGATTATATTAGATAAACGCGGTACTGTTCTTGGCTATTATATTAGCCTCAAACATAAACCCGCTTGACCAAATAGTCTTTCTTTTGGCTCCGGTTGGGTTTTTCTTTTTGTTAAAGTTCTTCTGGTGTTTTACTTTGCGCAGCAAACTAGGTTCGCCTTCTTTGTTCACCGTCTTTTTGGCGGGCTTCTGCAGAGAAGCCCCCATCAAGGCGCCTGGGTCTCTAGGTGGGTTGAATGTGAGGGAGGGGCATAGTAACCCCCTGCACAGGGGGTCCTAGGAAACCCAAGTCGCACTTTGCCATTATTGGCTGAGGTGGTTGTCCCGGCTGGACAACACCCCCCCTGCTGCGTGATTAACAGCCAGGCTGTGTGAATGGGGGTTTTGCGCATAAAAGGCAGGTCTCTTGGGCCAGAAGTCAGAGTCGCCTCTGGAACTACAAGGAACTGAAGATAAGCAGAGAGAACGACAGCTGCTGCAACTACCAATTCCCGGTGAAACCCTGCTGCAGTCCTGAGCTATCTACCCTTCGACAACTAAGAGGAGATCCAGTCCAGAGTCTTCTTGCCTTGAGCCTGGTGGGGATAGCCAGCTCATCTTCTTCAGCCAGAGATCTCCGCCATGGTCGAAATCGCTGCACACTGCTGTAGTGGTCCGGATAGCCACCTGCTGAGCCTCTCCTGTTTTTAAGGAGTGCATCTTTTATTCTTTGTCGCTGCTGCCGGCTTCATCCCTGTGTGGTGCAGACCCGCTTCAGACGTCGTCCTTCACAACGAAGCTCCAGGAATCGTGGGTCTGCGGGAAACCAACAGGAACAACTGCCAGGGCCCCAGCAGCATGGTCAGAATAAGGTACTGTGTTCTACTCTAGGAAACTGGGCGAATCCCTTTTCTTCATCTTCAAGGCTTGTCCTCGTCTTCCCTCCT
Organism: Ambystoma mexicanum; assembly: GCF_040938575.1. Taxonomy (NCBI): domain Eukaryota; kingdom Metazoa; phylum Chordata; class Amphibia; order Caudata; family Ambystomatidae; genus Ambystoma; species Ambystoma mexicanum. The sequence goes on from NC_090932.1 coordinate 455,485,785, forward strand.
TATAACTTTTGCTTCCGAACATTGACAATATTCAAGTACTTTTGGGCTACACTGAATCGTGAACTGTCTAACGGTGTGATCTTCGGCAACTGGTCTCCGGTGTCACTTACACCTGGCTCCGACCCTTTGACTTTTGAACTGCTGTTTGAGTGTTTCTCGATACTGTCTGCCTAACCTAAATATTGCCTGTGATTTTTGCCTCCAACTCCCTCTGGGTATCTCGGGTTCTAAGTGTGTTTTTGCCCCGGTAGCATTTCATGTCACGGATACGCGTCTATTGAGTAGACGGAACTGTCAAAGAGTGATCGCAACCCGATCCGCGGTAGCGTGTTTTGTTCATAACACCGGTTCATTTAAACACAGGGTACTTACCTTGAGACATACTGTACAAAGTGAATTTGTTAGTTGTAGTATATTTAACATGTGGTTTTGTTTAAAGTTTTTACCAGGTTACTCACCGTAGTGACTACCTTACTCCTAGTCCATAGTCCCCTTTCCTCCATACTTGTGGGACATCGCTCCGTCCTGTGGGACGGGAACGGAGCACTTTGTAAAAAGCATCCACATATTTTTCAAAAATGTGTCCCTCCTCTCTTTCCTGCGCGGGGCCCGGTACGCGGCCGTAACCCTGCCCACCTTGGCTCCGCCCCACGCATCGCCCATCAGTCCTTTTCTATCGCCGGGTCAAAGACACATTAGCAACAACAGAGGGACCTTATTAGAGGGGACGGCGGGCGTATGGAGGAAAGGGGACTATGGACTAGGAGTAAGGCGGTCACTACTGTGAGTAACCTGGTAATACTCCTACGTCCCGTCCCCTTTCCTCCATACTTGTGGGAGATTCCCAAGCACTCCTTACAGGAACTACGGGTGGATGGAAATACCCTTTATTGAAACAGGTTCTTCAGCACAGCCTGACCAAACTGAGCGTCAGCTCTAGAACTCATGTCAAGACAGTAATGCTTACAGAAAGCAGATGGGGAGGCCCAAGTAGCTCCCCTAGCGATGGACTCCCAGGGAACATATTTCTGAAAAGCAACTGCGGCTGCCTGGCCCCGCACCAGGTGTGCATGGATACCTTTAGGAGGTTTCAGCCTTTGCAGGTGATGCATGCAGGTGATGCATGCAGGTGATGCAAACTTAAGAGCTTTTCGGACATCAAGACAGTGTAGAACTTTTTCAGCCTCTGAGGCAGGGTTTGGAAAAAAGACCGGAAGGGAGATCTACTGAGTCAGATGGAATTCGGTCACTACCTGTTAGGGAGAATTCGCTCTTTAGGATGAATTTCCTAACCTAGTGAGTCCCTCAGCAGCTTTGCTGGATTTCTGGAGTTTGTTTTTTCCTCCTGCCAAGAGGACATGATTTATGGGCTATGGGGTCCTTTACTCCATAGGGTCTCATGTGTTTTTCCTATGTGTGTTACACAGCACCCTCCGTGCAGTAACACAGGGGTGTCATAGTGACACCCCACCATAGACTCCATACCCTGGGACTGACTACTGTCTCCCAGGGCATGTAGTCACCATTGTCTTTACTAGTCCCAAATTATTAACAGAAACCAGTACAAATCATATTGTGGATGTACTCGTCGGGGCAATTTAATTGCCCTGGGGTCTGTTAGTCGAGGGGGCACGCCTCCGTCCCCCCTGATCGAGTTTTGGCTGGTGGCAGTGGAAACTACTTTTTATATTCGACCGTGAATATTTTCCTATGGGATTTTCCCATTGTTTGAGGCTACCAACTTTAATTATTTAATTCTCATAGCCTCGAACATACCGCCGGTTTATTTAATCAATATTAATTCTCCGGTTGGTATTTTTTGCCAAGACTCTATTCTAAAATGCCGTTTGTGTTCTCTTCTTTGACTCCAACCCAAGTCGAGCCCTTTGTTCCACTTTTTGGCGGGCTTCTCCACAGAAGCCTCCAAAAGTGATGCCACTCTGTCTGGGTACCACAGGGGGTAAGGGAGAGGGTTTAGGCACCCTGGACTGAGTTACCTTGGTAACTCAGGTCGCACTCTTGTGTGATTGGCCCAAGTGGTGAGCCGGCCGGCTCACCACTTAGCATGTTTGAGTGACAGGCTGAGTGAATGGGGGTTTTCTGCATAAAAGCAGGGCTTTGGGGACTGGAACTTCAGAAGTCGCCACATGACCTGAGAATCCGACGAGGGAGAAGCTAAGTCGACCTACCACGACACCACCGGTGGAGCCCTGCAGAACCGACTCACCACTTCCCGACGACAGAAGATCTCCCGGCTGGAGAGGCTTCTTCCCCTGACTGGTGGGCACAACCAGTTTACCTTTCTTTCTTCGCACCCCAGCCCGGTTTGTGGTCGAACTGCCTGTGCCAAGCACCCCGGCAACCGAATAACCACTCACCACTGAACCGCGAATCACCAGACTGCTCCTTGTACCCGAGAAACTCCGTGGCTGGTTTCTTCCCTGGGAGTGCAACAAACTCCTGTCTTCCTCCACGACAAGATCCTCTCTTCCCCCGGACGAAGCACCGACCTGCACAGCCGCTGCCAGGGACAACTGCCCCCGCTGGAGCGTTCTCACCACTTTAAGGTACCGTGTCTGCCAGGCCTCCCTTTCTAAAGATTGCAACAAGGTAATAATAACCCCTTAACCTTCTGGACTGGGCTGGCCGCCTTGACCCTCTAACTGGTCCCTTTCTTTGGTCCAACTCCTTTTTGAACCTTTACAAGACTTTACAAAACTCCTGAAAAAGCTCGAAAAACGCAGCAAAAGCTCGAGAGCTACAGCACGAGGACTCCCAACACTTGAACGTGCGGTAAAAATCTGAGGATGGCTGCCGGAGGCGGGGCTTAGGGAGAGGGCAGTTATTGGCTGGGGGGCAGTATGACCCAGAGACCAGTGATTGGTTACTACTAAGAAAGACAGATCAGAAATGAAACTGATACTGATTTCTTTCTAAACCAAGGATTCCCGGCCTGACGACAGGGAATATTCATGAGCATGTGAATCCATGCCAGACCCCATGCTGGAGAATAAAACATAATTTTCGTCATTTATATGGAATGAAGTCCTTTTTATTATATTTTTTTCTAACAAAAATATAAAATTGCATAAAGCGTACTTGACTCACCAATCAAGCTTTTTTGATTATAAAGTTGGCGCATTTGAGTAAACTATTTCCCCATTTCAAAAGAAGTTTGTCTGTTAAGTAACTGTTCACTTACGATGCTGCTGTGTGTATATAGATTCAATGTAAAGTCACAACTATGTTTTGAAATAGTATTGCTGGGACTGTTTCCACACGAGACTTGATGTCAAGCTAAAAATGACAAATTTACTGAGTAAAGTGTTCCGTGCAAATTAAAATTCATACATAATATAAATCCTTGAATTTAAAACATTGACTTTGTACTAGTTACAAGACAATAAGTAATTTTAACAGGCGCTATACAAAAGCATTTCTGGGTTCCCAGGCATAGTCTATATTTGCCATATTGTCGCATGCCAATGTTAGCGACGTATGGTTATTCTTCAAATTTGAAATTTTTGACACAATGTCTTCCTAAAAAGGGAAGGGGTAGATTTGTTGTCAGAACTCATCTTTGAAAATGGAAAGTTTTTTACATTGAAGCCATGCTGCTTAGATAGCGCAACCTTATACATGCAAGTTGCATATCTCTTAATGTAGAGAAAGAATTATCTACATTGTGATCCCTTATTTTATATATATATATTTTTTACTGTTATTTCAATCCTTATACACGTATAACACAATAAAATAGTTGAATTACTCAGCTATACAATCCAATATATTTAATATAAATTTCATAACAAGGCACCTCTAATTCATCAAAATACCATAAAATCATTCAATCACTTGTTCAAACGTTAATTTCCATTCTTTTAAAAAAATGTTTTACTCTGATTAATAAAGATGTCCTATCATTTCTATATTGTAATTCCTTCTGGCGCGCATTCGAATTGCCATAGAATTGTTAAGCTGGACCTCTGCTCTACTGCTGCACACCGCTCTAAGGACAAGAGGAAGCTTGCTGATTCGCACGGAGTCGAAACGCAACCTGGACCTTTGACATGTATGGACTACGAGCACCAAAATGCACTGCGTGCAATCCCTGCGTGCAATCCCCTCAACATCCCAGAAATCCTATACATAGCTTGGTGCACGTGCATTCCGCGCGGGCATTCGAAGTGCCATAGAAGTGTTAAGCTGGACCTCTGCTCTACTGCTGCACACCGCTGTAAGGACAAGAGGAAGCCTGCTGATTTGCACGGAGGTGAAACACAGCCTGGACCTTTATGGACTGCTAACACCAAAGTAAATATTATTGTGACCTTATAGTCGCGCAATCCCTACTGTGCTTTGTGTAATACTTAAGGCGTGGCGGGCTAGGTGAGGGCTGGGCTGTGTGTGACCTGGGCTGGGCTTTCCTGAGTTAGCCTATGCAGGGTTCCAGCTGGGAGGTTACAATCATTGTGCGCAGCACGCATGAAAACAACTCCTTTCTTTTGTTTCTTTAGATGCATTGCCTACTGATGCTCTTCCGTCACCATCCCAGAAATCATATACATAGCTTGGTGCACGCGCATTCAAAGTGCTGTTGAGCCGGAGGCTTAGGGCCACAGAGTTTTTTTTCCCCGCACTGTTTCGCTAGTTTTCCTGGGTGGCTTTCTGACTCCATTTCTACTATTTGAACCTGTGCGCATTAGAACAGTGCCTGAGTGCATTACAGGCGGCTTGTTTAACACTTCCAAATACTACGTATAAAGAACTTTTGCTGTGGTACCAACAAAAGCATTTACATTTTTATCGAGACATATTTTAGTAGAACAGGCTGTGAGTCGCCATTTAGGAGATTTATTTGCGTGTTTTGCCGATTCGGATCTTTAGGTTCTAGTAGATTTATTCGGCTACCGCTTATGCTATGGTGGGCGGTGCGGTTCTGCGCAGTGGCAGATGTATTGAACCAACTAGCATGAATCCTTTATCTCATGCAACAATGCCAAATTTGAATAACGTTGCTATATCTTCGACAGGACACGCGGAATTAGGTGGTCAGCATAGTGCTATATTCCAGGCAATGTTGATGCTAACGATCAGCCTTCCTCGGTGAAGCCTGAGCTCGGACATGACGCTGAGGCACCACGTTGTTACTAATGTGCACTGCTCAATGGCCCATATTCATGCAGAGGTGTGGAACGATTCTATCCTTCGGAAGGTTGTGTACTCAGAAATAAATTAGATGGAAAAAACAGAGCCATGGTCTGGAGTGGACAAAGAGTTGCACTCCTTGCATAAATAACGATCTTTAAACTCAATACATTTTTCTTCTGAGGCTTTTGATTTCTCCATTCTAGCACCGATGGTATCTGAATTGGACAAACGTGTACTAGAACCCCTCACAAAGTGGACCTAAGGGGGGAGGCTGAGGTGAGTTTATACGTCAATGCAAATTCAAATGTTAACTCTCCCAGGGTGACAAGTGCATCGAAAATATTGGGATTATATGGTCACCCTCCTGTTTCCCCTCCCATGGAGGATTTATCGCGGAAGCTTTCCCCAATCTGCACAGGTACTGATTGAGGGGACGAGGGATTTGGTCCCCTTAACTCATATTTGACTCCTGCGCCAAATGGGGACTCTCTTGCTAAACATGAGGCTGACTTCTCTGGAGCACAAAATCTGGATGAAAACTCCAAAATTAATCCTAACACAATGGAGCTCCCTGGTCCGCAGGTTAACGAGGAGTTATATTCATTTCCTGTTATTAGAATTTTAGATCTATTGGACAAGTGCCACGACCTCACACAACTTATCCTGAGAGAAATCAAGGAGTCCATCACAGATGTATTTGCGAAGATAAATCGGATAGAAGGTTTTATTATGGCAGGAGAACTCCATGACCAAAGGGACAAAGTTTCTTGAGGCCTTTTTGGCCAGGGTTAAACCTGCCAGTACTGGTCCAACTTCAAATCAATCAACTCAAAGCTTTTGGAAGACCCGATTACAGTAGGAAAGGTGTTGCAAATTCCAACAATTATGCTTGCCATATTGATCCAAATAAGTCATCGGAGCATATTTAAGTCTGGCAGATTCTTGCAGCTGTAAATCCACACACAAATGAAATAGGTGCTGTGAGTCAGGATTTAAAGGATATCAAAGTTCAAATACGCCCCAGATCATGTGGGAACGAGATATCGGGTGATAATAGATCAAATGGCCAGTTAGTAGGAGATCTTTTAGATAGCCCAACACTGCTAACTAACATTATCCATCAGGAAAATATGGAAGCGCCTAGGCACCCCCTGTGTCCTGATGCGTCTTTTTTCTTTCACAATGCCATAAAAAACTACAGAATAGAGCGGGAAAGCGATGTGAAAATAGGAAAAAATCTTCAGAAATGCAGGCAAAAAAAATCTAATAAAAACCAAAAATATGCCTCTACTTACACCTGAATCTAATAGTTCTAATATTAAGCAGATTTCCACTATCAGTGTGGAAGATCTGATCATTGACCCTACTCAACTTGGCGAAAAAAGCCAATCCCATCTGCAGTTAAATGACAAAACGCAATTTCCAACTGTTCCCCAACAAATCAACTCAGATGTTAAACAAATCAGAAATGTAAATGGTTTTAATAAGGTAACACAAGAAAAGAGAAGCAAACTCAGTGGGATAACAATGAGCACAGACTCCTTGCCTTCCCAATTGCAATTGTTAAAAAAAGAAGTGGCTCAACCAATGTTATCAAACTATTTTCCGATAGAGGACAGGGAAAAAACGGATCCCTTAACAGCAAGAAATGTTGGCTCTGGATGTGATCCAACTGCCCAGGATAGGATATCCATATTCTGGAGTCTCTCGTGAATTGGCACTGAAGCATATGAACTATGCTGAATTATGCCAATCAGGGAAGACTCATAAACAAAGATGTCCATGGCACCAGTCGAAATATTGCCGGATGACAAAATGAGAGGCGCCGCAAATAAAGTACTGCTTGCATCATCCTTAGATAGAGAAGTTCCAAACATTCCAAATGTACTTCCCACTGACCGGGACACCCAAATTCCTCTACTGAAATCTTTGCATCAAGCTCTATATGAAGGGTCGATAACTGTTGAGAATTTAAATTCGTTACTGCAAGGAAATTCACAACTTGAATTACAAGTGAATGTAACATCTAACATTGGTCCTCGTCAAACACAGGCTAGTATTAACAGAGATGAGAATAGGATGGATGTGACAAGTGTTAATGGGATAATTGCAGGAAGCAATGGGGTAACCACCAAGGCACTTCCGTCTGGAGGTGTCAATGAAATGTCGCCCTGAAAAAAACTCTCCACACTCCAAATATAATTGGCTGGTTGAGTAGCGAGAGTAATCTTGGTGGCAAGCGCATGAATCAACCAGTAACGTTGGATGTAATTACACAGATACAGCACTGAGAAACCTGGTATCGATCGATTTTGAAAAGATCTCACTAGCGTGGATAAATAATCACAGAATGATTAGGTATGTAACATCTTCAATTATTTACAAGCTGATATGGTTACGTAGAGAGGAATTGAAGAAGTTGGGTTTTGAGCTGTGTTCTTTTAGAAGTGAAGGTGAAGCACAAGATTTTGTGAATTTTCGTACCACCTAACATGGGTATGGAAGAAGATCGGTGCAAAGCCGATACTGGTGGATCATCAAAAGATGGCACGACTTTTACTCGGATGACAATGGCGAGCAATATTAACGACTGGTCCTGGGTGGAACCGTTGACCAAGTCAGTATTGGCCTCAAATCCAGCAACCAGAACAGCATAACCTATCCATGCTCATAAAATTAGACTTTGCTCTTGGAACTCGTGCGGCCACCAGAATCTTGTTACTTGGTCCCACTCTCTTCCCTCTGGCGGGCGCCTGAATGTGATATTTATCCAGGAGACTATGAAAGGGGAACATTTTACGCTGACTTGGGTTTGCAATGTATTGCAGAAATGCTGATAAAAGAATGATGGTGCGCCCTTCGGGTGGCCCTGCAATAGGGCTGTGCAATTCAATGAAGAGTTTTAATGAATTGCTTTTTTCTTCACCTTCTATGATGGCTCTTGAGCTGAAATTTGAGATTACTACTACATGGTCCTTATTAATAGCACTGTATTGGAATCCTATGAAAATATCTCGAGCATATATTTGACGAATTACACTCGATTTTGGAAAATGTTTGTTTATGCAATATAAATTGCAATATAATTATTGGTGGAGATTTTAATTCAGATTGCTTAGCTAATAAAAATGTTATTAGAAGATTGTGCATCTGCAAAATCATTGGCGAAAGCTAGAGGTAGGAAATGGGCTTTCTTTTTTTCGGACTGGGATATGCAGTTTGTACCCCGGTCATTGATGGCCCTAAACACGCATAGAAAAGAGGCAATGCTACCTCGATGATTGACTTTTTCTGTGTCTCTCGTTCATTGAGGCATTTGGTAGATCCCGTTATCTTGGAATCTGCCTGCAGTGATCATGCAATATTACAACTTAAGATCTCTATTCAATCCTTTTTCATGTAGTTAACTCATAACTAAATAATATAGAACCCGATAGAGCTATATCCCTGTGTTGGAACATTAGTACCTGCAATAAATGTCTGATCTAAAAAGCTTGGAACGCTTCATAATATTTTTTAACATTTCTGTTACTCGAACTGAGCAAATGGTTTCTGGAATTGTTAGTCCAGCCTTAAAGTAGATGAAACCTAAAACTCCAAGTTGCTTCCCATTTATATTAATTCAATTATAAAGTAAAAATATTATAACGCTGTAAAAACAGTGAACTGAGAGCAGCACACAAATTTGCGAGCTCAATTGGATCTATTGTGGCCAGAAGTAAAAAGATAACTCAAACTTATACAAAAGGTTTACAGATTGATTTCTACAGCACTGAGAATCTTAATATGTTGAAACACAATGCCAAAAAAATATCAAGGAAACTGGGCATTATTTAAGCATCATGGTACTTCTAATGAAAATGCATGTCGCTCAAATATTCCGGCAGTGGTCTGGGAGGAGGATATTCTAAAAAGAATGTGTTTACCAATTAAATTTAAAAATACATATTACATATGTGACAAGAGGAGCACAATTATCCAAGTTGAGATCTCAACAGGATATAGAATGGGCTATAGGACAACTGAACCCATCTACTGCAGCAGGCCCAGATGGGATTCCCCCAAGTGTGTATAAGTATGACCCCCAGTTATGGGCTGAAATCTTGAAAGCTAAATTCGATCTAACACTTTCAACCCACTTCCTTCCTGAATCTTGGGTGGCATCTTTTTATTGATCCCTTATGTAAAAAAGGCGATTCGAACTCCCCCGATAATTATCGCCTGATTGCATTGACGGATGCTGCTGCTGCACATTTGTTTTGCCATACTAATCCTCTATCAACTTGAGAAATGCATTGCTTCCCATGATGTGCTCTCAAAATATCAAATTGGTTTTAGAAAGGGGATGAGCACTGTTATAAATGCGACAGTCATGTCCCATACATTGGCACAAACTAAACAAAAAATTGCAATCCCAATATGTATGGCATTTATCTGTGTCATCCGCATTCGATAGTGTCAATAGAGATGTTTTATGGTATAAAATGGGGATTCCCGAGATTCCAAGATGGCCGCATTCTGGTGAGGTTGGCGTTTCCTGGTTCCATGTGATAATATCCCCACAAAAATATCGCCATACAAAAATGTCACCATATTTCTGCGGCAATATTACCCCATGGAACCTGCGGGGAACACCCCCGCACCCTTATATATTTTTAAAGGGAGCGGGGGACACCCCCGCAACCCCCTCACCCATTTACCCCATAAATTATCCCCACCAAAAATATCGCCCATGGCCATTCCCGACGACCATATGTACGGTGATATTTTTGGTAGGGATATTACCCGATACCATTTTCCCGGGCTCCCGACCTGCTAAACAAAGCTACACCGCCTGCAGCAGCTTTAGCTCTCTCCGGCACCCGCAGCTTGCTAACTTGGCCCCCCCGGAGTGGGAAGGAATGCCCAGCCTCAAACGGTCAGCTCCCGGGAGCGGCACAGCAGAGGACGGCAGGTCAGCGCCGGCTCCACCACAGCACATCACTGTCCTTGCCATACTCCTCCGAGGCGGGGCGTGAGAGGCAGACTCCGGGACCGGCGTTGGACCAGTGTGGGACTCTTTGGAAGCCCTGCGCTTCTGCTCGGCAGGGTCCGCACTCTCGAGGGGGCCATTATAGGCGGACCCCGCTGGGTCGAATCTGAAGGGGAGCAGAGAGCCCACCCACCCTTTAAGCGGGGCGGCCACCCAGCACTGCCCTGGCGGCTCCGGGAGGAGTGGAGGTACGGAGGACGACCCAGTGGGCGGGCAGAGGGAGGTGCGCTGTGCCGGATTGGACTTCCCCACCCGCTTGGTGAGGTTGCCCTGGGGAGGTGGGGGTCCCCCGCGGCCTGGAACAACTAGAGCGGCTGCACAAGCGGCGGCCGCGGGGAGCGAACTGCACTTTCTCCGGGGAGGCGAGCACGGCCCCTAGGGAGCACGCCACTCCTGTTTGAACAGGGACCCTGGGCTGTGGAGGCAGGCCATCTGGCCCAAGGAAGGACACCGGGGCCCAAGTGGCCTTATATCCCCACACAGGGGCCCAGGGAATAGCTGGTGGGACGGTGCGCCCTCGGAAGCTGGGCCTAGGCAGACAAGCAGTGGCAGCAATTGGAGCCCTATCAGTATTGGCAGCAACCTCTGGGCCTTCACTGGAGTACTCACCACGCCTCCCAGGGGGTCTTGGGGAGAGGCATCACCTCAGGGCGCTCCACAAAGCAGAACTCAACACTCGGGGCAGGGCGCCCCTTGGCCGGGTGGAGGGCACAGCGAGCTCGGGAGACCGCACGCACGGGGCATCAACGGTGGGTCAGCAAACCGGTCCATGCACCGGAATAACCAGAGCCGGTAACTGCGAGCAACACAACAGTGGGATAGCGCCCGGGCAGCCTGTGAAGTATAGTGCCAACGTCTCCCGGCCCCTGGCGGTCCCCCGCATTGGAGAGTCGGCTCCCTCACCTGAGGCCACGTTACCAGTCAAGCTGTGTCCCCCACAAGCCAGCTACCAGCACACCCAAAATGCCCACTCTGAAATTACAAGAAATAGAGGGAAAGTGTCACAACCCACATCCAGAAACCCCCCTGCCAAGCCCATGGGCCAGGAGGGGTCTTGGCTCGGGTTTCCAACAAACGTAGGCATCCTTTGCCTAGGCCCTCTTGGGGCCAGTTCTGGCGCCTTTGGCGCCAGGCTCATACTTAATAAAGACTTGTGTTTAGGGTACTACTTTATTTCAAGTTCCAGCCAACATGGAGGCATCCACATAGCTTGGTTCTTTGGAACCAAGCTATGCGGTATAGTGTTTTGGGTGTGGTAGTCTAGAAACTACTTTCTTGAAGCTATTTAAACCACACCCAACTTGGATAACATGCTTCGCGTTACTCTGCAATCCTGCAACGTGACGCTCATCGTGTTCAGCTGTACCCGCGAACCTCGGAAGAACAGCATCTGTAAAGAGACAAGAGGACACCGTTAGCAGCAGCAGCTTACCTGTAATTTTCATCGCTAGCTGCCCACCGCTCCTGCGAACAGCATCCTAGGATCAGCGCGTCTCCCGGACTGACGGATCTGCAAAAAAGGAAGAAACAAGACAGACACTTTTACAACATAACGAATTGTGGCGAGAAGCTTACCTCGCAAGTCGCCCCTCGACCAGCATCGCCTCGGGATTTCATACACCAGGTGAGCACCGCGATGTATGAGAAAGAAAAGACAACAGGTTAGCAAAGGCAAGGCAACATAGCGCTGCGCATAGCGCCTACATACTTCATCATAGCGCTCTTCATACGCCATCATTTACCAGCGAGACCCAGTTCAGCCAATGCTTCACATTGGACTTCCGCGCACCTAAGGTGCGCCTAAGGTGCACCACAAAAAGTGGTGCGTTTAAAACCAATGGGAAAATCCCATAGGAAATATTCCGGTGGAATATTTTGCGTGGTAACCACTGCCACCAGCCAGAAACTCGACAAGGGGGGGACTGGACAGTGCCCCCTTGGAAACAGACCCAGGGGCAATCTAATTAACCCCTTCCAGTACTTCCACAATATGATGGTTTGTACTGGTTCTGTTCACAATTTTGGACTAGTAAAGCCAATGGTGACTTTACATGCCCTGGGAGACAGTAGTCAGTCCCAGGGTATGGAGTCTATGTTTGGGGGTCAATATGACAACACCTGTGTTACTGCACTGAGGGTGCTGTGTAACACATACACTAAAACAGATGATACCCTATGGAGTAAAATACCCCATAGCCCATAAGCACACAATAAGTCAAAGACATACCTCAAATCATGCCTAAGAGTGGGAGAAAAAAGAGTCACTCTTAGCAGGAGAAAAAAAAACCAATCATCCAGCAAAGCTGCTGGGGGACTCACTAGGTTTGGGAAATTAGCCTTATATGAGAATTCTCCCTAACAGGCAGCACTACCGACACTGTGGCTGAGGGAATTCTGCATCCCAGGTCTAGGCCTGAGGCACAGGGAAGATCTCAACCTTCGCTCTTCAGCTTGCAGGTAAAGACATGACCCAGCTCAGAAATCACCACACCTCAGGCACGTGGCACGGAGCAAAACAAAATGGCTGATGGGCCAGACAAAATGGAGGCTCACTTCACATCCAGATGGGATTGGACAACACCTGTTACTTGGTCCACGGCCTATCCCTCCACTTCGCATGTAAGGTACGCATCCCCCAGTTTTGCGAGACAGGGCCTGCCCAAGACACTGCAGCCTCAGGGTCCAGCCCCTATGCCCTCAGGAGACCCTACGCCATTAGGCGTCCCTCCCACTTGCGAGGTTAGGTTCTTTGAGAAGTTAACCACCCTCATGAGATCACCACAGATGGGTAACATCCTCAGGGATGTGATCAGGGACATGCTCCCTGCGGTACAGGCCCAATCTCCTGCTGGGGTCCAGCTCAGCCCTCGGCTCCCACGCCTGCACCAATCACGGCAGCTCAGCCCTCTCAGTAGCCCCCGGCAATGCCAGTCAGCACACCACAGCTGCCCGCGCCTAGTACTCCTCTTGCACCCCCCAGAGCTGCAGGACACAACTGCGGACACGGACGAGGAGGAAGATACGGACACCATCGTCGGTAAAGCATTCCATGAGCGGCTGGCGGGTCTGGTTGAGGATCTAGGCATACCTCAGCCCTACACATTTGTCTGGCCACGAGAACCAGCATACCTCTCCAAAGGATGTGGAATGCCTAGCTAAAAAGGGCTGGGTCAAGCAACAAACCCCACCCAGCGCACTAGTAAGTGCCTGGACGCTCAATACAGGCAGACGGAAGGTGACTTCACTCATTATCGGTGCACCCCCCTGCCACACTCCTCCATTATAGCAGCAGCCTCGCTGTACTCCAAATCGCAGTCGTCCTCAGCTGCATCCACTTCGGCACTCCTGGGCAAGGAGGAACCGCAATCTACACAAATGCCATACTCCACCTGAATGAGGCCAATGCCATGTTGGCGGCTGTTAATCAGTAGATGTGGCGGAGATCGCAGACTTCCTTCCAGAGCTACCTGTAGACAGCCAGGCAAGGTTCAAAGCAGGGTTGGCAGAGGCCAAGATTGTGGACCAGGATATAATAGAATCTACAGTGGCCCACACTGACACCTCAGGCAGAGTCATATGTATTGCCACCAACATGAGGACGACGGCTGGGCTCAGGGTAACTAAATAAAACCCAGCTGTGCAGGAGCATATCCTCAACCTGCCCTTTGATGGGGAGACCTGTTCCACTCTACAATAGATAATGAATTAGACAAGAAAGAGAATAGCTCCCAGACAGCTAAATCCTTGTTTCTTTTAACTTAGTCCACACCCAAGACCTACAGCCAGGTTCACCAGCGCTCGGACAAGGGTAGGTCCATTGGGGGCTTCAGGAGCTTCCAGGAGAGGCGCTTGAGGCAACTCGACAGGTCTCCAAGCCAACACAGCGCAAGCAGCACAAGGCAGCTAACTAGGGTTTTTTCCAGTCCCCCTCCCTCAACACCAGCCTCAGACGGAAAGAAATTGTGACAGGTCCATCTGGATCCACAAGTCTCCGGTGGGGGGTAGGCTAGCCCTTCAGGTACACTCCTGGCAGATCAGGTACGCGGACCTGTGGATCCTCTCAGTAGTGTCCACAGGCTTCCAGCTAACGATTCCTCCATTTACTCCTTCCTCCTCTCTGCACCCACAGTTTGGGACAGCAACTCAGTTGGTGGAAATCCGCTCGCTTATAGCGGGCCAGGAGGTGGAGGAAGTCCCAGCTTCACAGCGAGGCAGTGGCTTCTATTCCCAGATATTCACCATACACAAAAAGAACCAGGCTGCCCTGAGAGTTGTGTTGGACCTTTCTTCCTTGAACCTTTCCCTTCCCCTCCAAAAGTCAAAGATGGTTACCCCAGCCTTCATTGCAGAGACTGTGTGGTGAAGGCTGGATGTGCTCCCTGCATCTGAAGGATGCTTACTGATTTGAGAACACCACTGGTCCTTCCTGCGGTTCAGGATCATGCGTTTTCACTTTCAATACAGAATTCTACCCTTTGGACTCAACTCAGCCCAAGGTTCTTTACAAGACTAATGAACGAGGTGGCAGCTCTACTTCGGGCACAAGGCCACCACATTTATCCATACCTCAATCACTGGCTAATCGGGGCAGAGTCTCCGGAGGCAGTACACGTCACATGGCTACCGCCCTCATGCATACCCTATACAATCTGGGATTTTCTATCAACCTAAAATAAATCACAGCTATCGCCCACTCAGACAGACATTTCTGGGTCTTATAAGGATACAGGGACCGAGAGGATCTTTCCCTCAACAGACAAGATCACAGCAATCAAAAGGGCTACTAAGCATTTCCTCAGCAGAACAGTAAAGTCAGCTTGGTGGTACAAGCACCTGCTGGGAATAATGGCGTCATATCTCCTTGCTGTGCCGCATACGAGGCTCAAGATAAGGCTGGAGCTTCATTTCTCAGCTTCCTGAAATCAGGAGAAGGGTTCTCAGGCGGAGCCAGTAAGCATACCACAGCATCTCCACCAGGACCTAGTCTAGTGGGGTAGACACCAACTTGCTGGTAAGCAGTTCATTCCGGCAGCGTTTACCGCAGGTCACCATGACCACAGACTCGTCCCTACAGGGATGGAGGGCTACCATAGAGAAACCTCTGCATCCATGAAATCTGGTCTCAGGAGCAGCTGGAGCACATCTAGCTCGAGATGACCATCTGGCTTGCTCTCAAGGCCTTTCTCCCCGTGATCAAAAGCGAATCGGTCTGCATCTAGACAGACCGCTTCACCGGCATGTACTACATCAACAAGCAGGGCGGTACCAAGTCCCTGCCTCCCCACAGGCTTTCGATAGTCATCTGGGAATGGGCACTGTCTAACATTCACTTTTCAGCAGTCCACCTTTCTCGGGAAGCCAACCTGGAGGCTGACCGACTCCGCAGAACGTAGATGGACAAGTACTAGTGGCAGTTGAACGAAGAAGTCCTCCAGGAGCTCTTCGGCAGGTGGGACCATCCTCAGGTGGACCTCTTTGCCACCGGTTCCAACAGGAGATGCCCTCAGTTTGCCTCATGGCTGGGGCAGGGCAGTGTCTCGTTGGGCGACGCATTGCAGATACCGTGGAACGACAAACGCGTATGCTCCCCCCACTCCTTTGGTTCCCAATGTCATCTGCAGGATTGAGCCTCTGGATCATCCTGGTAGCACCGTGGTGGCCGGCGAGATGCTGGTTCCCGGAACTCCTGTCGGATCAGCCCCTGGTACACCACCTGGTGGGCCCAGCCCATTTACTCTCCCAGAAGGGCGGCACAGTGGTTCACCTTGCCCTGCAGAGGTTATCCCTCGCAGCTTGGTTCCTGAACAGGTTGCCCTGAAGCATCTGCACCTGTCACAGGATAACCTGGCTATCATACATAGGGCTAGAAGTGACTCCACCAGGAGTCAATACAATAGCAAGTGGACTAGGTTTTGTCACTGAGCAGCATCAAAGAAGACTGATACATTAACATGTTTGCTGGACGACGTTATATCCTTCTCTGCGCATCTGGCTCATTCAGGAGTGCAGGTGGACACATGCTGGACGTATATAGCGGCCATAAGGCCTAAAAGAACTCTGGGTACAATACTGTCTCATCCGCTAATCCGGTGGTTAAGAGACACCTGGCGTGTCAAACCAGGTTCTATCTGCCTATCAAAGAGTCACATCCAGTCTGGGACTTTAATGTGTTGCCCAGCGCCCTGGCACACAAACCATTTCAGCTCATGGCGTCTACGGATATCAAGCTGGCTACTTTTAAGACAGCACTGCTGGTGGGCCTTATCAGCACGCTGTATCAGTGAAATTCAGGCACTGGTGGCTTCAGAGCCCTACACAACATTTCACTGCGAAAAGGTGGTGCTCTGAACGCATACCGCCTTACTTCCTAAGGTCGTCTCCTCCTTTCACCCCAACGAGGAGATCCGACTCAAAACATTCTTTGCTGATCCAAAGGATGAGGCCCAAAAGGTATTGCACTGTCTGGATGTTAGGCGTGCCCCAAGATTTTATCTTGACAGGACTAAGAGCGCCCGTACATCGGGTGCACTATTCATCACATTTGGAGGCTTAAAACCAGGTTGTCAAGCATCAAAGGCTTCTATAGCAGGGTGGATGGTTAGGACCATCAAGGAGGCATACGAGGCAAAAAAAGCCTTTGTCAACAAATATGCACACCCACGCCGTCAGAGCCAAGGCCACAGTGGTAGCTTTCCAAGCACACGTACCACGGTAGACTATCAGCAAGGCAGCTACATGTGCTACCCCCCTCTGCCTTTTGTAAGCACTACTGCTTGGATGCCAGAGCCAAGTCAGACGCAGCATTTGGTCAGGCAGTTTTCAAGAACTTGTCATCTTAAGAGTGGCAACTCGCTTCCCTGGGGCTGCATTCAGTTGTAATCCCCCATACAGTATGGAGGAAAGGGGACGGGACGCATCTAAATTTAAAGGGGAAGTTGATTTTTTTCTGATGAAAAAGGTTCCATTTCGCGTCCCTAGCGAGGGACGCCCGTACAGTATGGAGGAAAGAGGACTATGGACTAGGAGTATGTTAGTCACTATGGTAAGTAACTTATAATATCATCCAGGTTCAGGTGTACATGTATGCCCTGTATACTTAGATGAGCAGCCACTGGTGCCAGATTTTGTGAACACCTTTGGGGCCTTGAACTAGCAGTGCTGCCCCTGCACCACCAAACATAGAACTTGTTGTTTGTGAATGGGGACGTGGAAACGGGTGTCCTCCAGATCCAACAAAGTCAAGAAATCCCCTTTTTACAGCTGGCCGAGCACGTGCTGCAACGCGACCATCCTGAAATGTTGTGACTTCAAGAATTTTTCCGGACAGCGCAGGTCCTGGACGAGTCTCAACCCCCCCTGTTTTCTTTCTGACTAGAAAGTATCTGGTATAGACTCCGGAGCCCAGGAGCTGTTGTGGAACTAGCTCTATCCCCCCTTTCTGTAGCTTGTCTCGTACCTCTTCCAAGAGCTGAGGGATGTGTTGCTCCTGACTGGGACTGGCGGAATACATCTGCATTGCAATTCCAAGGTGTGACCCTGGGTGAGAGCGTCCAGCACTTAGCTGTCAGTGTGATCTTTCTCCACTCGCTGACGGACTCGTCAGCCGGCCTCCCACCGGGGTACACTCACGAGTGGAGGCCCAGACGTCTTCGCCGGTTCAGGCTTACTTGGGCACCGGCGTCCTGCCCCAAGGGTGATCGTGATGCCTACCTCCACTACCGTAGGCCTGGGAGCGGCTAATGTAGGCTTTTTGCGTTGAAGAGCGGGAAAGCTGTCTGTAGTACGTGGAGAAACCCTTTTTGATGACCTGATTGATTTTCCCCTGGAGGAACGAAAAGACAAGAGTAGCTGCTGAAGCGCGCCAAGGGAATGCACCGTCTCAGTTTTGATGGCCTGGAGGGACACAACCGCCTTCCCGAATAGATTCTTGCAATCGAAGGGCAAGTCAAGCACCTTCCCTATCGACAAAGGCAGACACCATTCCCCATTTGCCGGGAAACGTGTGTCGGCGACGTCCACTGCAACTGTGATGGCATGGTCCGATGCCACTTCCCCTCCCTGAAAGAGGGCGAGGGCTTCCATCTTCTTATCTGGGAGGAATTCCAGGATCAGTCCTAGCTTGTACCACAATTCCCTCTTGTACATGGCAATCCTAGCCAAGGGGTTGGCCGCTTTGATTGAGGATGTCGCCATGTAGATCTCTTTCTTCCTCATGGCGGCAGGTTCACTTCAGTAACCCTGAACCCGAGTCGAGCCTTTGTTCCACTTTTGGCGGGCTTCTGCACAGAAGCCCTCCAAAATGGTGCCATTCTGTCTGGGTACCACAGGGGATGTGCGAGGGGGTTTAGGCACCCTGGACTGAGTTGCCTTGCCAACTCAAGTCGCACTCTGGTGTGATTGGCCCAAGTGGTGAGCCCCCCGCTCACCACTTAGCATGTTTGAGTGACAGCTAGGCTGTATGAATGGGGGTTTGCTGCATAAAAGCAGGGTTTTTGGGACTGGTTCTTCAGAAGTCGCCACAGGACCTAAGAAGCCGAAGAGGGAGAGGCCGAGCCGACCTGCCAAGACGACACCACCGGTGGAGCCCTGCAGAACCGTCTCACCATTTTTTTTCCCGACGACAGAGGAGATCTCCCGCCAGAGAATCTTCTTCCCTTGACTGGTGGGGACAACCAGTTTGCCTTCTTTTCGCCGTCCCGAAGCATCTCGTGGCCGCCTGGCCTGTGCCAAGCACCCCGGCAACCGGGATACCATTTTTTACCTCGACCGCGAAAGAGGGGTAAAATCCTTTGTGACCGGAAAACTCCACGGCTGGTCTCTTCCCTGGTAGTGCAACGATCTGCAGCTTTCCTCCACGTCGGGATCACCTCTTCCCCTGGACGACGCTGCGACTTGCACCCACTACCAGGAACAACTACCACCGCTGGAGGATCCTTTCCACTTTTAAAGGTACTGTGTTCCGCCCGGCTTCCCTTGCCACCGATTGTACGGGGTAGATTTAGCCCTCGGCTCTCGAACCTGGGTAAGCCTGGGACACCCTAACTAAACTTTTCTAATCTCAGAAAAACCTTTTCTACTCACCTGTAAAGACTTGTGACATTGTGTGATCTTGGGCATATTTTCGCCTGGCTCCCTCTAAAGCGGGCCCTGAACCAATTCTCCTTGTCCCACAATTGATTGTCTTTCTAACCTTATGTGAAAAGTGTTTTACTTTGATGTTTGTATTACTCCTACCCTTTTCCCCTCCCTTTTCAGCAACTTGTTGGAGTGCCATCTAACGTTAAGCGCTCACCTCTGGTTGGAAATAAGTGGTGTTAATTTGGACTTGTACAACAAATGACTAGGGATGTACATATAATTAATAGTGACTGTGTTTTGACTTACTTACCTTTTTCTGTGCTAGTGTAATTTATGAGTGTGCCTTTAAAATAAATAAGTATATACTTTTACACCTAGCTCTGGTCAGTGTTTGCTTATACTACGGTGCCTCTGTACCTATCCTGTATCCTCTATATACTGTCTAACTCTTCTTGAGGGAAGTCTGACTGCTCAGCCACAGCTACCACAGTGAATCTGTGTGGTACAGACTGCTACCAAGTGGGTTTACTGCCAACACCTGTAGACTTAAATCTTTTGCAGTGGTCCCAGAGGGAACTGCACAGGTTTCTGCCTAACACTCACTTCAGACCTGGGAATACCAAGTGTACGAAACGTGAGAGAGTGACAAGGACTCGTAATACAACACAACCTGACAGCAGTTACAGAGCAAGACTCCTGGGTAGGCTGGTCAGTCTGCTGGATGGCCCAAAAAAAAAAAAAAAAAGCCGAGAATAGTTGTTCCCACTATTCCAAGGGTCGAAGTACCAATACAGGCCTTCTCGTTCGATCCGAGGTAGAAAGGGTTTCACAAAGCGACAGCAGTGCAGAGGAGCAGTCCTTCAGCGGGTCACCAGCGATTACTCGGTTCAGCCTCGTGGTTGCAGGATACTTGGCTCCTGTATATCTTTGTTCGTGAGAACTCAGGGGATCGACATGGTAGTGGCATTTCCAGCCCCCTCTTATCCACGGTTCCCTTTGCGCCAAAACGGAGGGGACCCAATGGGAGATCAGCTCATAAAACACTCACACCATCTGTGGACCTCATCACGGACCACGGGGGTCCCAGGCATTCACACCACCCTAGATTCTCTTGCGCCCAGGATGTGTATTGGGACCAGACACCCCAGCCCCCATCCTGGAGGCACACACAGGCCTGTAGAAGCCCGCAAAAGCATCTGTGTTTCGCGGGAAAGTACATGCCCAAATAAGGAAGGCCCCGGGTCGGCTCGACCTGGGGGAGGTGAAGGGGGCAAGACGGTCAGCGGACAGGACAAAGAGCCTCGTGGTCTGGCCATTTTGGGAGCCAGACCACCATTTTGGGCTAAGCGTGAGAAATGCGCTTAAAACGCCAAAAGGAGCTCAAAAACACAAGAAACGATCGCTGCCACCAATCCCGTCCGTGATTCACTTGCACCGTTCATTTACAATCCAAAGAGTATCTAGGGCCTGTAGAAGACTAGAGACCCAAGAGAGCAGTAACTTAGCTTACAGTGCCCTCTTGTGCCATGTTGCGCGAAGGCTGCAACATGGTAAAGAAACTACGGAAAACAACGTTTCCCAGTACTGACTGTCTTAAGGGCATGTCAGTTTCCCCGTAAGAATGGAGCGAAAGCCCAGAGGAGTGCGGCAGAAGGCTGCACTTCTCTGGCAAAGTCTAGATCATGGTGAAAACAACAGCAAAAAGTTTAGGGGTTGCCACATGGAAGGAAAATTACCCACAATTAAGAAATCTTTCCTAACAGCAACTAGCACTGATACAAACACCCTGGGGAGGAGAGCTTCACACTCTAGGAAAACAGATAACGAAGGACAACCTGAACAAATGCTGCGCCAGCCACGGCACTGGTATCTGGACAGTAATGCTTGCAGAAGGCCGATGGGGTGGTCCATGTAGCCGTCCTGCTAATCACCCGCCACGGTACATGACGCAGAAAGGCAACAGCTGAGGCTTTGGCCCTGATGGCATGAGCGTGCATGCCCCTTCGATATTTGTGCTGAGCCTTGTATGCTTCCTGGATGGCAGCATATTCAAGCTTTGGACGCTTGCTGTCCAGGCCTTGACCCACCAAATGTGACGAATAACGGTCAGTCTTACGAAAGGCCTTGGTTCTGTCAAGATGGAATTTGAGTATTCTTCTGACATCCAAACAGTGAAGAGCCCTCTACCTGTCTTCCTTGGGGATTGGAAAGAAAGTGGGGAGCACAATTTCATAATTAATGTGGAAGGAGACTACTGTTGGAAGGAACCTGGGGTGAGTGCGGAGCACAACCTTCTCCTGATGAAACAGTGTAGGGCTCGGAAGCCACAAGGGCCTGAATCTCGCTAACCATGCTAGCTGAAGTAAGGTCCACTAGTTGCGCTGTCTTGAGCATGACCAATTTGATATCCACTGTGGACATGGGCTCAAATGGTTTACGCGCAATGACGCCAAGTACAAAGCTAAGATCCCCAACTGGGGGTGGTCGACTGACAGACTGGTTAACCCCACCATAAGTCTTTTCCCTACTGGTATGGCATAAGAGAAAGTAAACTTGTCTGAGGTCCTGTATGCACCAATGGCTGCTATGCATGTCTGGCAGGTGTCGACCTGGAGCCTGGATTGTGCTAGGTACCCCAAGAAAGACAACACCGGGTCCAGCGTGCAAGATAGCGGATCCATTCCTTGCACCAGAAGCAAAACAGGCTCCATTTGCTTTGTACTGTTTGAGTAGCCTTACTCGTGGTCCCCTGGATGATTTCCAGGTTGCCCCGAGACAGCCAGAGTTGTTGAAGAGTTACCTGCTCAGGTATCAAGTTCCAAGGAAAGCCTCTCTGGGCATGGGTGATGGACTGCCCTCTCCCCCACCTCCCCAGCTGCATGAGAAGCGGACCCTTTCCCAAGCAGGAGGGGCACATCTGGCTGGACTGACAGCTGTTTAAGGTCTGAGAACCAGGGGCTGGCCGGCCACTGAGGCACTATGAGAATGAGACGCAGCCGCTGGCCCTGCCTGATCTTGCTAACAACCTTGTGGATGAGAGGCGTAGGAGGAAATGCATACGCCCACATTCCGTCCCAGGGGATCTAAAGCGCATCCCCGAGGAAGCCGGGCCCTCTTCCTCTCCAGGACGCCAACTGCTGACAAGTCCAGTTAATCTCTGTCGCAAACAGGTCTGTGACTGGGTGACCCCCAACTGCTGAAAATCTCTTGAAGGACTCCCTTGTTCAGTTTTTATTTATTTATTTACATTTTTAAAGCACTCACACAGCCCACGGGCATCGAGGCGCTGTTACAGGAATTGTTTGTTTTGTAGTTGCGTAATTGTTTTTCTCTTAGTTGCGTATTTATAATACGCTTAAACACCCAGATGTTTCTAAGCGCGGACCCGGGGTTCGAACCTGTGTTGCTTCGTGTCGTCTTGCTTCCAAGGCGCGCATGTTGCCTCTGTGCTATCCTCCCGGGACAATTGCCACTCATAGTTGTCAGAGCCCAACCGACTGAGTCTGTCCACCTCAAAGTTCAATTCGTCCGGCAAATGCAACGCTGAGATCCAGATGTCCCACGAAATCGTCCACTCCCAGATACTGCGGCCCAGTCTTCATAGGAGCGGGGATCTCGTGACCCCCTGCTTGTTGAGGTAATACATGCAGGTAGTGTTGTCTTTCTGAATGCAAACTGCAATGTTCCTGATTAGTTGGAGAAATGCCTCGAGTGCAAGTGAAATGGCCATAATTTCCAGGCAGTTGATGTGATTTTGTTGGTCAGTCTTGGACCACAGACCGTGTACTGAATGTGTCCCTAGGGTGCCTCACCCTTGTACTGAGGAATCCATAGTCATAATATGATCTGCTGGAGGCAGTCTGAATGGTCTGCCCACCATGAGGTTCGCATCCTGCTCCTACCACTTGGTGTCGTGCTGTAGGTGAGAGGGTATAGTGACCGGGGATCCCCGATGACCTGGCCCCAGGATGCCAAAAAATGCAGCTGTAGCCTCCTCATTCGCAGCCTGGCATAAGGGATAGCCAGGGGATATGCCACCAGTACTCCCAGCAGGTGCTGCTACCACCATGCTGTCGTTACTGTTCTGGTGAGGAAGTGAGCAACAGAAGATTTGATTGCCACCACCTTCTCCCCTGTGGGAAACACGTTCTGCTTCGGAGTATCCCACAGTAGCCCCAACACCACCAGTGTTTGTGTAGGGCATCGCTGAGACTTCTGGAAGTTGATTGATAACCCCATTACGTAGAGTGTAGTCCTGAGTCTGGTCACTGAGTAACTTACCTGCTCCGGGGTACCCCCTCGGACTAACCAGTCGAGGTATGGATATACATGGAGGCCCTCCGACCCGGGTAGGGCCGCCACCGTGTTCAGTCTTGTGAATACCCCTGGCACTGAATTCAGGCCAAATGGCAGCACCTTGTATTAAATTGCAACCCCATGACTCAGAACCGGAGGAAAGTCCGATGAGCCTGCACTATGGGGAAGTGTGAATATGCGTTCTTCAGATCTAGTGAGCATATCCAGCCACCCCACACTGCTTATCAGCTTTAAGCGCTGGCACCATTTTGAACTTCTGCAGAGGTCGGTACAGATTCAGGAAGGTAAGCTCTAGAACCACTTGCAGATCCGTCTGGTTCTTCATTTGAATTGCAAAGAAGCGGGAGTAGAAGCCCAGCCCCTGCTGAGGGAGAGGAACCTCCCACCACCTCGTGCTCCACGAGGGAAAATATCTCTGCTAAGAGTGAATGAGTCCTAATCTGTGGGAGGGGGCATCAAGGGCGGTCTGAGGGGGATGGCGATAGGGAAAGGCAGAAACCAGGGGAGACTACCGAAAGCACCCTCAAGTCTGTAAAGCATGCACACCAAGTGTTAGGGAGAATTCTCTGTTTAGGCTGAATTTCCTAACCTAGTGAGTCCCCCAGCAGCTTTGCTGGATTTTTGGGGTTTATTTTTTTCTCCTGCCAAGAGTGAGACTCTTTTACCCTCACTCTTGGACATGATTTGAGTGTGTTCCTTTGACCCTGTTTAATGGGCTATGGGGTCTTTTACTCCATAGGGCTTCATGTGTTTTTGTGATGTGTGTTACACAGCACCCTCAGTGCAGTAACACAGGGGTGTCATAGTGATCCCCCAGTATAGACTTCATACCCTGGGACTGACTGTCTCCCAGGGCATGTAAAGTCACCATTGACTTTACTAGTCTTCAATTCTGAACAGAACCAGTAGAAACCATCATATTGTGGACGTACTGGCTGGGGCAATTCGATTGCCCCGGGGTCTGTTAGTTGAGGGGACACGTCTCTGTCCCCCCTGATCGAGCTTTGCCTGGTGGCAGTGGATACTACTTTTTATATTCAACCGTGAATATTTCTCTATGGGATTTTCCCATTGTTCGCGGCTACTATCTTTATTTATTGAATTACGATAGCCTCGAACATACCGCCGGTTTATTTAATTATTATTAATTCTCCGGTTGGTATTTTTTGCCAAAACTCGGTTCTAAAATGGCGTTTGTGTTCTCTTCTGTGACTCCAACCCAAGCCGAGCCCTTTGTTCCACTTTTTGGCGGGCTTCTCTTCTAGTTGGGATGGAGGGGGGATTTAGGTACCCTGGACTGAGTTGCCTAGGCAACTCAAGTCGCACTCCGTCCTGATTGTTTGAGTGACAGCTAGGCTGAGTGAATGGGGGTTTTCTGCATAAAAGCTGGGCTTTGGGGACTGGAACTTCAGAAGTCGCCACAGGACCTAAGAATCCAACGAGGGAGAAGCTGAGCCGACCTGCCACGACGACACCACCGGTGGAGCCCTGCTGGACTGTCTAACCACTTTTCCCAACGACAGAGGAGATCTCCCGCCGGAGAGTCTTCTTCCTTTCGCTGGTGGGGATAGCCAGTCTCACAGTCTTTTCGCCTTCCCGACGTATCTCGTGGCCGCCTTGCCTGTGCCAAGCACCCCGGCAACCGGAATACCATGTTTTACCACGACCGCGAAATAAAGGGTAACACCTTTAACCGGAAAACTCCGCGGCTGGTTTCTTCCCTGGCAGTGCAACGACCTTCAGCTTTCCTCCAAGTCGAGATCTTCTCTTCCCCTGGACGTCGCAGAGACTTGCACCCGCTGCCAGGAACAACTGCCACCGCTGGAGGATCCTTCCCACTTAAGGTACCGTGTTCTGCCTGGCTTCCCTTGCCACCGACTGTACGGGGTAGATTTAGCCCCCGGCTTTCGAACCTGGGTTAGCCTGGGACACGCTGGCTAAACCTTTCTGAGCCTCTCTAAACTCTTTTTGAACTCTCTGCAAGACATTCTAAGCCTAGTGTAACTGTGTGATCTTGGGCGCATTTGTGCTCTGCTCTCTCTAAGAGTGGGCCCAGCCTATGGACCTTGGCTCACAAGCGACTTCTGCTCTTCTGCCTTGCTAATAGTGTTCCTAAATCTTAGAGTGGTGTATCTGTCCATATTCTGTCTTTTTCCTTCCCTTCATGAACTTATTGGAGTGCCATCTATAGTTAAGCGCTCACCTCTGTCTGGAACTAAGTGGTGTTAACTAAGACTTATCTGATAAGGAATAAGGGTTGTATATATAAGTGCTGGAGTGTTTCAAACAGTGTGTTTTTAAATAAATAATTATATACTTTGATACCAAAGCTCTGCTCAGTGTTTGCTTGTATTATTGTATCCGAGTGCCTATTGTGTATACTTTGCATACTGCCTAACTCTTCTTGAGGGAAGTCTGACTGCTCAGCCACAGCTACCAGGTAAATCTGGGTGGTACAGACTGCTACCACCTGTAGTCCTAAATCTTTTGCAGTGTTCCCAAAGGGAACTGCACAGGTTTCTGCCTAACACACCAAGCATGACTGTGCAGGGCCAACCTACCCCCGACTGGGGTGCTGTGGATCTGAAACGAGCAGTCATTGCTTCTTTGGGTCAGAGGCAGATGACTGGGATTGGGACTGAAAGAAGCCCTTGTGCTGAGATTTCTGGCGTTATCGCCTATGTTGGCTGGGTGACCTGTCCGGTTGCCTGGCCAGTGGTCCTGAAACCTTGGAAACCGCTGAAGGACTGCCCTCTGAGCGAGAGTCGCCCTGTGTAAAGGATTTGGGTGCTGGATTGGTAATCATGGCCAAGGATTTGGCAATCTGCAAACTGCTCTTCGTATCTAGTTCCTCGTCAGTGGTAGACTGGAACAAGTCGCCGCCCTCGAAAGGCAGGTCTAGGATTCTGTTTTTAAGGTCAGGGTTGAACCTGGTCATCTTAAGCCAGCCCATACTTCGCATGTCTGTTGCCACGCAGATTGCCCTGCTAGCAGTATCCATGTACGCCACCATGGCTTCCATGATGCATTGAAGGCTTGTTTATCTGCTGGAATCTCTGGGAGGAAGTCAGCAAGTTCCCTCCACAGCCGTTGAATTAGCAGCTGCCAGTATGGCATCTGCGTTTGCCTGTCTGAGGTGGAGTCCTGCATTCGAGTACACCTTCTTCCCATAGGCCTCGAGCATTTTTCTCTTCCTTGCCCAGTTGTGCTGAAGTTGAGGTGCTTGCCAAAGAGATCTGAGGCTTGGCGTTCATAGATGCAGCCTCAATGACGGACTACAGTGACTGGGGGTGAACTGACAAGAGCAGAGTGTCGCCCTCCAGTTGCCTGAATTTTGCATCTAGCCTTTTATTATTACCAGCATCTGAGTGGAGTGGGGCTTGAGGCAACCCTTCTTCGCCAGAGCCTCCACGTCCTTCTGCAATAAGATGCCTGATCTGGATTCTGCCTTGATGTGGAGTACTTCTGCTAGTGCCCCCCCACCCCATGCCCCCACCACCCGACTCCAGCAGCTCAGCAATTCTATCATGAAATTCTGTCGAAGAGGGCGTGTCCTGCTCATCCTCTTGTCTTGCTGGTCACCTGAGTTAGAAGGGGCCCCAGGGTCCGTAGGGATTAGGTCTGCCGCTGGAGCTGGGCCAGGAGCTGGAACTGGAGGTGTACCAGAGGCCTGGGCAGAGTGGTGGTGGTGGTGGAGGCTGCGCAGACACCAGCTGAGGAGCGGTGCGGGTGGCAGCATATCCTGAATTATGCCTTTAAGGGTGTTCAAGAAACTATCCTCGCAGGCTGGCTGAGAGCGTAAAGGCCTGTTGCCTGCCCCCACCTTGAGAGTACATGCCCTCACCATGCTTGCCCAGTGAAGGATGGGTATGAAGTGGTCCAAGGGACCAGAGTCATTGGAACCCAATCCAGCCTGGACATAAATTTGCGCCTTTGCGGTTCACTCTGTTGGCAGGCTGTTCGGGATAGTTTGCCACCTTTAGAGGTCTGGCCTGGCTGCTATCTGGTCTATGTGCACCACCATTTTGCCTGTGCCTTTTGCACGTGGGACTGTGGCCGACACGGGCCTGGGTCCGGCCTGCATGCCAGAATGCATTGGCTCTGTCCCACCCTGCACCTCAGATGTGGGCCTGGCAGGCTTTTGGGTCTCAGCAATGGGGCCGATAATGCTGTCTGCGATGTGTGTAGGCGCCCCATCAGAGGCTTGTGCACGGTAACAAAGCTGAGACCTCTCGGGATGTATCCCGGTGCCTGAGCCAGCAGGCTCCTCTGTGGCAGAACCGGTAGGGCACCGAGTCCCCCTTGGCCGTTAAGCCGGTAGCTACAAGAGCGTCAGTGTCCTTCCTGCCGGTGCAAGTGTCCGACTGACCCCTTCCGTCAACAGACTTCCAGGGAAGGAGTCACCCCTGCGGGGTGCTTTTGAAAAGAGTATGCCTGCCTTATTGGTCTTTCTCCAAAAGTATTTCTTAATGCTCAACGGTGGAGTCCTGGAGAATAAACTCCACCGTGGAACTCTGTTTGAGGGACCAGGGCGTCAGAGCGTTGCACGCCGAGCAGCCTTCCCATCCGTAGTGTGGGATGCATTAACCTACTTAGCCTCTGCCCTGTGGCACCACTGTGTCCTGGTGGTACCAGAATCATCAAAATGGCTGCAAAACCCCTAAGCGCGCCAAAACCTAAGGAAATTGCGCTCTAAAAAGCACAAAAAGATGGCTGCCAAATCTACCATGCATGTCAGTGGTGGAACGGAGATCTCACTTCTGAAACATGTCATTGGGCTATCCAACCAGTAAAAATGGAGACTGCATGAAAAGCAGTACTTGCTGAAAGAAATCCGAAATCTTGCATTTTAAATATTTTCTTGGTTGCTGAAAATACAGAATTGGTCCAAAACACCCACAAACATCAAATCTTCTTGTTGGGCGTCACATTTTACTGAAATCAAGAAATCATTGGCAATTGTAATATCCTGGAGAGCTGAATTTGTCACAAAAACATCTATAGCCAGTTTGCCTGCCTGTGGGATCTGTCAAAATGTGGGCGTACCACCAGCGGCTGCCTGAATGACTTTCAAAAGCCTGCATTAAGACTGTAAACTTGTACCACTAAGATCTAATGTCTAAGTGACCTGTTATCAAGAGTAACTTAGGTTGTAACTATTTAAACTTCATGGTTTAGAGCCTGGAAATAGTGTTCTAGATGTTTGTTTAAAATAAACTTGCAATTTTAAAACAAAGAAAAATGTAACAAAATGACGCAGACTCCAAAGCCAAAACCACAAAACTTCCCCCCACAGGGCAAGGCACCTCCCTTCTGCTCTCTAGACCAGGAACTCACATTCATGTATTGTTTAAGAGGGGAGGAGCACTTGGGCTGCTCTGGAAAGGGCACAATGGACTTCCTCTCAGGCAAGGAGATGCTAATCAGGATGGATTGTAAAGGGCTTTTGCCAGAAGGAAGGGGGCGGAGATTATTTTCGAGCTGCAAGCAGGAGAAGGAGGCGGGGACAGGCAACTTTTGTTGATTGACAATGTACAGAAAGTATATTTCTAAAAATACTGATAATTTACTGTGGACAATTGAAAAAATATGGAAACCCCGTACTTCTGAATCTAATTTGTAATGCACATTTTAAGAGAAGCCAGAACTCTGTGCTATGTTCTGGGAAGTAACTAACAATAGTGGTTTTATAGCAAATGTATTCATGACAAAAGTATGAAACTTCTCACACTTATGCCCATATGCAATGCGCACAGTTGTACAAAATTTTGGACAAACTAGATATTGTGTTATGGCCCAAAAGGGCAGAATTCTGTCAAAAGCCGACAAGATCCTACAAAGACGGGGCTTGGAAGAGTACTTGCTCCGCAAAATATGTGATCTAGATATGCTATTGTTATAAAGTTTGCAAAATTGTAAATGTGTTATACGAAAAGTAGATTTCATGTTCAAAAGGCAAGGGGAGGATTCCCTGAATCATAAAACCACATCATGGTGACACCCTGTTTTCTTCTCCTATCAAGCGAGAGGGAAGATTCCAACCTATAGCCAACATAGGGGGCGCGTTTACGATAATCCAGCATACACACCCCGTTATCAAATGCATAAATAGAGAAAGCTGAGGACTTAAAAAGACGGACAGATCCACCCACCATCCCGATCTTGGCAAAGCACCCTGAAAGAGATCCATCCATACTCCTTGTTCCAGACTCCAGAAACTTTGCAAGCAGAAAGGCTCATTGCATAGCTGAACCACTTTCAGCTAGGCCTTAACTTCCAGAACCCATCCCACAAACTTAAAGGGGAAACAAAAGAAACAGCCAGGCTGTGATGTAACTACTTGTTAGACAGAATCCTGTGCATTGCCCTTAGGGACCACTGCACACAATTAAGACTACATGTGGCAGTACAAGTTTTACCTTTGGTACAAGCCTGTACTACTATGTTAAAGTGGTAGCAGTAGCACAGCATCCCATAGTTCGGTTTTAGTGTGTGTGCTTTACTGTTCCCTTGGAATTTGATAACATTTCCTTTTCTAGTTCCTTGTTGCTCCTGATTTGATTATTGAAATGAAACCTTTGGTTGGTTTTCTGGATTCAACATTGTTTGGACTGCGTTATTGATACATATCTTATTGTTTATATACTTGGTCTGAGCGATCAGGGGTTCCCCACCTGAGTGATTCCCTTCACTCGCTTGGGGGACCACTCACGGCATGCCCAGATTAATTCTTAGTTTATGCGACCTATTGTTTTGCGACCTCTCGCAGCAGTCACCATTTGAAACTAGCACTTTAAACAGTATGCACTTTTTTTTTTTTTAGACAATTGTATGGTATATTTCTGTGCACTGTACTAGAGCTTTAGACAATTTAATACTTTTTTTAAGACTATTTGTAATTAATAAATATAATATTTTAGACTAATCTTTGTTTTATGTATGATGATCTGTGGGGCAGCCAGGGGGGCCTTTTCCCTTTCTACACGGTTGAATGTCCTTTGAGTGAACTTCTTTTCTCTTTTCCGCTGGCTTGACCCCCGTGTATTACTGTTTGTTGCTTCCCTTCAGCCAGCGAAGTAGGGGAAACCCATCCATTGTTTTGCTGCAGCAGTAGCGGAGCAGCCAGACTTATCTCAAGAGTATATGAGCAGTAGCAGAGATTGCACAAAGGTACCACAATTACTGTGACTCAAGCAAACACTGACTCAAGGTTTCAGGTAGAAAATATAAGTACATTTATTTTTGAACCGTTTGTTATAAAAACAACACTTCTATTAAATTCAAAACCACACGTAAAATATACTACAACTAACCAATTCACTTTGTACGGTATGACTCAAGGTAAGTACCCTGTGTTTGAATGGACCGGTGTTAGGAAACAAGACACGTTACTGTGAATACGATTGCAACCACTTTTTGACAGTTCGGTCTACTAAATAAACGCGTATCCGTGACAAGAAATGCTACCGGGCAAAAACACACTTAGCACCTGAGATACCCAGAGGGAGTTGGAGGCAAAAATCATAGGCAATATTATAGTTAAGCAGACAGAATCAAAGAACATTCATAAACAGGAATTCAAGAGTCAAAGGGCCGGAGCCAGGGTCATGTGACACCGGGTGCCTGTTGTCAAGGATCACACAGTCAGACAGTTCACGATTCAACGTAGCCAAGAGTACTTTGATATTGTCAATGTTAGGAAGCAAAAGTTATAAGAATGAGGGAATAGTAAGGACAAGCCTTAAGGAAGAGAAAGATTCACCCAGATTTCTCAAGCAGGACACAGTACCTTTCTCAAAGGATGAAGCTGGTGCCATGGCAGTTCCTGTTGGTTTCCCGCAGACCCACGGTTGCTGGAGCTTCAATGTGGACGTCTGTAGGGGTCTGCACCACTCGGGGATGAAGCTGGCACCAGCGACTATGAATAAAAGGTGCGCTCCTTAAAAACAGGAGAGGCTCTTCAGGTGGCTATCCGGACCACTACAGTAGTGTGCAGTGATTTCGACCACGAAGGGAATCCTCTTGCTGAAGAGGACAAGCTGGTTATCCCCACCAGGCTCAAGGGAAGAAGATGCCGGACTGGATCTTCTCTTAGTCGTTGAAGGGTAGATAGCTCAGGATGCAGCAGGGCTTCACGGGTACAGGTTAGTTGCAGCAGTGGACCTCTCCTCCGCTTCTCTTCGGTTCTTTGTAGTTCCAGTGGCGACTCTGACTTCTAGCCCAAGAGACCTGCCGTTTATGCAAAAATCCACCATTCACACAGCCTTGCTGTCCATCACCCAGCAGGGGGGTTGTCCGGCTCGGACAACCACCTCAGCCAATCATGGCAAAGTGCGACTTCGGTTTCCTAGGATACCCTGTGCAGGGGATGATTACATCCCTCCCTCACATTCAGCCCACCTAGACACCCAGGAACCTGGAGGAGGGCTTCTGAGCAGAAGCCCGCCAAAAGACAGTGAACAAAGGAGGCAAACCTGGTTTGCTCCGCAAAGTAAAACACAAGAAGGACTTTAACAAAAAGAAATGGAGAATAAACCCGACCGGAGCCAAAAGAAAAAAAGTATTTGGTCAAGCAGGTTTAAGTTCGAGGCTAATATAATAGCCTAAAACAATACCACGTTTATATAATAGAATAGCGGTAGAAAAGTTAGGGTAGATACAACTGCCACCAGCCTAGTCTAAATGTTAAAAGAGAAACAATGCTCTAGGAGGTACAGATACAAAGGGATACAAAGTAACCCTTTCCAGTACTGCATGGAAGATGGGGTGTACTGGATCTGTGGTAAATTGACTAAGTAAAGTAAACGGCAACTTTAACCTTTTCTGGGGGACTGTAGTCAGCCCCAGAAATGGAGTCGGTGGGAAGTCTAAAAGACAACCCTGTGTCATTGTACTGAAGGCGCTGTGTAACACACAAAAGAAGGGGGCTACTGAAGTGCTGTACTTCAGAGTCCACAGTCCTAAAAACAGGTAAAAGACACATGGCAAAACATGGGTAAGAGTGGGGGAAAAGTTCACACTCTTACCAAGTGAAATAAATAAACTCCAGAAGTCCAGCAAAGCTGTTGGGGGACTCACTAGGTGAGGGAAATTAGTCATAAAATGAGAATTCTCCCTAACACTGCTTGCCTGCCAATGAATTATCTTCATAACCAACAAGGGCAGATTAAACCCAATTCTGTCCCGCGCTGTGCTGTGACCAGAGAGCCATTGCAGATCCAGTCCAGTTGTGCTGTGAACAAGAGCCATTGCCGACCAGTCCGGTGTGCCCAGCAGAATTTCTAACCAGAATCCATGATTTTGACGGACCAGAATTCCTGATGGTTCTGTTCAAACCTATATAGTGAGTATCCTTAGTATAGGACTGTCACTAGCCTATGTACTGTCCATAGCAATCCCCATCTAAACCCATCCTCTATTATATCCAGAACTGCATTGTTAGAAATATTTTTGAATTGCCTGAACTTTCTCTTTCATCCCTTCCATCTTCCTTCTGTAATAATATTGTTAAACCAATCTTTGCGGTGATAGATTTCATTTGGAGAAGACAAGCGTCTCGACAGGCAAAAAGCTGATCCAGAGGCGTCCTGGTCTGGTGGTTGTGCTGTCGTGTAGTATTGCTTCTTCATAGTCCATCCCTAGTGTAAAGAAATCCTGGTGGTCTTAAAAGCAATTTGCCTCCATCTGAAAAAAAACAACCTCCATAAAAACGGCCATAACTTCTTTAAATGTCATGCTAGAAATTGAAGTGCCTGCTTGTACCTAACATCCTAAGCTTTCCAGAGAACCCAAAACCGCATCTCAAATCCTTACAGTTCTCCCGCGATCGCGATTAACGCGCGTGGAAAGTTTGCCGCAAATTTTCATTTTGGCAAAATCTATAACGTGTAAAACAGCTTTCAATTACACCTCAAAATTAAGTTTTCACATTGCTTTTTGCTATCAAATCATTGCTATTGTTTGTCTGCAACCAGATAAAGTGGCTTCCATTAAATTTTAAACCATTTATGTGATTTAGCCCATATTTAGTGTTCTACCTATTCCATTCAAAGCCAACTTTAAAATCATTTTGACAGTTTGCCAATCAGTTCTGTTTCTCTCGTATTTTCGGGGGGAAATTGGGATTGATATATTTGCTTGAATTCTGCATTCCTGAAACCTGTTCTCTCTCTCCTCCCATCTCTCTACATTGCATATTGGGGGGTTGAGGGGTGCGCAGGGGGAAAGAGTAACCACATTGCATTTGATTTGAACACACCCACAAAATTATTGCTGTGCTGCATTGTTTTTGCTCCTCATTACTCCTCGTGATTAAAGAGATTGCTTAGTGTGACATCACCCCATTGGTGATCAATGTATTCCTATTAAAATAGTGTGATTATATTGGGAATCTATAAATATTTTAACTTTGCAAAATAGCCCGATTCCTGGTTCAGTGTGACCATGGGGGTTCCAAGAGAGGGGCGTGGTCTAAGTGGTACATCGTTCAGAATAAACTTTTAGACAAATAAATAAGGATTTCAGTTGTGCATTACACGCTAGACTTTGACTTAGATGAAGTGTCGGATTGAAATCACTTACAGTAGTCTTCCCCAAATCACCAGAGGCAGGGCGCTTGGAGTTCCGAGGTGGGAAAGGAACTGTCGCACAATGGGCACTTGCAGAAGCCAGCCATGGCAGACATGCGCCAGTGACAGACTAGGGCACCGTTGGACGGTGTTCCCAAAACCTGAATATTAGCCAAAAGAACAAGTTACTTACCAACTGTTAACATTCTTTCGATTGGATGTTCCTCCAACATATTCCTCATCCTAGATGTATTCCATCCAGCTTTGCTGCTCTTGGAAATTTTTTCGGCAGAGGGCGCCTTGGAGGGCGACATCGGGTATATAAGTAGCACGCGCTGTGCCTGTTGGCCTTAGTTCTGTTTTTCCCCTTTTTATCTTTGATTTTGTACTGCGTTGATTGTGCCGGCAGACAGGTATCAGCCTTGCGAGATTTGAGTTGGCAATAACCCTTGAAAAATCTACAGAGGGGTAGACTGGGAGGGCGATGAGGAATACGTTGGAGGAACATCCAATCGAAAGAACGTTACCAGTTGGTAAGTAACTTTTTCGAGAGGATTGTGTCCTCCAACGTATTCCTCATCTTAGATAGACTCCCAAAGCAGTATGTATAATTTCTCTGGAGGAGGGGTTAGATTTTTCAATGCCCTTAGATGGCGAATATAGCACTGCTTTTCCAAAACTCGGCTCCTTAGACTGGGAAGTATCCAGACTATAGAATTTTGAAAAGGTGTGTAGCGAAGACCAAGTTGCTGCTTCAGAAATGCACCTTATTGGAACACATCTTTGAAGGGCTGTCGAAGAGGCGATGCCTCTGGTGGAATGAGCCCTTAACCCTTCTGGTGGGTCTTTTTGTGCTAATCTGTAGCATTCTGAAATGCAAAGCACAATCCAGCGTGAAATGTTCTGTTTGGTCACCGATTGACCCAGTTTCCTTCCTATGTAACCTATAAACAGCTGGTTGTCCACTCTAAGTCTGGAAGGTCGAGAGATTTAAAAGCTTAAAGCTCTTTTTGGATCCAACCTGTGTAATCTTTCCTCCCCCTTAGTAGGATGGGGTGGAGGATAGAATGCGGGTAAAACAATTTTCTGACTTAAATGAAAATCAGATACTACTTTCGGTAAAAATGATGGTTTAGCCCTCAACACAACTCTGTCCTTATGGAACACAGTATAGGGTGGCCCAGAAGACCGTGCCTGCAATTCGCTCACTCTTCTTGCAGATGTTAAAGCAACTAAGAAGGTCGTTTTCCATGTTAGTTATCTTAATGGACACGTGCATAGGCTCAAAAGGAGCACACATTAAGAATTTTAGCACCAAATTGAGATCCCAAATCGGTACTTGAAATGGGTGAGGAGGAAACACATTAGTGAGTCCTTTTAAGACCTGTATTATCAAAGGAATTTTGAAGTAGGAGCATTCTTCCGACGAGCGCTTGAAAATGGTAAGCGCCGCAAGGTAAGCTTTTATTGTTACAACATTCAGACCTCTATGTGCTAGGGTCAGAAGAAAAGATAGTACTTCCGGAATAGAACAAAGAAAACGATCGACATTCTTTTCTCTGCACCAGTTGCAAAACTTTTTCCAAGGGCAACGGTATAGAGACTTTGTTGCTGGCCGCCTTGCCGAAAGCAACACCTCCATAACATCATCTGGAAGGTTCCAATCCCTGTATCTCAGCCTTTCAGATACCAAGCATGAAGGTTGAGCGTTTTGACCTCTGGATGGAGAACCTGACCCTCCATTTGAGAGAGGAGGTTCTCTCTCTGAGGAAGACGTACTGGAGGACAGATGGACATGTCTAGAAGGTCCGGGTACCACGTTCTCCTGGCCCAATCTGGGGCAATTAGGATCATACGGCTCCCGAAGTGTCTCAGCCTCCTGATGACCTGAGGAATGACGGGAATCGGAGGGAACACATACAATAGTGGGAAATTCCACTCCACCACAAATGCGTCCCCCAGGGCTCCTCTCGGGGGAAATTCCCTTGAGCAATACCTTTCGCACTTTTGGTTGATACCGGTTGCAAATAGGTCTACTTGAGGGTTCCCCAAAGGGTGAAGATTTCTTGAATGACTTCCTGAGCCAGTTCCCATTCGTGGGACACCGTGCTCTGCCTGCTCAGAGCATCTGCCGTCATATTCTCCTCCCTGGCTAGATGCATTGCTGTTAAAGAGATTCCCTCCTGAATTGCCCAATACCAGAGCTACATTGCCTCTCTGCACAGAGGTAGTGACCCCCACACCTCCTCTTTTGTTTAGATAATGCAAGGCCACTGTGTTGTCTGTCATTATCAGGACATTCTTTTCCCTGACAGATGGCAGGAAAGCCTTCAGCGCTAGTCTGATTGCCCTCAGCTCTAAAAGGTTGATGTATAGTTTGGACTCCGATGGAGACCAACGACCGCCGATTGTCAGATCGTTGGCATGAGCTCCCCACCCCATGAGTGAGGCGTCCGTCACTACTGTGATCTCCGGCCATGGTTGCCAAAAAGGTTCTCCTTTTAGGATGTTCTCTGTACAAGTCCACCATAGGAGATCTTGTCGAACTTTGTTCGGAATCTGGAGGAGATCCGTCATTTGACCCGAGAACTGGGACCACTGAGTCTTTAGAACCCATTGGAGGGATCTCATCCTCAAGCGTGCCTCTAGCACCAGGAAGATGAAGGATGCCATGAGGCTGAGAAACCTTAAAAAGTCGTAAGCCTGGAGATTTTGGGCATTTTGGAATTTGGAAACCATCTGAAGAATATCTTAAGCCCTCGACCTGGGAGGCGAGCTCTTTCCCAAGGATGTGTCTAATACAGCTCCTATGTACTGAAGCTGTTGGGAAGGTGTCATTTGCAACTTGAAATTTAGGGAGAAGCCCAGTCTGTTGATGAAGTGGCAGGTGACTTTCAGATGATCCAGTGCTTGCTCAGCAGAAGGTGCCCTGATCAACCAATCGTCCATGTAAGGGTACACATGAATCCCCCCCCCCCTCTCCTGAGGTGGGCTGCCACCACTACCATTAACTTGGTAAAGACCCTTGGGCGGAGGTCAGTCCGAATGGCAGGACTCGAAACTGATAGGGTGAGTCGCCAACTACGAACCTCAGGTATTTTCTGTGCTTGAGATGAATCGGCACATGAAAATAAGCATCCTGGAGGTCCAATGACAGCAACCAGTCCTGAAGTTGAAGGGCCTGAAGGATCTGAGAAAGGGTAACCATCTTGAACTTGTCCTTCCTGAGGAACTTGTTCAAGTTTCTTAAGTCCAAGATGGGTCTCAGTCCTCCGTCCTTTTTGGGGATCAAAAGAATACAGGGAGTACCATCCCTTGTTCTTCTCCGCTGCAGGTACTGGTTCTATAGCACCTTTCTCCAGCAGGGTTAGAACTTCCTGCTGTAGGAGCGGGACCGAAAACTTTAAAGGGTGTCTCCCTGGTGGATTGCTTTGAGGTTGCGTTAGAAAAGGAAGGCAGTAGCTTGGGCTATTATTTCTAGAGCCCAAACATCTGAAGTAATGGCTCGCCCTTCTTGCAGCTGCTGTGACAGCCTGCCTCCTACAGGTGTTTTGTGATGCAAGTCCTCAAAGTGGTTTTGTGGTGGTTGATGCAGCCGCTGATGGCAAAGAGGCTGCAGCTGGAGCTGGCTTTGCACATTTTGCTCGTCCACCGCGAGTGGCCTTATTCTTGCCCCTTTGACTGGCCATTCCTCTTGCCTTTCCATAAGAGGAGTAGTAACGATAGGATCTGCCCCTTCACGATTGTCCTGGCGCACGAAAAGGCTTAGGTTGCCTAATAGCAGCTCCTAAAGATTTGGCAGCTGCTTTTGAGGTCTGCAACCTCTCAAGGCGCTCGTCAGCCTGGTTGCCAAAAAGGGGAGACCCGTCAAAAGGTACGTTCAGAAAGCGGTTCTGTACGTCCGGTGCAAAACCCAACTTTCGTAACCACGCAAATCTGCGCATTACCGTGCTAGTGCCCATGGACCTGCTTACACTATCCGCAGTGTACAATCCAGATTGAAGGGATTCCTGCATGGCATCCTTTCCATCTCTAACGATAGCTAGGAACCCTTCACTTTCGTCCCCTTCTGGTATGTGCTCCGCCGCCATTGCGATGCACTCCCACAGTGTGTACGAAAATTTTGCCAAGGCAGATTTGGAGTTGGCAGATTTTAAGGCCATACTCCCAGCGGAAAATACCTTCCGTGCCCAGCCATCCACACGCTTATCCCTGTCTGGAGGGATAGAAGGGTACGCAAGTTTGTTAGAAGCTGTGGCTGCCTGTATGACCAGACTCTCTGGAGTTGGATCTTTGGACAGATAGCCGGGGTCGCTACTGGCCGGGCGGTATTTTGAGGTGAGGGATTTATTTACCGGAGGAATAGAATCCAGAGTTTCCCAATTCTTGGCCACCCTATTTTGCAGGGCTACATGAAAGGGTAGTAGTGGGTCTTCGGTGGGATCATGGTCCAATATATCTGTCAAATCATCCTGGATGAATTGGGCTGATGGTCTAGCCCATACTAAATAATCTACTACCTTCAT
This sequence comes from Ambystoma mexicanum, assembly GCF_040938575.1. NCBI lineage: Eukaryota > Metazoa > Chordata > Amphibia > Caudata > Ambystomatidae > Ambystoma > Ambystoma mexicanum. Next base: position 455,524,457 of record NC_090932.1, read on the forward strand.
CATTAACTGACGGTATGAGGGACTGGCATGCTCTCCTGGTTCTGGTCTGCTAAAGTCATTTTCAGGAGATGTGTCAATGTCACTTGCATTGTGTAATGATTCCACCAAGTCCCTCATTCTGCTTTCTTCTGAAATCAAGCATTCTGGGACATTTGGGGTGCCATATTCTAGCACAAAAGGTACATTCTCCTCATCAGATCTCTCCTGTTCCTCAAAGATTTAGGTCAGGGATTTGAAAAACTCCTTCCTGGGGGGGCTTGAAAACCTTCATTGGGAGAGGAGGAGGAAGAGGTGTATTACAGGGCTCTGAGGATATTACAGGTCTTGTAACCTTATCTTTCCCTTTTTCTGGCTGCCCTGGCTTGGCTGGAGCCTTTAGCGCCGAGGGATTTGGCGTCGTCGACGATATAGCAGTCATCGATGGGGTTTGCTTCGAGGGCGTCGAGGCGCTCTTCGAAGATTTTCCCTTCGAGGTGTGATGGATCTCAGACGGCGTCAGTGACCTCAAACGGTCGACTCGGCGTCCTGGAAGGTTCTCTATCCTTCCTTTTTCGATCACCCAGGCTTGAGGGCGCGCGAGTGTCGGAGCGATGACGCTCCTGGCCGGCTTCCGAAGGAGGCGCGGACCGAGGCTTCGCTTTCTCAAACACCTCCATCATTTTGACCCAGAATGCTTCCCACTCTTCGGGAGACAAATGTTTCGTGGGGCATTTCTTCCTTTTCGGAGACACGTCTGACGACGAGGTGGAGGGAGACCTGTAGCGTTGTTTCTTCGATTTTTTCGTCGAAGACGACGAGCGATGGGAGTCACTTCAGGACCTGGACCGATGCCTTTTGCGTCGAGGAGATTTCTCCTCACGGGACCTCGACTCGACTCTAGAGGCTTTACGATCGGTTTTGCGACCTACCTGCAGTTTTCCTCTCCTTTCTCGCAAGGCCTTACCCGTCATCGCCAGAGACACTTCGTACAGGCCTCCATTTCATGGCCTTCTCCGAGTCACCACAAACGCTCTTGGTCCGGGTCCGTGATCGACATTTTTGAACCGCACGACGTGCACTTTTTGAAACCCGATTTCGTGGTCGGCGTCGATGACGAGGACCTATTTCGTTATATTTATTATTCTTCACAGAACTCAAGGCGTGCCGAATCTCCGAAGCAACGTATACTGCGGAAAAATGGAACTGAGGCCAATGGGCGCCGTGCGTGCTACTTCTATACCTGATGATGTCACCCTCGACGGAGGCCTTCGCGAGACCATCGACTCGACGTCATCGACGCACAGCGCCCTCTGCCAAAAAAAATTCCGAAGAGCAGCAAAGCTGGATGGAATACATCTAAGATGAGGAATACGTTGGAGGGCACAATCCACTTGAAATGAAGATTAGGGAAATGTGAGAAACCAAAGGGTGTCTCGCCTACTAGTCCCTGGGAATGTCCTTCTCAGGTGGCCAGGGCACGGCCAACGCCTTTGAATCCAGACCCTAGGGGTGGAACAGTGCGAGTGTATTTATCTGGGTGAGGGGTCTTTGGGTAGTGGGTGTGAGGCAAACAATGTTGAGACGCGGTATTCCCACCGTACCCATGCCCAATTGTATGCTATAGGATTCTCTAATGTCTTGACTCCCCCCCACCCCTGTTCTGCACAAACACTGGGCCGAGGAAGAGGGTGACAGAGCAAAGAGGCGAACCCTTAAATATATCTAATTGGACATGTCCCGCTATTCGGGTCAAAGTCAGGCACTTTACTTTAATCACATACATATGATACCAATAAGCTCTCCCCACACGGATAAAAGGCGGAACATGGAGAAACACTGAGCAAGGTGGAACACGCGAAGGAGCAGAATTTCTGGGACCAAGGTAAACCCACAAGACGACCGATTCAGTGACTAGAGCAAAGGGTACAGAAACCCTGATGTTCCCTGTAAGAGGTTGTTGCCTCTGCGAAGCTGTGAAGGAGATGTAGAGAAAGCCAAATCGCAGACAAGAAAAAACCTGCATTGCGTTTTAAAGAAGCCCGCGACCCGCCCGGGTGAACGGCAGAGTTGGCAAGGCCAAGCCTATGGTATTAACCTTGACTCGTGAATCAAAGCCACAGAGACAAAGGATGCAGAGTGGTCCGTTAAAGGAAGTAGCCCACTCGAAAGTCTCCACAAAATGTTCTGGTATAAAGCTGCATAGTGAACAAACTCTGAAATGCGAAATGGCCAAGATTAACACTGGAAAAAAAGGAAGCGAAAAGGTGAATTGCTTGAAGAGCAAAATTTTTGAATGTGTGCCATTATGGTAATGAACTACCAAGAGACACTGGGACAATTAACATAAGCGTGTGAGCTGGAGCGAAAGTCTAAGTGGTCCTGCGGAGGTCTATATTAAAAGCCTTTCACATTCGAGAGCCTTCGATATTGGTAAAAGGTCCAAGCCAGATGGAGGGAGACTGGAAGTGTGATAAGTTAGGGGAAGGGAACCCCTAAAGAAAATGAATACAGCTTGGGGAGGGGAAGCCCTGCAAGTGCTGTGATGAAGAGGTCCAAGCCCGACGGAGGGAGACATGCGAGAACCTTTTTGGTTGAACTGTGAAATAACTTTTGTAACGCTGGAATAACGTGGAAGGCCATGCGGACCTCGATCAATGTTTTGGACTGTCTTTGTTTTGAGAACCTGAGCAAGAGTGTGTCATCCTGTCTACGGGGTCCGCCTTCCTCCGTGCTGTCCAACGTGGGGAGGAGAGTTTACGCAGTCATTTTGATCCTTTATGCTAGAACACCTATTTTCCTTTGCATACATATTCCCCATCACAAGCATTTATGTAAAAGAGATGGGGTAGGACAGTGCACAGCGCAGGTTGAAGGCATAAGGACGATGAGACACCCAGTACCGTATGCTCCAAGGTTAACCACCCATGAGACGGCACCCTCCGAAGGAGAAGTGGGACGCAGGCAGAACGGAAAACACGGGAACATGGACAGTGAAATGTGTATGAGCAACGAGACCGCAGACAGAACAGCCAAAGCGCAGGACAATAATGACATTACAACACGAAAAGCGACTGCAGCGTTCAACTTATATACCTCCAAACTAAACCTCATAACGCAAAACAGCACCCAGGACCAGGATTGAAAGGATCAAGGAGCACGGACACAAAGGGGGGGGGGGGAAGGCAATAGAAGCAGATCAGGAGGAATAAGCTGGGTGCCACCTCCCTCACCCCTGTCAACGTGTGGGGCAGCAAGTTCACAGAAGGCATGAGTTTGGACGAGCTACGGCCGGCTTGGATTGCAAACACTAAACAGCAGGTCATGCATGCCACATATACCGAAAGAGAGCCATCCAGATTTGAAGCATTCTTGCCCCAATACGGCAGCAGGAACAATCTCCCCCCTGCTCTGCAGCAACCAGAAGGTGGCGGAATGGTGCCCCCCCATGGCTTCAAGAAAGTGTGGGACCTTCAGAGCAAAAAGGTACACAGCTCGAGGGATATAAATTAAGCACACAAAAGGGGGGAGGTGTAGTAAGATCTTGTGAGAAAAGAAAGGGGGAGCTGGAGGCACCAGAAAAGAGGCAAAGAAGCGGTAGGGAAGTGCCTGCGATAAGGGAGAATGAAGAAACCAGGCTAGTAAAACACCCACAACACCAGGAGACAGTGTGCAGAGTGAAGGGAGGAGTAAAGAGCCGGAAAGGGATAACCCACGGAGGAAGAGGTAGAGAAAAAGAGCCAGGAGGCCGTGATCAAGTGGCCACAAGCTCTGGAGCAGCACAGGCCTTTTGAAAGAGGGGTGACTAACTAGTTGGCAGCAGGTCTGAAAAAAGGAGAAGATTTGGCAGGAGACAGAGAATGCACATCTGAGGCATAATTGGCAGACTGCAAGTGGCAGGCAATTGAGCTGTAATCCCCCGCCGCCCACCCAGTGAACAATCGGTAGTAAGAACACATGGGACTTGGTCAGAGTCCCTTGATACAATGGACTAAGTCCAGAAGCGCCCAAACAAGAGCAAAAGGGTCAATGAAACAGTAAGAGGGGCAGTTTGAAAGGTGCTGGAACACTTCATTAACCGAACCAGAGACCCTTTCGGTGTCCTTTTAAGATGGGAATGTGAAAGTACGCATCCTCCAGATCCAACGATGCTAGGAAGTCGCCTTCCTCCAGCTGTCCCAGCACGTGCTGGAGGGTGACCATCCGGAACTTCTGTGCCTTGATGTATTTGTTTAGCCGACGCAAGTCCAGGATGGGACGCCAACCTCCTGTCTCCTTTCTGACGAGGAAGTATCTTGAATATACTCTGCAGCCCCGGAGCCTCTTCGGGATGAGCTCGATGGCTCCTTTCTTGAGCATCGCCCTTACCTCTAACAGCAGTTGAGGGATGTGGTTTTCCTTCCTGGCCACGGGCGGAATTCGGGGGCACTTTAGAAATTCCAGTGTGTGCCCGTGGGCCAGGGCATCCAACAGTCAGTGGAGATGGGACACCCGCACGCTGGCGAACTTTGTCAGCCGGCCTCCCACCGGGGTGCTTCGGTGGGGGCCCCACGCGGCAGCCGGTTCAGTCTTGCTTGGAAGCAGCCTTGCCGCCTTAGCCTCCCTGGCGACGACGGCGACACCCACCTGACTTGCCTCGTCCCCTGTAGGCTTCTTGCGACGAGGTGCGGGCCGCCTGACGGTAGGTCAAGCAGCCGCCGCTGAATCCTTTGGAGGCACCTTGCTTGCCTCCCGAGTTCCGAAAGGGCGGCCGCAGCTGCTGCAGAACTCCCAAGGCCCGAGCCGTCTGTGTCGGTCTTGATGGCCTGTAGCGACTCATCCAGTCTTTCCAAACAGATTGTTCCCGTCGAAGGACATTTCCAAAACCTTGGCTTGCATGTCCTGGTGGAAATCCGTCGCCTTGAGCCACCCCCGCCATCGAAGGCAAATGCTGTTGCCCAACTGGCGGAAACCGGTGTCGGCAATGTCCGTGGCCACAGTTACGGCATGGTATCGTCCCCACCTCACCCTCCTGTAGGATCGCCAAGGCCTCTGCCCTCTTATCGTCAGGGAGGAAGCCCAACAGGGGGGCGATCTTGTACCACAATTCCCTATCGTAACAGGCCACAATCGCTAGGGCATTGGGCGCATTAATCGTCGCCGCCGACGAGATGACCCCTCATCCCACGGTGTCCAGCTTCTTTCCCCCACTTTCCGGGCTGGGAAGTTGAGGATGAAGCCGATGCAAACAGCTTTCTTCTTGGCCGCTGCTGAGACGACCGAATCCAGGGTCGGCTGCGCCCTGAAGGCACAACGGGGCGGCGTCGGGACCCGGTACTACTTCTCATACCGGTCCCTCTTGGCAGGTGTCGTGGACGGGTTCTTGAGGAGGGCAAGTCCCTCGTCCCAGATGTCATCCAGCAACTGCACCGCGAGGTCCGTCTTCCTCTTGGCCTCGCGCCGTTGGTAGAGGAAGCCTTCCTTCTCCTCAGGGCAGAGCTGAAAAAGCTTGCATGCCCTGGCAATCATGGCGTGGAAGGAGCAAATCTCGTCGGGCAGGGACACCGGAGGAATCGGAGACGGGAGATCAGTCCCGTCACAACCGTCGTCATCCATCCCCGTCATTGCCGTATCCGTCCCTGTGTCGTCCCTCGGGGTCGGGGAAGGAGACCAAGGCTGAGAGGGCCGTGAGGGCTGAGAAGGCGGGTTGGATGGATCCTTCTCTTGTTAGGGGGGCTTCCCGACAGACTCTGCTCCGTCGGGTCGTCCGTCGGAGGCAAGGGCAACCTGGTTCTCATCTCCGTGCATAAGGCCTGGATTGGTGTCAAAATGGCCACCGAGTTGTCTTGTGGCCTGGGCTGCGACGGTTGCTCCTCCTCCACCGAAGCCTCGTCGTCATCACCCTCGCTTTCGTCGGGATCCCTCCCGTGGGGACGGACCTCCTCTAGGACCAGTTCCTCCTCGGAGGTCGTGTCCCGTGTCCGTTAAGGCCACAGCCCCCCCTCCCCCTCTTTTTCCACTGGGGTCTTCACAATGGGCTTAAAAGAGGCTTCCCGTCGTGGCCGTGTCCGTTCCTGTGTCGTCCCTCAGGATCGGGGAAGGCGACAAAGGCTGAGAAGGCCGTGAGGGCTGAAGGGGCACTGGATGAATTCTCCTCCCCTTGTTCGGAGGGCTTTCCGACGGACCTGGCACAGCTGGGTCGTCCACCGGGGGTAGAGGCAGTTCTCGTCCTTAAAATGGCTGCCGAGTTGTCCTGAGGCTCGTGTTGCGACGGGCGTGCCAGGAGCGACGATTGTTCCTCCACGGGAACCTCGTTGTCATTGCCACCCTCGCTCTCGTCCCCCTCCTCGGGATTCCTCCCGTGGGGCTGGGCCTCTTCCAGATTCTCGGCCAGCTCCTCCTCGGAGGTTGTGTTTGTAACCGACAACGCCCCCCCCCCCCTCTTTTTCCACCGGGGTCTTCGACCGGCTTAAAAGAGGATTCCCTCCGTGGAGGCAGGGAAACTCTGGGCCCCCACTGGTATAGCCTCCACAGGCTTTGCCAGGGCCGCAGCAACTCCCATGATAGAGGCCTTAGACGGGTGGATCAGGGCCTTCGCCAACTTAGGCGTGCTTGAGGCCTTCACCTTGCGGGGAGGGTCACCACCTCGCTCCCCCTCGGCCGATTCATTCGAGATCAACCAGGGCTTCTCCAGAAGCTTAGCCGGGTTCTTGGATTTTCTCTTCCCCGAGCCAGAGCGTTGGCTCGCGGTTGATGGCGTCAGTGAAAGTGCGCCCTGCCTGGCAGCCAAGGAGCCTGACCATTCGGCGCTCCCGGTGCCGGCGGACTTGCGGTGCTTTGCCTTCTGTTAGGCCCCTGTCGCCGGGGCGCCCGTACAGGACTTAGAAGACCGCTCGGACTTCTCACCTGCTGGGCTCTTGCCTTCCAGCCAGTTGGAGAGGCGGGTCCGGCGATCCTTCAAAGTCCGATCCGACATGTTCATGCAAAACGCACAGTCCTTCACGTGCGTTTTGTCCTCGTGGAGGCAATAAAGGCATTTCGAATGCTCGTCCTCTTTGGACACATTTTGTAGGTTGCATCCAGGGCAGATCCTGAACAGTTTGCCGAGAGTCGAGCTTCTCTTATCTTGGACCATGTTCTTCTCGTCCAAGAGGTAGGCCTCAGAAACTTCTGGAATCCTCCAAGAAGCGTAACTCGACGAAAACTTCACCCTTGGGGGGGCGTAGATAAATCCGTAACGGGTCCCCGTTGATCGGAAGTAGAAACGGTGGAGCTTGAGGCTCGATTAAACAGAAAAATTAGATAAATCTATTTGAAAAAGCGCAAAACGCAGTAAAAGCTAGAGAGCTATAGCCCGAGGACTCCCAACACTTGAGCGTGCAGTAAAAATCTGAGGATGGCTGCAAAGGGCGGGGCTTAGGGAGAGGGCAGTCATTGTCTGGGGGCAGTATGACCCAGAGACCAGTGATTGGTTACTACTAAGAAAGACAGATCAGAAACGAAACTGATTTTTTCTTTACCGAGGATTCCCAGCCTGACGACGGAGAATATTCATGAGCATGTGAATCAATGCCAGACCCCATTGCTGGAGAAGGGAGATTAATGATCTGGGCGATAGAGTGGATGTGGTAGAGAATGGCCTATCTAGCATGTCAAAGAGGCAAAACAAAGTAGCATTCTTTTGGAACAGGTAGCCAAAGCAACAGATAATCTGGAAATACAGACAGAGGACCTGGAAAATAGATCCTGCAGGTCCAATATCAGGGTCAAGGGCATGGCCGAATCAGTTATGCATAGCGAGCTAAGAGACGCTATCCAGCAGTGCTATAGCAGCCTTTTAACTGGAGCCCAACCCGAAGAAGTGCTGATAGAGTACACAGAGTTGGTCCAAGGAGGAGAGAATGCCAATAGCCTTGACGTACACCCTGAAGGTGGAAATTCTGAAAGCGGCGAGAACGCAAACTTACCTGTCGATCAACGGAAGCCGAATCCAGTTACATCAGGATCTAGCACTATCAACACGACACAAGAAAAGACTAATGCAGCCGATCACGATGGTCCTAATGGCTAAACACATAGCTTACAAATGGACATTCCCTTTCGGATTGTCCATTCAAATGGGAAGGCAAACAGTAGCGAATCACCACGTGTGAAGAAGGACTATTGTTACAAATGGAAGGCGACCATAATCAAGAGGAACAGGACCCAAAACAGGGCACCTCAAATAATGGGACCAAACCGTGGGAATGGTCAACAAACAAGAGAAAGCGGCTTGGGTGGGAAGTAAAGCTGACTGGTCCCTATAAGAAATAAAGGAATCGGTATAAGTTGCCGGTAGTAAAATCAAGGTGGTTGTCGGTTAAAATGCAGTCTGGAGGGTGAAGGGCCACAAAACAAGAAGCAAGTTTAAAAGTAGCCTGGACGGAGGACGCTACATCTTGGAACCCAACTCCGGGTATGGAATTATCCTGGCATAGGGAATTCCAGGGAGGGTACAAGGCCCAACACCCTGGGGGCCGGTGGGGTTTCGGGAGAGCCCTGGCCACTTTGGGGTAAAGGGAAATGGAAAAGTTGGGGAGAGGGTGGGGGGGGGGTGGAGGTAGTGGGGGGTGGGAATGGGTGTTGGGGAAGGGTTGCAGTATGGTTTAGCATCCTGGGATAATGGCAGGGTTTAGGGCTTGGACATTCATAAGGGAGTAGTTGCCTTAGGCAAATGGTATACAGGCCTGTAGACCGATTGAATGGCTGAAGTAACAATTGTAACCCTGAAAATACAGGGGTTAAATTCACCACGAAACGCCTTTCAATCTTGGGGAGACTTGTTGAATTGAAGGCTTCAATAGTGATCTTAAAGGGGATGCAACGCCTCCTTAAGGACGAATGGAGGATGACGCATAAGGCTTTCCCCAACTAATTTTATGCATCAGGTTGGGAAAAAGACGGGGGCGGGGGGAGGAGAGGTGGAAATACTGCTCAGCCGTGGTCTGGGTTTTAAAAAACGTCTACATAAAGATATGTAAGGTAGATATCTGGTCCACAAGGGTACAATAAGATCAACAAGGTGGTGATAGGTGGGGATTTCTACTGTGATGGAAGTTACATTAGATAAAACACTCCCAGACTCCACAGATGGGAAGAACAGGCAGGCAATGGGGAAACTCTTTAGACCTGGGTAATTGAAACATGGAGATTATTCCATGAACAAAATAGGGAATATACACACTACTCAGTGGTACATAAGGGCTACTCAAGGATTGACATTAATCTTAGCGTCAGCATCGCTGATCCCCCAAGTGACAAAAGTAGAAATTGGGGTGAAATACTTCTGAACTGGATAGGTTCTGGACCGGAGGTTATATTAAGCAAAATCGGCATGAATAGCGTGTTAACCTGCGTCATTACCAACGGCATCTTCCGTGGCAAACTACAAAAACCTATTGAAGGAAGTGATGGGCTCTACGTGAATATCTAAGTATAAGTTCCATATCAGTATAGATCAGTAAAGGAAAGTGATGGGATACTTACAGGTGGGGCAACTAAGCCTTCCCCTTAAAATGGCCACTATGAATGTCACTAAATGCACAACGTCCTATTGGCTACACAAACTATAGGATCCTTAATTACGTGGTCCTCTACAATTGGTTGGCTTCTAACCCACGTCAGTACTTTTTCACCTACGTCTAGCAGTTAGACTGAACATCCAGGTGCAGGTGAGCTTGCTTCCCACCAATTAGCAAATCAATCCATCATCACCTCAATGGTCCAGTGTCAATTAGGGCTTTGAAGCCTGGCATTGATTTTGTACTGTGCTCTGAGAAATTTTAAGGAGTGTGGGCACACTCTGCCCTCGTGCATAGGTGTAACCACCTTGTTCTTCCAACTTCATTCTTCCACGTGACTTGAGACCATTGACTCGAGACTTTTAGTATATTCAAATATTTTCTAATAGTCCTCTAACATCTTTTGTTTTGATCAAGCCTTCTGAACAGGAGTTTGTTCTTTCACACGAATTGTATCCAATGTCAGTTCACTCCAGTTTGTTGAGGCCTTGGCTTCTTGGCTCGTCCAACTCCTCCTGCTGAGATTCATTGTGTAATTCAATTTGCTTTTTAACTGCGACACAATGAAATGAGGCCTTCTTGCTAATGTCCCACACTGCTTACAATGCGTAGTGGAAAATATATTATATATATATATATATATATATATATATATATATATATATATATATAGGATACATTACTCACCGTAATCGTATTTCTGATGCTTGTATCTGCTTAGATTCACATGCTGTGCATAGGCCGACATCTAGTGGAAGCTGCGGAGTATTACAGTTTGTTTTTCGAAACTCGAAAATGGGCGTCGACACAGGCGTGCCAGTAATACTATCCCTAGTGTGACGTCCACTGTACCCAAGATCCCTCACGCGTCTAGGATCCTCAGATTGTATTTTTTCTGACATGAGGAAGCATGAGGAGTAGCGTGAGTACAGATAATCCAAGCAGATAGACAGAAAGGTAAGACTACAAGCAATCATGCGCCTTCTCTCGGAGGGGAGGAAGGGTGGGTCGCATGTGAATCTAAGCAGATACAAGCATCAGAAATACGATTACGGTGAGTAATGTATCCCTTCTGAGGCTTGTGGAATCTGCTTAGATCACATGCTGTGCATAGATTAGCGAGCAGTACCAGAAGAAGGAGGTGGGATGTGAGAAGGGTCATGAGCAAACAGGTGTCTTAGAACCGCTTGTCCCACTTGTGTATCTGTCTTGGAATGAGTGTCAATGCAGTAATGCTGAGTAAAAGTGTGAATAGAGCTCCAAGTAGCTGCTTTGCAAATGGTGTCGAGGGGAACATTTGCAATGAAAGCCAGAGTGGCCCCAATGCCTCTAGTAGAATGGGCCCTTGGCGTAAAAGGCAGAGTTTTTTCAGAAAGAGAGTAACACAGCTGTATACAGTTGATAATCCACTTCGAGATCGCGCCTTTAGAGACGCGATCCCCCTCTCTGCCTGTAGCTACGGAGACAAACAGTTGATCTGTTTTCCTTAGCGGTCTGGTTTTATTTACATAGTAGAGGACCGCCCTACGCACATCAAGGGTGTGTAGTTTCACCTCAGCTGAGCTTTGCGGGTTCTGGAAGAAAGCCGGAAGCTCGATGGACTGGTTTACATGGAACTTAGATATAAATTTAGGTGAGAACCTAGGGTGTGTGCGTAAAACCAGTTTGTCTTTGTGGATAGTAAAGAAAGGATCCTGCACTGACAGAGCCTGAATTTCACTGACCCTTCTTATAGCGGTAATGGCTACTAAGAAGGCCGTTTTATAAGTCAGGTGTTTAAGACTACTTTTATGCATGGGTTCGAAAGGGGGGGCCCCATGAGCTTAGCTAGCACCACATTGAGGTCCCATCCTGGCGGTGGGTTCGAAATAGGAGGGTGAAGTCTCTTTACTCCTTCCATGAAGGCTTTAACTACTGGTACTTTCCACCACGATACTTTGTTATGGGATGTGGTGTATGCCGAGAGGGCTGCCAGGTGTACCTTCAGAGAGTTAAATACCAAACCTGCGTCCAGCAGGTGGAGCATGTATGTTACAACGTTGGAAGGAGTGCAATCAACTGGGTTGATTTGTTTATTCTGGCACCAAATAACAAATCTCTTCCACTTGTCAAAGTAACAGTGCCTTGTGTTTGGTTTCCTGGATTCTTTTAGGATGTCCATACACCTCTGTGGTAATTTGAGATGCCCAAACTCTATGACCTCAGGAGCCATGCTGCCAGGTTCATTGAGTTGGGTTCCTGGTGCACTGTTTGACCTTGCTGCTGGGACAGTAGGTTGTACCAGGCTGGGAGTTTGATGGGTTCGCACACCGCCATCCTGCGTAGGTGTGGAAACCATGGTTGTCTCGCCCACATGGGAGCAACTAGGATGAGCGTCATCGATTCCTTGTTCATCTTGTACACCACCTTCCTGATGAGGAGTTGGTGGAAAAGCGTACGCAAACATCCCTGACCAGTTCATCCACAGGGCGTTCCCTTGGGAGTCTGGCTGGGGGAACCTGGATGCAAATCATGGGCATTGTTAAATCTTTCTTTGGCACAAGGAAGTAAGTTGAATAGATACCCTTGTTTACCTGGTGTCCTGGGACGAGTTCTATCGCGTCCTTTTCTAGCAGAATGGCGATCTCCTCACGAAGGATCTTCTGATGTTCTAAGGAGTGTATTCTTTGTCGTGGAGGGTGGTTCCGGGGACGCTGCAGTAATTCTATACAATATCCTGTGGACACTGTTGACAGCACCCATCTGTCTGAGGTGATCCCTTCCCAAGCCTGGGTGAAGTTGGAAATGCGTCCCCCTACTGGGGTTGCGTGAGAAGGGACCCTGAACTGAGCGTCACTGCTTTGGTGGAGGCGTGCCACCTCCCTTGTTGGGGCTGCCTCTGCCTCTTCCACGACCTCTCTTGTTACCCCTGCCGTAACTCTGGGTAGACTGCTGGTTGTTGTTCCATTGTGTACCCTGTCCTTGGGCATAGTTGCCTCTTTGTGAATTTTGGCCGCGTGGGCGACGAAAATTACTGTTCCCCCTCTGGTTAGGGGGTTTGTTGGTAAGCTGGCCAAGGGATTTGAGAGTCTCGTATTCGTCCTTGGCATTTTTAAGTGCGTCTTCGACCGCTTTCCCAAACAATAGATCGGGTTCCACCGGCTTGTCTATTAATGAAGCCTGGGTTTCTGTTTTGAACCCCGACTGCCGTAACCACGCATGTCTCTTGATAACAGTACCTTCTGCTATCAATCTTCCTGCGTTGTCCGCGGCGTCAAAAGTTGCTTTTAATATGCAACCAGACACGGCTCTCCCTTCTGCCGAGATCCGAGCCAAGTGGCCCTTTAACGGTTCAGGAGCAGAGGCTATGAGCGCCGCGACCTCTTCCCATTAATGGCAGTTGTAACTTGCCAACAGGGTGGTGGAGTTTACAATCCTTGCTTGGTAGGCGGACGTTGAGGCTACCTTCCTGCCAAACCCGTACAGTTTTTTGCTCTCCTTGTCGGGAGGAGCTTCTGACGATAAGGGTGTCCCAGCCCTCTTCCGAGTGTTGGTAACCACTAGGGAGTCTGGTTTAAGATGTCCTCTTATATAAAGAGGGTCAGACTGGGCTGCCCGAAAAAGTTTTTCAACTCTGGGGTTGACGGCTCTGGTGAGGTTAGGATTCACCAGGGATGGATCTATTCTACGTTGGATGGATTTAAGGATAGGGATGGTCTGAGCGACCGGCCTCCTCTCTCCCACCAACTCTTCTGCGAAGTCCCTTTCCTCCTGTACACCGTGGGTGTCGATGTGAAAGTGTTCTGCTGCGCGAGCGAGAACTTCATTAAGGAGGGGCTGGTTATCAACTGGCGAGTCGGTAACTGGGGCTTCGCTCTCTACCGGGGAATCTACTCTGTAAATTTCCTGCTCATCTTCTATCTCCTCCAGGTCCTCATCATCCGCATAGAATTCAGTCCCGGTTTGTTCCTCCATAATTTCAAACTCCTGGTCCCTTTCAGGGAAAGGCTGTCCTTGGTATCTAGGGTGTAGAGTATGGAGTAGAATAATGCTGCACCTCTAAGGGTTCAGGTCTTTCGAACCGGGCCTTTTTACTTAGGGGGATAGGATCAGAGGAGCCTGAGGGTGTGGCCCCTTGAGGGTCATACGAAAGGAAATGTTCTGGGTTTTTCTCATAAAAATCAGCTAAGGAAGACATCCTTGACATGACCCTGTCTATGTCTTCACTGGACCATTCTTTGGAACAGGGTATGACTTTAGTAGGTAACTTAGAGGACTTAACAAGGGTACCCTTGCTGGATGTTGATGTCCCAGTAGATTTGTGTTCGTCTGTCTGCCTAGGAGTGGAAGGCTGTGCTTTCTGCTGTTTTCCCCCCTCCCCGTGCGTGGAAAAATGTTTTCCCTGCCCCTTGGAGGCCCCAGAGACTTTCGACGCCTGGCGTCGAGGGTCGGGAGAGGTATCTGTGTGTTTCGAGCGTGGGGCCTCGCTGGTGTTAACTGCGGCCTCGGTCTCCTGGAGCGCGGCCTGGGGGTGGAAGTCGTCTTCGTCTTCCGACGATCGAACTTCCGTTAATCTAGGGAGCGAGGCACTCTTGGCAAGAGTGGATGATTGCCTTGCGTCATGAGGCGCTCTCGATCGAGAGCGCCCAGAGGACACCGAGTCGGACCGTTCTATCTGTGCCTCTTTCCGAGAAGTCGACGTCGTCGAGGTTCAGTTGGACTTAGTGTGCTTTGTGTGTGTAGGGTGTGTAGCGCTTGCGTCGCCGGGGGTCTTCCCCATAGCCGCCCTGCCGGACAACCTTCCGAGGTCGGGGACCTGCGCTCGGCAGTCTTTCGACGCCGTAATGCCCTCGCCGTCCGAAAGTACGGCGTTGCTGCCATCGCTGAAGGTGCCCTCCGCTGCCATGGCCGCCTGCCTGGCGTGGTGGGCCCAACGCTTTGTCGAACGGTCCTTAAGTGTCTTAGGCTTAAACCTACTACACGCTCTGCAGTTCGCTTCGGGGTGGTCCCTCGGCAAGCAGAGATTGCACGTGGCGTGCCTGTCGACCCAAGGGTATTTGCGGTTGCACTTGGGGCAGAATTGGAAAGGGGTACCCTCCATACGCACCTTGAGGCAGCGGGCTGGTAAGTGTAGGAATATATAAGGTGTACCTATATACCAAGAGTGAAGAGTATGTACCACCCCCCACTCTCCCTACTTGCAGGGCCGAGGCCAGCGGCCTACTAGGCCCGGGCTGAGGCCAGCGGCCTTCCGAGGCCAAGATCCGTCGTGCAGCAGCCGACGGTCAATGTCTTCTCCAGCCGTCGTCGAGGGTCGACGTTGGGGTGGGGAAGGATGTCAATAAATAATTTTAACTTCAATCATTAGCAAAAATATGGCTAAGGCCAGGGGACTCCGCAAGATGCTTCCGACAAGTATGGCGGAAAAAAACAATCTGAGGATCCTAGACGCGTGAGGGATCTTGGGTACAGTGGACGTCACACTAGGGATAGTATTACTGGCACGCCTGTGTCGACGCCCATTTTCGAGTTTCGAAAAACAAACTAATACTCTGCAGCTTCCACTAGATGTCGGCCTATGCAGCGCATGTGATCTAAGCAGATTCCACAAGCCTCAGAAATATATATATATACACATTACTCACCGTAATCGTATTTCTGATGCTTGTATCTGCTTAGATTCACATGCTGTGCATAGGCCGACATCTAGTGGAAGCTGCGGAGTATTAGTTTGTTTTACGAAACTCGAAAATGGGCGTCAACATGGGACGTGCCAGTAATACTATCCCTAGTGTGACGTCCACTGTACCCATGATCCCTCACACGTGTAGGACTCTCAGATTGTATTTTTTCTGACATGAGGTAGCATGAGGAGTAGCGCGAGTACAGAGTATCTAAGCAGATAAGATAGCTAAGACTACAAGCATCCATGCGCCTTCTCTCAGAGGGGAGGAAGGGCGGGCGCATGTGAATCTAAGCAGATACAAGCATCAGCAATACGATTACGGTGAGTAATGTATCCCTTCTGAGGCTTGTGGAATCTGCTTAGATCACATGCTGTGCATAGATTAGCGAGCAGTGTTAGGAGGTGGGATGTGAGAAGGGTCATGAGCAAATAAATGTCTTGGAACCGCTTGTCCCACTTGAGTATCTGTCTTGGAGAGTGTCAATGCAGTAATGCTGAGTAAAAGTGTGAATCGAGCTCCATGTAGCTGCTTTGCAAATGCTGTCGAGGGGTACATTTGCAATGAAAGCCAGAGTGGCCCCAGTGCCTCTTGTACAGTGGGCCCTTGGAGTAGAAGGCAGAGTTTTATCTGAAAAGGAGTAACAGCTGGATACATTTCACTATCCATTTGGAGATGGCACCCTTAGGGACGCAATCTCCTTCTCTGCCTGTAGCTACGGAGACTAACAGTTATTTGTCTTCCTTAGCGTTCTGTCTTGTCTACGTAGTAGAGGACCGATCTTCGCACATCTAGTGTGTGTAGTTTCACCTCAGCAGAGCTTTTGGATTCTTGGAAGAAGGCCGGTAGCTCAATGGACTGGTTAACATGGAATTTAGAAATGAATTTAGGTGAGAACCTAGGGTGAGTTTGTAGAACCACTTTATCCTTATGAACATTAAAGAAAGGATCCTGCACTGACAGAGCCTGAATTTCACTGACCCTTCTTATGGATGTAATGGCTACTAAGAAGGCAATTTTATAAGTCAGGTGTTTTAGACTAGCTTTATTCATGGGTTCAAGGGGGGGGAGGGGGGGGGGGCATGAGTTTAGCAAGCACCACATTAAAGTCCCATCCTGGTGGTGGGTTCCAAATTGGAGGGTGGAGTCTCTTTACCCCTTCCATAAAGGCTTTAACCACTGGTACTTTCCACCACGATACCATGTTATGGGAGGTGGTGTAGGCTGACAGCACCGCCAGGTGTACCTTGAGTGAATTAAATACCAACCCTACGTCCAGCAGGTGGAGCATGTAGGTGACAATATTGGAAGGAGTATAATCAACCGGGTTGATTTGTTTATTCTGGCACCAAATAACAAATCTCTTCCATTTATCAAAGTAACAGTGTCATGTGTTAGGTTTCAGTGATTCTTTTAGGATATCCATACATCTCTGTGGTAGATTGAGATGGCCAAACTATGACTTCAGGAGCCATGCTGCCAAGTTAGCTGGATCGAGGATGCACCGTTTGTCCTTCATGCTGGGATAGTAGGTTGTGCCAGCACGGGAGTCTGATGGGTACGCACACTGTCAGTTTGCGCAGGTGGGGAACCACGGTTGTCTCGCCCAAATGGGAGCGTCATCGATTCCCTGTGCATCTTGATGACCACCTTCCTCAACAGAGGGGTTAGTGGAAAAGCATAGGCAAACATCCCCGACCAGTTCATGCATTGAGCGTTCCCCATGGAGTCTGACTGGGGGAACCTGGATGCGAATCCTGGGCACTGTCTGTTTTCGCTTGTGGTGAATAGGTCTATAGCGGGGAAACCCCACTGTGAGAAGAGGTCTCCTACAACTTCTTCGTGTAGACACCCTTTGTGCTCTTCCGGGAGGGGGTCTCTGCTCAAAGCGTCTGCTATTAAATTGAGATCCCCTGGAACATGTTGCAATGACAGGTAAATGTTGCGTATGAGAGCCCATTTCCAAATTTTCTGGACAAGCTTGGACAGATTTGCCGAACGAGTCCCTCCCCGTTTGTTTATGTAAAACATAACTGTCGTGCTGTCTGTTAAGATCTGCACTGACAGGTTCAACAGGTGGGGTTCGAACGCTTGAAGTGCTCTGAAGACTGGCAGAAGCACTAGCAGATTTATGCGATTCTTGGCCACTGTTTGGGACCAGAGACCCTGAGCTGTGTGGTGAAGGTGGTGTGCTCCCTACCCCGACAGGGACAAGTCTGTAGTGACTACGGCCTGCATCTCCGGGTCATAAAAGGGTTTTCTCTTTGACAGGTTCTCTCTTGTCCACCAGTGAAGACTCCGTACTAGTATTGGTGAAACGACCACTAGATCGTCCCACTGACCACTTGCCCGAGACCACTGTTTCGCCAACCATTCCTGCATGGGTCACAGGCACGCGTGGGGAACCAGGTAAATACATGACGCAATCATGCCTAGCAAACACATCGCTTTGCACACCCTTATCTGTCGACCGGGCAGCTATTGAGGAATTTGCAGTAGTATATTCCAAATTCTTTCCTCTGATGGAAAGGCCAACCCCTCTTGCTGTTTAGGACAGCTCCTAGGAACTGTTTGAAGGTGCTTGGCACCAGGCTTGATTTTTTCTCGTTGATCGAGAACCCCAATTCGAAGAGGTTGATCGTTCTTTGGATTTTGGAGCTGTAAATTACTGGGGTTTCCCCCGTGATGAGCCAGTCGTCCAGGTAAGGGTACACTGGGATTGCCTCCCTGAGTAGGTGTGCTGCCACCACCGCCAGAACCTTGGTGAATACCCTTGGAGCCGAGGCTACACCGAAGGGCAGCACCTTGAACTGGTAGTGCTGACTGTCCACCTTGAAGCGCAAGAATCTTCTGTGCGCTGGGAACATGGAAATATGAAAATAGGCATCTTTCATGTCCAATGTTGCCATGTAATCTCCCTTTTTTTAGGAGGAGGATTACCTCTTGGAGCGTAGTTATGCGAAATTTTTGGGGCTTGACATACTTGTTTGCAGGGTGTAAGTCTAATACTGGGCGCATTGTCAAATCTTTTTTTGGCACAAGGAAGTAAGTTGAATAAATACCCTTGTTTAACTGGTTGCCCGGGACGAGTTCCATCGCGTCCTTTGCAAGAAGATTGACGATCTCTTCGAGGAGGATCTTTTGGTGGTCCAGGGAGTGTATTTTTTGTCGTGGAGGGTGGTTGCGGGGGAGCTCAAGCAGTTCGATGCAGTATCCCGGGGACACTGTGGACAGCACCCATCTGTCCGAGGTGATCCTTCCCATGCTTGGGTGAAGTTTGAAATGCGCCCCCCTACTGGGGATGCATGGGAAGGGACCCTGACGGAGCGTCACTGTTTGCTGGGAGGCGTACCGTCTCTGCCCGGGCTGCCTCTCCCTCGACACGGGCCCTCATGTTTCCACTTACGTAACTTTGGGTACCTTGTTGGTTGTTACCCCACGATGTACCGTGCCCCTGTGAGTAATTGGAACCCCTCTGGGAATTTTGTCCACGTGAGCGACAAATATTATTCCCTCTTTGGTTCGTGGGTTTGTTAGTCAATTGTCCCAGGGACTTTAAGGTATCTTATTCATCCTTGGAGTTTTGAGTGCCTCCTCTACTGCTTTGCCAAACAAGACATTCTGTTCCACCGGCATGTTGATAAGAGTAGCCTGGGTCTCGGGTTTAAACCCTGACTATCTGAGCCAAGCGTGTCTCTTGACGAGTGCGCTCTGCGATGAGCCGGCCTGCATTATCTGCGGCGTCAAAGGTCGCCTTTAGAATGCAGCCGGACACCGATCTACCCTCCAACGCAATCTGAGCTGACTGGCCCTTTAGTGGTTCAGGTGCAGAGGCAATGAGGGCAGCTACCTGCTCCCACTGGTGGCAATTATAGCTTGCCAGCAGAGTGGTGGTATTGGCGATTCTTACCTGGTAAACAGAAGTGGAGGCCACTTTTCTACCTAGCCCATATATCCTCTTGCTCTCCTTGTCTGGGGGAACTTCAGATGAGGTGTACCCGCTCTTTTCCTGGTGGTAGTGACTACCAACGAGTCGGGCTTAAGTTGGCCCCTTATATAAAGTGGGCCTGACTGGGCAGCCCTGAACAATTTTTAAATTCTGGGGTGGACAGCCCTAGTGAGATTAGGGGTGAGGAGGGAAGGGTCAATTCTGCATTGGATGGACTTCAGAATTGGTATGGCTTGGGCAATGGGTTTCTTATCCCCATGATCTCTTCTTCAAAGTCCCTCTATTCTTGAGCCCCTTGAGTGTCTATGTGAAAGTGCTCTGCAGCTCTAGCTAAGACCTCATTCAGTAGAGGCTGATTATCCACCGGTGAGTCAGTGACCAGTGGTTCTTTGTTAACAGGTGAGTCTAGATTATAGACCTCTGCCTCGTCTTCCTCATCCTGGTCGTCGTCGTGTCTGTGATAAATCGACCACGCTTGGTAGTCCAGCATTTGTATGTCTGGGTCTTCAGCATACTGGTGGTAAGGTTGAATAGAGAACGGGTCTGAAATAAGGCCCGGAGCTGGAGTTTCATTACAAGGTCTCTTACTAGGAGGCTGAGGTTCTTTGGATCCTGAAGGAGTAGAGTTGTCAGGGGTACTCTGATAGCCAATTTCTATGAAAAAGATCCTGATTATTTTCTGAGCTAAGGAAGACATTCTTCTCATCACCCTGTCAATGCCATCAGTGTTCCATTCCCTGGAACTGGCGATGACCACCTCCTGCTAAGGTTCCTCTCCCTGTAGAGGCTTAGAGACAGGGTCAGGGGTCTTAGATTTATCCTTATCTGAGGACCTATGTTTGTCTTTCTGGACCTGGGGTGCAGATGTCTTCTCTGAAGACTTTTTCTGCTGTTTGTCCCCTTTACCATGGGTAGGAGTGTTTCCCTGATGGTTTCACTCTTTCTGAATCTTTCGACGCCTGGTGCCGAGATTCGGGGGATGTGTTGGCTAGGTGCCGTGTTTTTAGAGTGTTTGCGTCGAGACTCGGAGGCAGACGTGGAAAGCGCTGCCAGAGCCGGGTGGAGGTCGGATTAGTCTTCTGACGACCATACCTCTGGGAGTGAGGCGCCCTTGGCAATCGTGGATGGTTGCTGTGTGTCGTGAGGCGATCACGACCTGGAACGCCCAGAGGACACTGGTTCTGTGGACCGCTCTCTATGTGCCATTTTCTTCCAAGCGCTCGACACAAGTGTCGAGTCTCGGCTGGGGTTAGTGTGCTTAGGTGCAGTAGTGTGGGTAGCGCTCGCTTGGGTGTCTATCAACGCCCCTGTGCCCTCGCCGTCCAAAACGGCAGCGTTGCTGCCATCACTGAAGGAACCCACTGCCTCCATGGCCTCGAGCTGCCTGGCGTAACGGGCCCAACGTTTAGTGGAGCAGTTCTTTAGTGTTTTAGCCTTAAAGAGTTACACGCTCTGCAGTTAGCTTCGGGGTGAACCCTAGGCAAACAGACTACAGGTCTTATGCTCGTCAACCCAAGGAAACTTACGGTTGCACTTGGGGCAGAATTTAAATGGAGTACTCTCCATATGTCACCTTATGGCAGCGGGCGAGTGTATGTAGGAAATAAAATGCGTGTGATGTCCACCTCCCCCACTCTCCCTACTTGCAGGGCCGAGGCCAGAGGCCTTCCGAGGCCCAAACTCTGTTGTGCAGTCTCGACGGTTGTTCGTTCTTCGGACTGGCGTCGATCTTGTATCTCTCGACGTGGGATTGGAAGAACAGGGATTTTTTGATGAATTATGACAAAATGGCTGAAAGCCAGAGAACCCCGCAACAATGCTTCTGACAAGGATGGCGGAAGGATCATGGGTACAGTGGACGTCACACTAGGGATAGTATTACTGGCACACCCTGTGTCGATGCCCATTTTCGAGTTTCGAAAAAGAAACTAATACTCTGCAGCTTCCACAAGCCTCAGAATAAATAAATAATATATATATATATATATATATATATATATATATATATATATTGAAAAAACTTTGTTAAAGGGACGTTATGGTACCAAGCAAAACCGAAAAACCCCTGAAAGCTAAGCAACCATAACTGGCGCCACCACCGTGCACTGCTAAGACTAACACCCATGACAAAGATGACATCACAAATGTCATTGATGACATCACGTGAGTATGTACTTTTCATGAAATATGTGTACAACGGATTCTTATTATAATGTTGCGAAAAAAGTGTCAAGGATCATTGCAATAAATATACCCTAATTAGTGCATTGAACGATGCATTGATATAAATAGCATTCTATTATGGGGTTCTATCTAGTATACTAAGCTACTCATGCAGAAACATGGCATTGTGTGCAGCGTACAAGATGAAGGTATAATATTCGTAAGGTTAATATGTTAAATAATGAAATAATTGTTTTCTTAATAGATTTTTGTGTACTGTGAAATATGTAACAAGTAGCTAATAAACCCCATGTATTACATAATTGCATTACTATAGACAAAACACAAAGACAAGAACACATACCAATATGGGTATACACAGGGAAAGTGAAGTTAGCAAAAAAGCACAAGTAGTAGCAGAAACAATTCATAACCAACTTATTATTTTCATGCAAATAAATGATTGCTCTGTTTCAAAGCTACCATTTACCCTATGTATATGCATCACTTGATGTGATTGGACCCTAAGGAAAGTAGTGCGAGTACAATGAATACAAATATGACCATATACAGGGAAAGTACAGCCATATAAAACAGAACTATCAGAAAGTGCTGATAACTCTATTGATTATCTTTATGCACAAAAAGGATCGCTGTCTTTCAAGCTTGTGTCTTCCCCTATGTATATGTTTCATATGATGGGACTGGACTCTAAGGGAATTACTGTAAGAACCTACTTGAAGGATATGTCTACAAATAAAATAAAATGTTTAGTTTCTGACTGTTACTGAAGAAAACCATGTGGCCTAGATATGTCAGCAAAAGAAAAAAGTGAGCCAGAACAGTGATGTCATCAATGACATTTGTGATGTCATCTTTGAGGTCGTGGGTGTTAGTCTTAGCAGTGCACGGTGGTGGCGCGAGTTACGGTTGCTTAGCTTACCATAACTGGCGAATTTCAGGGGTTTTTCGGTTTTACTTGGAACCATAACGTCCCTTTAACAACGTTTTTTCACTGAATTTCATAGGTTTTTAGTAGCGCAACTTAATAACTTTGACTTTATGTACATGTAATATGGAACATACTGAACCCCTTCTACTGAATTTGATGTCCGTGAACATTTTTGATGTCCGCGGACATGTTCGAACAGTACCACTAGTAAAAAAACTCTGGGGGGGTATGTTTAATTGTTATATCATAACATACTAACATTTGAAAAAATCACAAATCAGCACACATACATATATGTAGAAATACATAAGAAATGTAACCCATATATGTAACACACTAACCATTCATTTAAATACAATATGTTCTAAAATGGAATATACCAAAAGATGATAAATTGGCTTCCAACAGAATTACCACAGACACTCCACAGCTAAGAGCAAGACCAGACCTACAGAGTACTCAGAACATATCTTACCGGAAATAGTAAGTACTTCATTTTACTCATATTTATAAACTTTCTGTATTAGATATAAAAAAAATATATTATCTTTTTTTCTCACAGAAATGTCTAGTACTCTGGAATGGCTAGAGGAGCATTTCCCACATGAGGAAATGTCAGAAGATAGTGAAACTAATGGTACACACTTTACAATATAAAACGTTTAATTATTATTTTATATACATTTAACATATTTTTTTACAGAGCATACCAAAATAGAAAATTCCTCTGAAGAAACTGTTGCGGATAACACTCTTGACAGCATAAAAGAAAAAAATGATTTATTGTTGACCAATTTTAATAATTTGAAAACTTTTGTTGAGGATCTTTTAAAACAAAAACCTCATACCATTGTCCCACATGTACTTGTCCCCCCTCACCATATCCCAGTCAATTATCCCCAAACCCTCTCCATAACCCAAAACGTTTTGAGACTTCCATCCCTTCTTCACCTGATACCAATCATGTTGAAACCCCTAATTCTCCTGTTTTTGTTTCCGTTTCTGCCTCACCTTCTCTGCCATAAATTGTTAATATATGTTAAATAAAGTAACATTTTTATATTGTGTTGTAATTAGTTTGTTTAAAAAAAAAAAAATTGTGTCCACGGACAGCGAGGTGTCCTGAAATGTTCGTAAATAAACGGAAATGGAGGTGTCCTGAGGACGCTATGTCTGTCCGTATTGTTCGCAAGGAAGTCAAACTGTTCTAAGAACAAACAGTTGTCCATAATTTTTCGTGTGACGCACTTTTAATTACTTCAGGACCCGAACAGTGTCCGTAGAACATCAACGCGCATGCGCAAACCAATGTCCGTGCATTTGGTGTCCTGCGGACAGCTGCTTCCTTCGCGAACATGTGACCGCGCCCACGCTGATCGCGTGTTCTGAACGCGGTCACTGTTTGTGTCCCCGAACAATTAAAAAGTACATTTTCTAGTAATCCACAATATTTCTCAAGTTTTTTAACCTTTTTTTGTGTTGGATCTGTCCGCGGACAGCGCGCATGTCCACAAACCCCGTACAAGCACCCTATAAAAGACCATGCCCTAGAGCTTATTCTCATTGTGTTTCTGGCTATTCTTCAGAGCACAGCTATTTTTCCTGCAACTTGCAGATTACACCATCATCGAGATGGCATCCATGGCTGCACTACTGCCACCTGGTGCTGCACCTGCTTCAGCACCACCCCCACCCCCCCCTCCACCACCACCACCACCACCTCCTCCTCCCAAGGGCCTGAAGAGGGGAACAGGAGTGAGGATGCAGAGGAGGAAGAAGAGGATGACGAGAATGAGGTAGTGGAAATCCCTACTACCCGCACTCGGCGTGAGTCTTGGGTGTGGCGGGTATTTACCATTCATGGGGATGGTTCTAAGGCTCGTGTGAACCGAGTCACCTGCCATGAGTGGTACTCTGTCGCGGGAGGCATCGTTCGTACAGCTTTGGGACCACTACCATGAAGCGACACCTAAGGTCATTTCACTCTGGGGCCATTCACAAGGTTGTACCTTGCGAGGAGCGTAGTAGGTTGATTTCCTCTACTTCATCCTCCGTTTCTGATCCTGTCACCACAAGGAACACCTCTGTGGGACAGCGTCTTCCTCAAGCTGCCTCACAGGCCATACATAATGCTGATGACCCTTACCTTTCGAGGGTTACAGTTGTGTGTATGTACTGCGACAGTACTCTGCAGGGAGGAGCGACTTCGTAGTGCTTTTGAGACTATCGTCTCAGAGCACGAGAAGACCTGCTCACTACCCAAATAAAACCCACTCTACATCTTCCTCTCTCAGCTCGCCCTTTCTTATCCCTGTGCTTGGTGTCCCCCCTTTCCCCATCTCTCCTAGTGTGTCGTGTATAAAAAAAAAACAAAAAAAATTTAAAATAAAAATCAAAGGCTCTTTTCAGGGCCCTTTGTATTTTTTAGAAGTCCGGACAGTCCGCGGACATCTATAATTCTGGGGTGCTATCCTATCATAACCATTGCAATTTTCTCTGGGAGAAAGTGGTGGCTCTGAAAAGAGCCTTTGGGAGGTGCTTGTGTTTCAAAATTATAAATACTCAACACCTACTTCAAAATGGATGCTGTAATTCTAAAAAAGGTCGCAATGCATTTTGTATGTTTCTTAGAAAAATCTGATTGCCAGCATAAGTTAGATCTACTCCATTTCTGCGAAAAATGAATGTACTACGAAACATATTTTGATTGTGAAAAGAGGACATGCCAAAATCTCTTAGAAAGGCACAAACAGCCTTATTGACATTGCGCCTTGCTTTCTCCATTTGTGGACCAAATGAAGAAGAACGAAGCCACATATGTCTGCGCAATCCGTGAAAAAATTACTTGAGAATTTGGAAACATGTCCATGACCTTCCCAAGTCCTTCTTTCATTGCAAATTGCAAATAAATTCCAGACACATGTCCTAAACTGTTCCCTCCACAATGAATTATAATGATATCTGGATGTTGCTCTGTCTCCAGAGTAGCAAAGAGAGGTAACAAGTCCAACCACTTCATTCAACGTACTCCATGCCAGTGTACTTCCATGTGTGGGAATCCAACATCTACAGCTATTCCATAGGTTTCTGCATGCACCTTCAACCAATGTATCCACGAGTGTCCCAAAATCCAAACAATCTGTTTTCTGAAACACACAGCCATAGCTATCCGTTCTTCTCTCAGAAAAAAAAAAAAAAAAAAAGAGTATCTGAGAAACTCTCTCCTGGCAGAACACACCCACTAAACCTTCCTGACCAATCCCTTTCAGTGCTCATTCTCATGACTTCTGAACCCAAAAATCCCCGGATGTAACACCCGATGTACGCGAACTACTGCCATGTCCGCGGACATATCGTAACATGAACAGCCCTTTTACCATTTCCAGTTCACTCTGCGCCGTTCCCTCATTGGATGTAGCTAAAAAGTCACATGACCATCCACCAATCACATTCAAGACCTCTACATCTAACTGCATCATCATAGATCAGCACTGCAAATGTACTGTGAATATATGAGTACAAGTGTCATATCATTGGCAAGCATCATCTACAAGAAATACTGTACAAGTCTCCAAGATTTCTACTCTCAGCTCCATGCATATCCATATGCATGAACACAAACTACAGGTATGCATATTTTCTTTACAGTACATGAACACATTTTTTAACTGACTTTTAACTTGTATAATCTGTAAAATTAATCTGTCTTTTTTCAATCTCCTAAAATCAACTGTCACTTACAAATCTTTATACTATTAAATTTCTTTATACACACAAATCATGTTAAACTAACATTTTTCAAATGAAATATATAGACTACATATAGTCAAACAAAATTGCATGCACACTCCATGTTCAAATCTCAAACAATAATACTTGTACAATTACATAACTTTTTAAATGTATTTAATTACTTACATTTATATAGGACAAGCAGCCCATGACATGGAGGCCCTATTACTTGGAAGAGCTTACTTACATGAATAATGGTATTCAGTGGTACATTATGAATTTCACAAGACATAGTAAAGATATTTTGTTTGCTACAGTTAGTTATTGCAATACAATTTGTTCATTAAGAATATATATGTATTCAACAGGTGCGACGCATCTCATGTAAATAAGATAGTTTGAATGGTTTTGAGGAAGGCGCTGAGGATTTCAATTAAAAAAAAATAAATGTCTAAATTAAAAACAGTGCTATCTACGAACAAAATTACTAATTTGTTTCTTTTTACAATTGCAGTGAAGACCATTCTCCTGAAAAGAAGCAACCGAATTTGAAGTACAAATAACAACTAAGAAGTAACCTGTTCATTTTAGAAAAAAAGTAAGTAGAATATCACCATAATATTTGTATTATTACTCAAACACACTGTAAGGTTAATTCATGCTATTTCTGTGCCTAAAAATAGATTCTGCACCATTCTGTCCAAAAATCCACGTGTCTTAAACGGCGATTTACAGCCAGAATGGGACACAAATTCCTATTTTTCGACACACAAATTACCCAACTCAACAGCTAGAATTTAGATGTAATAGAACAAACAACTGTTTTAATTGTATAGCATTAGATATACTATTTATACTTCTCCACACCACTAGCTTACTTTTTTCTGTCATCTGAACCCCAGTTTAGTAACACATTAATTCAAGAATACCCATCCCTACTAGTTGTAGTTCCCAATGCACAATCACACACCATTACATACATCTTTATCATCTTACTCAAACACACATGCATTGCAGAACACCCCAACCCATACCACCTTTATTTTTTAACAGACCCTAAAGAATGCTTACCAAAAATCAAGTCCGTAGAAAGCAACGCAGAAGTAGAGCAAATGAAAATAAAAGTGTCCAACATAAGCATCCATCTCTAGCACAATTTGTAAAAAAAAGTTGAACCAAAACAGCTAATACAGTCATTTAGTGAAACAAAAGAAGTTTCAAGTACAAAAACTTTGCCTCCTCTATCAAAATGTAAATAAAAAAAAAAGATTACAGAAAATCAGCTATCACTACAGATAAAACTGCTTCTTTAAATCTTGATATAGTTCAAAGTAAGCATACCAAAAAAAGTATTTTAGCCAAAATGGTCCGTCACAAAGTCCTTCAAAATCTTACAAAAACAGGAGAAACCAGATTCAACCCTTAAAACCTATCGTAGGAAATTATTCTTAGTAGCGTTGATAGACAGTGCAATTCTTCTCAAAAGAAAGTTATTTATTTTAGTGTTAAACAAAATGAAACCACTAACAAAACTAATAACTAAATTACAAAAAAGACTTCTCAATAAACGAAATGTCAACAGAAAGAACTTCTTAAGTATCTGCGGAGGTGAATGGAGTCACTACGAGCACAGAACCATACTTTAATGAAGACGCGTACAAACAAAAGCAAAGAAATACAATTGCCATACATAGCAGTGGTCGAGGTTATGAAAGAGTTAACATAATGGAACAAGAAGTACTCCTTACAAAAATTCTTTGTACTCCCTACAAAGAAGTACTCCTTACTCCTTGAAAGTACTCCTTTCAACTGAATCAGAACGTCTAGTGTACAAATAGCCATGCACGTCAATGTGTAACATTCCCAAACAATTTTTCATGTCTTTATGCCAATTCCTCAATCACTATGTGAAAAGCAAACAAAATCAAAAAACTGCAAAATATGGATACCTGTCCAGTACGCAAGTACACAGGACTACAAGGACATTCATTGGCCTGCATTACAGGACCTACTTGCAAAACCACCTTCCATGATATCAAAAGGATATCAACACATCATTCAACTATAAAAAATCTAGTTTATAAATGGTACTATGCTAAAAGTCCTGCTTTAGCACTAGCCAAATTAAATAACATTCTTCTACATGGTACAGCAAAAGACCTACTAGAAGAAATCGAATATATCCAGAAAAAGTATTTCGGAAGTGAAACCCACTTACAGAATGAAATAGCTGTAAACCAAATTAGTAACAATTCTACACATACAAAAAAGAAATACTAAAATTTAAAAGTACATCAGCTGAAGTACCAAACCATGTGTGTGTATGTTGTCGCAGAACTTTTTTATAAAAGTAACACAAAAATTGTAGACCTATCATACAAAATAGACAATGAAGATTCTAAATGGTTTGACTTTGCTCTCTACCTTATAGCAGAAAACAAATATGAAATAACTGACCCCGTAATACTTTGTAGTCATAATTCAAACAGTGCACCCATTTCAAGCAATAATACGCCTTCAACCAAAAACTGCAAAATTACCTCCCTCTGAATTAGTGAAAGGTATTCGTGGAAAAGTAGTGCATTTACCAGTAGATCTAAAAGAAAATGTGCACACTCTAGGAGTGCAACGTCCATTGCTACAATCTTTAATTATCTTGATAAAAATGGAGTACCTACAAAAGACAAAAATTTGGCAACAGCTGGTAGATTTACATAAAGTTAGAGAAGCCTTGCAATAGCTTAAAGCGAATAATGAATATTACAAAGAAATTAATATTGAAGAAAACTTTAAGGATACGACTGAAATAATTCAAGAGACAAGAAGCTGGTCAATTTGAGATCCTAGATCCTGCTACAATATGAAGCACGTTACACCATTATACAATTCATCCATTGCACTCTAATGACACCATAGAAGATGCACTGGAAACGTACCAAATGCGTCAAACAAAAGGATCACCAATCAGCATATGAGAAAAAAGTATAGAAGCACGTGCTTTTCCTCTAGTCTTTCCTACTGGCAAAGGAGGAAGGTACGATGAGACCTATTCAAATATCAGCATCAGAATACCGCTCATTACGGATGTATTCTGAAGATCCACATTTTGTCTAAATCTGGGAATACATATTCCACCTACTCTTTGAAAGTGATCTAGCAACTTTAAGTTATGGAGTTGCACACATTAAAATCAGGATCACACTTTCAAAATATGACAGCTACACAATTACAAAAAGTGCAACAAAAAGATGAGGTTTTACAATCAAATATTACAAATCTATTAGCAAATATGCGTGGTACTAAAGAGTACTGGTTTCGACGTCACAGAGATGTACGTTGTATGATCAGAAACCTTGGCCCCACCCAATTGGTTTGTTACATTAAGTTGTGCAGAATATGCATTAGAAGATTTACATGATTTCGTACGCATATCAAACAAAAACAAAACAAACAGATATACTAACACCTGGAGAAATTTTGTTCTCTGGATCCTGTTAATGTTGCAAGATATTTTCACCATCGCTTCATTGCTATGCTACATTTTATTTGTAATAAAACTGTTCGCCCCTTGGAGAAGTGCAACACTCCTTTTGGAGAAAAGAATACCAAGCCAGAGGAGCACCACCTATCCACATGGTTTTATGGATTAAAGATGCTCCCAAATTTGGTCAAGACAGTGATGCCACTGTTTTACAGTTTATTTAAAAATATGTCACTAGTGAAATTCCATCGGAATCCAAAAATAGTGATCTTCATGCACAAATTTTACAATTTCAAAGACACAAATGTGGCAAATATTGTCGCAAATACAAAAACAAAGGGAAATACTACACCAAATGCCGATTTGGTTTCCCTAAACCAGTTACAAATACAGGTCAAGTAAACAACCTCATGTCTTCAGTTAAACAGTGTTAAAGGTAAGTCACCTAAAAATACATGTTACATAAAAAGAAAGAAGAAAAATATATCAATGATTACAATACAATCACTGCCACTTATGGAATGCAAACATAGATGTGCAGTATATTGCAGACAATTCTACTGCAGTTGCACGATATATGTCAGCATATTTAACCAAAGCAGAAAAGACAGAGCTGCAAGACCTCGGGAATGACTTGTCATCAGATAAAACAGTGTCTCAAAAATTATACAGCTTGGGCATAAAAATGTTGTCCCATAGAGATTGTGGATCCTATGAAGCAGCTGATCGTTTAACTGGTACTGCACTGTATGGTAAATCTGAAAATATAGTATGGCTAAGTCTTGGTCCAGCTAAATCTAGAAAAAGTTCTCAAATCAAACGAAGATATAGAAACAATAGCCAAACACGATCCCACTAGCCAAGACATTTTAAAAACAATTTATTGGACACATACTACCCAAACAGGAGTACTACTTTGGAAACCATGTGTCTATACCACATGGTCCAAAACTACACATACAAAAATAATATAAAACCTGATGAAAAAAACAGTAAATACAGAGTGACAAACTGAAGGCAGCTTAGTAAAACTCTCCAAACCAAATTTAATTAATATCAAATTGTCATTAAAGACTCCTCAACATAAAGTAGTATGTTACATGTTCCCACTACTTCCTTACTACTCCTGCCAGTAGAACACCAAAACAAATTAGACTACTACAACTTTCTACAGAAACTGCAATGGAACTACGCAGAGTATTGAAACAAATGAAAATGCTTCTAATAGATGAAGTGCGCATGGTGTCCAACCTAATGTTGACTTCGATTCACCTCCGATTACAAGAAGTACTTAAAAGTAACAACGAAGAACTCTTTTCAGGGAAACACATTATCATTTTCGGAGATCTTCTACAATTGACACCAGGGAAAGGTGAACCGATTTTTAAAACCTTAGCCCACAAACTCTGCTGTAAAACTGTTGGCAGCATTGGAAATGTCAATCTTTGGCAACATTTCCAATACAGAGAATTAACAGAAAACATGTGGCAATCTGCAGATCTCACTTATGCCAACATCTTAAAAAGTATCAGAGTTGGTATACTTTCTAAAGAAGCAGAAGCAATATTGAAAATCCGGCACATTCATGCACTTTATGGCGATAATGCATGTGCTACAGATGTTATGGAACAATTAGCCCACACACAAATGTCAATTGTATGCCTTAATGCCAACTCTTGCAAGCTGTTTCAAATTCAATGAAATAATGTTAAGTAAAGAAATGCAACCAATAATGGAAATTAGCACCACAGACAAACTAGATGTACATGGTATGACACTACCCATGTGTGACCAAGCCTTAAATTTCAGAGTAATGCTTACATTTAACCTTGACGTGGACCAAGGACTAGTTAATGGAGCACTGGGTACAGTTGTTGGCTTTCAAACATACCCACGTGACAACAAAATTCAGTTTGTCAATATTCTCTGACAAACTTTCAGAAGTAAAAAGGATAGGACACTCAACAGCTCGATTCCTTCTCTTCAAAGACATGTATGTACGCAGAGAACAATTTTCTCTAACTCTTGCATACGCAGTCACCATTCATAAATCACAAGGTCTTACCCTAGACAAAGCAATGATAGACATTGGTAGCAGTCTTTAAAGAAGGCATGAGCTACGTACCACTAGCACGCTTACGTACACTTGACAGTCTATTTCTAATCAACTTTGATGCAAGTAAAGTAAACGCTGATATTCCTTGCATTTTAGAATACAATAGACTTTGTTCACTATACACCCCATCTAAACACATTCGGTACCACAAAATGTAAAATGTTGTAAAAGAAAACTAAATCAAACGGAAATGCAACAGGATGTCATTGCAAATCCTCCAAAGAGTAAAATAAACTAAAACTTCATCAAGTACCACAAACTTGAAAGAACCCATTAGGGAAAGTAAACCAGGTACTTCAAAGAAGGAAGACAAACTAAAAATAAATCAGATACAGAACTACCTGGTCCATTTACACTCTCAAATATAGTTGGATTAAGTTGCTACGCAAATGTACCAATGAATATTCTATTTCAATTGCCACCAATTGTTGACAACATTTACTTACACAGTACAGACCAATTGTGTTTGCAAATGTTAGTACTTCACAGAAATGCAACAAACAATCCTGATAACACGTATAGTGTTTATGGAATAAGACAATTGGACTACTGGGCTGGAATGGTTAAATTCACTAAAAACTCACAGGAAGATCCACAAGCATTTCTAATGTACTTACTACAAGTACTGGAAAATAAAAACATACCTATAAATGAAATGTTCCAGATTTCATACATGTGGAAACATACATGCACTCTCTGCAACAATGTGACACAATAAGAAATCCCCAATGAAATATATATCTCAATACCTAATTGTGAATCCATTCCATTTCAGCAACTTGTACGAAATGCAAACCATGGTAGATTATGTACTACCTGCAATTCGGATAATCGCTCCACGTAAGTAATACAAACACATTATATATATATAATACTAATGCTTCTACGTTACAATGCAGATGGTACCAAAAACAACTGCAAGCTGACTGTATTCACACATGGTCAAATATCACTTGTTAAGAAAACCTTCACAACAATATGTATAATCTACCACGCAGGAGCTACAACCAATTCAGGGCACTACACTGCATATATAAAAAAGAAATGTGGGTGGTTTGAATGTAATGATAGTACCATTACTCTAAAGCACAGATTGCCAGCAAATCTTACAAACGCTTATTTAATGTTCTTAAAACCAAAATTTGATAACTAAACTGTACTTAAACCTTAAGTAAACTTCTAGTAAAAAAATATAAACTGTTAGAATATTCTAAAAGCTATCTAACTGCCCAAAGATTCTACAACTAATCAGATAAATGAATACCACTAAATTAGAGCAAAAAATAGACAGAATATGCCAATTGGTATCTAACTGTCCCACAATTTTACAATATCCAAACAAATAAATATGTTACTGCTCCAAAAAACTGCAACAAGCCAATGTATAAAGCATGAGCCAGAAACATGTGAACACTGAAAATAAACTGTAGCATAACAGAAAAAGTTTTTTTTTTTTTTTAATCCAACATGGATTTTTTTTCTCCTACAGACCCAATGCTTTTAGCAACAAACACAGAAACTGAGCAAATTGCACAGTACTCTGGTTTGTAAGCTACTAAATACGAGGGTCCAAAAAAAAAAAAAATGTTGACTATACAATGTAATAAGTCATTACAAAATGCTAATACTAACATACTATTTTCTTTTATCACAGAAATGAAGAAATACATGTACTCCAGTTACTAAACCAAACAGTAGGTATATTATAATAATTACAACCATCGCAGCATATCACACCCATAGTGGCTTATAACTTTGTTCCTTATAAATTTGTTTTTGACTCAGTTATAAGACACTATGGGTGTGATATGCTGTGGTGGTTGTGGCCAGGGCAGAGAGTCTGGGGTGCATGGCCAAATACCCAACACTCTATGCCCTGGCCACAACCACCGCAGCATATCAGACCCATAGAGTCAAACATTTCAACTATGGCCTATGGAAACTTAATCCCCGCGGACATTATGAGTGTTCTTAGAACACTTTCAACTTGCCAGCGAACAATACGGACAGCGTCCTCAGAACACCCCCATTTTATTTATTTACGAACATTTCAGGACACTGCGAGCGTTCTTAGAACAGTTTCAGCTTGCTTGCGAACAAAACGGACACATATTGCGTCCTCAGAACACCCCCCATTTAGTTTATTTAGAACATTTCAGAACAGCCGTGTTGTCCGCAGACAAATCTAACACATAAAAAACACATTTAACGCATCTCATACTCTCCCACCCTCCCCAAACACTCTTACACACCAACACACTACTAAATACAAATTTTAAAACAAGTTTCACCGCGCTGTCCGTGAATCCAAGATGGTGGGCGCTACCGAAAATCTGACACGCTCCACGCCGTCCAATCAGTGAACACGTCGCATGTCCGGACATCCAGCAAGCCGATTGGCCAATCAGGACACTGTCCGTGGAGCGAACAGGGAAGTGTGTCTGCGGACTGAACACAGATATCACTAATTTTTTATGACCTACTTTTTGGTCATTTTAAAAAAAAACCTACTGGATGGATTTTCACCAAATCTGAAAAAGCACGCTTTCGGGACCAAATCGCTACACCTGGTCCAGATTTGGTGAAAATCCATCCAGCGGTTTGGGCTCTAGGCGCGAGCATAGTTTTTTTCCCCATTCAGTCTATGGGAAAAAAAAGGTTTTGGGACCCCCCCCCCTATAATAAATCCTCACCAAACTTTGCAAAAACATTCAGAGTGGGCCATATACTGTTTTTGCAAAGTTTGGTGTGGATTCGTCCAGGGGGAGCAAAGTTATAATCCGCCCAAAAAGTGCTCTTCCTAAGGAAACAGCAACTTAACCATAACTACACAGCCACTACTGTAGATAGAGATATATATATATATACACACACACACACACAACCACACACACTACAGCCCAAACCGCTGGACAGATTTTCACCAAATTTGCAGCAGGAGCAGCAGCTTGGTCCCGAAAGCGTGCTTTTGTTAATTTGGTGCAAATCCGTCCAAAAACATTGCACTTGTCAAACTTATCAAATAATCTCTGGGGAGGTGAGAGGTGATGTGGATGGGATGGAAAATGGCAGCAAGAAGCAGAAAAAAAAGGGTGTTTTTTGCCGCGAAAGTCCGCGAACAGTTCGGATGTTCGCGAACAGACCTGAAAAGTTCATGGACACCTCTGCATTACAGGGTTGGTGAAATACAGTTCTTGGACGGCTTATAACTTTGGCGCCACTTAATGGAACAGCATGAAATTTTGCATGTATATTTCTGAGCTGATTCCGAGCGAGTATGCAAAGTTTGGTGGGATTCTGTCATGCGGGGGCAAAATTAGAGGGGGGGTCCCAAAATAATGTAAAGGCTTATAAACGAGGTGCCATTTGACAAATCTACACTTAATTTGGCAAACTGATAATAGATCTAGATACAAATGTTTTTGTAAAGTTCGGGATTTTGGCAAGAGTGGGCAGAATTAGATCTACACAAAGGTTTGCAACAAGATTATAGATCTAGATATAAATGTTTTCGTAGAGTTTGAATGGATTTTGTCAAGTGGGGGCTACGTTATATGACAATGGTATGTGCATCGTTTGACACTTTTGAAAAAATAAAACATGGGTGGATTTCCAGCAAACTTGTGTAAGGAGCATTGAGGAGGACATGAAAGCATGGTTTTGCAAATGTGCCCGTGTTTTATTTTTTGACAAGTGTCATAATGTAGGTACAAAAGATAGCTATATAACTTTGGTGACTGAGGTGTAGCCTGTGGCCAGATTGTCCGGGTCAAGGAATAAGGTCATAATCCGGACAATCTGGCTACTGGCCAGGACCACGAGAGACAAAACATGGGGTTAAAGTGGCCATGTCCACCTGGGACTGGCTTTGTGGTAAAGTTATTCGAAATTGGGATAGATTTGAAAAGGAAGAAAAATGTGCTCGTGGTAATATGGTTATAGAGTTCTCTTTTTGCCTTCTGCGGGCTGCCATGGAAAGCGAAGAGGGGCCTTGTATGGAACCCCGCATTCCCTTTCCATGGTGGACATCTTGGAAAAGGATTTTCCTTCCTACACCGGGACGCCTGAGGCGTCCCGGTGTAGGAAGAAAATTCCAGCACCCTGGGTTCCCGCTTTGGGAACCTAGGGTGCTAATGGCCTTTATCCCCCATTATAGGGGCTGGAATGGGGGGATAATGGTCCAGAGACCTCTCTATCCACCATCGCTTCGCCTGGGCTGATAACTTGGGCTGCCAGGCTGGTATCCACCGTTCCATCCCTGGAATGGAGGATAAATGCCACAATATTGCCATTAGCATAACACAAAATGCAAACGGAAATGTTGGAAAATCTTAGAGTCCATGTACTTTACTGAGAAATATAAGGTAGATGGAGACTGTTTTTTTTTTGTTCTATTTTTTTAACTGTGAAAGGTGGTTCCTAAAGGAACATTTCTTTTATTGTTTTAGGATGCAATTATTTTTTGTGAGGAGAGCTTAGAACGAAACGTGGAGAGGGAAATGAGGGAAGAGGCACCAAACACTAATATGGAGGGGCAGGTGGACAGGGGAAAATGTTGCACATGTTTTATTTCTAAGGTAGGGGGCGGTGTTTCTCATGCTCCTTGATTACAGCAGTGGTAGGGAGGGGGGGGTGGCCTTCGCTGATGCCATATTAAGATAAACAGCAGTTTTGCTAAAAGTATGTACTGTGTACTAGATTGTTAATGGAGGAGTAGGAATAGGTGTTGGAGCTGTGCAAGGGAAATTTTGAAGTTAAAAGTTCCTATATCAGTAGAAAATGCAGTTCAACTATCCCCGAAGCACAGATCTTATTGTGAAGTGCGTACGGGTTCTCGGACATGTCGTCATACTGCACGCCAGCATATGGTCATGTGGCACTCTCTGGAAGGCCTGAAATGAAGTCAGATGTTCGTAGACATTATGGTTAAGTTACACTAATAAAAACCTATGAAATTCAATGAAAAAACTTTAAGGGGATGTTATGGGTAAGTTGGACTAATAAAAATATATGAAATTCAGTAAAAAAATCTTTGTTAAAAGGGACGTTATTGTTCCAAGTAAAACCAAACCCCCCCGAAATTCGCCAGTTATGGTAAGCTAAGTAACCATAACTCACGCCACCACCGTGCATTGCTAAGACTAACACCCAGGACATCAAAGATGACATCACATGTGCATTTACTTTCCATGAAAACTCTGTACAAAGGATTCTTATTCTAATGTTGACAGAAAAAGTGTCAAGGATCATTGGAATAGATATCTTGAGCTATGTAGTACATTAGGCAATGCATTGATACAAATGGCATTCTATTATGAAGTTCTTGACAGTATACTAAGCTACTCATGTATAAATATAAGCATTGTGTGCAGCATACATGATGGAGGTGCAATATTCATAATCTTACCATGTTGAATAGTGAAATGATAAATGCTTTATTAGAGCTGTGTGTATTTTTCCTATGTATATGTTTCATATGCTGTGAGTGGACCCTAAGTGAATTATTGTAAGAACATATTTGAAATATAAGTCTACAAATATAGTACTTTTTGATTTCTTTGTTCCTAACTATTACTGTCTAAGATAGAGCACTAAAGGAAAAAACAGTGAGTCAGACATGTGATGTCATCAATGACATTTGTGATGTCATCTTTGATGTCCTGGGTGTTAGTCTTAGCAATGCACGGTGGTGGCGCGAGTTATGGTTGCTTAGCTTACCATAACTGGCAAATTTCAGGGGTTTTTCGGTTTTACTTGGAACCATAACGTCCCTTTAACAAAGTTATTTAAAAAAAACTTTGTTAAAGGGACGTTATGGTTAAGTTGCACTACTAAAAACCTATGAAATTCAGTAAAAAAAAAAACTTTGTTAAAGGGACGTTATGGTTCCAAGTAAAACCAAAAAAACCCTGAAATTTGCCAGTTATGTATATATGCGCTTGCCGCAACCTATTTACTATAAAGCTAGCCTCAAGATTACTTTGTCTGCTTGCGTTTCTTTTTCATCTGTACACGTATAAACTAGCTTTAATATCTTCATCTGTTTCTATAGCATAAGCTTTTTCACCTTGATCCCAAGACGTCACTTATCCTTGATACTTTCTTGATGCCTTATAGAATATCTGCATTCTCTGCATCTCTTCTACAGGCATCAGCTCTATTCTGTGACATGTCACCATTCATCTTTGCCATTTATCTCGTTTGTTCAGGAATCTCTTTCAAATGGCCATCATATTTCCCTGTATGCAGGTACGGTTTTCTCAATGGGTACACTGCCTCCCAGATGATCTTAGGTATTGGCACTTTCACTGGTACTGCACAGAGTCCATACTCTGCTCTTTGTCTGTTCAACTGCTCGAAGTAGGTCTCATACTCTGGTTTCCAACTGACAAGTAATGTGGGCGGGGCGGCTGGAGTAGGGGTACTTGGCTCATCCTCTACACTTCTCTGACCATGCTCCGGTGATCATACAAATAGAAGTGGGCAATGATAAGGGGAAAAGGCAGAATTATTGGAGACTGAGGGAAATGATACTACGGGACTTACCACTTAGAGCACATACGGAGGAAACAAACTACTTTAAAGATAATGATATGATAGGTTATTTATAACGTGCTTAATACCTAGAGGCTTCAAAGCGCGGACCAATCTGCAGCATATATTAGAGAGGTCTCATCACTAAGAAACTGGAGGAGGAGGTAAGGTAAGCAGAAAAGCAGCACAAAACACGACAGACAAAAATCCTTGAGCCTTCCGGAAAATTTGAGTCCAGTTGGAAGCACATGTTGCAGAATGAGTGGCACAGACGCTCTTAAACACAAGGCAAATCTACTATACACAGGATGGGAAGGCCAATAAATTCTTAGCAGCCAAACTAAACAAAGATCATGTAACTATATAACCCAACTTAAAAACAGACAAGGGGAACTATGCGCAGTGGAGAAGAAAATGGAAATAATGGAAAAATTCAATGAAGGGCTGCTAAAACAAGAAAACTTAGTACCCTCAATGCAAACAACCTATATGTCAAATACGCCCCTTCCCCAAGTCACGGAGGAAGACAGGGTAATACTAAATGGCCCGATAACAGCGCAAGAGGTTAGTGACGCAATAACGGCCTTGGCAGCTAATAAAACCCCAGGCCCAGACGGGTTAGGTAATGGGTACTACAAAACCTTGAGCACAACTGCTGGCACCACCAACACGACTCTTTAATATCATCAGGGAGAGGTAGGGTTACAGAGGACTTGGGGAAATCCATCACGATACTGATACTTAAACCAGGAAAAGACCCCACAGATTGTGCCAGATACCGCCCCATTGCGCTCTCAAATATTGACTCCAAGATTTACACTAAGGTCCTAGCAGCAAGATAATTAACGTACTACCAGGGATCATACATGAGGACCAGCCCGGCTTTATAGCGGGGCGACACACACAGGACAATGTAAGATGTGCCATAGATGATATAGAGCTGGGGTTATGAACAGGACAGCAGTTCTCAGTTTCAGCGCTAGATGCAAGAAGGGCTTTCGACAGCTTAGATTGGTGATATTTGCGGCTGGTTCTGGAGGGGTTTGGGTGTGGCCCCGATTTTACTAGGATGGTTCTAGCGAACTTACAAATTCCATCAACAAACTTTCTGGTTAATGGGCAGAGCTCGGCGCAGATTAAATAAGAGGCAGACATCAGGGATGCCCCCTATAACTCCTAATTTTCGCAATGGCGATGGAGCCCTTCAAGGTGGGGGTCAGACAGGATCAGGAGAGTATGGGAGTGACATGTGGGGTGGGGACACAAAATCAAGCTGCACGCTAACATATTGTTATTTTTGAAAAACACAAAGATGCACTATCCAGAGTGAAGGAAAGGTTGCATGAGTACGCTAGGATATTGGGGTTCTCCATAAACTACTCAAAATCTAAGGCGTTAAACATAATTGAGGAGCGAGAAAATATCACAAATCTGGAGAAGCATACCCCTTAATCTGGGAACGAGAAGTTAGAATACCTGGAGATACATTTAACGAGGGAAATAAGAGGCCTGTATGGAGAAAATCTAAGACCCCTCTGTAAG
Source organism: Ambystoma mexicanum (assembly GCF_040938575.1). Classification (NCBI taxonomy): domain Eukaryota; kingdom Metazoa; phylum Chordata; class Amphibia; order Caudata; family Ambystomatidae; genus Ambystoma; species Ambystoma mexicanum. Next base: position 455,564,104 of record NC_090932.1, read on the forward strand.
CAATTACAGGATGACATGCTTAGATGGGATGCCCAAGAACTCTCCTGGTTTACACAAATTGCAGCAGTCAAAATGACCCTGTCTGCTTTATCTGGTGGGTTCCCTCCCCGTAGATGTACCACCTGGAATAGTTAAGGAACTACAAAGGGCAATACTCACCTTTGTATGGCATGGTAAGAAGCCGAGGTAACAAAAAGAAAATCCTGATGCGCCCAACTCTTCTGGGGGTTTGGGGTCCCAAATGTAGAAAGATGCATCTTAGAGGCACACATAGCAGCAATGTTGAAATGGGCTTGGCAAGACACCAAAAGGCTGGTGCGGGATAGAACAAGCGGTCACATCCATTCCACTCCACTGAACATTACATGCCCTCAGTACTGGAGCCGGGGGGCCAACTATTGGAAGCCACTAAAGTGTGTCTGCAGAGTTGGGATAAGGCACTCCAAAAGAAAAAAATATGGCGTAAATAGGACCCTTTTACCCATTGGCACATAATGCAGACTTCACCCCAGGCCTACAAAAGAAATTCTGGGAGGAGTGGACGGGAGCTGGAAAGATTAATCTAAAGGCGATGTATCATGGTGGGGCCCCTCTTCTTTATGAGGAATGTAAATAAAAGTTTGGCATAGGGGAGAAAGAAAGACAAATATATACAAATTAGACATTGGATATCCCAAAAGAAGGTGAAGGAAGCAGGCACTAGAGCCCCGGTGGGGCTTGAACGGACCACAAAGGAAGGCACAGCGTCGAGAGGGGTAACAAGACTATATAGGCTGTTGGACAGCGCGCAAATGGGAGACAAGCTACCATATTAAGATAAGTGGGAGAACATTTTCGGGGAACCAATCACGGAAGAGGAATGGGGACAGATCTGGAAGAGGGCACACAAAATATCTAAAAGCACAGCTATCAAAAAGACAGCCTATAAACTCTGTTATAGATGGTATATGTCCCCCTATCGTCTGCATAGAATAAACGCAAAGTATCCCCTCTGGTGACAATGTGGTGTGAGGGGTAGGAACTATACCACATTTGGTGGACATGCCCGAAAGCAGAAATTTATAGGAAAGAGTTCCTGGGACATATAAAGGAGATCACGCGGATGAACCTTCCAATGTCACCAAAGGTGGTTTTATTGGGAGCAGAGGTGGAAGGCATATACGTGCAACCGGGCATAAGGTCACCCTCATCACATTTGCTGAAGGCAGCGAGAAGGACACTTGCACACGGGTGGAAAACTGAAGGCCCAATAATTGCTTGGTGGTGGGTTAAGATATAGGGGGTGATGGCTATGGAGAAAATATGCGCCCTGAAAGTGGGACAGTATCTGAATTTCTTGACAGTATGTAAGCTCTTTCAGGAATACGTAAGACAGAAAACTGCTTTCACAAACCTGGTTCTCAAAAATGTTCATGTATGTTGAGCTAAAGGAAATGTAAGCAAATAACTGCCGGTGAGTGAATGGACTGGGATGCATTAAACCTGGAGGAGGAAGACTAAACCTTACAAGGTTGGGGTTAGGGGGCGTAGATTCAAATGTTAAGGATGTATCTGTTGGGGTTATATTATAGAAAACATCAGGAGCACGATGGTAGCTGGATATGTTATTAGTGGGTATACAGTAATTGGCATGATGCATATCTAAAAGATACGTTTTATGTAACCATGTTGTGCTCTTGAATGAATAAATAAAATGTGTGTACAAAAAAAAAAGGACGGGGTAGGCATTAGGCTTTTTTAGTATAGGCCATTTTGAGTTGACAAAGACTGACTAGGACTGTTTTAGTTATTATTTTATGCTAGGGACTACTCCCATCATAGCTTTAGGGCAAAGCATGAGTTTTCTCCAAACCACGAATATTGAATTAAGGTCTTTTTAACTTGTATCTCTTGCGTCAGTCATACTTATGATACTATGCCCCCCTTACAGAAAGCACATGGAGGCTTGAGGCCACACCCAGGAGCGCTGGTAAAAGTCTACTGCAGTCAACGTGGAAAAGGACTGAGGTGTGGAAGCAGGATTAAGGGAGCACATGCTCCCACGCCGCACCCTGCGCGTGTATACATTTAAAGGGAAAGTGTTCATATTCTGGTGAAAAAGGTTCTGTTGCAGTCCCTAGCGAGGACAGGACGTAGGAGTAAGAGATAGTGTAGATGGAACAACTATAGAGTGACACCTAGAGGAATGAACACTGAATATGACCCAAGTTGTTACCTGTAGGTTTAGACACTATTTACTGTATTACTCCTCATGTATTCTTCACAAATGTTAGACCTTGCAAGTTATGAACTAATTGTATGATGAATTTATATTACAACAAGCATAACGATACCTCTATAGTGCCACAATTGTAATTTGTCCAAAGAGGCCTGTAGATGTATCTTACATACAATTAGGTAACATGATGCTGAAGAACTGTCAAGTGTCAACCAGGAATTAGTACTTACAATACTTTGATACTTTTAGAATGCAATCACGTTCATTATGAACAGTACATTAGAGTATTGATGTGTTCTCTTGTACACCCTTTACCAAATGTTAAAATTGATTTGTATTTTTGTTAACACCATGTCTTCATAGACTGCAAGCCTTCTATTTTACGGATTTGTGAAGATGCATTACCTGGCCGTTCTCACGCCCAGGGTTGAGCAGTGATTAGAAATCACATGAACATAAGAGCTGTCCCTGTAGAGTTGAGCGGCAATGGAATTCAGATTTGAATCCTAAATCAGATATTAACTGTTGAGGGACCATGATATATGATTCTATGCCATATATCAACCTGAGGGGACCAGACAAGAGATCCGGCCATCTGAAGACTTTTCTACTTTTTCCTTGTACGCAGTTCTTAGATGATGGTGACAACACGCCCTGCAATAGTTTGAACAATGGAGTGATCGACTATAGGTTTTCATGCAGTTCTGGAATGCGCATCCAAAATATATCAGCATAATGAACACATGTATACCATCATATGGAGATAAGATTAGCAATAGTCACTCCAAGATGGCTTCCCTATGCACATCCTTGCTGACGTCTGATCTAACGGAGATCACGTGAACGGGAAAACACCATGTCCTTTTACCAATCACGTGACCAGGAAAACAGTGAAAGGCGTTCGCGAGACGGGAGCCTGCTTGGTAGCTGCTGTCTGTCCCGCACCCGCTTTTCTGAATGATTGTAATGAGGTAAGAAATGATGACCATGATTGAAAGATTGGGGTTGATATACTGAACCCTAGGGATTCACTCAATTAGAATACCCCGATTTCTTTTCAGGTACGTGACAGGAAACAGTGCCATGCTAGCAGGATATACTCTTTGTACCATTTTCAATAATTTAATTGGTATTGGGAACTCTGAACAGTGAGTCATTTCTTTAATATTAAAATGTTCATCTTTAACTAGTAAACTATCCAGACAATTCAAATTAGAGATAACTTGTGCCTTTTAGTGAGACTAAGTTTATGTTTTTTTTTTATTAGCTCTATCGCCATCTGAGGTTAGGCAACAGTTATTTTATTCACTGGCACGTATACAACTAATACATGATAAGATTAGTAGTCCCCAAATAAACGCTTCAAGAGAAAATTACATTTATTCCATTTGTGATTTAGTGAGAGGCTTTATTTCAAAATGGCTTATTTTGCTTCAAATACATGAAGGGAGAGAGTTCTATGAAACCCACAGCGATAACACGAAAACAGACTTGGTACAGAACACCTTTGACTCAAGTCATGCGATTAGCCCCATCAGAACTCAATTCAGTTAGAAAGAATGCCACACTAACTCTGTACAATCTAAGAGTTTGTAGAATTATGTGAACAGTCCCTAGTTGGGATACTTATGTGAAGTCAAATGGAATAGGCTGCATGTTAACCCAATTAATTCTTTCTTCTTTTTGATATAGAATAATTTTCAATTTTTGAATTATCCAGAATTTATGTATTTTTCTAATTAATTCGTTCTTTTGAAAATACATATGCATGTAAAGAAAATATTGCTTTTTAAAAACCCTCAATGGTGTTTTTGTGTATTTAATGATACAGTGAATGATATTTTGACATAAAGGGAGTTTTTCCTCTAAGAGTGCCCTGCTATTTCCTTGAACAGTTTCAAGGAACTTTTTTCTCTTACATTTATCGTTATCCCTTCAGCCAGGGATATTTTTACAAGGTGTACCTGAAAAAAGCAGATTGTGAAAATAAACTTTGAGAACATGTGTGCATCCCTCCGTCCTTGTGAATTGTTAAGATTTTGTGTACACTACATTTCATGTTATGGATAGTGGTACAGTCACGCCCAGGTCAGCTTCCTTTTTGATCTTCGAAAGTAGGCAAAATTACTTACCGTAATGTTCTTTCTATGTATTCTTCTCCCGCAGATTCCTAATTCCGATAGATATCCTCATACAGCTCTGCTGCTTTGTTAAAACTTTGACAGGGGGCGTAGTGGACCTCGACTCGGCCGTCGATCAGTCTTGCGTAGTGCTAGACAGTCGGCTCCGGACACGACGTCAGGCGTCGTATATACACACCAAATCACTACGCCCCACATGCCCCCTTTTTCCACAGAGCTCGACCACTGCATAGGAAAACAGAACAAATGGGGCAACTAGCACATAAGAGGTTAACAGAACAATAAACTTTCCAATACACCCAGATCTGTAGCATCAGAAAAGGATACATTTATTTTTTGTAAGAGAAAAACATGCGGCATGAAACACATTAAACGGTCATCCTTGGACCATCACCAGGTGTCAACCCACTAAAGAGGTGCGCACTGTCAAACTTTGAGCAGGGATAGATGGGTGGGGATATTAGGAATCTGCGGATAATCCATAAAAAGAAAATTACGCAAAGTAATTTCTCCTTTTCTCCTTCAATGGATTGCCTTTCTCCTGCAGATTTCTCATCCGATAGACTCCTCAAGCAGCGAGGCAAACGAGGAGGGCAGTAAGTTATACTAACTGATTTTACAGCAATGCCCTGCCAAAACGTACATCAGCCATTTTAGGAAAGATTCTCTTTCCTGCACCTTTCCTTCCATCTTTATGGAACCCCCAAACCTTTTGCTTTTATTTTTTTTATCTGACCTGTACTTTTTGCAGTACAGAGAAGCCTTAAGGTTCACTGCACTGACCTTTGCTCAAATGTTATGGGGAAACTGATATGTACGTCAGGCTATCAATACTGGGAAAACGTGTTTCCCTTCGTTGTGTTATTGTTTACTACCTTTGGTTACTTGTGCATCCCTTGTGGTAGCTTTTTATCATTGCACAAAGCAGCTTACACAGCAGTGCAATGGGGTGCATTTTTGTTTTGCCCTGGACTAACACTCAGAGGATTTTTGGTTACTCTAGATGTGCTAAAAAGATGGGCTGGTGGCAGCAGTGACTTTTCCCCACTTTTTGGGGAATTTAGTTTCAGCTTTACCACGTTTACGGAGTTTGGCTACTAACTGGCTACTGGTCAAACATGGCTATGCCACAAGATTTCTTGCCTGTTTTTCTATCTTGTTGTTTAGCTTTCTTCCTGGTCTCAGAGGCCTGGACAATCCTTATAAGGACTTCCAGTGTGTGTGTTTTCAGGCAGGATGTGGGCTGGGTCAGTCAGACTCCAATCCACATTCTGATTTATGTGTGTCGGAGTGGCATGCATGCATGCATGCATGCATGCATGTTCCTGCCAGTGGTCCTGATTGGACCACTGCTGGGGTGCGTGTGGGCTAGTTCTTTTATTGGCTAGTGGGAGTTTCAGCTCCCACCTGGCTTTTAGGATAAGAAGAGGACTCATGCACCCATTCTTCAGAGATTGTGGAGAAACCTGAAGAATACAAGTATCCTGTCCAGCTGTGAGACCCGCGAGGAAACCTGAAACCTGACTGAAGGAGCCCTGGCAACCAACTTCTGCAGCAGCCCTGGTGGAGCCCTGTCTCGCTCGTGATGTTTAGTAGTCCTGCGAAGGTGCTACGACCCTTGTAGTGGAGGGACCATCCATTCCCGACGTCTGCTTGGTGCCCTGCCAAAGACGGCCTTCGGAAGTGCCTTGGAACCGTCCTGTGGCTGACCAGCTCTGTTTCTGGGCTACTATGCTAACTTCGTCACTGCACCAAGTTTTGGCCTGAAACTTGGTGAACCCTCAGCTGCCACTGCAAGGCTCCCTCTTGCGACATTTCGGTGGCACAGCACAAAGGGGACCCGAGAGAGACTGGAAAGTCGACTGCAGCTACTGAGTCCTGTTGCACCGCTGTGCGTGGCGTGCACCATCCAAAACCTGCTTACCTGACCAGAGTCCAGAGAGTTGCAAAAATACTCGATGAAGCGCATTCTTCGACCAAGAGTCCTTGCACCAGCAAAAGACATCAACCAGAGTGAAGCTCGAACCGGCAACCCCTGGAAATCGAGGACCGTGGATTTCGGCGGGAAAAGCAACGTAGGACACCCTTCCTTTGTTCTAACGAGTCTGGGGAAGATTCGGAGTAAGGGGTTAAGTAACTGAGCTTTTAACCTACCCCTATACTCGCTTTATAAGTCAATTGCCTTATAATAAACCTATTGCTAACACTATTGGCTTTGCCAATGCTTGCCTTTGCAAGACCTCTAACTGTTGGGGATAATTTTGGGTATTAGCCTACATTGAACCCTAACTCCAAGAACCCTTCACTGGACCCCAGAGACCCTAACTGCATTTTTTCCTGCATCCTAAGTTCTGTGGAACTGTATCCTGAACAATAGGGCACAAGGCCCTAGGCAATTTAGGGTTGGACCTTTTTGTGTATAATACTAGTCTAACCATTCCTTTGTAGGAGTATCTGATTTGTATTATGCATTTCAACCAAGTTAATGCATATATGTATTTAGTTTAATAGTGTGTGATAAGTCTACCTGCTTGTAGTCATTTTCCTATAGTGTGTTTTGGCCATAATTAAATAACTTTATTTTTATACATCCTGTCCAAGTGTAATTTGTGATGCCCATTGTATGACCTCTTTGTGGACTCTTTACAAGCTCACCCCCTCTGAAGAACTTAGCCTAGACCGCCCGTCACTGCTACCTAAATAGGTTTGGCTACAGCTTCCCAGAGTTGTTCCTGTCACAATATAGGTTGGCCTTCTATACATCTGTCCACCAGGCCAGAGTATAGAAAATCAGTCCCAACAAGCCCCACAGGAAAATCTAGACTGTAGTGTCCAGCGAAAGTGAGGACCATGTTGCCGCACAATAAATATCCCTAACCGGGACCCCCCTTTGTAAGGCAGTTGACGCAGAGATCCCTCTAGTCCAGTGTGCCGTGATGGCAGAAGGCAGCTCCCCGCTTGCAGCCTGATGGCACTATGCTATGCACAAAATGATCCACCAGGATAGTGTTTGTTTCGTCACTGCCAGACCTTTACGGGCTAGAGAGTAGGCCACGAAGATTGTCAGATTTTCGGAATTCAGACTTCCTTGCAAAGTAGAAACCCGGGGCCCTTTTTGGAATCTAGTCGATAGAAACGCTCCTCTTCCTTAGAAGGGTGCCGGAGTGGGTAGAAGACCGGCAGGTCTATGGCCTGTGATAGATGAAACTCGGACGCCACCTTCAGTAGAAATCCCAGCCTTACTTAAAGTGAGACCTTCTCTCCAGGGCGGTTTGCAACAAAGGGCCTGAAATTCACTTGCCCACGTAGCGGATGTTATTTTCACTAAGAAAGCTGTCTTCAAAAAGCAGCCACAAAGAACAGGTATGCATGGGCTCAAAAGGAGCCACTCCCAGGAAAATTAGAACCAGATTAAGATCCCAATCTGTGACAACAAAGTGAGTTGTCGGAAACCTATTTACAAGGCCCTTAAGAAATGGAGCCTTCGCCGGGACTGCAAAATATGAACCTTGATCCAGGGACCTATTAAACACAGCCATGGCTGCCAAAACATCCTTTGACTGTGGTGACCTGAAAGCCTGCTGAGACCAGTGACAGAAGGAACTCCATCACTCAAGTGGTGCAGCAAGAGTCAGGGTCAATCTCGTGTTCCCTACACCACGCCTCAAATCTTCTCCACCTGCACACAGAGATCTTGAAGGTGGTCCGCATGCAGCCAGCAACACCCCAAGCACTACCTCAGAGATCCCAGTCATAGATCATCCTCTCAAGAGCCAGGTATGTAGGTTGAGGGACTCTGGTTTCGGTGAAGCACCAGACCTTACAAATTGGGTCGGAGCACTGGGCGCCAGATGGTCAGATCGAGAAGGCCAGAGTACCTCACCCAGTCTGGGGCCATGAAGATCATGGTTGCTCTAAACCACTTGAGCCTCCTGAGAACCGAAGGAATGACTGGAATCTGAGGGAAGGCGTACAGGAGAGGGCAGATCCATTACACCAGAAACACATCCCCTAGTGCACCGCTAGCTGGGAACTCCCTGGAGCAAAACTGTCTGCATTTGCTGTTGGACTCCGTGGCAAAAAGGCCCACTATTGGGTTACGCCAGTGAGAGAAGACCACCTCTAGGACTTCCTGGCACACTTCATACTCATGTGAGACTGTGCTCTGCTTGGCCAAAGCATCTGAAACTGTTCACTGTCCCCGCCAGATGAAATGCAGAGACAGATATGGTTCTCCAATAGCCAGAACCACAGCTGCATCGCCTCTCTGCAGAGGAGGGGGGGGGGGGGGGGGTGGAGCACACGCCACCTTGCTTGTTCAGGTAGTGCATGGCCACCATAATGTTAGTCAAAATCAGGACATGCTTCCACTTCAGTGACAGAGCAAATGCTCTCAGGGCTAACCTGATGGCTCGTACTCCAGCCCTTTGATGTGCCACCTTGCTTCCATTACTGACCAACGGCCATTCACCAGCAAGTCGTCGCAGTGAGCATTCCCAACCCATCAGAGACGCACCAGTGACCACTCTGGCCTGAGGCCAGAAGGGCACCCTCACCATAAGACTGCTGCTGTTGGCCCACCAACATGGTTGACCACTGACATGGATACCCCGAAGGACTCAGAGGGTATCTAGGTACTGGGACTACTGGCCTCATAGGAGCCATTCAGGAAATCTCATGCGCAGCATGGCCTCTGGCACTAGAAAGATACAGCAAGCCACGAGGCCTAAAAGGTGGAGAAAGGAAGCCACTGGTAAAGCAGCATGGATCCAGAATAGGTCCACCATCTGTGCATTGCTGTTGCTGGAGGTGGTGGGGGTCTGTCTGGATTTTTTTTTAAAGCACAACAGACAATAGCCCCACGCACTAGCTCCAGGGCCCAGGCGTCTGAGGTAATCTCTCGCCATTGGAGCCAATGCTATGCCAGCCGTCCACCAACCGGCAAGGTGTGGGAGGGGAAATCAAAGCAGTTTAGAGGGCAGAGCCGCCCCACCGCTGGCGCGGCTTGTTGGCCTCTGGAAGCCCACTCCCCACCCCTTCCAATAAATGTGCCATTGCCTGGCCTGCAGGAACAGCGCCTTCCTGACATAAGGAACATAACGCCTACAGCCTCTGCCCATGGAGACGAAGTTGATGGCAGGTTTGGCAGGCTGTGCAGCTAAACCCAGTGACTTTGCAGCAATCTTTGACTCCTTAAATTTCTCTAAGGAATCATCTGCCTTCTGGACAAAAAGAAATCCGCCCTCAAATGGTATGCCCAACAGTTTGTTTTGGCCATTAGGTGAAAAGCACTAGCCACATTTGTGGCTTTCTGAGTCATGCAGCTTGCTGTCCATTCTTTTGCCTTTTGTCAGGTGGAAGATTTGAAGTTTAAGATGCTGGTCTGGTGGAGACCGTGGGAGCTTGAGCAGCAATACCTTCCAGCGAAGGGTGAGAACACCGAAATTACAGGCCTCCTCTTGCCGGCCTACACTTTTCAGTCATGGTGGAGCTGACCGGGGGGTGGAGCAGGGATTCTGCCACAGAGAGGCTATAGGGACGGCAATCGCCGGATACAGAGGCATGTTCTATTCCTTAACCAGACCCTCGTCCAGTAAGTCTGTTAGCTCGTACCCTTGGATTGGCACTGCCAAAGCCTGAAGTTCCAATGTGTCAACCACCCTCTCTACCAGTGCCCTAAACTTGGCGTGGGTGTAGGGTTGGCTTTGCTGGAATTCGAGGTCAGGTGAAGTGTCCAACCCACTGGCATCGTGAAGCCCCTGTGCAAGCTCTAAAAGCAAAGCTTGGTCGACACCCCCTTCTCCCAAGAACATGGGAGACTCCTCCCCGGCCATCAGAGTAATCAGTGACGAAAATGGATGACAGTGCCTAAAAGAATCAGTGCAGGAGAGCGGGGTAAAGTATTTATCGACAAGCGTCGGCGCCGAGGGCTTGTCCTTCAGCACCGATAAGGTGACTGTCGGCGTCGACCGAGGCTGTGGCACCAGGACTTCGTTGGGGGCACTCGGACCTTGATTTGCACAGGAAGCCCCCTGAATCGAAGGTTATGGCGCCTTCTTCGGCATCAAGCCCGAAATGCTTCTCTGACGCGATGGCGAAGGGGTCAGTATGAACGAGCGCCGCTGTTGCCTCTGAAGCCTGCTGCTGGGGAAGATACAGCATCAGCGCCTGCAGCAGCATGTTTCTGAAACATTCCTAGCATAGAGACCTTGAAATCCTCCCACTCCTGACAAGTGGTCGGCCCAGCTGAAGGCTTACCTCTTTCCGTCGACGAATCAGAGTCTCGACGGTGGCCTCTCTTTCTTGTGCGATCAGGAAGATTGGCTACTAGAATGGGACTGCTTCTTCCGCTGATGTTTCAACTAATCTTATGTGCGGGTAGGCCCCTCTGTCTTGGCGTCCGAGGATCGGACTGTCCACCGTGCCAGAGATTTTGAAGGCGGCCGGCCTAAAACGAGTTTAGCAGCCCGCTCGTGCAATGATTTTGGGTGCATTTTAGGCATCTCTCATGCGGGTCGCTAACCGACATTTTGGAGTGACAGTCTGAACACTGCTTGAAACCCAAAACGTGGGAGATGGACATCTCACGGTCAAGGAAAAAAAAAATCAAATTCTGATGAATATACGTGAAGTAGAGTCGAAGACTATCACTGTTCCTAAAGCAGCGTGTTGTCGCGCGTGCAGAAAAAAGGAACTACGGTGTGGGGCATAGTGACGTTGTGTATATATAAGACGCCTGATGTCTCGTCCGGAGCAGACGATCGACCAAGACGGCTCGACAGCAGAGTCGAGGTCCACTGCACCCTTGGTCAAAGTTTTTCCGAAGTAGCAGAGCTGGTTGAGGATATCAATTGAGGATTCTGCGGGAGAAAGGCAATCCATTGAAGCTTAGGTATGTTTCCATACTCAAGTTAGGCAATTCATCAGTATTAGGCTGCACTCTCCTGTCAAAATGGCAAGGTGCACCTCTGTGCCCCTTCCACTTCAACAGCTAGCATTTTAACAAATGGAACGAGCATGGTTCTAACGCAGTCCCCTTGACCTTCCACCATCGTAAACATTCAGATTAATTTCAAGTTACTTCTTTCCACCCCCACTCCTCTTCACACAGGGAACAGCGGTTCCATTGTCAATGAGCAGTTAATTACCGGCCCAACGATGCAGTCCCAAAAGAACGAAACGCTGTAGGACGAATGCCTCCTCGCGAGCTAAAACTGTAAGTAGGTGCTGTAATTATGCTACTACGAAATCTTATGCCATCATGGGGACTATGCAATGGAACAAGGTTGACAATTACGCATCTACAAAGACACATCATAAAGGCCTGTGTAATTAGTGGAACTTTAGATACTGTTCTTATACCGCACATACCTCTCATTCCATCTATGTTACGCTGGGAACGATAGATATATATATCCCTTAGGAGAAGATATTTTATTTAATAACCAGTGTAAAACAGGCAAGTACTCGGATGCATACAGATCAGTAGAAATATTTCAGAGCAACCATAAATCAATTCCGTAGTAGTTAGTAAGTCCAGTCCTAAAATGGTTTGGGACCTTGTGGCTATATGATGGGACAAGGCCAGTGGTTGCGATTCTAAGCTCGAGAAGTTAAGGATAGTTCAGGTAAATAACTATCATATTACAGAAGGAGAAGCCTGATCAATCAAGAAAGCGAGATCGGGACAGGCCTTAAAACCCATGCACCCTATGGACGATAGGGAGGAAAAGCAACAGGTATGTTAACTTTGCCCTTCTAACTCATATTTCTCCAGAGATCACTGCTGAGGTTTCGAATTCTATTGGGGACAGTCTTCTGTGCTTGGTCCGATAGCGGGAGGTACAGGGTGGCACGGATGCGGGTCATTTTCAGACATGGGATATAGTTTTGGTCAGTCACAATGCTTGAATCCCGATTCAATGTACCTTGCAGATAAACGAAGAAAAGATTAAGACTTCTGCTGAGCAGGCAACTGCACGACACCTCTGGGGAGCAAGGAAGACGGGTTGCAACAAGTGTCACTAAGGTCAGGCAGTGGAAGGCCATCTTCAATTGACGTACAAAGAAGCAGGACCTGCATGGCTTCTGTTGATGCGAGAAAGCTTCTGGATTGCATGCCTTGAAGTAAAAGATGAAGATCCTCCAAGTTGCAAGGATGCACATCGGAACAGCAACAGCTAGAAGGTCCAGGAGAGTGCTGGTCAGTCCACCGGTTGGTGCAGGTATATTTCTGAAGACTCCGAAGGCACACCTCCTCAAGCAGGGGTTAACACTGGTTGTATCCCACTGGTCCGGGGGTTGGTGGGGGCTGAGTCGAAGCAGAGTGTCATCTTGAGCTCAGGCAGAGGAGCAGGGCTTTACCGGGACATCACTTGGTGCTGGTCAGCTGCAGGAGTCTATCTCAGGTCGTCAGAAGGCTGCACTTCCTAGTGGGGGTATTGGCTCCAATGATATGTGCAATCGCTGCAGGAGGAGTCCTATTGTCCAAGATTTGACCATGCAGTCGTAGCCCCCACATCGGCCATACATAAAGACCCACCCCGTAGACTGCATAAGCAGCAGCTTTCCTCGGGAGGGAGGACATTCCATATTAAGCAATTCTAGCCCTAGCTGGGCTGGAAGGGGGCAGAAGAATAATATGGCCAAAGAACAGGCAAAAATCTTGTGGCATGGCCATCTTGGTAGCAATTTGCAGCTATTGTAAAAGTGCACGAGTAAAAAGTTCAAAATAGTTGGAAAAAATCCATAACCGCTAGCACATCCTGGACACAATGTATTCGTAACCCACAGGTTTTGAAAGAAAAATGCAGAGATACATAGTATCCTAACTGCAGCGTAGTTTTAAAAATACAAGAAATTCATAGAGAGTCTCTCAGCTCTGATAGTCTAATGGACTGATCCGTGTCCCCATAAATGATCACAAAGCAAGAGAAGTTAAACTAAAGCAAGCAGAAAGGATGCTGCATAGAAGTCTGTGGGAGGAAAGGAGAAAAAAGAAAATCATTCCCAACACCTAGGAGTTTTTCCTCCCATCTCAAGGAAATGGAAGAGAAAGTTTTTGGTCAAGGAGGATGTGCACGCCGTAGCTTTATATAAATGAAGGAGTCATCGACCACCAAAGAGGAAGAGGGCAAATTATCTGGAGCTCCAGCTTCTTATTGGTGGGAGTTGTAGAAATAGGCTTCTGAAAATCTTGGCTGACTTGACCAAGCAGTCTTTTTGATGTGTTACTCATCTGTGCCAGCAAAGCACCACACCTCTGATAGAACATCTGCCTCTGCTGGAGGTTCTTCCAGAGCAAGACAACCCTCTCATACAGTCATGAAAGGAACAGGATGACTGTACATCAGCATCTGAATCCTGAGGCCCTGAATGCACCTGGTCCAAAACTCTGTTCCATTGTAGAAGATACTCCACACGGAATACTGGAAGGGTCGCAAGTGGATAAAGATCCTTCTCACTCCCAAGGTGGCAGGGCCTTTCCCACACTTTGCACAGGATGTCACAGAGTATTGGATTTGTGCGAACCCAAAGTGGGCATGGGATCCATGGCCTGCTCTGGCTGAAAGGTCTACTGCATAATATAAGCAGCAGGAGGAGGGGGCAGAGCTTAAGGTAAGATCTTCTTGACAAGCCCTTTAAAGTAAGTAACACATAGTGGGTGACTGCATAATGCACTGAAACCTTAGAAGCTGTGGAGGTAGTGGTCCCGGTAGCCGATGAAGGCAGCATCCAGGTTAAGGCTGGAGGAATGCAAATTAGCCCATCAGTGGTGCATGGCTCATGGATGTACACATCTCAAGGAGCCCTACTGAACAGAGCACAAGGAGGTAGAACAAAAGGACGTGTTCAATGGTGAACATTTGACCAGAGGAGTTCCTGAGGCTGTGTAGGGAGAAGCCTAACTGAGCGAGACTCCCCTCCCTCTCTGGTGTTCGCTCCGTGACCAGACTACCGCAGGGAAACGTGTCTGAATCAGGAGGCAAAGATGTGGTTGAGTCGTTGGTAATCAAGCAGTTGCCAAGCTGTGATTCAGAGCAGGCCACTATTTCGCCCTTAGGGTGCTGTGACATCATGGTATTGGAAAGCTTTTTACTCTCCCCTAAGCCCATTGCTGTATGCTTGTGAGCCCTTGGGACAGGTCATATCCTTAGTGGAAGAGAGCTTGAAGGAAGCTCTGGGTGGAAGACCAAGTTCTCTGGGAGCATGGACCCAGCGGAATTGTAAGGCGAATCGTGTGGACCCCAGAAACACTGCCAGTAAAAGGCCCTACCACCTCAAACCATGGAACGGAAAGAGCGCTAGAAGCCACAGCATGACCCAACTGATTCCTCCAAGACAACTTCTCACGGAATGGATTCATTTGCCAGCGAGCCTTCATGTACAGAAGTGTACTTATCTTGTTGCCCTCGTCATTAACAAAGCATCTCGAGTAAGCCAGAGGAAGAGACTTGTCAAGGCTTGTACAGATCGTGAATTGCATGCCACACATCACAGCAGCAGTCGGGACAGAAACTGCAAGCAGATGGAGTGTGTGTCCTGTGCTAAGAATAGACATGCACATGACCTGAAGGTAGAAGACCTAGTTAAACCCGACAACCCATAGGAAAAGGACTACTTTCAAAGTCATTTTCTCAAAAAGAAAGGAGAAAAGTCGACAAAATAACAAGGAAGAACAAGTTACTTTCTTACCTGGTAACGTTCTTTCGATGAGATGGTCCGACGACGTATTCCATATCTATGACAGGTAATGTTCACAGCTGGGCTGCTTCAGAAAATCTTCGGCGTCCGACGTCACCCGATGTGATAAGTAGGACGCACGACGCCCATAGCCTCAGTTATAGTTTTTTCCCCAGAACGTGTGCCACCAGTTTTCTGCCAGTCAGACACACCAGGCCTTGCGGAACGCAAGCTGCAATCGCAAAAGAAATTCTGCAGCGGGGAAGGCAGGGAGGGAGCGATGTGGAATACGTCGTCAGACCATCCCATCGAAAGAACGTTACCAGGTAAGAAAGTAACTTGTTCTTCGAGGGGATTGAGTCCTCTGATTTATTCCATATCTATGACAGATTCCCAAAGCAGTACCAAGCAAGGAGGTGGGAAAGAATTTAGAATACAAATTTAGCATGCCCAATCAAATTGCGGAATAGAGAACTGCCTTGCCAAAGGCCAGATCTTGCCCTCTGATGGAATCGAGGGAGTAGTGACGTACAAAAGTATGTACTGAAGTCCAGGTGGCTGCATCACAGATGTGACGAATAGGAACTCCCCTCTGCAGGGCAGTAGATGCAGCCACTCCCCTGGTAGAATGGGCCCGCAAGCCAGCCGGAGGATCATTACCCGCCAAGCGGTAACACTCCGAGATAGCTAAAATAATCCAACGAGAGAGTGTTTCGTCACAGCTTGTCCCAACCGCTTTCCAGCGTAACCAATGAAAAGTTGATCGTCCACTCTGACCCGGGACATGCGCGAAATATAAAAGCTCAATGCTCTCCTAGGATCAAGCCTATGGAGCATCTCCTCTTCCTTACCAGGATGTGGAGGAGGATAGAACGCCGGAAGAACAACCTTCTGGCTCAAATGAAATTCCGAAACAACCTTCGGAAGAAAAGAAGGACGAACTCTAAGGACAACCCTGTCCTTATGAAACACAGTGAAGGGTGGCTTAACTGAAAGTGTCTGTAGCTCACTCACTCTGCGAGCGGAGGTAACCGCAACCAAAAACAGTTTTCAGAGTTAACAGCCTCAAAGGGCAAGAATGTAAAGGCTCACACGGAGCACCCATAAGAAACTTAAGAACAAGGTTCAAATCCCAACCTGGCACCAGAAAAGGTGACGAGGGAACACATTAGTGAGCCCTTTCAAAAACTGCGAAATTGAAGGAATCTTAAAATAGGAACACTCTTCAGACGAACGCTTAAATATGTACAGGGCCGCCAGGTAACCTTTAACGGTCCCCACTTGCAAGCCCCTGTGGGCCAAAGAAAGCAAAAAAGACAGAACCATGGGAATGTCACATTCAAAAGGATCCACATTCTGAACTCTGCACCAGTCGCAGAACTTTCTCCAATGGCAACGGTACAGAGACTTTGTTGCCGGCCGCCTGGCCGAGAGCAACACCTCCATCACGTCTTCAGGGAGGTCCCAATCCTTATACCTAAACCTATCAGAAGTCAAGCGTGAAGATTGAGGGATCTGACCTCTGGATGGAGAACCTGACCCCCCTCCCGTGAGTGCAGATCGTCTCGGTAGGGAAGACGACATGGAGGGCAGATGGACAAGTCAAGAAGGTCCGGGTACCACGTCCTCCGGGCCCACGCCGGCGCAATGAGGATCATCCGGGAATCGAACCTCCGTAACCTCCGCAGTACTTGCGGGATGACGGGGACTGGAGGAAACGCGTACAGCAGTAGGAATGACCACTCCACCACGAACTTGTCTCCTAAGGCTCCTTTTGGAGGAAATTCCCGCGAGCAAAACCTTTCACACTTCCGGTTGACACTGGAGGCGAAGAGATCCACTTGAGGGGTCCCCCAAAGGGCGAAGATCTCCAGGAGAATCTCCTGAGCCAGCTCCCACTCGTGAGAGATAGTGCTCTGCCTGCTCAGAGCGTCCGCCGTCTCGTTGTCGTCTCCGGCCAGATGAACAGCTGAGATCGAAACTTCCTGCTGGATGGCCCAGAACTCGAGCTGCATCGCCTTCCTGCACAGCGGAAGTGACCCTGCACCCCCCCCTTTTTGTTGAGGTAGTGCATGGCCACCGTGTAGTCCGTTAGAATCAGGACACTCTTTCCACGCACAGTCAGCAGAAAAGCCTTTAGGGCTAGCCTGACGGCCCTCGGCTCCAACAGATTGATATGGAGTCTGGACTCCGACAGAGACCAACGACCGCTGACTGTCAACTTGTTGGCATGAGCTCCCCATCCCGTGAGGGATGCGACCGTCACAATCGTCACTTCCAGCCAGGGCAGCCAAAATGGGGCCCCCTTCATCAGATTGCCATCGACGGCCCACCACAGAAGTGCCCACTGCAAAGATCTCATCCGCAGACGAGCCTCTGGCACCAGAAGAATGCAGGATGCCATGAGGCCGAGCAGTCTCAAGAACTCGGACGCTGGGAGATCCTGGGAAAATTGAAACTTGTTCACCATCTGCAGAATGTGAAGAGCCCTCACCTGAGGAGGAAAACACTGCCCCAGGGACGTGTCGAGCACTGCTCCGATGTACTGGAGCCGCTGCGTTGGTGTCAAATGGGACTTCTTTAAATTGAGGGAGAAGCCCAGCCTGTGAAGGGAGTGGCAGGTGATGGATGATCCAGGACTTGCTCGGGAGAGCTCCCCCTGATCAACCAATCGTCCAGGTAGGGGTAGACGTGAATCCCCCCTTTCCTGAGATGCGCTGCCACCACCACCATGAGCTTGGTGAAAACCCTCGGGGCGGAGGTCAATCCGAACGGCAGGACCCGAAACTGAAAGTACGAATCGCCAACCGCGAACCTCAGGTACTTCTTGTGCCTGGGGTGAATGGGCACATGGAAGTAAGCATCCTTGAGGTCGAGAGACACCAACCAATCCTGAAGTTGAAGGGCCTGGAGGACTTGAGAAAGAGTAACCATCTTGAACTTGTCCTTCCTGAGGAGTTTGCTCAAACCGCGCAAGTCCATGATGGGTCTCAATCCCCCAGTCTTTCTTCGAAATAAAAAAATAAGGGGAATACCATCCCTTGTTCCTCTCCGCTACAGGCACCAGTTCTATGGCGCCTTTCTCCAGCAGGGCTTGAATTTCCTGCGCAAGGAGCGGATCCGGACTCTGCAAAGAGGTTCCCCGGTGGATTGTCACGAGGCTTGTGCCGAAAGGGAAGACAGTAGCCGTGGGTTATGATCTCCAGAACCCACACATCTGAAGTAATGGCTTGCCACTCTACAAGATGCTGCGCCAGATTTCCCCCAACCGGCGAACCATGGGACATGGTCTCATGACTGAGTGGGAGCGGCTGCAGCGTTACTTGAGGGCAAAGAGGCAACTGCCCAAGCGGCCTTGGCACCACGGGTACCCTGTCGTCCACCTCTGGTACCCCTGCGCTGGCCTCTTTGACTGCCAGCTCCTCTCGCTTTACTGAAGGACGAGTAATAGCGAAAGGAACCACCCCTCCACTGCTGTCCCCTAGGACGAAGAGGCAGAGGTTGGCGAACTGCAGCACCCAACAACCTCGCTGCAGCTTTGGAGGTCTGCAACCTCTCAAGGCTCTCGTCAGCCTTGCTGCCAAAAAGGTGTTCACCGTCAAAGGGCACGTTGAGCCGGGACTGCACATCAGGAGCTAACCCAGACTTCCGCAACCACGCAAACCTGCGCATTACAGTGCTCGCCGCCATGGACCGGCTGACACAATCTGCCAAGTCCAAACCCGACTGAACGGCCTCACACATGGCATCCTTGCCATCCTGAACCATAGCAAGGAAACCGTCCCCTTCGGGAATATGTTCAGCTGCTAATGCAACACAGTTCCACAGAGTGTGTGTGAAACGAGACAAGGCACATATGGAGTTGGCCGCCTGAAGCGCCATACCCCCTGAAGAAAACAGTTTCTTCGCCCAGCCGTCAAAGCGTTTGTCGTCCCTATCCGGAGGGATGGTAGGATACGACGCCTGCTTTGCCAGGGCCGTAGCCGTCTGCACCACCAAACTCTCTGGAGTGGGGTGCCTAGACAAGTAGCAGGGGTCGCTACTGGCTGGACGGTATTTTCGCGACAAAGACTTGCCCACTGCCGGGAGAGTCTCCGGAGCAGTCCAAGCCGCCGCCATCCTTCTATGCAGAGCCATATGAAACGGCAAAACCGGGTCAGTGGGGGGGACCGAGATCAAGGATGTCCGTGAGATCATCCTGAACGAACTCCCCTGGGGGAGCTGACCAACCCAAGTACTCGGTGACCCGAGACATAAGGCGCCGATATGAAGAATCGGCATGAGTGCCAGGCTCTGGCCTACAAAACTCCACCTCCGGAGAGGTGTCCAGTCCACTGGCATCATGCAGTGACTGCCTCAGGTCATCAAACTGGCTATGGCCCGAGATAAGCTCATCTGGAACCGGAACCAAGCCGTCATCAGATCCTTTATCACCCTCTGAAATGTACTCCAGACGGGGAGAGGAAAACCTCTGGGGACCAAAGCAGTCCCTGACCTTAGCCAGAGCCTTTCTAGGGGCAAACCCCGTGCCACGGGGCCCCTCCGACACCACCGCCTCGAAAGGCATCGACGTCAGCTGCAGCGCCGCCAGCATCGGCGGCGTCAACACAGGCCTCGAAGCCGGAGCTCCGAGCGTGTCTCTCGACAACCTAGGAGCCGACAGTGTCGACGACCACCTCGGAGGCGGAGCCTCAAGAGAAATCTACGACCTCGGCGCCACAGGCGTCGACTTCTTTGAAGACGGCACAGGATCACGCGGTCTCGAGCGCGTCGAGGACCGGGACTTGGAACGGGCATGGCGAGAACGGCTACCCTAGTCTGAGCGGGACCTCTCCCGCGAGCCGACCACCCGAGCCCGAAGGCGTACGAGCGGTGTCTCTCGACCGGTGCCGACCGACTCCACTCAGAGGCGCGGACGGACCGGTGCCCTGCGATTCAAGAATCGCTAGCATCTGCTTCCCAAAGGGAGCCCATTCCTCCCGTGTCGCTTGCATGGAGGGATAAGCGACCCGCCGACGGGCGGAGTCCTCGGAAGAGGACGGGGAAGGCGACCGATGCCGGTGCTTCCGGGAATGCCTCGAAGAGGCAGCGGAGTGACGAGACCGACTCCTGGAAGGAGACCCACTGGACTTTCGATGATGACGCGGAGAGTCACCCCTCGAGTTATCCATCGAAAACTCCGCAGACCTCGACTTCCGGGGCTTAGACACCCCGCCTACCGACAGCTTCTGCTTGCGTTCCTGCAAGGCCTTTGCCGTGAGCGACTGGCAGTCGACACAGTCTGTATCGTGGGCCTCCCCGAGGCACCAGAGGCAGGCGTCGTGCGAGTCCATGACCGACATCTTGGACCCACAGTCCCCGCATTTCTTGAAGCCCAGACCGGGGTTGAAGACTAAGTAGACATCGCCACGAACAGGTCTTCACAAAAAACCAAACAGGTTCAACGAACCGAGAATTGAAAACAGCAAACTCCAACGAGTTGAGGCGTACCGAGATTCACGAAGCGAACACGTTCGCGGAAAAAACGGAACTGAGGCTATGGGCGTCGTGCGTCCTACTTATCACATCGGGTGACGTCGGCCGTCGGAGGAGGTCCTCGGGGACGGCGCATCGACGCAGACGGCAAAGATTTTCCGAAGCAGCACATCTGTGGACATTACCTGTCATAGATATGGAATACGTCGGAGGACCCAATCCCCTCGAAAATAAATTACTGCAGTGCAACAACTGGTCCTGTCTGCACCGATAAGTGAACGTGCAGTGGGTGGGGGCATAATGCACGTATCACAGCCCATGCACAGCACCCACACATCTTTGAATTGAAGTAGTTTTTGCTGTGCAAATGTTCTTGGTCCCGTTTCCATGGGGCCATCACCGCCATATGAAAAAAAGGGACTGGGACATTGAAGCATTTTAAAACAAAAACAAATTCCATGAAGTAGTTTCAATTTGGGGTTATCAAAATGGGACCGATACACAGTAAGTAAAAAAAGTCTTTAGGGGGGACATACTTGTGAAAGCAGGTTAATCGCTTCAGCGTTGAAAGCACGTTATAGATGTCGTCATCATCGGCTTCTTCTCCCTGTTGAGCAAAGGACACTGATCAGCATTTATATACTGTGACTGGTGACATGTTTTATTGTTATAGGCCATTTTCTCTTAGTTCCCCTATTGAACATACCACTTAAGCAATGTCATGTGAGGGATGGAAAAAACAACACAAAAGACTACACCAATACCTCCTGCAGAAGCTCCTCCACTGAATGATTAAACCGGTCAACAAGTTCATCGATGAGTTGGCTATGGCATATGTCCACTCTGTTCTGTATTGTATACTCCTCGCTGCATAGAATACTGTAGGTTTTGCTGCAGGCTTCCAACACATCTGACTCAATATGTTTTTCCACAATAAACTTTATTTGCTTTAGCAAACCATCCAGATGCTGGGAAAACAAGAAAAAAAGTATTGTGCTATATATGTCATTATAAAAGGACCTAAAGCAGTTGAACCTTCCGACTTCCCTTAGGCCTTCTATCCAAAACAAGGGACCAATGTTGCGTATGAATGTACAAACACGCGTCTTAATTGCAACTGCGATATATTTATGGTGGTCTGGGTCCATGGGGGTTAAACGGGGTGGGATGCCAACATATTTGTTATGCCATCACTCAAAGCCCACCACATAAAATATACTAGAGTGGCTTGTGAAGAATGACATTTTATGATCCAAACATCAGCAAAACATGAAAATACAAACCATGTATCCTTACACAGCCAGTGGCTTTAGTCTCACGAATGGGAACCCCCATTCTAGGCCACACCTGAGCAGGTTCTCTGCTGCTAGATATGATCTTGGGAGACTCACTTGGGGCTTCACCCACTCTCAAACTACAATACTCCTTAGGTTAGTTCCACTTTTTGCTAAGCAGAAGGACATCTTAAGATTCTCTGAAGCTCTGAACATGATCAGGTTGCCTTTACTCATGAGCTTCAAAAGCATAACTTGCTTTATTGTCCCTTTTATGTGGCCATATAGAGTGTGTCAAAGGATATAATTGTTTGGCTGTGATGAGACTGCTTTCTCATTGCATAACAAACCAAGTGGCCATGAATGTAGCGCTTCACTCTTGCTAGAATGGTCATCTTCGTATCATAAAGGCTGAACAGGAATGAAGTCTGCAGTGACAAGCCATCGCAAACAGAGACAGAACAGAACCTGGTGGGCCACCAAAATGGTCTGTCGAGTTACGTTGCAGGAAAATGTGCAGATCAATTAGAGTACAACAGAACTAGACTGAAGCTATACGAGATTTCTGATTTAGACCAGCACTAACAGGGCCACAACCAACAGACAGGTCCACAACCAACAGAAGTGAAGAATCATGTAGACCACAAACAATTAGGATAAGGATGCCTAATTTAGTAAGCCATTTAAGGAGAACTGCATGAAGATAGTTTTCCTTTTTATTAGTCATTCTTGTACAAATCACAATTGAGAGAGGGATATGAAACAAAACAGCAATCCGTATGGTCATAGACAAGATCATGATACAGTTAAGGTGAGAAATATAATATACATTACAAAAACATTGTGAATGATTGAAATATGAGGAGTATATATGTGGACACTTGTATAAATTGATTACGTCTTCTGGCAGACCTATTGGAAAAAAACATTTAGTTTTATATTTTAACCATCTTTGGACAAGGTGAAAATGAGAAGTGATAATAAAGTGTACAGAACCAACCCAATACACCTCTCAATATGCTCCAGATTTGAGGGGCAGAAGGCTCTGGTCCCATCCCCTCTCGGGGACACCCAAATAGTATGGAGGCAAGTGAATGGTATGTAAGAATACCATGGGGTTCAAACAGCATCCACATTAGAGCTAGTTAAGCCAATTAAGGCTCAAGCCTAACATTGGGCTTCAGACTGCCTCTATGTGGAGAGTCGAATTTGAGCCAAAACCCTACACATCGAGAACTGCTTTATAAAAATGCAGGGAAAAATAAAAAAAAATACTATAGTTTAGGCAGAATGCTTTTGCTTTATTCCGGTTACAACTATAAAGCATTTTAAACAGTGAATCAAAGCAGCTTAACCCTGCATTTCTTGAGGCTGTATGTTCTGACTATTAATATGAAATACATTTTGGATTGCAACTATTGCATACTATGACAGTAAGTTAAATATACCATTGTATGCCACTCATGAGATTAAGAAAATATTTGGTTGCTTACATGTTTTTCAATGGCTTAGCTAGTGATTTGGCTACTAGGGTCAAGCCAGATCCCTGGCTTTGCGGTACTCTGAATTTTGTGGCTTGCCCATCTCTAGCTCATTTAGCTCCCATAGACCTTTTATGCGGTACTATGGAGAAAGCTTTCTGATAAAGCCTACCCTTCCATTATACATTAACAAGTGAATATTTCATACTAGGTGACTTCATCCATCCCAATCTTGGAGCAATTCTTTTTTTTTCTGGCAGAGAAAAATATTTCAAGAAATAATTCACAATTATAAACATAGTAAATCACCCACGACAAACAGCTAAGAGGATGAGCACTACAGAGCACTTCAAAGCTTGAAATCCAATTTCAGATTTCATTTGTTTTAGAACCAGAACATGACATTCCATAGCCAAACATCCTTAACACCTGAACACAGTGAATCAGTATTCTGTTTCTACACATAGGTGGTCACCTAACCTGCAATTCTTAAGCCATTATCATTTGAGGAACTGCAGCGAAAGATAGTTTCTCAGTTCAGTCCAAATGTCTTTAGGCTTACAAGTCATTAGCAAAAAAGAACCCAATTCTCTCGTCTCACCAGAGCAGTCGGCCAACCTTCAAGTGAGGATGCAGCGTCGTTATACTATCCTCTAGAAATTCAATTTACCAACAACTGAAGAAGGCACCTGCCGAACCACATCTTTCCACAAAAACATTTTCAGTAACCCAATCTGTGGCATCAACAGAATTGACCTATTGATCATAGTTTTCGCCAAGCATATAACTTGCTCTGCTAATGCCTTGTTTTGGGACAGAAACGCACCAAGTGAATTATGTCGGCTGGTGGTTCAGCACATCATGAACACTTTTCAAGAATGGAAGAAAAGTGAGCATGCTGTCTTAGCAGCATTTTGGAGTGAGGTAAAACACAAGTAAATGCAATTAAAAGGCCTGGTTTTGCAGGGCTCGGCAGTGAATTTCATCTTACTTTCCCGTAAGGATAGGGGTGGTCGAATTGCGAGACATTCTTGTTGGATTGATAGGGCCATAATGGTGGCTATCAAGTTAATACTCGGGGTTTGGAAATCGAGGAAGAAACCTAATGTTGATGAATGGCTGACGGAATTAAATGTTTTGGCACAGTATGATAAGGTTTCATTTCGTAATAAAGATAAGGATGAGGATTATTTGAAATTGTGGGGTCCTTTTATGGCCTTATATGACTGATGGGAAGTTGGCCTTGTTTTAACGGTTATGGTATTCGCGGTGTAGAGAGTGGGGTTCCTTTTTTTTTGATGACTTGTGTGGTTGTGATTCTTTTGTTGGTTATGTTTCACTACGGTTGGTTTTCTGCTTGATATGAATTATTTATGATGCTCTTGTCTTTTTGTACATTTCATTCTTTATTCTGACTGTGAAAAAATGTTACTTTTACTATTATTGTTTATGTGAAAATTAAGAAAGTGTTGCTAAAAAAAAAAAACAAGCCTGCTCCAATGATCAGTAAATTGGTTGTCTAACAAAGTTCACCATCCGAGTTGTACTTTATCAACTGGATTGAGGGGTATAGTGTTAGCCAGCTTGTACATGGTGGTGAAAATGTGTCCATATTAATAGGTGTAAGGAACTCATGGTGGCAACAGTAAAGACAGACAGAAGTGATCACTGTTCAAGGTGGTTTATTAAACTGTATGCATGGATGAGAAAAAACGCCTGCTCTAAACAAAGTTAAGATGGGAGCAGCTACGACCATCAAATAATAAGGCAGTCCGAGTAGCGTCTTGTCAAATAAAAAGGGCATATACTAAAAAACATAGTGCCAACCTTTACCAGTAAGTTACAAAAAGTGTGGGATAATGTTGACCAGAAGAGAAAGAAGTGTGTACAAAATCTTAAGTAAGGATGGTATGGCAGGTTCTCCCTCCCACATGTTTTTAGCACAGGACAAGGCGGGAATCCTGAGCTCAGCACACTCTGGGCTTCTCCAGCATGAGGTTCATAAGTCTATTTCGCTATACCAGAACCTTCAAGGGTCAAGTCTCTTTTCCTCAAAGTCTCTTGCCTTAGAAGGCCTGCTGGATCAAAACAACCAACAAAAGTTCCTTTGGTAGCCTTGCACCTTTGGGCAATTGCGCTTTGCCCATAGGACCTCCCTCCGCCGGGCTCGGATCACCCTTTTTAAAATGGGTCTCCCTCCATTATATGATATTTATATTGTGCTCGTACACAAGTGTTTCAGAGCACGACAAGGCAAGGGAGGAGAACAGGGGAGAACAAAACAATCTTACTAGGCTCAGTGACATTGAGAATGGGCAAGTGCATGGGAAAGGGGAAAAGTGCATGGAAGGGGGAGAGGAAAGTGCAGAGCAGAGAAGAACAAATAATAAATAAGGAACAAGTTACTTACCTGTAACTGTTGTTCTCCAGCATGGGTCTGGCATGGATTCACATGCTCATGAATATTCCCCGTCGTCAGGCTGGGAATCCTCGGTAAAGAAAAAATCAGTATCAGTTTCGTTTCTGATCTGTCTTTCGTAGTAGTAACCAATCACTGATCTCTGCGTCATACTGACCACAGCCAATGACTGCCCTCTACCTAAGCCCCGCCTCTGGCAGCCATCTTCAGATTTGGTAGCACTTGAAGTGGCAGTATGACCAAGTGAAGAGCCGCAGAGGGGTAGGCGGGAGGGTTCGCATGTGAATCCATGCCAGACCCATGCTGGAGAACAACAGTTACAGGTAAGTAACTTGTTCCTTCTCCAGCATGGGGTCTGGCATGGATTCACATGCTCATGAATAAAGAATACATAGCAGTACACACATGCACAACCACGGGAGGTGGCAAAGGCTCAACATTAAGCATTACATCAAACTCAACATTAAGCAATTCTTACCTCCTCACCCGGCTCACCTTAGGCGAACAGATTGGGCAGCACTGCTTGGCCGACCCTGGACTCCCTCCCTGGAATCCCGATCGACGCAGTAGAATTTCGTGAAGGTGTGCGTCGACCTCCACGTAGCAGCCCTGGAGATGTCCAGCAAGGGCACACCAGATAAGAACGCCATGGTAGCTGCGATCGCTCTGGTGGAATGGGCTCTCGGAAGGCCAGGCAGCGGTCGGTTTGCCAACCGATGACGGTGCATGATACAGCCGGAGAGCCATCTGGAAATGGAGGCCTTTGAGAGAGCCTTCCCCTGATTGACCGGTCCAAAGTTCACAAAAAGTTGTGACGTCTTCCGAAAACACTTTGTACGGTCCACGTAAAACTTCAGCGCTCTAGCCACATCCAACAAGTGCAAAGTCCTTTTTGCCGGCAACAAAGGCGACGGGAAGAAAACAGGCAACACCAAGGGTTCGTTGAGGTGGAAGTCCGACGGCACCTTGGGCATGAAGGAGGGGTGCGTCCTGAGCACTACCCTCGTGTCGTGAAAAGTCAAGTACGGGGGCTTGCAGGAAAGGGCTTGGATCTCTCCCACTCTTCGTGCGGAGGTGATGGCCACAAGAAACGCTGTTTTCCCTGACAAGAACTTCAACGGAGCCGAGTGCAGAGGCTCGAACGGAGGTCCCATGAGCTTGGTCAGCACCACGTTGAGCTCCCACGCCGGTGCCGGAGCCTTCACCGGCGGGAACGATCTGAACAGTCCCTTCATGAATTCTTTCACCAGACGATGAGACCACAAAGACGTCCGCCCCGTGGTTCTGGTGTATCGGGAGATCGCAGCAAGATAAATCTTGATGGACGCGTGCGCCAGTCCTGCCTTGGCCAGCGTCAGAAGGTACGGCAGTACCTGGGGAGCCGTAATCCGTAGAGGGTTAATCTTCTGTGCGTGGCACCAGACAGAGAACCTCTTCCATTTGTGTCCATAGCATTTAAGAGTTGAGGACGCCCTGGCCTTTGCAAGAACCTCTCTGCAGTCGGCCGGTATGTCGTATCCTCCAAACTCTAATGCTGCAGGAGCCAGGCCTGCAAGTTCAGCGACTTCGGGTCGTGATGGAGGATGGCGCCTCCTTCCCTGGAGAGAAGATCCGCTTCCACTGGCAGCTTGATTGACGGGGACGCTGACAAGTCCAGAAGGTCCGGGAACCATATCTGCCTCGGCCACGCAGGTGCGACGAGGATCATCCTGCACCGTGACCTCTTGAGCTGGTTGATGAACCGGATCAGCAATGGCAATGGAGGGAACGCGTATAGAAACAGGCCCTCCCAGCGGAACGAGAAAGCATCGCCCATGCTCCTCGGCTGGGGAAACCTGCTGGCGAACCTACGGCACTTGGAGTTCGTCGCGAACAGATCGATCTGGGGTGTGCCCCACCGTCGGAAGAGGCGGTCCACTAGATCCTGTCGTAGTTCCCACTCGTGGCACGAGCGCAGCTCTCTGCTGAGCGAGTCGGCAATGGTGTTTTTTATCCCTGCCAGATGAAACGGCACCAGAAACATCCCTTGGGCGACGGCCCAATGCCACAGATCCTGCGCCTCCTTGGACAGGGCTGGGGATCTGGTACCGCCCCGCTTCCTGATGTAGAACATGCTGGTGGTGTTGTCGGTGAAGATCCTCACCACCTTGCCCTTGAGGGACGGAAGAAAGGACCTGAGGGCCCAAAACACTGCACGGAGCTCCAGGACGTTGATATGGAGGGACTTCTCCGTCGGAAGCCAAAGGCCTCTCGCGTGCAGATTTTCGGTGTGCGCTCCCCACCCTTCCAGGGAGGCATCCGTGGTCACTGTCTCCTGGTGGCCGGGGGTCTGGAAATCCATGCCCGCCGTCAGATGCGCGCGGGTGCCCCACCACCGGATCGCTCGTCAGAAACGCTCGTCGAGTGTGATCCTCTCCTCGAAGCTGCCTGTCGTCTGGATCCAACGCGCATCCAGGAACTCCTGCAACGGGCGCATCCGGAGCCTGCACAGGCGGATGAGATAAATGCAAGAAGACATCATTCCGAGGAGGGACTTGCTGGACCTCACCCTGGCCGCATCCGCAGCCAGCATCCGCTGCACCTTGCCCAAGATGGCCCTCGTCCTTTCCTCCGACGGAGAGGCCAGAAGCAACACTGTCGAGCTTCGCTCCCAGAAACAGTGCGTCTTGCACGGGCACCAGGTGGGACTTGGCGTAGTTTATGGAGAATCCCAGGTCCGTGAGTAGTTGGACGGTCCTTGCCGTGTGCTCCACGGCGAGCTCCTTAGTCTTTGCTCGGATGAGCCAGTCGTCCAGGTAGGGGTAGACGTGGATCCCCTCTCGGCGCAGCTGCGCCGCCACCGGTGTGAGGCACTTGGTGAACACCCTGGGTGCCGACCTCAATCCAAAGGGAAGGGCTTTGAACTGGTAGTGACGCCCTTGGACCACGAACCTGAGAAACTTTCGGTGTCCCTTTAGGATGGGAATTTGGAAGTAGGCATCCTCCAAATCCAACGACGACAGGAAATCGCCCTCCTCCAGTTGACCCAGGACGTGTTGGAGGGTGACCATCCGGAACTTCTGTGCCTTGATGAATTTGTTCAGTCGTCGTAGGTCCAGGATGGGACGCCATCCTCCAGTCTTCTTCTTCACGAGGAAGTATCTTGAGTAAACTCCGGAGCCCCGAAGCCTCTTTGGGACGAGCTCGATGGCGCCCTTCTTGAGCATCGCCTTCATCTCCAAGAGAAGTTGAAGGACGTGATGTTCTTTCCTGGCCACAGGGGGAACGCGCGGGCACCTCTTTAGAAACTCGAGCGCGTGACCCTGAGCTAGGGCGTCCAGCACCCAACGGTCGGTGGAGATTGACTCCCACACGCTGACGAAGCTCGCCAGCCGGCCTCCCACCGGGGTGCTTCGGTGGGGGCACGACCCCGCGGCCGGTTCAATCCTGCTTCGACGAGGCTTTGCCGCCTTGTCCTCCTTGGCGACGACGGCGGGGTCCGCCTGACTCGCCTTGTCCCCTGTAAGCTTCCTGTGACGACGAACGGGCCTCTTGATGGTAGGTGGAAAATCCGCCGCTGGAACCTTTGGAGGCACCCTGTTTGCCTCTGCCGCTCCGAAAGGGCGGCCGCCGTTGCTGGAGAACCCCAAGATCCCGGGCCATCTCCGTGTCCGCCTTGTTGGCTTGAAGGGAATCGTCCACTGTTTTCCCAAACAGGTTGTTTCCGTCGAACGGCATGTCCAAGACTCTGGTCTGCACGTCCTGACGGACGTCAGTAGCCTTGAGCCATCCACGCCGCCTAAGGCACACGCCGTTGCCCAACTGGCGAAATCCAGTGTCAGCGATGTCCGTCGCAATCGTAATGGCGTGGTCCGACGCCACCTCTCCTTCCTGCAAGATCTCTAGGGCTTCCGCCCCCTTGTCGTCTGGTAGGAAGTCCAGCAGGGGGGCCAGTTTGTACCACAACTCCCTGTCGTAGCGGGCTACGATAGCCAAGGCGTTGGCCCCCTTAATCATCGTCGCTGCCAACGAGATGATCCTGCGTCCCATCGTGTCTAATTTCTTTCCCCCGCCGTCCGGCGGGGAGGTCGACGTAGAGGCCGCGCCCCCCCCCCCCCCGCTTTCTTCCTGGCCACCGCAGAGACGACCGAGTCCGGGGTCGGCTGTGCTCGAAGGCACAAGAGGGCCGCGTCCGGGACCCGGTACTTCTTCTCGTATCAATCCCTTCTAGCCGGCGTCGTGGATGGGTTCTTGAGGAGGGCGAGGCCCTCATCCCAAATATCGTCTAGTAGAGGTACAGCGAGGACCGTCTTCCTCTTGGTCTTGCGCCGTTGATAAAGGAAACCTTCCTCCTTCTTCTCTTCCGGGCAGAGCTGGAAAAGCTCGGATGCCCTGGCGATCAGGGAGTGAAACGATCCAATCTCGTCGGGCGGGGAAGCCCGGGTGGGAGGTGACGACGGGAGATCCTCGTCGTAAACCTTGTCGTCTGTACCCGTCACGGCCGTGTCAGTCCCTGTATCATCCCCACGTGTCGTGGACGGGGAGGAGGGCTGAACAGGGCGCGATGGCTGAAAATTAGGTGGAGGCTGAATCCTTCTTCTCTTAGGGGGAGGGCTCCCAGAAGGGCCTGGCTCCGGGTCCCCCGTCGGGAGCGGTTCCTCCGTTGGTGGTAACGGCAGTCTCGTCCTTATCTCCGAGCATAAGGACTGTATAGCCAACAAAATGGCCGCTGAGTTGTCTTGGGGCACTGGTTGAGGGGAGTCTGACGGGTGGTCAGAAGCCCCGTCGGCACCCTCGACGTTCTCGTCGTCTCCTACGTCGGGGTCCCCCCCCCCCCCCCCCCCGACAGGCTGGTCTTCTTCCACGCCAACGCCGTGGCTTAAGACTTCGATCAGCTCCTGCTCAGAGGTTGAGGCCGAATCCACGATGACCTCCTGCCCCCCCCCTTTTTCTTCTTAGTCGGAGGTTTCACGGGGGTCCTGTCGATGGGCATGAAAGAGCACTCCCTCCGCGGTGGCAGGGAGACTCTGGGCCCCGAGGTCGCCACCACTGGTGTAGCCTCCACAGGCAGAGCCAGGGCCGCTGCGACTGTCTCGATAGAGGCCTTGGCCGGGTGGATTAAGGCTTTCACCACCTTAGGTGCACTCACCGCCTTCTCCTTGGGGGGAGGGTTGAAAAAAGTACTAACGCTCGAGAGCAATAGCACGAGGATCCCAACACTTGAACGTGCGGTAAAAATCTGAAGATGGCTGCCAGAGGCGGGGCTTAGGTAGAGGGCAGTCATTGGCTGTGGTCAGTATGACGCAGAGATCAGTGATTGGTTACTACTACGAAAGACAGATCAGAAACAAAACTGATACTGATTTTCGCTTTACCGAGGATTCCCAGCCTGACGGGGAATATTCATGAGCATGTGAATCCATGCCAGACCCCATGCTGGAGAAAAATAAATAGATAGTAGAGGCAATAAACAAGGGTAGTGCAGCCAGAAGGTGCTGTCTTTAAGGCGGCAGACTGGGTAAGTCTGATAAGTGCAGAATAAAAGAAAATGGGGGTGCGGGGAACTGTATGGGTACAGATACAGTCCACCAGTGCAAGGAGTGGCCAGGAGGCAGTGCAGGAGGGTGGCCGGGTGAACAGGTACCTGGGCCCAGGGGACAGAGGGTGTCCAGGTGCACTGTGCCAAGAGAGCAGTTCAGCAGCGGAGAGGGAGAGCGGAAGGAAAGAGGAAGGTCTTGAGGAACTTCCGGGGATGGTTCTCCCCAAGTTAGGGTTGGGTACACTACAGCCTTTAAAATATCGCTCGTAACTTTGAGAGCCTCAATGTCTTTTCAAACAAACTCTGGACAACCATCAACCGGGTTCCCTTCCCCTAGATTTTTCGGCGATGGTTCAGAGACTTTCGATTGTACAAGGGATTTGACATGACCCTTGTAGGAACACTCTTGACATCTTGCGCCGTCCTTTCCTAGGGCCTTCTGGTACTTAAAAAGGGGCCAACGAGAGTCCTTCGAATGAGCACTCCTGCGGCACCTGGCCACTCTGCAGCTGGCCCTTGTCTGGACTTTCGCCAAAGTTTAGCCCACACGCAAAAGTTCTTTCTTCTCAAGTTCCTTGCATTCATATAATGTTGCCACTTGCAGCCTTGGGCTCAACACAATTCGTTTTGCTATCAGGTTCCTCCGACTCGCCGGCTATGTTGAACCCGTTGTCTTGTCTTGCTTCTGGAGTAAAGGACGGTACCCAGCATGACTCCGCGCCTGTGCCATCAATGCGGGAGGCCCCTGTGCACTTTTGACATCTGTTCCACACGCCAACTATAACTCCTTGTCTTATGATTTCTCTTTGAGGTTTCGCAGGTTTGACCTCAAAAGGGCAGTTCTCCCTTCACCATCCCTCCAGGTCTCGCTGCCTTTCTCTTCCATTTGAACTGCCGGTCTGTTATAGCTGTGTCCTCGTGTGTTGGGTCTTGCTCATAGTGTGCTCGTGTTCTGCCTTTTATTCCTGTGGGGAAGGTAAAGTGCCATCCCCCGTGTGTTGGAACATGTCAGATAAACGGCTCTGGTGTTAGTCTGTTGCCTGTTACGGTGTAGGAAAGTGTTCGTGTCGGAAAAGGGAAGTTAGGGGTAGAGCTTCTAAATGTACCCCGTCTCAGCCTTTGTGTCCCACTTTCACTCCCTGAAGACCCCTCATACAGGTGATCCTCCCCCACTGGTCCAACCCCAAGGAACTGGATCCAATTGAGATGGCCGTGCCCTGGCCACCTGGATGACAGATCTCTGGGGACCAGCGGATGCGACACCTTCAGGTTTCTCAAACAGGGCCTTGATACATATTGAGCAATACAGGGACTTTAAGGCTTCCTGAAGTGGGGAGGTGGGGGGTTTTGTAATGTGCCTCCTGAAAGCATTCTTCGACCGAGTGTCCTTGCAACAGTAAAAGACACCAACCAGAGATCAGCTCGCACCTACAACCCCTGGGAATCTAGGACTGACATTTGACGGGAAAGGCAAAGTCTGTTCTGCCAAGTGTGGGGAAAGAATCTGAGTACATAGTACATGGGGTAAGTTACAGAGTTAGTTTCTAACCTACCCCTATACTCCCATTATAAGTCAATAGGTTTATAAAACCTTATTTTTTTATCAATATTCGCTTTGCCATTGCTTGCTTGCGCAAGACATGACTGTTGGTGCTACCTTGGGCATTAGCCTAACTTGAATCCAAACCTTAAGAACCCTTCACTGGATCCCTGAGACACGACATGCATTTGATCCTGCCTTCTTACCTCTGTGGAACTTGAATCTGAACTATTGGGCAAAAGGCCCCAGACAACTTGGGGCTGGACAATTTTTGCGCATAACACTCTTCTAACCTTTCCGTTGCAAGAGTTTGATATGTATTATGCCCTATAACAAAGTGAATGTACATATGTATTTAGTATGATAGTGTTGTGTGCTAAGTCTACCTGCTTGTAGTCATTTTTCTAATGTGTTTTGGCCATAAACATAACTTTTTATACATCCATCTAAATGTAATCTAGGATTCCCTTTGTGTGACCTCATTGTGGACCCTTTACAAGCTCAGCCCCTCTGAAGAACTTAGCCTAGACCGCCTCTCACTGCTACCTAAACTGGTTTGGCTACAGCTTCTCAGAGTTGTTCCTGTCACAAAATATGTTGGCCTTCTATACATCTGTCCACCAGGCCAAAGTATAGAACATCAGTCCTAACAATCAACTTCTCCATAAAATTCCTCAAAGAAGTCCCTCTGCTCTCTAGAGCCCAATGGTTTCAGTCCAAAGGGTATTGGCTCTCCATCCTAGTCAAAACTCTGGGCAATTTTGAAATAAATGGCCTTCTTGGTGATGAGGCATATTACAGAGGGGCTTTGGCACCCTCAAGAGCAAAGCCGTTGGCACCTGGGTCATGGTGAGAAGGACAAGCATCTTCAAACAGAAGTCCTCCCAGTCCTCTGTGGTAGTGGACTGGGTGGGAAATGGTACCCGTGGCTATGCTTCCGGGGAGTCTCTGGAACAATGACTGAGGATAAAGATGCCATGAGGAACCGGAGCGAAGAGTCCTCTTTCACTGCTGCTGCTTCTAGTCATTTCTTGCAGGAGACCCATCGTGTGAAAAGCACTGGGCCACCACGGCAGAAACCGCATTCTCAAACTGCTTGTGGAGGTAGGTGAAGAGTCCCTCCCTTTCCCTGAGGGTTTTAGGTTACATGGATTGGCACGACATGCAATCGATGTAGTGCTCCTCCAGCAAGAAGTGTAAACCTATCCCACAGGGATCCAATCCATGTGAAGTGTGGCCCCAGAGGCATTAGCAGGGTTGGGCATTTTTCTAAACTAATTAGCATGCTCCTGGAGCGTACAAAGAAAAAAAGGAACCAAGGTCACAGCGCCTGGACATATACTGGCCCTGATGTCATCTCGAACACGGGGTGTGACAAGCCAACAGGCAGAGAACTCAGTAGCGCTGCACCCACTCGTGACCAATTGTTTTCGAAGATATCAGCTGTGCTGCGGATAGGATCATAGATTAGGAATCAATGGAAGGAAAGAATCTATTAAAATTGCCTGGAGAATTGCAGTTAGGACGTATCTCCCAAGAGTTACTATTATGGACCGGGGGGGGGGGGGAATATACGACCACAAGGTAGAAAATCACGTCAACGATTGATGGAAATTGCTCCAGGGACAAAAAAAACAAACTGGTAAGTAGAGCGCTCTTCTCCACAGATGCAGCTTCTCCAGAACTTGAACCCTGGGCCAAAAAAGGCCCCCAGCAACCCAGGAAAGAAAGAAAGGCTCCTCCCAGGATCTCTACCTTCAAGCAGGTGGTGGCACCTATAAAGTCCAAAACTGAAGATGCAGTGCAATGATTAACTCGCAGAAACACTCACCCAAGCGGAAGATCCTGCCATTTACCACCAGGATGCGGCAGTACAATGGACCATAAAAAGGTCCAAAAGTAGAAGGCTCGACCCAGCAGGTGTGGCGAGTCAGCTGGTGCCCCCAAGAAATCCAGATTGGACTTCTGGCAGCAAAAAACACAAACCGCGATTAGGCCAAGCCACTGCACTTCACAAAAACTGACAATTCAGCGCTTTAAAAAAAAGCTCTTATCAGCAGGAAAATTCCTTCAGCGGGTCGGCACACCCGCCATCACCAAGTCCAGGAAAACAGAAGAAAGAGTGAGTTACGGGCAGAACCTAAACACTGCGATGAAAGTGGCGGGCCAAATGCCAGCCAACCGCAGAAAAGTGACTGGGAGCAAGTGTCAGATGGCCAACCATATTGGTTGGTCACAGAGACTGCCACTCCGCCAAAGTCACCCCCAAAGCAAAGGAGACGCCTAGTCAGGGGACCTCTACTAGCCTAAACCAGTTTGGTACAGCATGGAGGCATTATTTGTCCACAAAGTGCTCACATGGTTAGAACGCCCATTTGGAGCCTACTCGCAGTACAAATAAATGCCCATGAGCAGGATTTTAAAAAACCATTCGTTCTCCAACAGCTACCAAAAAGGTGCACTGTGCTACCATTGTGGTAAAATGTCTCGTACCCATTGTAAAGCCAACATTAAAGCAGCCACCCACCAACCTATTCCCTAATACCAAATTACAGTGACACAATCATTCTAGGGAAGAAATGGGGTAACTCAGAGGCACCATCCTGGGACTGGCTACCGTAGGCGCAACCCAATACCATATACCTTATATTGGGTAAAAGGTACATAAACTGAGGGGGGTTCAGGAGAAGTCCCTCCTGTCACCCACATGAGATCAGAGAAACAAAAAGGACGTATTTGGTGAATGTGCATTTAGCAAGTGCTGTCTGCTGAGGCGGTGACTGGCAAGTTCCCCTGCTCTTTTCGAGCAAGGATTTTCTTGGTGCTGGTACGGATGGACTTTAAGGATAGGAACTAATTGGACATAATTACTCATCCAAAGTACTATCGACTTACTCATGTGCTTTCTCTTGCTTATTTCAGCTTGAATTTACTCAAGCCCCGCCTTCCCCAGGTTTCAATTTAACTAGCGAACACGCACATTTGGTTAAAGTACTGTCGACTGTCAGCTGGCAGTGCGAGTTATATGCTTATTTCTATCGCCCTTGTTACATCCTCTTTCCAAACGGGGTTAATTCAACTTTTGTTAAGAAGGCGAATTATTGATCTTGTTTTAGCTGTACAATCGTATGCTGATGCCTTTCTCCCTTATAACTGGTATGCCAACTACTAATGAGCTAGGGGTTATCAACTCTGCATGTGCAGCTAAGTCTACAACGCAAATCATACATCTCTCCTGTAGCAACAAGGCTGCTCTAAATGCTCGTACCTTCCCATCAACAGTGGATATACACAATTTGTGTGTCACGGATTATAAAACTCCAGAGCCCAGGAGTTTGCAATTACCAGCTCCAGCCACACATGTGGACTCTGAGAATTCCAATCGAACTACCGTGAATGCTGAGAGTGTGGACCTAACACACCGCCCGACTCGCTGGTTCAAGCAGGGGCGTTACTACTTACACCTCCAGGCAGTGGTTCTACCCGCCTTGGGCAGAGGGAAGGCTACTTTTGGTGCACACACTCCAATGGCGGTTCCTCCACATAACGATATTTCTGGACTGAGTGTGGGGGATCCCAGAATATAGGTGTTGCTCCTGCAAAGAGAATTGAAGGTGCAGCTGTTGAAATGATAGGACAAAAGGGGAATGAAAACTATGACGTCTTCCATACTGCATCAAGATTCTTTGCATAACACTACTGTGAACCAACAGGTTAGGAACTTATCCCAATCGCCTGTTATGTTTTCGCCCACGGCCATGAACTCCTCTGCTTTATCTATATCCTATACTCAACAGACACCAAGGCGCACAATGGCATCACCGGTTGGTATAGCTAAGGCAGCTGTTGTGGATTATACAGTGGGATCGGATACGTCCTTGCAGTCCATGAATGCAGCACTGTTAGGGAGAATTCTCTGTTTAGGCTGAATTTCCTAACCTAGTGAGTCCCCCAGCAGCTTTGCTGGATTTTTGGGGTTTATTTTCTTCTCCTGCCAAGAGTGGGACTCTTTTACCCTCACTCTTGGACATGATTTGAGTGTATTCCTGTGACTTGTAATGTGCTTATGGGCTTTGCGGTATTTTTCCCCATAGGTTATCATTGGTTTTTGTATGTGTGTTACACAGCACCCCCCATTAGCCCTCGGCTCTCGAACCTGGGTTAGCCTGGGACACCCCAACTAAACTTTTCTACTCACCTGTAAAGACTTTTGAGACTTTGTGACATTGTGTGATCTTGGGCATATTTGGCCTGGCTCTCCCTAAAGTGGGCCTGGCACTGAACTTCCTTGCTCCTCAATAGACTGCCTTCTCTAATACTTATTGTGGTTCTCTGAAAAGTGTTTTGCTGTATTGCTTTCTTAATTCTGCCTTTTTCCTCCCTTTTTAAACAACTTGTTGGGGTGCCATCTAACGTTAAGCGCTCACCTCTGTCTGGAAATAAGTGGTGTTAACTAAGACTTGTCCAACAAATAACTAGGGATGTACATATAGTAATTAGGACTGTGTTTTGAATTTACTTACCTTTTTCTGTGCTAGTGTAATTTTACAAGTGTGTCTTTTAAATAATGATATACTTTTACACAAACTCTGGTCATTGTTTGCTTGTGCTACTGTGCCTCTGTACCTATTCTGTATGCTCTGTATACTGCCTAACTCTTCTTGAGGGAAGTCTGATGCTCAGCCACAGCTACCAAGTGAATCTGTGTGGTACAGACTGCTACCAAGTGGGTTTACTGCCAAACACCTGTAGTCTTAAATCTTTTGCAGTGGTCCCAGAGGGAACTGCACAGGTTTCTGCCTAACAAGCACTTCTCACTCACTAGGATGTACGAGACATTGGATAACAAATTAAATGCCCAACATACCCTTTTAGCCCTATTAGTGCAGGATAGCAAATTGGGGCATGCGCCCCGCCACATGTCTGTCCAGACTGAAGAAAAATATTCTGCACAAGATCACATGCCAGCAGCAGCAAATGTTACACTAGGAGGAAGTCTTACTTATAGACTGCTCTACTACTCAACAATCTAAGCTTTTACCATCTAGGAAAATGAGTAAAATAATAAATCCAATAAGCTCAATCCCTCTCGTTCTGGATAAGAGTAAAATGCCCAAATCTTCTACGTGTAATGTAAGTAGAGACTCATATTCGTCCGGCCAGCTTGGCCAACCCCATTTAAAAAAGAAAAAACACAAACTTAAATATGTGAATCAGCCTGGTATTGACAATGGTGACGCTATTGTGATTAATGTTGAAAGTGACTGCTCCCAGGCGAAGGGGGCTGTTGATGTAATGCCAGCCCTCAACTAGAACATATTTGACACCAAAACAAAACCATCTGCTGCGAATCAGTTACCAAAAAAAATTAAAAAATCTTAAAACGTGCGCCGGTAATAAGATCACTGGCTCACAGTAATTTATACAGAATTGAACCTTGCCAAAAACAGCTGCTGGACTAGCGCGAGAAGCAATTGCCAAGAAACACTGTAAAGCCCTTCATAAGGCAGTACAACCCCTAGGGAGCAGAATCAGGTTCAGGACCTTACATATGCACCGTTGGATGCCTTAGGGCACCCGAGTGAGCAACAAATAGAGACTCGGCCACCTACTATTATTTATGAGGAGGCAAAAAGATCTGCACCTGGCCCTGGTACATAATTGTCTCCCTCCAGGGTAGATCCTATGTCTGTGCCTGTGAGACTGAAAATACCGATAGTGGAATCGACTGGTTCTAACCTGGATAAAAAGGTAGGACATTAGAGGGTTGGAGGGAGGAGATCAATCAATCTCTCCAGCGCTGCTTCTCTCACTCGCAACAGCAGGAAGCAATGACTCCGTTAGCCAACCATTGAGGGAACAACTGACGCAGTCAAACAGAAGACAGTTTCAATTGTCGAATCAAACCGGGCCAGATTTGAAACAAAATACCAGGCTATCCCATCCAAATCATAACTTGTCTTATTTAATCTTACACTGTGGCTCACATCCATTCCCCACATACGATCTCAATAGGCAATCTGTCATGAATATATTTGCCGAAATACCTGTCTTAGAGAATCTCTCCTTGGACGATATCGAGCAAATAGTTTTCCATGACAAGGATTTGTTTGTTAAGGGGGGGAAAGGCTAACTAGCCACGGTGTAGGACGTGCCTTGCAGAGCAGCTCCTGTGGATCCGACACTGATCCGAAATAACACGCGGAAAAATGACTCACGTTCCTCAAGAATAACAGCAAAGGCGTCGGAAGAGGTGCCCCACAACAACTGAAAATAGCTGAGATCCAGGGATGGAGCTGGGTAACAGTTGTGGAGGGTATTGTTGGGGCAGGGAAGGGAGGTGGGAGGGAGGTTGAGGTGTTTCTAGTGTTTTTAGTAAGGGGAACTTCAAGTTGGGAAACAAGCCTATATAGAAGGGAAATACACTTGGAATTGGACGGCATTGGTTAGGGGGGGACTCTAAAAAGTCATGGGGGATCTTAAAATAATTACTTGGAATTTGGAATGTCAGAGGGCTCAATACCTATTTAAAGAGGAATAAGGTTATGCTATACCTACGCAGGCAGAAGATCGACATAGCTCTGCTACAGAAGACTCACCTGACGTAGGATAAGATGTGATGATCGGGAAGAAGTGGAAGGGGACAGTGGGGAGCTCATCATATTCGGGTTATGCTAGGGCAGTGATCATCTGGATGGCGCTGCATGTCCCGTTTCAGCTGCTGCAGACAGTTGAAACGGACGGGAGGACGGTCATAATGAGGGGACTGGTGGAAAATAGGGAGATAAGCATTATAAATACGTATGCCCCGAACCAGAATACGGCGGCATATTTCAGAACCCTGTGTAGCAACCTCAGCACGTGTGCGGGAAGGGCGGTGATTTGGGGAGGAGACTTTGATCTCTCTACCTTAGGGTTTAGTACGCAATTAGACGGGAAAATGGATAGACCCGCCCCAGCCGCTAAAGCACTGCAGACACTGTTGGATGATTTTGGGCTTGGGGATGTATGGAGGTCACATCACCCCCAAGAGAGGCAATATTCGCATTATTCCGCTCCACAGCAACTACATACTAGGTTGGATTACATTTTTGCTACACAAGAGATAATGGCAGAGATCACGCAGACAGAATATAAAGCGAGGGTCCTCTCAGACCACTCGCCGCTAATCCTAGGATGGCAATATTGACCTCCCCCCCCATCCCCCGAGAGCGAGGATCCTGACATGGCGCCTCAGAGCAGAGGCGCTGAAAGACCCCTTCATGAGGGAGGAGATTATTAACTACTTTGATATAAATACTGGCAGTGTGGCCTCAGCAGGCACGCTTTGGGAGGCCTTTAAAGTTGTGATGAGGGGTAGCCATAGCAAAGTCCAAAGGGCTACAAGGAGGGATCCTGGCTGAGCTACAGGAAACGGAGGAAGAATTAGAAAAGGTGAAAGGGGTGAAGGCGATACTAAGGAAGACACCGAATTAATACTCTGCCTGCAACAGAAATGTGCTGGGCATTGGGAGAGGCTGTGTAACCTTAACTATAACAAATATAGAGAGAGACAGCATGCAGGAAGGGATAAACCAGGAAGGATCTTGGCATGGCTATACAAGAGTGAGACCCCCATGCCCACGATTAGGACAATAACGAGGGAAGATGGGAATATAGTAGATACCCAAGAAGGAGTTAACCAGGAGTTTGCAGAGTATTAAAGGCTACTATATGGAGAGGATGAGGAGAGTGATTGCACGAAGATAGTAGAAACATTGGAGGATATAGGGCTGCCGCAGATCAGTGCTGAGGAAGGAGAGGAGTTGGACGCACCCGATTACTTTACAAGAGTTAGAAGAGGTAGTGAGGCAGTTGCCCACCAGCAAGACTCCGGGGGCTGATGGGCTCCCAAGCAAATTCTACAAGACATTCAAGCGAGAGGTGCTCCCCCTGCTTTTAGAGATGTTGAATGAGGCATATGAAATAGGTAGAGTGCCAGAGTCCCTCAGAGAAGCGATTACAATACCGCTTCCCAAACCCAATAAGCCTGGACGCAGCTGTGGTTGATATAGACCCCTATCAATGTTAAATCGGGACAGTAAAAATTTTAACGGCCATCTTGGCAAACAGACTGAGGAAGGTTATTGGTAAACTGATACACCCCGACCAGACAGGATATGTCCCAAACAGAAACATATCCAATAATCTCAGGCGACTCCAAGTTATTGAGCATGGAAACGAGAATGAAGGCGAATTGGCAATTGTATCGCTGGATGCACTAAAGGCCTTTGACTCAGTCAAATGGCCGTGGCTGATGGCGGCCTTGGCTGACTATGAAATGGGACCTGGATATCTGCAGTGGGCAAAAATGTTATATAGTGAACCGCTGGCTAGAGTTAAAAGGCGAGCAGAAATATCAGAAAGATGGCAACTCCGCAGGGGTACTAGACAGGAATGTCCATGGTCTCCTATGCTGTATATATTGGCCCTGGAACCCCTAGCGATATATCTGAGGCAACCGTATGATACGATAGGCATTGCCGTTGGAGGGGAACAGCAGTTAATCTCCCTGTATGCGGATGACTTGTTGTATTTGCAACACCCGGAGGAAAACCTCCAATTCATTCTGGAGGTGATTGAGAGATATGCAGGGCTGTCTGGCATAGCAGTGAACCCCCAGAAATCTAGCATATTCCCATTGGGCAGATATAAAGGGGTCCCATTAAAACAACTACCGGAGTTACAGATACCATGGGAGGTTAGCACATTTCGATATCTTGGGATAGATATATACCATACGGTGGAAGAGGAGCATCAGTACAATACAGAGGTAGCAATTAAGAAAATCGAAAATTGCATGAAGTTCTGGGTGAAGCCGCCTTTAGCAATGATGGGGCGTGGGGCAATGGTGAAGATGGTGGTTCTACCCAGACTCTTGCACTACTTTGGGAACATACCACACTTGATAGCAAAGAAGTTCTTCATCAGATTAGACAGCATGTGCAGGGATTTCCTCTGGCATGGAACATGAAATAGAGTAGCCCTCTGGAAGCTACAGAATTCATATGAGAAAGGGGGTATAAAACTGCCTTACTATGAAGTTTACTATATAGCGAGCCAGCTGCAATATGTAGCTAAATGGCTCTCAGAGGAGGTCACCTCGGAGTCCAGGTTGTTCCAACAAGATTGTGCTCCATTCTACCTGAAAGAAATTATGTTGCTGCCCAAGGCAGATATGGAAGGGCGTCCAAAAATGATGATACTTGGGTGGAAGATGTGGCGCAGGGCATGCCAGATGATGGAGAACCCATCCCTGTGTTCCCCGCAGGTACCACTAGTGGCGCTGGCGGGTGAAGAAAAGCAACTAAGGATGATGATCAGGAACCACTGAGAACCAGTGGGGATAGCAACAATGGGCGATATATGGCAAGAAGGGACTATAAAAGACTTTGTAGTGCTAGGGGAGGAAACCGGGTTACACACAGGCCAGTATATCACGTACCATAGAGTGGTGCGGAGAATCAAAAGGACATGGCCCGAAGTGGTACTAGGAGAGGAACCAGACGCTACCATAGATATAATATATGACATAGCAGAAGGGGGACATGAGATAACTAGAATATGCGAGTTGATGATGTCCAAAGTGGGAAAGGAGGTAGTACAACTGAGACGGGACTGGGAGGCGGAAATGGGAGCCCCGATGGGTGATGAGATGTGGGAACGAGCCCAAAGGTATCACAAAAAGGTGTCCAGGAATGCAAGATTGCAAAAGATGCAGCTATATATTACACATAGGGCGTATATGACACAGAGGATAGCTAGATTAAAAAACGTTGGACAACAAGCATGCCCCAAATGTGATGAGGAGAATGCCGGAATGGTGCATATATTTTGGTCATGCTCAATCATTGAGCGTTTTTTGTGGTGAAGTGGCACACATACTAGCAGAAAGAGGTATTAAGATTGTGGTGGACACAGTGTGGGCCTGCTTGATAGGAGGGTTTCCTAGAACACAAACTTAAGCATGTGAGAAAATTAAAAGACCTGGCGTATGCACTTGCAAAGAGGAGAATTGCTATGGGGTGGAAGGCATGCAACAGACCGCAACTAGAAAAAGATTTACAGAAATGGGCTGAGGCAGAAACCATGGTATGGCAAGAAACGAGCATCGCCGGGGGGGAGGAAGAAACAGAGACCCTGATGGCCTGGAAGTTACTAATAGAGTTATTTGGGCCAATGCAAGACCCAACAAAACCCAAGGAAGAAGAAACCCCATCACAAGAAGCAGAAACAGAACATGAGGAAGTAGGCTGGTAAGGGGGGGGAGGCGGGAAGGGGGATAGGGGAAGCGTGAACATAATGAAGCGATGCATAATTGAAATGTCACCATATGCACTGCAAGTTTGGTTTCTATTGTTTGTGAGAAGAAATTAATACAAACATTTTTTTTAAAAAAGGATTTGTCTGTTAAGTTATGGATGAAATCGGGCTTAATAATGAATGTATTGTGGCAAGCTCAGATCAAGCTTTAGAACTTGGGCTTTCTTTTGATCAACCAATCCTCTTGATCACTAGCACATCCCAAACTATGGGAAACAATATATTTCTGAGGGTGAGGGTGATTTAAATAGCCAGCAGACTGGTGGACAGGTTTATCAATTTAGTGCCAACTTTGCCGTTCCTAAAATTCGAAGAATGTCACAGTGTCAGCATTAACAATCAAGGCAATCTTTCATCCTTTCCCTGGCCTCTAGGAATACAAGGGGTTTTAAACATCTCACATCGACTAAAACCAACTTCCTGCAAGACTATGATATTATAGCCTTACAGGAGATTTGGCCATCTACTCCACCTCTGTGGGACCAGCATGTTTCCTTGATCCAAGCCATCGTCCCAATCCATGGTCGACCTATGGCAGGATTTATGGTTGCTGTTAAACTATCTGCAAACTCAATCTTGGAAACTTGGGTGTCCCCTAATAGTTTTTTGCAGATGGTAAAAAGCAAGTATAATGGGCAGTTCATCGCCCTCATTAATGCCAATTGGAACCACGCCAGTATCTTGGATGATGACTTAACTACAGATTTGGAATCTATTGGATTTAACAGCCTTAGATCCTGGTTGTAAACACATTATATTGGCTCCTGATTCAAATCAGTGACATTAACATCATGTGTATCGGCCACGCCACCAAATCCTTTTCCCCCATTGCCATTCAATGGAATGCATGAACGAAAGAGCGCCAGTTGTACATGCTAAATGGAGGCGTGCAGGGCGATATCCCGTCAGCAAACATATAGCATAGAGCGCACCAAATGGCCTTGATGGACTACGTTTTCACAGATAGCAGCAGGTTTAATCTTGTATCTAATTTTCAGATAAAACCTCAAGCCGCTAGTGATCACGACATTCTTGTAGTACTGTGGTCATTGTCTAATCCGAGAAAAAAGCTTTTACATTCATCTGCTACCGGCTTGGTTCTGAATAGTGCTCAAAATAGGGTTTATTGGACACCTGGCTTTTTGGAGGATTTTAATCGGAAATGTCTATGGTCATCTGATTTGTCCTGCTTGTCCGGTAAGGGAGTGCATACCACTTATGTAGATGTTATGCAGATTTTTAAATCTGCAAAGCAAACTCGTTCTAATCCTATTAAAAATAAATTACATGTTTACGATCCTGAGGTGGCTGA
Organism: Ambystoma mexicanum; assembly: GCF_040938575.1. Taxonomy (NCBI): domain Eukaryota; kingdom Metazoa; phylum Chordata; class Amphibia; order Caudata; family Ambystomatidae; genus Ambystoma; species Ambystoma mexicanum. The sequence continues at coordinate 455,608,527 of NC_090932.1, forward strand.
GAAGAAAGCTGCCCATCGGGTAGACAAAATAAATATGTTTGCAGCCAAGTGTAATCAAAATGGCAAGATTAAGATCTCTTACATGCCGCTTTAAAAATTGGATAAAAGCGAGGAGCGCGTTAGCCTATCAACATGATGCTGAAAACATGCTGGAAACACTAGCTTCTAAAAGTTCAGCTAGGATTTGGGGCCTGTCGAATAATGCATATGGTCAATCACATCCGACACCTCAAATAAATGCGTTCCAGAGGAAGTTTGGTTAACATTTAATAAGACTATATGCTGCTACCCCACTATCCGGTGACTCAAAAGTCTATAATGGTACGAGGGTTGGTCAACTGCAATTTGAGCTGGAGGACCTTATATTTCACATCTCTCAGCTTAGTACCTATAGGGTCCGTGGGCCAGACAGCCTATCTAATCATGTCATTAAACAACACCCGATAGCCTGTGTTAACATTCTTAAGGTTATTTTTGTGCAGGCTCTTCAGACACGTCAGCTGCCTCCTTCCTGGAAAAAATCCATTGTATTACCGATCTATAAGGAAGGTGGCCGGTCATACCCTGGTAATTAAAGACCGATCACCTTGTTGGACGTCCTAGGAAAACTTTTTGCCAAGTTGATACTCTGAGACCTTAACCAGTGGCTCTATACCACCAAGTTGCAAGATCCTAATCAGACTGGATTTATGCCAGGACTGGTGACAGCTATAACTCTACATGTCTTGCAAGCTATAAAATCACAGGAACAACTTAAAAAAGCAGCCATTTTATATGCCGTTCATGGATTTCCAGGCGGTATTCGACTCAGTTTGTAGAGAGCTACTTATGGAACAATTAAGAAACGTTGCCTGCCCTGAAATATTATTCTAGATCAATTAATTGCATTCTCAGACTACTACACAAGTGAGGCTGTCCCTTGATGGTAATCTTATGGAGCTCATTGAAACCATGGGTGCTTCCTGGCTTGCACCCTCTCATTTTTTCGTGCCCGATGTGTAATGAATTTGCCAATGCTGTCTGACTCACCTAAATTAGGAGGGCGGGCGATCCCCTGGTTGTTCTATGCCGACGACCTTGTGTTGTTGGCTAGAACTCCCAGGGGTTTGTGAGCCCTCCTCTAGCAGCTTGCTTGGTATGTTGAAGCGAATCTGCTTCGGATCAACCAGGCGAAATGTAAGATCATGGTGATGGGCATGAATAGAAAGCGGAACCGTAAGGCGGCCCCTTGGCTTTTGCAGGATATTAAATTGGAGGTGGTTCATGAATATAAGTATTTGGGCCTCACCATTAGTGACAATGTGAATGATAAACCTTATTACCGAGATCTTCAGTTTAAGTTGAAGACCGGCATTTCTCAAGCCTGTATTATTCAGGCGAAATATGGAAAGTTTTCATTCTCGCCAGCCATGATCTTTTTTAAACAAAAAGTTGCTCCTATCCATATACATGGGGCTGAAACGAGACACTGGCAAACAGTTATTGTGGCAGAAAATGGAGGGCTCTTATTGGAGATCAGTTTTGGGTTTACTGCAGTCGGTGTCCATGTGTGCAATACGCCAGGAACTCGGAACAGTTTCCCTCTATGCTGTGTATATTTGGAAACTCCTCTCTATAGGAAATATCTAATGTCTGTTAATCCGAACTGCATCATGAATATTTTATCAAAATGTGTACTGACAACAAAAGATACAAAGATGGAACTTTGGAGAACAAAAATCCAGCATATATTGGAATCAGAGGAGATTCAAGAGAGCCTTTTAATTGCTGTTCCGGTCAGGGCCAAAAAAAACTCTGGCTGAGTGACTGGATAAGCACTAGAGAAAAATGCTGCCAATTGCACCTTTTTAGAGATCATGCCTTCACGATAAAAAAGTTAAACATTTGACAAGATTTCATGACTCTAGACAAAGAAATTTGTATACGAGATTAAGTATGAACTTATGGTACACCAATGATGTTTTATATATGTGCAGAATTGATTTTATTTTTTATTTATTGTGTTATTAGTCAAAATGTTGACTTTAAACATAAAACAAATACACTAGCAATAAAACATCAATAATACATCAACACAAAATTACAAAAACCAACCAACATCAATATCTTCAGATATGCAAAGCAAAATAAAATAAGCATGAATCACATTTCCAGATAAAGACATGTCTATAAGTCCCCATCCTTGTAGAGGCAGCTCGGTTACATTTACTAATAAGTTCATGTCAACTAAAAAACGAGTTACTTCATATGTAAGGAATGTTTCATGGCCTTGCGACAATCTTTCCCAGTAAAGAGTAGAGTTCAAGGTTTCCCGATTATGTACAAATCTTTGAAATCTTTTCTGCCTCATGGGCCACGTACCCTTGCACTCAGATAACAGATGGGGAGTGGTTTGCCTCACCCCTTCACATTTGTCACAGATATTACTGGGGTAGGTTATTGGGTCTCGAATATGTTGTAATACCAGAGTCATTACCAAATTAGATGTTATTTGTTGGTTAGTCGCTCTCTTAAGATATGCCGGAAGGAATCCAAATGGTCTGTCAGTTTTTGTCCATGAAGCCGATAGTTTGGCGCCTCTCCTTTTTGGAATAGTTCTAATCCAGTCCCTTTGCCTTAGATATTTCTTTAACATTTGTCACGCTCACCTGGATTCCACGGGGGCGCCGAATGAAGCTGGACTGCTGCGGTCTCCACCAGTGTGACTCGTAGCGAAGTGATGATCGACTGCACTTGCCCACTCAGTTTCGTCTGCCTGGCCCGCAAGAGGATTTTCCTAGAAGCAGTAAAGGGAATTAGCCACCCGTGTTAGAGGGGTTAACACTAACACTACTTTCCCGAAAACTTCTAGTATTCCCCTTCATAAAGTTTCACCTTATAGTTAGGAAGGATGAACTCTCCATCCTGCATTTGGAGTGCAGGGGCACGTAGAACTTCAGTTACTTCACTGATCCGAGGTATTTGGCAGAGTTCCAGACAAATAATGACTGAGGTAAGTTGTGTGTAAACCAAATGTATAGTTCTTTTAGAGTTCAAATGTTTGTTTATTCACTCATGCTCCTTTCATACCTTTCCCCATGCAGGGTGGTCCGAGGAGCGAGTTCGCCTCGATGGATGAAGGTAGCGCCTTGGTAAGAGTCAGTTTGCACCAAGCACTGTTTAGCAAGTAATATTGTTCCAAGTGCGATTAACCAATAGTTCTTCGTTGCAGGTGCGGCGCCTTTGCGAAAATGTGGAGCGTAGAATGGTGACCAGCGCTGCCTCGAGCGGTAATATGCCAAGTAAGTATCTTGCGGTAGGTAAGTGAATGCCGTTGGCGGAACCCCACTCAGCTTTTGTTCTTGTTTTTTCAGATGCTGATGTTGCAAGCGCCGATTCAACGGGCACCGCGCTGGCTCGTGAAGATGTTCTAATGATAGGTGAGTATGGCGCGGCGCTGCAGCTGGCAATGCGACGCATTTGTCTTAAATGTTTTTTCCCTTTCTCACAGGTGCAGATGCTCCAGGAGAAGAAGAAAACCAAATGGGAATCTTCCTGTTCTAACCTTCTCTTCTTTACTTTTCTCTAGGATCGGCTCTGGACACAAACGGGTGTAGCTGTAGACTGTGAATACTGGACTGCAGACACAGTGAGCGTTACGCTGCTGAGATGCAGAATAACGCGAAGCGTGTGCTGCTCTTCGGGCGTGGGTTAAGTAGCATCAAAAAAAGTAGTTCCCAGGTAAAGAGTTCCAGTACCACACCCAAGTAGTAAAATAGTTCCTAAAGGAAAGTAGTCCCTTCATGGCCTCATGATGGCTTGTATGTGAGTTCTTTGCAGGATGGCTTGCACAGTTTAAAGATTGCAATATGAGTCTGGCGTCTACGGCGCCAGGACTGAACCCATATAGCCCCTAGACGGGGTTTTGGGAATTCCTGGGTCTTCGTGGATGCCTGTTCCCTGGATAGATGGATCTGTTCCGGATGTCTGGGGACGGGCATCGAGACAGCGGTAGAGGGTTCTGGATTAGAATATCAACATTGGTGTCCGCCACTGTCAATATGTTTGTACAGAAAACAATCAATTTGTTTAGGAAGCTGTAATCATTCCTTTTCATTTGATTTGCTACTGCCTCACACAGATGCTTTCTGGGGGCAAAGCATTAGTCTATATAGACTTAACCATTTTGATTCCAATTAGTCATAGTAAAAGCTGTAGGTTTTGTTGTAAAATTTCAGATCCGGAGACGATAAAGCATTTGATTGCTATATGTCCTGCACTGATCATCTTAAGAACTACATTTTTTCACCAAATGTTTAAGGATTATTAAATCGTAAACTTAGATGTATTGTGGAGGGCTTTGTTTGACAGCCATAGATCTGGTACAAATATAGCTATGGTAAACTTTATGGAATTTCTAAACCTGCCTGAAGTAATCAAATTCTTTGTTTAAAAAGAATGATTAATTATTTTTTCTTTTCCTTCATTTAGTCATGTGATGTGTAAACTGAGTTAACTGGTATTTATATTATGAAACTTGTGAACATTGTAAAATGTAAAGTATTTTTTGGGAAGAATGACACAAATATGTTGTACAAGTGCTCTTGTAATTGTTGAAATATTTTATACGTCATCGTTAATATTTTATATTTGAAAGACTGTTCAACTATGGCAAATAAAAAAAGGACCATTGAGGTTTGGGTGTGGGCTGGGAGAGGGGGGAATGGGGATTTGCAAAAAAGTTGAGGTGCCCAAAAAGTGGCCCAAGAACCCACAACTAAACGATTTTGGCTGAACACTTTTCAACCTTGCTCTTCAAGCTAGAGATCATTGGGAATTCAGGGCAACCAAGCTCCAGCTGAATGTCTTCATACATTTTTCTATGGGTGCTGTCCCATCAATATAATTAGAAGCATTGTATTTAGAAGTCTTAAATAGGATGAGCTTATATGACTCAGAGGATGAGCTTCCCTTTCTTCACACTGCATTGGTGTGGTCAGGGAGAAACCCCAGGTAAGACGTGGTGTATTGTGTTTGTGTTTCTGAAGAATTAAAGGGCGTTTTCTTCATTTAACAGCCCAGGCGAAGCAGGTGAGTGAGCCCAGCAAGAGACCCTCCTGGCCTCGTGTAAACGCACCCGGCGTTTCTTTAGCCCACAAGGCCCCTTTTGCACCCACCCAACCCGGACCCTTTGCAAAGCCCTTTTCCTGGTTCCCAGGCTCATGAATCCCAGCCCAGCCCAGCCCGCCCCCCCCCAGCCCTTATTGGTGTATTTCACTGTGTTGTGTGTGCGCCATAGAACGGCATCTCTCCCTGCTCACCACTAACAGCATAGGCGAAGCAGGTGAGTGAGCCCAGCAAGAGACGCTGCCGGGCCTCTTGTAAACTTACCCAGAGTTTCTTTAACCCCACAGAGCCCGTTGTGCACCCACCCGACCCAAACCCTCTGGCAAAGCCCTTTTCCTGGTACCTGGGCTCCCGCCTCCCAGCCCGTCCCCTGGCCCTTATTGGTCCCTGCCCGGTCATAACCGCCCCTCCCAGGGCAACCCTCTGCCCGGCAGCCCCAGCGACTAAGGGCCCAGAGGCAAAGATCGGCTCCTACATTGGCGGCCCCAGGACGTGTTTACAGGTGTCAGCAGGGGAAGCCAGCAGTTACCAGACACCAACAAAAACCTTAAGTGTGGCATGGGTGGGGTGTAGAGCACTTACTAGACACCAGAAAGCCCCGCTACTCTACCTTACATTTCCATAACATAGACTGCCATAGACTAAGCCCATGCATACTTAGAAAGGTTTGTGACCACCAACCTAAATCTCTCCATGACCGTATTGAAAATGTTGCCTTGCATTGCATCCTAACATACTAATCAATGTTAACAAGTGTCCCAGCTGGAGGAAATTGAGAACATTAGCCTGCGCTGTATCTAGATAGGATTGTGAATGTTAGCATCTGCCACACTTAGACGGAACTATGTAGGTCAGCATGTTAAATCTTATAACCCACTAACAATTTAAGCTCAAACTCTCTACATACTTCTATCACTGAAAAACTCACACAACCATCTCTCGCACAACAAGCTGCACACACTTCACCACACCACAAAACATAAGCTGCACCAACAGCACACGCGGACTGACACCGATCCAATACTTGCACCAAAGCTCAGCACCCGGTGTCCACAGAGTTGAAGCTGCCAACAGTATACCACCCCTCTCACTATCCTACTCCCTCTTCACCTTACTAACCCTTTCCCACGTTCTTGTTTACAGATCCACCAGAGCGCCTGGGGACCAATTCCGTTGGTGACGGTGCGCTATACAAGTACCTTTAACATAACAGTGTTCTATATAGTCTATTAAGGCCCCATGGTTTTGTTGGAAATCCAATACAACCAAATTTAACAACATTGGGATGAGATAGTTAATCAACGGGGGTGCATTCAGGACTGAGAAGTCAAAGTACAGAGTTTCTGAGGGGTATAGGAAAGGAGAAGACTTCTCCTTGTCCCAATCAGATACTAGTACTATAATGCACCTAAACTATTTGATCCAAGATAAAGGGAAATAAAGGACTATATCTCTTGGGCTTCGTGTTATTTTTATTTTATCGAGCATTTATTAGGCACCTTATACAACAGAATTGTGTTTCAAAGTGCCACAAGGATACATGGTAAGGGAACAGGGGAAATAATAATGGCAAAACAGTCAAATACAGTCATGGCCCTACTAGGCCTTGTGGCATTCGAAAGCAGTGAGGAAAGGGCAAGAGTTGGGAGCGAGGGGGTGTAGAGGAGTGGACAAGTGCTGTTGAAGAGTCCGGGAGGGAGGTGCAAAGGGAAGTGTTCTATCTAGCTTTGCCTGCAGGAGAGGAATGCTGTGTTTGATAGATGTAGAATGTAGAGCAGAGAATGTGGTCTTATGAGTGGGTTCTATGGATGTCAGTTGGGAGAATGTGATCACAGAGGATGCCGGTGGATGTCATCTGTCCCTTATACTTACCTGACTTGATGAACTGGAGCCGATGTACTTGGAACTAAGTAAAGAAGTTGTTTGTTCATACCAAGAGGTCAGTCATTATTGGCCAGGGACCCAACATAACAATTGGCAATGAGGATGCTGGCTGTGCTGGGGGGACAGCACTATGAGAGGGGCAGCGAAGAGGCGCTGCAAGGGGAAGCGAAGAGGCGCTGCAAGGGGAAGCGAAGAGGCGCTGCAAGGGGTAGTGGGGCTCTATGAGGCTTATGGATTTAAAAATGTGCTGCAAAGTGCAGTGGAGGCTCAACCAGTGAGAGCGCCAGGGCAAAGAGTAGTGTTTTGGGCTACTAGCCCATTGATGAGCTTTGGAGGGCTGAGAGCGTATTAACAGGTCTGGGGCCTATTGACACGACAAGGAGAAAAATTGCATTTGTGCGTCCTGCTGCGCCAGTGTCCTGTTATTTCTGGACAATTTAAGGGTCTCAAAAGTGCGACTGGACAATCGGGCACAGGCAGTTACAAGAATTACCTGTTGCCAGCGAAGAGTATGTGCGCGCTGCTTAGCGGTGTGCTTCGTGGGATCTAGAGCAGCATTGGAGCAGGAGCAAGTGGGTGGGTGTCCAGCGAGAGGTCTGCTGCTGTCACCGAGTGCGTTGGAGCTGAGAGCTCTGTGTCCCGTCGTGGCTCTTCCCACAAAGGTAACGTAGGAGCGAATGCAGTGGGTGCTGGCAAAGGAACCGATGTAGTGAAGCCGTCACTACGAGAAGCGTTTGTTGCTTTGGAACGTTGAAAGAGGGAAAAGAAAGGAAAAGAGAACCTTACAGCGTTCTGACGCTGTAGTTGATGCTCTGCATCCATGAAACAAGGTGCTTTCTTCTATTGTGACGTGGCTAATGGAGTGGCGTGTTGATAATGTCGTTGCCCTGTGAGATGTGAGTGAGGGTGGTGGCGGCAATGAAAGTTTAGGGTGCCATATAACAAGAGAAGTGGCAGCGTACTGCTGCATTACGGCAGGCAAAGAGGAAGGCGCAATGGTGACATCGGGACATGTGCTGGTGGCCAAGCAGTTAGAGCACTATACTGCGGCAACTGGAAGCAAAAAAAAATGCTCGACAGAATGGACAGATGCTGATTGGTCCATGCTTCACAGAGGTACTGTGTTAACTTTGGTGCCGGCAGGAGGAGGAGCAAGGATGAAAGTGAAATTGTTGCATCTGGGAAGTTTATGACATTTGTTTGTTTTTCTTGGCAGTGTTCATTTAAGGTGAAGAGTGATTAATAGATATAATTAGCAGTTTAGTAGGGTTTTAGATTGTGCAAATACAGTCATTAGGATTTTTTGAGTTTAGCAACTTTGATGTAGTGTGAGGTATGGTGAGGTGTTGGTGAATGGAGTTGTACAGGAGCGCTGTAGTGAGGTTTATGGGGAGCGTGCACAGGTTGAGTCAGGATGGCCGGGTGGGCCCTGTATGTGCGCAAATATGACAGGATGGCCAGGTGGGATCTGAGAGCTTAGTATGGTGTTCAGCGAGGTTGGATGTGGTTAGTAGTGAGGTGTAGTTGGTAATAGGCTGGCTGTGTGGGTGCAGTTTTGGGTAGGATGGCGGGTGGGTCCTGTATGTTTGAGTGAGGTGAAGGTTGAGTGTATGTGTTTAGTGAGGTGAGTGAGTTGGTATAGAGTATTAGCGTACAGTAATGTAAGTTTTGTGGATTTAGTTTTTCAGAGAAATTGTTTAATATGTGTTCTCCACAGATGGACTTTAGAGTGTTCACTGATATCAAAGACGTGGTAAACCCATAACATGTTAAATTAACTGGAGTAACCTTTTTGTTTCAGGTGGGATTTATGGATAAAATGTTGATGAAATGTTAAATGTGTTACAATGCACAGTTGGTACATCAGTTAGCAATGTTTACGATTTATTATGGTGAATAGAGGCATGTTCTAGAGTAAGTGTTGTTGCATGCGTCTGGTGCTCTATTGCTCTCTCCGTTGTTGTTGGTGTTGCTAAAGGGGGAAGATAGATTATATCTAGCTTTGCCCGCACTGGCTGAACATGAGTGGAATGCTGTGGTCGATTGATGTAGAATGTAGAGGATGTGATCACAGAGAGGATGCCGGTGGATGTTATCTGTCCCTTATACTTACCTGACTTGATGAACTGGAGCCGATGTACTTGGAACCAAGTAAGCAAGTTGTCTGACATCTTGTTATGAACACTCATTATTGGCCAGGATCCCAACATAACAGGGAGCCAAGGAGGAGCACCTCAGGTTAAGTGCGAGTGCAGGCGACTCCCAAGGGTTGGATGCAGAGCTGCGAAGCAGAGGGCCATTAAGGGCTGTCCAGTGAAGGAGGTGGCAGAGGGTGCTGGTACCGACTGGGAAGAAGGGCCTGGAATCCTGCGAGATTCATGAGGATCAGGCCACTGGTCACAGCAGCAGTGGGGCGATTAACAAGGAAGGGAAAAGAGGTAGAGAACAGCAGAGTTTTGAGCCATTTCTGCATCTTAAGAAGGTCCAGCTGAAGTCTGAGAGGGGCAGGGAGGCTATTCCAGAGGGAGGCACCAGCCGAGGAGAGACCCCTACCCCCCCCACTCTCTGATTGGAGAAGCATTTGACAGTCAAAGAGTTGGAGTTAGAGGAGCGTAGGGCTCTAGCGGGGCAGTATCTGGGGAGGAAAAGTTGGGGATAGCGTGGTCCCAGGCCCCAGTAGACCTTGTGGATGATGCAGAGGGTCTTGAATTTGATATTTGCAGCCACTGGGAGCCCGCGGAGAGATTTTAGGGCTGGACAGATACAGTCCTTGGGCTTGAAGCCAAGGATAAGTCTTGCAGCCCTATTCTGGATTATCTGGGGGACGGGGCCGGGAGGAAAGAGGGAGATTGAGAGTGTTGCAGTAGTCCAGCCTGGAGAGGACCAGAGCTCTGGAGACATTGAGCTTTTGGGAGGAAGGTGAGAAAAGGAAAGATGCCTCTGAGGGGGTGGAGCTGGAAGAGGATCGTCTTAGTAAGATACATTATGTGAGGGTGAAGGATAGAGCAAAGTCGAAGATGGCCCCAAGGTTTTGGACTCACAGTGTGGTGTGGGTAAAGTGCCCAAAGAGGGTGGCCAAAGGGTATCAGGAAATGAGGGCACAGGTGTCCCAATGAGCAGGATCTCAGTGTTAGCTGCACGCCATGTCTGAATGGCGGACAGTCAAGGATGTCTAGGGAGGATAGCTCAGGGGCAACGTGCTTGCCTTGGAAGCAAGACGTCATGGAGCAACACAGGTTCGATTCCCGGGTCCGCGCTTAGAAACCTCTGGGTATTAAGTGCGTTATAAATAACCTATCATACCTCATATCGTCATCAGAGAGAAGGAACAGGAGGTATTTTTTTTACTGTTTGTACCGCAACAATAACCCTCAGGCGTCAGGGCGCCAACATACACATGGAAGACACCAGATTAAAACAGGACGTACATAAAAAGGACAGATAGCTACTTTTTCTGAGTTTGGCCAAAATTTATTTGAAGAGCAGGGTTTATCAATTGAGCTTGGGAGCGAGTTCCACACATGGGCCACCCTCGTGGGGCAGGCCCTACCAAGTTCCCCCGCCTTTTTAAATCTAAGAGATCTGATTGATCCAGTGTTAGCAGACCCGAGGGCACGGTTGAGGCTGAAGAGGAATGTATGGAACTTTAGATATATTGGCGCTTTTCCATACAAGTACTTGTGCACTAGGGTGACTGTTTTAAAGTGGATATGGGCTGGAATAGGCAACCCTTGTAGGGATTCCCTCCCTGATATGTTCTTGCTTGGGAGTACCCTTGATAATCTGCACTGGATCATTTTGGAGAATTTGCAAGCGGTGAATGCATTTTTCTCATGGCCCCAATATATAGGGAGTTGCAATAGTCGTGCCGTGAAAGAATAATGGCTCGACCACGCAAGGCACAATTCATAAGGATTTAATATTTGTAAAAAGTTTGATAATAATCACAGTTTTCTTACTAGGTTACTAGTCTGCTTTTCAATGCAGAGGGAAGTGTTAAATACTCCCAGAGTCTTAACCTTTTCAGTTACAGTTATGGGACGGTCTTTGAGGAGAAATTGATGATATTTATTCCCTAGCTTTGCTCTTGCCGCATCGCTGCCTAACAATAACATTTCAGTTTTTGCTCCATTGAGGCAGAGCTAGTTTTCATTCATCCATTGCTCTATCACCCCATAGATTGAAGTCAGGTTCCTAGTATCAGTGTTGTAATCCCTGCTGATTTCCAGGATCAGCTGGATATCGTCTGCATAGTTGGAAAACGTGACACCATATGATTTCAGCAGGCTACAGAGAGGTCTAATATATAGATTGAAAAGTGTAGTAGAGAGACATACTCCCTGTGGAATTCTGCAAAGGATGGGAGCCGAACAAGAAGAAGCACATTTCCAACAGACCGATGATTGTCTCCCGGATAAAAAGGGTTGAATCCAATTTATGGCCTGTGGAGCACAGTTCCTTGTGCTAGATAGCATGTCAGCTAGACTATTATGATCCAGCAGATCAAAGCTGCGGACAAGTCGAGGAGGACCAAAAGCCAATTTTTTCCTCGGTCCGTCAGCACTAACATATTTGTTTGTAGATCCAGGAGAGCTGTCTCCATACTATGATCGGATCTGAATGCTGATTGCTTGTTGTGGAATATAAATGCTGACTCCAGGTGGGTTTGAAGCTGTTTTGAGGCCACCCTATCTAAGATCTTCAGCAGAAAATTAGAATTGGTAATGGGCCTTAGATTTTTTTGCATCCTTCAGATTCAAGCCTACTTTCTTCACCAGAGGGGTGATTGTGACCACCTTAATTTTATCCGGGACTGGAGATGTGATCAAAGGAGGAATTTACCAAACAGGAGAAGGTAGTAGAGGGAAGTTTGACGGAAAGCTGTGCGTCACCGGCATAACACTGGAAATGAGGAGAGAGAAAGGAAATCAGGTGAGCAAGAGGGGCAAGATAAATATTGAAGAGCTGTGGCGATAGGATAGGGCCCTGGGGGATCCTACAGGTAGAGAGTGAGGTGGCGGACGAGAAAATGCCCACTTACAACTGGGAAGGGCGCTTAGTGAGGAAAGACGTCAGCCAATCCAGTGCCCGGTCAGTGATGCAGAGGGTGTCATTTTATCATGATAGAATGGTTGACTGTGTCAAAGGCAGAGGAGAGATTAAAGGGAATGAGAACAGAGGAGATTTGGAGTCGAGATTTCAAAGCGTGGTTTCACAGGTGTTCAGGAGAGCAGTTTGTGCCTCTGGATGCCCGGAATCCAGATAGACAGTCATGAAGGCAACCAACAAGATCAGTGTGGAGGGTCAGTTGAGGGAGGACCAGCTTCGCCAAGAGTTTACCTAGGAAGGGGGTAGTGGAAATAGGACGATAGTTAGCCGGACAGGATGTGTCAGCAGACACTTATTTTAAGAAAGGTACTTGAGAGATGGGGATAAAAAGCCAGTGGCGAAGGAGTGGCTACAGAAGTCAGCAAGAGCAGGGGAGAGAGAGATGTTGTCCTTAATTATTCTGAAAGAGCAGGGGAGCACCTGTTTGGAGAAGACATTCACAGAGCGGACAACTTTAGAGACCTCATCTAGTGCTATGGGCAGGAGGAGAGTGGGGGGATGGAAGGAGGGGGGCCCAAGGGAGGCAGGGGAGCAGGCGCTGGAGAGGAGAAGAGGACAATGTGGCACAGAGGGCCTGGGAAGGAAGGAGAGAGAGATGGAGACTGCAGCTGGATCGGCGAGTTCCTTGCAGATTTTGAAAAGTGTGGCTGTGTTAGTGGCTCCAGAGATGCAGGCTTGGATGTGTGCCTGCATCTTGGAGAGGATAGAGAAGCAATATTTCGGTTGGAGCAGGTGGCAGGCCAGTTTGTCAGATGGTAAACCCAAGGTCTGCCACTTCCGTTCAGGAACTCGGCACTTGCGTTTCAGAGATGCTAGATCAAAGTGGTACCAGCTGTTCTTGGAGGCAGGTTTTAGGCAGATAGTCAAGATAGGGGTAAGTATGTCAAGGATGTTAGAGATGGAAAGGTGCAGGTTAACAAGGACAGTCGGAGGGAGAGTCAGAGGTGGGGGATGAAAGTAAAGGCAAAAGCAGCGACTGACATTTCGTTTCATAGGTTGGAAGACACCCAAGGAGGCTCGCAGTGCTGGCGGTGGCTCAGATAGGGGGCCAATGGAAACAAGGCGGGAGGAATGGAGATCGTGGTCAGACCAGGAGAGAGCAGTGGTGACCGCATTAGAGATAGGGATGCCCCCAGAAATGAGGGCGTCTAGGGTGTGACAGGCAGACAGTCTGGCAGGAAGGGAGAAAGAAGAAGTCTAAGGTCGAGTGCACCCAAGACCAATTCAGCAAAACCAGTTCTCGTAAAAATGTAATGGAGGAACTGACACATTCACCGGGACTAGAGAAAAAAGTAAATATAGCCTACCGTCTGTTGGCTTCTGGAAGAGTGTGCTGTGTAAAAATGATAACATGTAGACGGCAACAGGCCAGGTGAACACTCTTATATACCGGGTGTTGCTAGACCTTTGTGGAGATGCTGTGTAACCCACCCCTGGAGGGGAAACCGAAAAAAGAACCCAAAATAAAAAAAATATGAAGGACGCGCCTATACGTGATGCTGCACGGGGAACACAATCCCAAAGAAAAACTGTTGATCACGGTACGCTGTTAAACAGTAAAAGCCGGACCCTCACAAAGGAGGGTAGGACAGGCAATCCGTCCAGCACCTCAGGCAAAGTGTATCTGTGTGTCACTGCCACAGCCCAGGCCTGATATGTGGCGCTCCCTGGAAAGGGAGGGGAGACCGCCACAGCCAGTCACCTCCTTGCACCCTTGTTCACCGCCACAACCCGTCATACACCCAGTAGGGGAGCACGAACTTTCACCATGGGCCACTGGCTGCATATGCCACACACGGCACTCCCCATGAGCAAGAGAAGAACACTGTCGTTTGTGAAGGGCTCGCCCCCTGCCAAGTTCTATTACCAAGGCCGCTGCTGGCTGACGCAGCCAGGTGAATGACATGCCGACACCCCCTGTCCCCTTTTTGCAACTAACGCCAGGGCTAAATCCGACACACAGCCTTGTCATGAAGAAAAAAGCCCCCCATGCAGATTAATTGCTGCGCTGCTTCTAGCATATGCAGCCCAGCTCTTAAAAACTTTAGAAGCCCCCACCAAATAAAAACATGCGGCTGCCCTATCACCAAGAAGCAGAGAACAAAGACCTGCAGCAACGGAGGGACATTGAGTCAACCATAGCTAGGCTGTCTTCAAAGTAAGGTTTTGGTATCATAGTCACAGTGCTCGGTTTATATATTTTTAAGGACTTGTTTATATATTTTTTTTAATGACTAATATTTTAGGGGTGGAGTGGTGACAGTACATAGTGTCTTGTAATGCTCCCTTTTATAGCAAAAGCTTCCAAATTGCTGGGAGTAAGGAAATCACTAAATACCAACAAAATAAACTGCACACCAGCATTTAATTATCTGCCTTTCCTTGTGTGTGTTTCTTCCCTAGGGGTGTTGGTGAATCCTCTTAACCTTTGCCTTTTTATCCCACGTTCCAGTATGTTTTACCATGGCGACACATGGCTCAGGTAAACGGCGGTGGCCGGAGACAGGTGGGTTAAGTATTTAAGAGTAAGAAAGTTTACCCTGCAAGTGGTTTGTGCTGTGTACTGAGCCGGCACAGTGGAGTTTACTGCAGTACCTAGAAGATCTTTCAGATGGGGTAGTAATCACAGGGTTGAAACATTGCTTATGTCACAGTATCTCAGTACAAGACCTAGTTGTATTCCCGCTGTCCCTTCAGAATGACCTGCAGAGCTAGCAATCACTTTGCCAAAGGCTTTCAGTGACAATCCGGAGATTCGCTGTGGAATAAGATGTACTGATTTTCTTCATTGGGAGAAACGACCTCGAGAAGTAACATCTGATTGTTGTGGAAAAAAGAACGGTTCAGGCAAAGAATTCTTAACAATCATTTTATTACTTGAAACACAGAGCCCCAATGAAGGCCCTTCCATCAAAATCAAGGGTGCTCTCGAGTGGGATTGAAGATGAAAAGAAATTTAAAGGAAGTAGGGGGTGGCTGCTCACAGACTTGAGACCAGATGAAAGAAGGCAGATTAGCAGCATAATCAGTGAGGGACTCAGGCAAAGGTTGGGGCGAATTCTGAGCAACAGGGGCACAAGGAGGAATGGACATGTTAACAGGTTAAAGTGGTGTTTAGAATATATATATCAGAAAGGTAGCATAAAGGTACAGCTTAAGAGTTTAACTCAATTCATGTTTTGGTAATCATAACTACCACAGTCTTTTCAACCAGAACACCCATCATGCTGTGACTTTTCTTTACTCTTAACCTTTACATGTCTTTCTATTCCTAGAACTTTTTTCCACTCTTCTAGCTTTTCCACATTATAATATCTTGGTACCGAGTTGCCAGCAGTGCAGCTCAGACTGGTCTTTGATACTACCGTGTTGATTTGGTAGAACTGGATTCTAACATTAGAAACTATCCTCCGAAGGATAGAGACATTTAGATCCCCGTACTTGGAAATCGGTGGAGCTCAGATCTTAACACGATTCCACTAGTCCCAATATAGATTGCAACTATTGTCTATTATATAGACATGGTCATCTTTACTATGACAGGTCTTACTTCAGTTCTCGGAATTCAGCATTTTAGATTTGCATCCATTTTTTCTGACACCCATCCTATGAGGATTAACCTCTTAAATGCTTGGGGTTTTCGATCCACTTTCATGTAGTTCACCTAATCGATTAAGCCATTTCTCACGGTATCCTTACAAGTGGTCAATGATGGATGCCTGGCAACATTTCAGCAAAGCCAGTAAGCGCCCCTCTCTCGCTAGACTTCCTCAGTGCAGCTTGCGATGCAGCCCTGGACCCTGATATGTACTGCTTCACATACTACAGTTTAGTCTTTTGGCAGAATATCTCTGCTCTTATTTCCCAAGGCCTACTGGCAGTCTCTCTGCTACTTGGTTATAACTTTGACCACTCACCGCCAATGCCAGATAGCATCTCAAGTTGCCTTGACACTGATTTGGGATTCCAACGGATTATTAGCACATCGTAGTTTTCCAAAAAACGGCGCTCTCCTGTCTTGCCTCACCTTATTTTACGGTGCTCGCGGCTCTCAATGCTCGCTGCTCTTCAGTGCACAAATCTAGAAACCAATGACTATTGCTCAACATCGATAAAGCCCTCCTTTCAATGGGCCTCTCTAAAGACTTAGTCGATCCAATGGAGGCATGAAAGAATCCAGTAATGTTTCAAACTCGCATGCTTCAATTTTGACAGCAAACAGTTGGTGAACCTTCACACTCCTTTAGTAACCCAAGCACCTTTAAGTGTTTTCCGAGAATCTTCACAGCTGTGAGCTTACTGAGAACAGAAATTTAATATCACCCACTTTTCTTCTTGGAGAAGCATTGCCTTGTCTCTTCAGAATGTCACAATCAGCTTGTCCTCTTCTCTGCACTAAATAAGCCATTGTTTTTTCAAAGTTGAAACTTGGACCATTTAGAGATCTTGTCCAACATACTGCAGGACAATTTGGGTAATGGCAGGCCTCAAACAAGAAATAGCCAATTTTGTAGCAGCTTCCCAATTAATATCTTGTTGCCCCACCAGTAGAACTGTCTTGAGAGTGACCAATTTGATGTCCATTGTGGCCATGGGCTCGAATGGTTTGTGCGCAAGGGCGCCAATTACGTTTTTTGTTGAAAATGTTTTCTTTATTTTTCTTAACAATAGAAAGAGAAAACCTTATCACAGCACTGCTTTATACAGTGTCAACATCATTCACATTGTTAGAATAGTTAGGTTGGGGGTAGAGGTTATGTATTCTTACTCCTCACCCCTCTCCCTCACTAGTCCCAACCCCAAAAGTTGCCTCAAGAACCTGCACAATGTCAATGCCTTACATTCCTCTCAGAGTAGGTTGCTTCCAACTTATTGCTGGGGTTTGTCTCCTATCGTGTCTATGGCTTCCTCAGTATACAGGGTTTGTATTAGAACCTCCAATTCCGTTAATCCCCCTACTCTCTGCATGGCTACGCTGTGCCACCCCCCTCCATTCCACCGCTTCCGCCCTTGCCCATTTCTTCAGATCCCACCACCACTCCTGCACGTCTGGGCCTCTGGGTGATTTCCACGGCATGGTGATTCTACGTTTGGCCAATATGTATACCAAATCCTTCATCTTGTTGATGTGCCTAGTGCCTTTGGGACGTAAAGCAGCCTGGCAAGGATGCCTCGGGGAACAGTACAGCCAATTCTGCTCGCCACCTCCCGCCAGTATTGACTCATCACAGGCCACGCCCAGAACATCTTTAATATCACTGCTTCGGTCGCTTTGCACCTAAGGCATACCTATGGCGCGGCACCCAGCAACCTCAAACTTTTCTGGTGTATTAAATATGCTCTATTGTTAGGCAGAATCATGTGCAGTGCCCTTAGGGACCACTACACACAATTAAGAGCACAGGTGGCAATACACGTTTTACCTTTGGTACAAACCTGTACTACTATGTTAAAGTGGTAGCAGTAGCAGAGCAGCCAGGCTTATCTCAAGAGTATATGAGCAGTAGCAGAGATTAAACAAAGGGATCACAATTACTGTGACTCAAGCAAACACTTACTCAAGGTTTCAGGTAGAAAAATATAAGTACATTTATTTTTAAACCGTTTGTTATAAACACTTCTATTAAATTCAAAACCACACATAAAATATACTACAACTAACCAACTCACTTTGCACGGTATGATTCAAGGTAAGTACCCTGTGTTTGAATGGACCAGTGTTAGGAAACAAGACACGTTACCGTGAATACAATTGCAATCACTTTTTGACAGTTCGGTCTACTAAATAAACGCGTATCCGTGACAAGAAATGCTACGTGGGCAAACACACACTTAGCACCTGAGAGTCAAAAATCATAGGCAATATTATAGTTAGGCAGACAGAATCAAAGAACATTCATAAACCGGAATTCAAGAGTCAAAGGGCCGGAGCCAGGGTCAAGTGACACCGGGTGCCTGTTGTCGAGGATCACACAGTCGGACAGTTCACGATTCAACGTAGCCAAGAGTACTTTGATATTGTCAATGTTCGGAAGCAAAAGTTATAAGGAGGGAAAAATGAAGGACAAGCCTTAAGGAAGTGAAAGAAGGATTCACCCAAGTTTCTCCAGCAGGACAGTACCTTTCTCAAAGGATGAAGCTGGTGCCACTGCAGTTGTTCCTGTTGGTTTCCCAAAGACCAACAATTCCTGGAGCTTCGATGTGAAGG
This sequence comes from Ambystoma mexicanum, assembly GCF_040938575.1. Classification (NCBI taxonomy): domain Eukaryota; kingdom Metazoa; phylum Chordata; class Amphibia; order Caudata; family Ambystomatidae; genus Ambystoma; species Ambystoma mexicanum. Next base: position 455,626,834 of record NC_090932.1, read on the forward strand.
AGGAAGACTGGAGGGGTCTGCACCACACAGGGATGAAGCCGGCAGCAGAGACAATGAATAAAAGGTGCACTCCTTAAAAACAGGAAAGGCTCTTCAGGTGGCTATCCGGACCACTACAGCAGTGTGCAGCGATTTCGACCACAAAGGGATTCCTCTGGCTGACGAAGAGCTGGTTATCCCCACCAGGCTCAAGGGAAGAAGACTCCGGACTGGATCTTCTCTTAGTCGTTGAAGGGTAGATAGCTCAGGACTGCAGCAGGGCTTCACCGGTACGGGATAATTGCAGCAGTCGACCTCTCCTCCGCTTCTCTTTGGTTCCTTGTAGTTCCAGTGGCGCGACTGACTTCTAGCCCAAGAGACCTGCCTTTTATGTGAAAATCCCCCATTCACACAACCTGGCTGTCAATCACCAGCAGAGGTGTTGTCCGGCCAGGACAACCACCTCAGCCAATCATGGCAAAGTACGACTTGGGTTTCCTAGGATACCCTGTGCAGGGAGTGACTACACCCCCCCCTCACATTCCGCCCACCTAGACACCCAGGCGCCTGGACAAGGGCTTCTGAGCAGAAGCCCGCCAAAAGACAGTGAATCAAGGAGGCAAACCTAGTTTGCCGCGCAAAGCAAAACACAAGAAGGACTTTTAACAAAAAGAAATGGCGAATAAACCCAACCGGAGCCAAAAGAAAAAGTATTTGGTCAAGCGGGTTTAAGTTCGGGGCTAATATAATAGCCTAAAACAATACCACGTTTATATAATATAATTGCGGTAGAAAAGTTAGGGTAGATGCCACTGCCACCAGCCAAGTCTAAATGTTAAAAGAGCGATACAAAGGGATATGAAGTAACCCTTTCCAGAACTCCATGGAAGACGGGGTGTACTGGATCTGTGGTAAATTGACTAGGTAAAGTAAATGGCAACTTTACCCTTTTCTGGGGGACTGTAGTCAGCCCCAGAAATGGAGTTGGTGGGAAGTTTAAAAGACAACCCTGTGTCACTGCACTGAAGGTGCTGTCTAACACACAAAAGAAGGGGGCTACTGAAGTGCTGTACTTCAGAGTCCACAGTCCTAAAAACAGGTAAAAGACACATGCCAAAACATGGGTAAGAGTGGGGGAAAAGCTCACACTCTTACCAAGTGAAAGAAAAACTCCAGAAGTCCAGCAAAGCTGCTGGGGCACTCACTAGGTGAGGGAAATTAGCCATAAAATGAGAATTCTCCCTAACATCTATTCGCTATCAATTGCATTAGTTGCAGTCTTGCATTCCCTGACACTCTTAGGATAACCCAGTATTTCAGTCCATTGTGCATCTTTAAACGGGACCCTTAAATCTTCTTCTCATCTGCCTCTCGTAACTGCTAGGGTGTGTGAATACGATTAGCCAGCAGAAAGTCATATCCGGGATATGGTGTGTCCTCCCTCAGATGTCATATAGGGTATCCACTACGGAATGCTTTTCTTTTAGTTTGCCAAGCAGGGGCCACCTATATGCAATCTCTTTTGATGGTGTTGTGCAACAAAAATTGGCCCGTGTATACCTGTGTTTTCAGCTAAGTCTACAAAGGGTATGAAAGAGGTATAATGTAGATCTATTGTAGAAACCTCTTGGGAATTACCAATGCACCCGCATTCTCCACCTTGCTTGAGCTATGGAAGCTGCCGCTGAAGCCAAGGGGATCTGTAATGAAAACTGATCTGTAAGCCCTATCCCACTAGTGCTCTCTCACATTCTCACCCCTAGGGTCACCAAGTGAGATCTATGGCCCTCCCCGGGCTTCCCAATCCAGACCACTTCCTTCAATAATAACTGGACCATATGGGTTGCAGCATTAATATATCCGAGGTCGGGTCATCGGCTGGGCAATCCACTATAAATTACAACTGTCCTGCTATGTAATATAGTTCAAAATGTGAGGTCCTTATACCGCCTTCATCATATGGCCTGAATAGTATTCTGTTCCTGCCATTTTTGCCACAGGAAATCTCTGCAAATACCATCTAGTGTCTTGAAAAAGGTGCTGGGTATATAGAACGGGACATTGACAAAAGAAATGCAACAGCATAGGCAGTACTGCCATTTTCAACAATGCTGCCCTCCAAATCGAGGAGAGAAGCAGCTTAGCCCAAAACTTCATGGAGCCGTTGATGTTCTCCAGCGTCCTCGGTGTGTTGTGTATATGTTCTTCAGCTGGGTCATGGCAGACATTTACCCCAAGTATCTAAACGTAGACTCCTCCATTGTAGTGCTAAAACTGGGAGCGCCTCTCCTCTCTTCCTATGTAGTCCTGCTATTGGGAAAAGGGCTGATTTAACTTTACTAATTGTGATCCCCAACAGTTTTGCAAATAGCTCTAAGGCTTCTAACAGCAGCTCCAAGTTGTCTTCAGGGTTCTGGATCTATAATAACGTGTCATCCGCATACATAGATATCCGATGTGTGACTCAGTCTATTTCTATGCCTGCCTCCATGTGTTCCGCTCTGAGTTACTGTGCGATTGGTTCCATGTCAAGGACAGAGCAGTGGGGATAATGAGCAATCCCGCCTGGTTCCTTTTCCCAGTTCCCATGTCTCCAAAATATATCTGCCTGTTTTGACTCTCGCAATCAGCCTAGTGTACACCAGCTTAACCCACTTAATATATGTCCGCAAAACTAGCGCAGTGCCACATAAAGCCAGTCCCATCTCACTGAGTCAGACGCCTTCACTGCATTGTGCGTGGCTATGGCACACTGGGTCTCCCAGGTTGCCGTACTGTCCATCACGTGAAGTTGCCTCAAATTCCAGGACATGCTGCGGCCTGGCACATATCCAGTCTTGTCCGGCTGTACCAAAGTGCGTATCACCCTTTTCATTCAGCTTGCCTGTATGGCCGAGTATCTTATTATCCTGGTTAAGCATTGACAGGGGCCTATATGAGCTACACTCCTCCGGTAGTTTATGTGGTTTGAGGAGGGGTATAATTATGGCCTCCCTCAAGCTCTGGGGAGGGGCGCCAGCTTCATAGGAGCCAGGGAAGGCGTTCAGTGTGGAGCCAATTCCTGTGCATATACCTTATAAAAATTCACTAGGAAGCCCATCCAATCCTGGGGTCTTTCCCGTCGGTAAAGCTTTGATTGGGTCCTGTATTACTGCTAGGGTGATGGGCTCTTGCAGGGGGTCCAGTCATCCTGACTTAATTTCGGGAGATCTATCTCGTTTAGCACCTCCGTCAAGTGAGCTCTCTGTGTCGGAGGGCCGTACCGTTAGAGAGTTTGGTAGAATTCTTGAAAGACCTCATTCACGCCCTTTTAGGTGTTGCTAAGTTTCCCATTACATGTACGAATCGGATAAATAGGATCACGTTTTTCTTCCTTCTTATATAGCCATGCCAGTAGTCGGCCCAGTTTATCACCATCTTTATGCTGCCTCTAAACGCATTTGGCAAAGTTATGCTGCCCAACTGCTCACAGCATTCCATGCATGTCTGACTGAGCTCCGCAACCTCTGCAGCTTTGCTCGTCTGCATGGCGGGAGATTGTGCCAATGTCTGCAAAGGCTCCTTCGCAGAGGTTATTCTAGTAATGGTTATTCTAGTAATGGTTGCTTGATGGCTGCCTGACCCAGCTATAGCTGCTCCCATCATTACCACCTTCAGCGCTTCCCAGTCTGTACTTGCGGTGTCCACACTACTAGCTTTATGTGCGACATAGTCAATGATGCAGTCTTAACGCAGTCGCGGTAAGGGGGTCTAGTAGGGATCCACCTCCACATTGCAATCAGGGCTCAAGAAGCCATGTACGGCCACTGCAGAGTAAACTGGCATGATCCGACAGTACCCTTCCTTTGTACTGTGCAAATGTGATCAGGTGTACCATTTCCCTTCCCACAAAAAAGTAGTCTATCATTGTATGTACTGCATGTGGTGCTGAATAATACTAGTAATGTCCAGTGTTTTGGTGGAGTACTCTCCAGGCATCGGTCAGATCAAATTATTCCAGGACCATCTGTAACTTTCTAGATGGCGGAGCCAGTCTGCTGTATTTGGCATCTGAGCCATCTAGAAGTGGGTTCAGTGTGCAATTGAAATCACCCTCCATTTAATGTTAATGTTTCTATAGGGTTCCAGCCGTGAGTTTAGTGGAAGAACATTGCCACGTTTTGATTGCGAGCATATGTGTTGACTTAAACATGTGTCAACCTGCTCCAGGAGACCTTGTACCAGCACCATTCTGCTTTAATTGTCCGTTTTAGTGTGGGTGACCTGGAAAGGTGTTGTGGGCTCTATTCATATAAAGACACCCCAAGCATAGGCTGAGTACGTAGAGCCAAACACTTGTCCCCTACATTTACTTGCTAACAATGTCAGTTTTTCAGCCGCCTAATGCGTCTCCAGCAGCAAGGCTATGTCCACTTTACTCCTCCCCAAGTACAAGCAAACCCTGTTTCTATTCACAAACATTCAAACCTTGTACATTTATAATTCCTCCCATAAGCATATGCCTAATGCAAAGAGGCTATCTGCTTCTAGCCCATCTGGTGGCGCCCCCTTTTCCCACTGCAGCAACCTAGGCAATGATTTTAAGCTACATTTCACTGTTGGCCCTTGTGCAGGCAAAACACCTTTCCAAGGAACCCCCTAACCCCCCCAAAACTCCCCAAACTAATAACAGCCCAGCTTCTTAACTAGTGCTCAGGCTTACCCACTTCCTGCATCCCCCCCCTCCAAGTACAAGTATCTGGGGCTGGTGCACAGTAGGTGGGTACAAAAACAAATGCCCCCAAAAACAAAACATGGAGGACGTGGCGCAGCGCAGAAGTTTGGACTCTCCTCGAGTAGTATGCGCTGTTGTCCAATGGCCTGTCCTACCATGTGTAAAATTATAAAATTCAAAAGATCCCTCAAGAAAAAAAGACCCATCCGCCCAATAAGTCCTGGGGCACTCATCTGCAATCCAGCCTTGTTGCAACAATACAAGTAAAACCATCAGTTCCACAAAGTTTTGCAGACTAGTCCAGCCTTTGGTCATTTCGAGCCACTCTTGCACGTCCCATCTTCTTCTGCTTCTTCTCCTTCCCCCATGGCGTATCTTCTCTCTGTCCATCCATGTTTGTGCCTCCTCAGGGAGCTCAAAGAACCAAGTCTTATTTTTATGTAGGATTTTTAGTCGTGCAGGGTATATCAGCATGCATTTCAGGCATGTTGCTCTGAGTCTGGCCTTGGTCCCTGCAAATTGTGCTTGGCTCTTCTGCACCTGGAAGGTATAATCGGGTTAGACCGCCAGGATTGCTGATCATCTCCTCAATGCTCCCCTTGTCTGGAGAAGGCTAGTATCTTTATAGCTCAGAACTTTGGCCATTATTGGCATGGGGGCGCCGCCCCTAGGGAGGATGCTTCGTTAGTGCTCTGTGTGCTCTCTCAATTGTGAAACCCTGCGTTAGATTGCCTGGACCGATTTCTTGGAGTAGCATATGGAACAAGTTACTTACCTGTAACTGTTCTCCAGCATGGGGCTGGCATGAATTCACATGCTCATGAATATTCCCTGTTGTCAGGCCGGGAATCCCCAGTAAAAGAAAAAACAGTTTCACTTTGGTTTATAGGAGAAAGACAGTTTATAGATGCACCACTGAGCTCTGGGTCATACTGCCCCAGCCAATGACTACCCTCTCCCTAAGCCCCGCCTCTGGCAGACATCTTCAGATTTGGTAGCACGTAAAGTGGCAGTATGACCAAAAAGTCACAGAGGGGCAGGAGGGAGGGTTTGTATGTGAACACATGCCAGACCCATGCTGGAGAACAGTTACAGGTAACTAGTTCCTTCTCCAGCATGGGGTCTGGCATGGATTCACATGCTCATAAATAAAGAATACATAGCAGTACATAAATACACAACCACAGGAGGTGGCAAGGCTCAACGGAAGCAATTACTCTTACCCCCTCACCAGGCTCCTCTTCAAACAAACAGGTTGTGTAGCTTGGCCGACTCTGGACTCCTCCCTGGAATCCCTGGCAATGCAGTAGAATTTAGTGAAGCTGTGTGTAGATCTCCACGTACAGCCCTGCAGATGTCCAGACAGGAACGCCGTTGTTGCAGCGATCGCTCTGGTAGAATGGGCTGTGACGGCCAGGCATCGGTCGTTTTGCCAACCGGTGACAGAGTGATGCAGCCGGAGAGCCACTGGGAGATGGAAACCTGGGACAAGGCCTTCCCCTGGTTCACTGGACCAAACTTCACAAAAAGCTGAAAAGTCTTCCAGAAACTTTGTGCGGGCCACATAAAACTTCAGCGCTCGAGCCACATGCAGCGAGTGCAGAGTGAAGGCGTTCGGAAAAAACACCAAGGGCTCGTTGAGATGAAATTTTGACAGAACCTTGGGCATGAAGGAGGGGTGCGTCCACAGCAGCAGCATCACCCTCGTCTCGTGGAATGAGAAGTAAGGCTGCTTGCAGGATAGGTCCTGGATCGCACCTACTCTCCTGGCAGAGGTGATGGCCACAAGGAAAGCGGTCTTCCAAGACAGGAACTTAAGCGTAGCTTGATGCATCGGCTCGAATGGGGCCCCCCATGAGCCTAGTCAGCACCATGTTGAGTTCCCACGTCGGAACGAACGAACAGTCTTTTAATGAACTCCTTCACTAGACGGTGCCACCAAAGAGAAGACAGTCCCGGAGACCTGGTGTTGCGGGAGATAGCACCAGACGCACCTTGACTGAGGCGTGCGCCAGCCCCGATGTAGCCAATGACAGCAAGTGCGGAAGGACTTGGGGGGCTGTGACCCTCAGAGGGTTAATCTTCTGCGACCGGCACCAAGTCGTGTCCCTATCACTTCAGAGTCGACAACGCCCATGCCTTGGCGAGGACCTCCCTGCAGGCAGCTCGCAACCACCGAACTCCAATGCTGCAGGAGCACAGGGCTTCAGGTTCCGCAATCCTGGGTCATGGTGCAGGATTGCGCCTCCTTCCCTGGCAAGAAGAACAGCAACCACTGGCAGCTTGACTGGGGGGTGGGGGGTGGGGGGGGGTGGATGCCGACATGCTGAGAAGGATGCAGCTACCAGATTTACCTCAGCCCCGCTGGCGAGACGAGGATCATCCTGCACCAGCACCGTATGAGTTGACTGATGACTCGTAGCAGAGGCAAAAGAGGGAACTCATACAGGATCAGGCCTTTCCAAGGGAAGGCGAATACGTCCCCCATGCTCAGTGGCTGGGGAAACCTGCTGGCAAACCTCTGTCACATGGTGTTCATCGCCGTTGCAAACAGATCGATCTGGGGACTGCCCCACTTGAGGAAGAGGTTGCCCACTTGATACTGCGAAGCTTCCACTCGTGGTAAGGGCGGAGCTCCCTTCTGAGGGATTCAGCAACAATGTTTTTTATTCCTGCCAGGTGGAAAGGAATGAGGTACATCCCCTGGGCGACAGCTCACTGCCACAACTCCTGTGCCTCTCTGGAGAGCGCCAGAGACCTGTGCCCCCCTGCTTCCGGATGTAAAACATTGTGGTGGTATTGTCCGTGAAGACACTCACTACTTTGCACTTGAGGGATGGAAGAAATTACTTGAGGGCCCAAAACAAAGCCCGTATTTCCAGTATGTTGATGTGTAGAGTCTTCTCCTCCGGCAGCAACAGGACTCTGGCGTGGAGACGTCCGGTGTGTGCTCCCCACCCTTCCAGGGAAGCGTCCATTGTTACCGTCTCCTGGAATGGAGGGCTCTGGAAGTCTGTGACCCTGCGGATGTTGGAGCGCAAGCCCCGCCACCTTATCGCAGGACAGTACGCCTCGTCGAGCACGATATTGTCTTTGAAACTTCCAGACTCATGGAGCAGTTGCATCCGCAACCTGCTGAGCAGGAATAGGTAGATGCATGACGACATGATGCCAAGCAGCTGCTTGATGGTCCTCACCGTGGCGATCTGTAGTGCTAACAGCCGTTGCACCTTGCCCAAAATGGCTGCTATTCTCTCCTCCAACAGAGCCGCCAGACAGGACACTGTTGAGCCTGGACCCCAGGAACAGTGAGTTCTGCGATGGAGTAAAGCAGGATTTTGCGTAGTTCACTGAGGACCCCAGATCCGTCAGCAGCCGGATCACAGCGTTGTCCTTCGATTGGCCCAGATGAGCCAGTCATCGAGCTAAGTGTACACATGAATCCCCGGTAGTTGTAGATGGGCTGCCACCGGAGCCAGGCACTTCGTAAAGAATTTGGGCGCCGACTTCAGGCAGAAGGGGAGAGCCTTGAAATGGTAGTGCATCCCTTGTACGATGAAGTGCAGGAACTTGAAATGTTTTACGTGAATGGGGACGTGGAAGTATGCGTCCTCCAGATCCAGCAACAACAGAAAGTCTCCCTCCTCCAGTTGGCCGAGCATGTGCTGCAACGTGACCATCCTAAATTTCTGGGACTTTATGAACTTGCATCGTCGTAGGTCGAGAATGGGCCTCCAGCCCCCAGTCTTCTTTCTTACTACAAAGTATCTTGAGTAAACTCCGGAGCCCCGGCGTCGCCTCAGAAGCAGCTCTACCGCCCCTTTTCTTAACATGGCCCAAACTTCCAGCAGCAGCTGAGGGGTGTGTTGTTCCTGCCGAGCCACCGGTGGTATTCGCGGACACTGCTGAAACTCCAAAGTGTGTCCATGGGCGGGAGCGTCCAGCACCCATCGATCAGTGGAGATTTTTTCCCACATGCTGACTTAGTTCGACAGCCGGCCTCCCACCGGGGTGCAGGCCCGACATCCTAGCTGGTTCAGTTCACCTTGGAGGCCAGCGCACCGCCCTGGGAGCCTTGACGTTGGCCATCTCTGAAGGCCTTGGAACGCCCCGTGTAGACTTCCTGGGTCATGGACGGGGAGGGTTGGCGATAAGAGGACGATCCACTGCCGAAACTCCAAAACCTCCCTGACTTACCTCCTGAGGAACTAAAGGACAGACAGTGCTGCTGTAGCGTGCCCAGGGCACGGCCCGTCTGTCGGCTTTGATGACTTGAAGAGATTCGCCGACTGCCTTGCCCAAGAGTCTCTGAACTGCATGTCCAGGACCCTCATCTGGACCTCTGAAGTTGGTGGCCTTTAGCCAGCCACGACGACTGAGGCAAAGCCAGTTTCCCATCTGGCAGAAGAACCCTGTGTACGCCATGTCCAGGGCCATGGTGATGGCGTGGCCGACACCACATTACCCCCTGAATGATCTCCATTGCCTCTACCCGCTTAACCTCAGTGGGAAATCCAGGATCTGAGCCATCTTGTACCATAGCGCCTGGTCATACCTGGCCAGGATTGCTAAGGCGTTGCCCGCCTTTACCGTCATCGCCGCGTAAATGACCTTACATCCCATGGCGTCCAATTTCTTCCCCTCGCCTTCCGGGGGAACAGGTTGACGACGACGACGGATTGGATGACTTCTTCATTGCCGCAGCCGAGACCACCAAGTCCGGCGATGATTGTGACTGCAGATATTTGGGCACAGACTCCGGCACTCAATATTTCTTCTCTAGCCGGTCCCTCTTTCCAGACATCGTCCAAAAGCAGTACCGAGAGAATCTAAAGATGGCTGCCAGAGGAGGGTGTTAGGCAGAATTGCATGCAGTACCCCCAGGGACGACTACACACAATTAAGACTACAGGTGTTGGCCAAACCAACCTTTGGTATAAGTCTGTACCACACAGTTTTTGGTAGCGAGTTGAGCAGCCAGGCTCATCTCAAGAGTGAATGCGAGCAGTACAAGTAGTTACACAGAGAACTTTCAATCACAGTGGTTCAAGTAGACACATACTCGAGGTTTCTTGGTAAAACACTTATTACTTTATTACAAAATCATTTAGAAAACATTTCACTAGTAGAAGACAACTTAATATTGTATACCAATACACTTCAAAACAAAACTAAGATTTTCAGACAGTTTGAGCTCCCCTGAAAAAGAGCAAAATGGCAATTCAGTTACTTAGAAGTGAGCAATAAGAGACAAAAGTAAGTAGCATAGATCGCATATACTTATTAAACAGTGCAAATAGTTTCAGTTCACCAGAGGAGGTCAATTCAAGTCAATAGGCCAGGCCAAAGTCAATGGGCTAGTGTTCTGTATAGGAAAGAGCATTTCTGATATAAAACAGTAAAGTCTTTGCAAAAGTTCTCAGAAGCAGTTTAGGCGAAAAAGAATCATTTGTGGGGACACAAGCTAATTAGGGCTGCAAGTTGGGAAAGTTTCACAAACTTTCACCACGAGAGTGGTTCTCAATCGGGTTGGCACAGTACCTTAGTATGAAGAAACACATGCAGCTGAAGTTGTTGGTTCCTGGCAGTTCCTGCAGGTGTCTCTGTTCCTGAGCCTCAGTCGTGGGCACACAAGGAAGGACGTCGGGGAACTCCCACACTGCACGGGATTGTCGAAAAAGCAAACAAGATGGAGTCACTTCAGTTCCAGTAGCTGTAGATTCAAGCACACAAGCTAGTATCCCTCTCCCTGGCTAATCGTAACCAGCCTTGAGAATGGTGTCCAGGTGGGTTACGAATTGATTGGTCCCACCAACTCAAAGGAAGAAGTCGTTCTTGAAGGGGCTTCTCTATCAAGATGACCTTGACAATTCGGACCTGCAGCAGGGCTTCACCGGGCCAACCAACGGTCCAGGAGTTGCAGCAGCCAACCTCTTCTAGCTCTTTGTTTCTTTCGTTCCAGTGGTCGACTCTGCTTTCCAGTCCAAGAGACTACCCATTTAAACAGTTTTCTCCCTTTCATTCCAGCCTAGCTGTCACTCACCCAGCAGGGTAGCTGTCCTTGCCGGACAGTCAGCCAGCCAATCATGCTAGAGTGCATTTGGGTCTCATAGGAGACTAAGCACGGGGAGATTTGGGCACCTCCCTCACTTCCTGCCCACCCTAGACACTCAGACACCAGAGGCGCTCTTCAGTCCTGAAGCTCGCCAAAGGCTTCCAAAAAGGACCAAACCTGGTTTGGTATGCAGATACAAACACTAGAAGGACCTTTCCAGAAAGAAATGGTGAAAAAGACGACCGGGCCTGTTTAAACAAAGGGGCTTAAGGAAGCCATCTTGAAAAACGTGGCTCCCATGATTTTTAGCTACCAGTGTTCACGGTTGGGAAAGATCATGGTAGTTCATTGTAAAATCACTGCCACAACCCTTTTCAACAGAAAAGGGTAGCATTTGACTGCTACATGAGTATTTAGACACAGGGGATACTATGCAAACCCTCCAGCACTCCATTGTAACATGGTGTGTGCTCGGTCTAAGAATTTGGAAAGACTAGTAAAGTTAATTTCACTTTACATTCTCTGGGAAATGGTCATTTATCCTAGAGAAGGTATCTAAACATTTGGGAAGTCTAAAAGATATCCATGTGTCACTGCACTGAGGGTGCTGTGTAACGCACAAGAAAAGTAGATGCCTATGCAGTTATCTAAAATCCCATAATCAAAGAACACAAGTGAAAAACACATCAAAATACATGCAAGTGGAGAAAAAAGGCTCACACTCTTTCCAGGTAAAAAATCAAGTCCTCAAAAATCCAGCAAGGTTTCTGGGGGTCTCTAAGGTGAAGGGAATTGGCACATTTATGAGAATTCTCCATAACAGAGGGGCTTAGGGAGAGGGCAGTCATTGGCTGGGGGCAGTATGACCCAGAGCTCGGTGTTTGGTTTATAGGAGAAAGACAGTTTATAAACAAAAGTGAAACAGTGTTTTCTTTTATCGAGGATTCCCGGCTTGACGACGGGGAATATTCATGAGCATGTGAATCCATGCCAGACCCATGCTGGAGAATCTTTATATATGTTGTGGGGTCTGCCACTTCTTCCCCCCTCAGGCAGGCAAAATATGAGCATTTTGTTCATCCAGACCCGCCCTTCCGCTTCTTTCACTCGGTTCTCTAAAACGCTGATCTTCTGTTGTAAAATAAGGACGTTGGTGTACGTCTCCTGGAGTCCCATTACATTCTCCCTAACTTGCATCTCTAGGGTAGTGGGATGCTCCGCTAGGCTGCGTACATCTTGACGTAACAGCCCTACATCTATTTTCACTGCTTCAATTTGCATCCCCGAAGAAGTTTTCAGATCGGTGATAGCCTCGATCACTTGCTTATGTAGTTCTAAGGCTTGCCCCTCATGAGCTTGCGAGGGCTTCATGTTTCCTTCAGGTGCACACTGTTTGGTCGTGGAAAAAAGTTATCCATCTTCAATTGGCCTGCCTTCATCTGGCTGGTTTAGGAGGCATCTAAAGTGCTTGTTCCTGCAATGGTGGGCCACAATTACAATGTATGCGCACTGTTCGCTGCCTGTTCTTGGTTGCAACTTAGGTTCTGTGGTTATACGCCTCATGCAGCGCGGGCTGCAAGCAAGTGCTTAGAATGCCAGTGGAAGTTCCATTGGTTAAAGGGAACTACCACTGGTTGCCTGGATGCATTCTTCAATTTTTGCCTTTATTGCTTAATCTTTTGTTGTCCTTTTCTTCCCTCCAGCTTTCTGATGCTAGGGTATGTGCCCTATGTAGTTTAGGTGCCTCCACTTCCAGTGCCAGGTGTGTTTCCCAAATCTGTTACAATTTTTTATTATAAAACGCCGCCTGGCCCGGGTTCGTTAATCCTGGCCCCTAGGCATTAACACTGTGCTCAATATCGAGTGCCCCAGAGGGGGGCCGCACCTGTGCTTACTTGTCCGGGTTTCCTCTGCAGCGCTGCCCTGCATGCAAGGTGTCAGCTGGCGCTCCTACGTCTGATATCTTCTCACAAGTCCCCTTCGCCGATTCTTTCGCCCTCACTCACCGACTCTGGGGCACTCCTCCAGCGTCTTGCGTGCCTCCGCGGCACCCGGCTCGGGGGCACTCCTCCATCTTGTGTGCTTCCTCCGCTCCCCTCACAGCAGTGGATTCCTGTGCTTCTTCTCCACTCCTAGCCTGGAGTGGATCACCTGCCTCCGCCTTCCAAGTGCAGTCTGCGCAGCTTGTAGCTTTACTACATTCCGGCAGTTCTTTTCCAGGCATTAACATCGGCCCCTCATTTCCGCACCGTGTCGCAGACGCACTAGGAGATCTTTCTTCTTCTCCTTCTCACTGGGCGATCCTCACAGGATTCTCCTTGATTTCGCCTACTTCCCAGTGATAAGCTTGCAACAGATCGTGTGTTACTGTTGGATCATGCACGCAAAGTACAAAGTTAAGGTCCCAGACTGGGTGCAGGCGTTTGACAGGCGGGTATGGCCTAGTTAACCCCACTAGATGTCTTTTCACTACTGGGTTGGCAGATGAGAAAGTAAACTTGTCAGAGTTCCTGTCTGTGTAAATGGCCACTAGGTATGTCTGACCGGTGTCGACCTGGACCCCTGATCTGGCTAGGTATGCAGAGAAAGACCAAACCTGGTCCAGCGTGCAATATAGCAGGTCCACTCCTTGTTCCTAGGACCAGAAGCAGAACATGGCCCATTTGCTTTTGTACTGTTTTCGAGTAGCCAGACACCTGACTCCCTAGATGATTTCCAGGTTGTCCTGTGACAGCTTGAGATGTTGAGTTACCTGCTCACATACCAGGCTGCTAGGGCTAGCCTCTACGGGAAGGGATGAAGGACCGCGGGGCCCTGCTGTGCCAGAAGCGGGCCCTTTCCCAATGGGAGGGGAACTTCGGGCTGGACTGATGGATGTCGAAGGTCTGAGAACCAGGGCCTATCCGGCACTATGAGAATAAGACGCAGCCACTGGGTCTGCCTGATCTTGCAAACAACCGTGTGGATGAGAGGGATAGGAGGAAATGCATACGACCACATCCCGTCCCAGGGGATCTGAAGCCCGTCCCCAAGTGAGCCGTGCCTTATCCCCCCCCGCACCCCAAGGATGCAAACTGACCGGGTGACCCCACACTTACTGAAAATCTCTTCAAGGACCGTCTTGTTCAGTTGCCACTCAGTTGTCGGAGCCCAACCGACTGAGTCTGTCCACCTCCAGGTTCGATTATCCCGGCAAAAGCACTGCTGAGATCCAGATGTTCTGTGCAATCGCCCACTCCCAGTTGCTGAGGGCCAGTCTGCATTGAAGCGGGGATCTGATGCTCCTTTGCTTGTGGAGGTAGTACATGCAGGTAGAGTTGTCCGCCCGAATGCAAACTGCACTGCTCATGATTAGTGGGAGGAATGCCTTGAGTGCGAGCCAAATGGTCATCATTTCCAGCCAGTTGATGTCATTTTGTTGGTCGGTCCTGGACCACAGACTGTATTGAATGTTTCCCCAGGGTAAAGCCCCACCCGTGGAGTGAGGAATCCTTAGTCAAATATGATCCGCTGGAGCCGGTCTGAATGGTCTGGCCACCATGACATTTGCATCCTGCCCCCACCACACGAGGTCGGGCTGTAGGTGAGCAGGTATAGTGACAGGGGCTCCTTGATGACCCAACTCCTGGTCCCAGGATGCCAAAAAATGGAGCTGCAGCCTTCTCATTTGAAGCCTGGTGTAAGGGATCGCCAGGAGGCATGCCACCAGTACTCCCAGCAAGTACTGGTACCACCAGGCCGTAGTTCCTGTTCTGCTGAGGAAGTGTGCAACAGAAGCTTTCATCCCCACCACCCTCTTCCCCAATGGGGACCACCTTGTGCGTATCCCACAGCAGCCCCCAAAACACCACTGTTGTAGGGTAGAGTGGAAAGTAAATTTATCGAGAACCCCAGTTTGTAGAGAGTAGTTATGAGTCTGGCCGCCGAGTACCTGACCTGCTCTGAGGAACACCCCCGCCCCCTCGGACTAACCATGGTCGAGGTAAGGATATACATGGAGGCCCTCCGACCTGAGCAGGGCCGCCACCATGTTTCAAGTCTTGTGAATATCCTTGATGCTGAATTCAGGCTCAACGGCAGCACCTTCTAAAGTGCAACCCCATGATCAGTACAGCATCTCCAAGAGCTAGTGTGACCATTTTGAACTTCGGCAGAGGTAGGTACAGATTCAGGAAGGTAAGATATACGACCACTCACAGGCCCGTCCGGTTCTTCTTTTGAATACCAAAGATGTGGGAGTAAAAGCCCTGCCGAGGGAGAGGAACCTCCTCCACTGCCACTCTCTCCACAAGGGGATGTATCTCTGCTAAGAGTGACCGAGACCCGGTCTGTGGGAGGGGCCGATGGGGGAAGCGGAAAGCCCGCAGAGACTACCGAAAACACCCATGAGTCAGTAATGTGTGCACGCAAAGCTGGACTATGTAGGGCCAGCCTGTCCCCGACTGGGGTGCTGTGGATCTGAAATGAGGCGTCATTGCTGCTTTGGGACTTGTTTTTTTGCATTTATATAGCGCTACAAACCCTCAGGAATCTAAGCGCTGCTTATCCACGTTGTGTGGTGCTCATTTATCGACCTCGGAAGGATGAAAGGCTGAGTTTGGCCCTGCCGGGATTCGAAAACTGCATCGGCAGGGTCTGCACAGATGTCAAAGCGAGCGCTGTGCTGTCTGACTGGCATTAGTCTGTCAGAGGCGGATGGCAGAGGGGGGGGACTGAAAGAAGCCCTAGTGCAAAGACTTCTGGTGATTTCGCCGATGTTGGCTGGGCGACCTGTCCGGATGTCTGGTCCGGTGGTCCTAGAAGCCCCGGAAACCACCAAAGGACCACCCTCTGCCAAAGGGCGAGTGGCCTGTGCGAACATTTTGGCTGCTGGTTTGGTAAGAATGGCCAGTGATTTGGCTGTCTGCAAACTGCTCTTCTAATCTAGTTCCTAGTCCATGGTTGAATGGAACCAGTCGCTGCCCTCTGGCTTCCATGATGTCCTGTACCACTAGTTTTGCTTGAGCGAGTCCTACCTTGAAGGAGGCTTGTTTGACAGCTGGAATGTCCGGGAGGAAGTTGTCAATTTCTCTACACAGCCATTGATTAGAAGCCAACAGTATGGCAACGGCATGTCTGAGCTGGAGCCCTGCATTCGAGTACACCTTCCCATAGGCCTTGAGCATAGTTTCTTCCTTGACCAGTAGTGCTGAATTTGAGGTGCTCGAAGAGGTCTGAGGCTTGGGGTTCGTAGACGCCGCCGCCGCAAGGACTGACCACAGTGGCTGGGGGTGAACTGACAAGAGCCGAGTGTTGCCCTCCAGCTGCCTGAATTTCACATGTAGCCTTTTATTTACTGACTGAGTGGGGCTTGAGCCAACCCTTCTTGGCCAGAGCCTCCACCTTCTGCAACGTGATGCCAAATCTAGATTCCGCCTTGATGGTGAGTACTTTCGCCAACATCCCTGTTGTAAATACCCTCCACTGATGTGACAGTCCACTCCCAGACCAGCTGCAGCCACATGATGGATTCCAGGTGACATATATGGGATACATTACTCACCGTAATCGTATTTCTGATGCTTGTATCTGCTTAGATTCACATGCTGTGCATAGGCCGACATCTAGTGGAAGCTGCGGAGTATTACAGTTTGTTTTTCGAAGTCGAAAAATGGGCGTCGACACAGGGCGTGCCAGTAATACTATCCCTAGTGTGACGTCCCCTGTACCCATGATCCCTCACGCGTCTAGGATCCCCAGATTGTGTTTTTCCTGACATGAGGTAGCATGAGGAGTAGCGTGAGTACAGATAGTCCAAGCAGATAGACAGAAAGGTAAGACTACAAGCAACCATGCGCCTTCTCTCGGAGGGGAGGAAGGGTGGGTCGCATGTGAATCTAAGCAGATACAAGCATCAGAAATACGATTACGGTGAGTAATGTATCCCTTCTGAGGCTTGTGGAATCTGCTTAGATCACATGCTGTGCATAGATTAGCGAGCAGTACCAGAAGAAGGAGGTGGGATGTGAGAAGGGTCATGAGCAAACAGGTGTCTTAGAACCGCTTGTCCCACTTGTGTATCTGCCTTGGAATGAGTGTCAATGCAGTAATGCTGAGTAAAAGTGTGAATAGAGCTCCAAGTAGCTGCTTTGCAAATGGTGTCAAGGGGAACATTTGCAATGAAAGCCAGAGTGGCCCCAATGCCTCTGGTAGAGTGGGCCCTTGGCGTAAAAGGCAGAGTTTTTTCAGAAAGAGAGTAACACAGCTGTATACAGTTGATAATCCACTTTGAGATAGCGCCCTTAGAGACGCGATCCCCCTCTCTGCCTGTAGCTACGGAGACAAACAGTTGATCTGTTTTCCTTAGCGGTCTGGTTTTATTTACATAGTATAAGACCGCCCTACGCACATCTAGGGTGTGTAGTTTCACCTCAGCTGAGCTTTGTGGGTTTTGGAAGAAAGCCGGAAGCTCGATGGACTGGTTTACATGGAACTTGGATATGAATTTTGGTGAGAATCTAGGGTGTGTGCGTAAAACCAGTTTGTCCTTGTGGATAGTAAAGAAAGGATCTTGCACTGACAGAGCCTGAATTTCACTGACCCTTCTTATGGAGGTAATGGCTACTAAGAAGGCCGTTTTATAAGTCAGGTGTTTGAGACTACTTTTATGCATGGGTTCGAAGGGGGGCCCCATGAGCTTAGATAGCACCACATTGAGATCCCATGGTGGCGGTGGGTTCGAGATAGGAGGGTGAAGTCTCTTTACTCCTTCCATGAAGGCTTTAACCACTGGTACTTTCCACCACGAAACCTTGTTATGGGATGTGGTGTAGGCTGAGAGGGCTGCCAGGTGTACTTTCAGAGAGTTAAAAACCAACCCTGCATCCAGCAGGTGGAGCATGTATGTTACAACGTTGGAAGGAGTGCAATCAACCGGGTTGATTTGTTTACACTGGCACCAGATAACGAATCTTTTCCACTTGTCAAAGTAACAGTGCCTTGTATTTGGTTTCCTAGACTCTTTTAGAATGTCCATACACCTCTGTGGTAATTTGAGATGTCCAAACTCTATGACTTCAGGAGCCATGCTGCTAGGTTCATAGAGTTGGGTTCCTGATGCACTGTTTGACCTTGTTGCTGGGACAGAAGGTTGTACCAGGCTGGGAGTCTGATGGGCTCGCATACCGCCATCCTGCGTAGGTGTGGAAACCATGGTTGTCTCGCCCACATGGGAGCAACTAGGATGAGCGTCATCGATTCCTTGTTCATCTTGTACACCACCTTCCTGATGAGAGGAGTTGGTGGGAAAGCGTACGCAAACATCCCTGACCAGTTCATCCACAGGGCATTCCCCTGGGAGTCCGGTTGTGGGAACCTGGATGCAAATCCTGGGCATTGTTTGTTTTCGCTTGTGGCGAATAGGTCTATAGTGGGGAAACCCCACTGAGAGAAGAGATCTTCTACTACGTCTCTGTGAAGGACCCATTCGTGTTCTTCTGGGAGGGAGTCTCTGCTTAGAGCATCCGCTAGGGAATTGAGCTCCCCTGGAACATGTTGCGATGACAGGAAGATGTTCCGTCTGAGTGCCCATCTCCATATTTTCTGGGCAAGCTTGGACAGATTTGGCGAACGAGTCCCTCCTTGCTTGTTCAGATAGAACATGGCTGTCGTGCTGTCCGTCCTGATCTGCACCGACAAGTTTAGTAGATGGGGCTCGAACGCCTGCAGCGCTCGGAATACTGCCAGAAGCTCTAGCAGATTGATGTGGTTCTTGGCTACTGAGTGAGACCAGAGACCCTGAGCTGTGTGGTGGAGATGGTGAGCTCCCCACCCCGTCAGGCATGCATCTGTAGTTACCACTGCCTGTACTTCGGGATCGTAAAAGGGTTTCCCCTTTGCGAGATTCTCTCTTGTCCACCAGTGTAGGTTCTGTACAAGTGTTGGCGAAACGACCACTAGATCGTCCCACTGACCACTTGCCTGAGACCACTGTTTCGCCAACCATTCCTGCATGGGACGCATGCGCAGACGCGCGTGGGGGACCAGGTAAATGCATGACGCCATCATGCCGAGTAACCGCATAGCTTTGCGTACTGTTATCTGTTGACCTGACTGATAATGCGGAATTTGCAGAAGTATGTTCCGAATTCTCTCTTCCGAAGGGAAGGTCAATCCTTTCTGAGTATCTAGGATAGCTCCTAGAAACTGTTTTGAGGTGCTTGGCACCAGACTTGACTTTTTCTCGTTGATGGAGAAGCCTAATTCGTGGAGGAGGTCGATGGTCCTCTGAATGTTTGACCTGCAGATTCCTGGGGTTTCCCCCGTTATGAGCCAGTCGTCCAGATAAGGGTACACTGGGATTGCCTCCCTGCGTAGGTGTGCAGCTGCCACCGCCAGTACCTTGGTGAATACCCTTGGTGCAGAAGCTATCCCGAAGGGCAGTACCTTGAATTGGTAGTGGCGACTGTCTACCTTGAAGCGCAAGTATTTTCTGTGCGCCGGGAGCATGGAAATATGAAAATAGGCATCTTTCATATCCAAGGTTGCCATGTAATCCCCCTTTTTAGGAGTGGGATTACCTCTTGTAGTGTGGTCATACGGAATTTTTGTGGCTTGACATACTTGTTGGCAGGCCGTAAGTCTAAAACTGGGCGCATTGTTAAATCTTTCTTTGGCACAAGGAAGTAAGTTGAATAGATACCCTTGTTTACCTGGTGTCCCGGGACGAGTTCTATCGCGTCCTTTTCTAGCAGAATGGCGATCTCCTCGAGGAGGATTTTCTGATGTTGTAAAGAGTGGACTTTTTGTCTTGGAGGATGGTTTAGGGGACGTTGCAGTAGTTCTATGCAGTACCCATTGGATACTGTTGACAGCACCCATCTGTCGGAAGTTATCCCTTCCCATGCCTGGGTGAAACTTGATATTCGTCCCCCTACTGGGGTTGCATGGGAAGGGACCCTGAACTGAGCGTCACTGCTTTGGTGGAGGCGTGCCTCCTCCTTTACTGGGGCTGCCTCTGCCTCTACCACGTCCTCTTTTACTACCCCTACCATACGCCTGGGTAGACTGTTGTGAGCTGGTGTTCCACTGTGTACCCTGGGTGTGGGAGTAGCTATTTCCTCTATTGGAATTTTGGCCGCGGGGGCGACGAAAATTGCCATTCCCTCTTTGGTTAGGTGGTTTGGTAGTTAACTGGCCAAGGGATTTGAGGGTGTCGAATTCTTCCTTAGCGTTTTTTAGAGCCTCCTCGACTGCCTTCCCAAACAGGAGATCACTTTCCACTGGTTTGTCTAAGAGCGCAGCTTGTGTTTCTGCTTTGAATCCCGACTGCCTCAACCAAGCATGCCTTTTGATGACAGTCCCCTCTGCTATAAGTCTACCCGCATTGTCAGCGGCGTCCAGAGTTGCTTTTACAGTGCAGCCTGACACGTTCCTTCCTTCCGCACAAATGCGAGCTAGCTGGCTTTTAAGGGGTTCGGGAGCAGAGTCTATTAGTGCTGCCACTTCTTCCCACTGGTGACAGTTGTAGCTAGCCAACAGTGTGGTGGAATTCGCGATTCTGGCTTGGTAGGCTGCCGTGGAAGCTACTTTCCTGCCAAAACCATAAAGTTTTTTACTTTCTTTGTCGGGGGGAGCCTCAGAGGAAGATAATGGTGTACCAGCTCTTTTGCGGGCGTTGGTTACTACTAGAGAGTCTGGCTTAAGTTGACCTCTAATATATTGGGGGTCCGACTGGGCTGCTTTAAACAGCTTCTCCACTCTCGGATTTACAGGTCTTGTCAGGTTTGGGTTGACAAGGGATGGTGCTATTCTGCGTTGAACAGATTTTAGGATGGGAATGGTCTGGGCTACTGGCTTCCTTTCCCCTATTAGTTCTTCCGCAAAGTCCCTTTCTTCCTGGACACCTTGTGTGTCTATGTGGAAGTGGTTAGCTGCCCGAAAGAGCAGTTCATTCAAGAGGGGCTGATTATCTATTGGGGAGTCAGACACTGGGGCTTCCCTTTCGACTGGTGAGTCCATTCTGAAAATATCTGGGCTATTTTCTGGCTCATCCTCGTCTTCGTCTTCGCCGTAATAATCTGATCCTGCAGGATCTTCTGGCGTGTCCATTTCCTGACCTTCTATAAGGGAAGAGTTTCTTTGGTCTGTAGGGAAGAGGTAAGAATAGGGTTGGACCTCGATGGGGTCTAAAGGCCTAAATGGTGTCTCGACCCGGGGTCTTTTATTTGAGGGGATAGGGTCCCTTGACCCTGAGGGAGAATGTTCCTGAGGGTTTAAAGCTAGGAGTTGTTCAGGGTGTCTTTCGAAAAAATTCGCCAAGGAAGACATCCTTGACATTACTCTGTCAATGTCCTCGCATGACCAGAGTTTTGAGCTTGGGGTGACCTCGCTGGGACTTTCTATGGATTGGCCCTGAGAAGACTTGGTCAGTTCTTTTGTAGTGGAGGACTGCAAGGGTTGTTTCCTTTGCTGTTTACCCCCTTCCCCGTGGGTGGAAGTGTGTTTCCCCTTTCCCTTATCTTTCGACGCCTGGCGTCGAGGATCGGAGGTGGAATCCCTGTCTTTCGAACTAGCCTTCGAAACTGGCCCCTCTTTACTCCCAAGTAATGTACCCTTTTCCTGGGGTGCAGTCTGGGGGTGGAAGTCGTGTTCGTCTTCGGACGATTGATCTTCCGGGATATTAATGGTTGAGGCACTCTGTGCAAGTGTGGAGGCTTGCCTGACGTCGTGCGGCGACCTCGACCGGGACCGCCCAGAGGACGTCCTTTCGGACCGCTCCTTCTGTGCCTCTTTCCGAGGTTTCGACGACGTCGAATCTTGGGTGGATTTTTTGTGTTTAGCGTGTGTATGTGTAACGCTTTTGTCGCCGGGGGACTTCCCCATAGTCGCCGGGACGGACGACCTTCCGAGGCCGGGGACGTGCGTTCGGCTGTCCTTCGACGCCTTGGTGCCCTCGCCGTCCGAAAGTTCGGCGTCGCTGCCGTCGCTGAAGGTACCCTCCGCCTCCATAGCTGCTAGCTTGGCGTGGTGGGCCCAACGCTTGGTGGAGCGGTCCTTAAGAGTTTTTGCCTTAAACCTGCTACAGGCCCTGCAACCCGTCTCGGGGTGGTCTCTGGGTAGGCAAAGGTTGCACGTAGCGTGCTTATCTACCCAAGGGTATTTCTTATTACACTTGGGGCAAAACTGAAAGGGCGTACCCTCCATACGCGCCTGTGGGCAGCGGGCAAGTGTGTGTAGGTAATAAGGTGTCGAGTGTGGAAGTGTACCACCCCCACTCTCCCTACTTGTAGGGCCGAGGCCAGCGGCCCAGGCCCGAGCCGAGGCGGAAGCCTCAAGGCCCAATCCGTCGGGTATTCGACGTTGATCTCCTCCCCGGTTCGGCGTCGAGATGTTGATCGACGAAAGGTTGGCCAAACGGGGCAAATTAGAATTAGTTTAGAGTGAAAATATGGCAAAGCCAGGGAACTCCGATGAAGTGCTTCCGACCAGAATGGCGGAAAAAAACAATCTGGGGATCCTAGACGCGTGAGGGATCATGGGTACAGGGGACGTCACACTAGGGATAGTATTACTGGCACGCCCTGTGTCGACGCCCATTTTTCGACTTCGAAAAACAAACTGTAATACTCCGCAGCTTCCACTAGATGTCGGCCTATGCACAGCATGTGAATCTAAGCAGATTCCACAAGCCTCAGAAATATATATACATATACAGAACTCCAGTTACTTGTGGGGTATTTACATTACATATATGGGAAGTAGAACAAGGTAACATCCAGTGACAGGGGAGACACTCACCGGCCATCCTCATACATCCAGCTCAGGCCCCCAACTGATATTCATGGACCACTCATGTATCGCACTCACTCAACAATCCCCTGAGCTGTCATCCATACACCAACACTCTGTAAGCATACATTCATAGCCAGTGAGACAAACAGTACCAGCTCACAACATAACATCTTACTTTCATACGGAAGACACTCACCAGGAAAACGCGCATAACAGATGCACACCACTCATATGCCGACTACAACATCCATCAACCACCCATCCAGAGCTGCCACCCCTGGACACAGGGTCTGCCACGACCTGTCAAAAAACAAAACATAGCGGGAACCAAACACACAGCAACTATACACCAAAAGTGGGACACGGGTAGAGAAAAGGAAAGAGAATGGCAATAGCCCAACATGGAAACAAGGATGCAACATCCTGCTTGAGACTTAACGCCCACCAAATCCAAACCTACGACCATTCAGAGAGGGTGGCGCTGCCCATACCTAGTAGAGCTGGCACAGAAGGGGTAATTATCCACACATCTACCACCCTCACAACCACACACTCATAACCATGCAATCACCATCCAAACCCAGTCCAACCCAATCAGACTGATACCATATGAAACACCTACCTACATTCAAAGAATACAAGAACACATGCACCTAGGTAGTATACATCAATCACCACACAGTTTCACCACACCAGTTTCTCCCACAACACCCATCCAACCAGATGAAACATTAGGAAAGAAATGGTACTCCTGGCAGTACCAAATAAACCTCATAAGCACACTATATAACAATAACATTCTAAACTTTTTTTTTTTAATAAGAAACTTACTATAACCCACTTTTGGCCATACCTATAGCTATAACAAGGATAGCATACATCAATCCTATAGTAATCTTTATATTGCGCAAATCCGTACCTTCTAATAAACATTTTCTTTTAATTAACCTCTATGATGCACATCCTCATACTTTTATCTATGTGCATATTTCCCAATGTGACACCCCTTTTTAGGAGCAAAACTCATCTTGCTTCACAAGGTACCTCTATTTCCAATTAACGTACTCATTCGTAAACTGGACAAAAACTATACAATTTGTGGCAACTAAAAGCCATAACAAAAAATAGGTGCAAATACCATCCCCATGCATGCACCCTAGTGGCACCTCATAGCGAGTGCTTTCAAACATTTTCCACATAAACCACATTTCACTTTTGGTCAAAAATTCACCACACACTTAAAAATGTGTCATGAACCACAATTTCTATATGAACGTCCCTAACAATAAAATGAAGCGCTAGGTACTGGATAGCATGCCTGTCTATATATATATTGCACAATATATAAACACTTTCCCTATAATAACCATCATGTAGGCCACAACAAAACAGGCACAAGACAACGGCCCACAACACTGCCTGTAATCTAAAAATCACATTTTCTAACATTCCATTGAAATCACATTTCTAAACCATATTCCAATGTTTCAGCCATTGTAAACATATGTAAATTAAACTTTAACACTTAAAATCAATTGCATGAAACATTCCTCGTCCCCATTACATCTTCTATATTGTCTAACTGATCTACAGGTTGCCAGATTACCAGAGGGATGTGGGAGAAATCAGTTTTTGTGCGCCAATATCGGTTGCCACTGGCATGCTTGGAATCATTAGCAGAGATAAGTATTTAGAATCCAGAGGAATTATAAGGCCCATTCACAGTACCTCAAACACTCCTATTTTGAGTGTGTTGAAGCCAAATGGTCAGTGGTGTCTGTGTGCAGACTTGAGAGAACTAAATAAAAGGGTGCTAGTGTCTAGATGGCCACTTCCATTCATTGATCAAGGCCTTGCTCAGGTGCATGGGTCAAAGGTGTTAGAATCATGTCACGGAAGGCAGAGTTAATTTGTGACGGACAGGCAGAGGAAATGTAAGCAGCTGAAAAGTGGGTGTAGTCAATCTGAAATTCGGTTCCCGTCAGCACACTGTGGGATGGTGTGTCCGGGGGCTGCAATTGGGAGAGAAGAGGGAGAGAAGAGGGAGGGGGAGAGAGGGAGGGGGAGAGAGAGAGGGGGAGAGAGAGAGGGGGAGAGAGGGAGGGGGAGAGAGGGAGGGGGAGAGAGGGAGGGGGAGAGAGGGAGGGGGAGAGAGGGAGGAGGAGAGAGGAAAGGGGAGAGAGAGGAAAGGGGAGAGAGGGGGGAAAGGGGGGGAAAGGGGGGAGAGAGGGGGAGGAGAGGGAGAGAGGGAAGGAGAGGGAGAGAGGGAAGGAGAGGGAGAGAGGGAAGGAAGGAGAGAGGAGATCCTGGTTTCGGAGTGAAAATTCCAAAGGCTGAGTCCGTGAACTTTATGGCGCTCGCCCAGATAAGATCCGCCAGAACGACATTCAGACCTTGCATACTCTGGCGAGTTAGGCCTTAAATGAGGAGCGTGAGAATCTTTATTTTGTGTGCGCGTATAAAAAGAAAGATTTATCCTTCACAGGAAATAATGTTCTCTATAGGCGACTGATACAAAAGGAACTCCATGCCTGGAAGATTCTTGCTGTCAAGTAAAATACGTCGGTTACAAGGGTCATGACATTTTAATTATCTGTGTTAGGTAATGGGCAGGATTCTATTTTATGGAGCTTCAGGACGATGAATGACTTGATTGCTGAACTTTTTAACATTTATTTATGGACCAAGTGAGAAGCTGGAATGAAGCGTTATTATTGTCATATTCATTTAAATGATGGTGTTTTTTTGTGCCTGGAGAGTGCTTGCCAAAACCCCCGAATACGGCAGCTCCTTCTGTGGGATTCCCAAGTATTCTGCTAGGCCAACTTAAAACTCGACTGCAGGCAGGCAGGAAGAAAATGGAGAATGGCTTATTTGCCTTCTGACCAAGCTCTTCATCGCCTTGCTACCATAAAATACCAAAAAGCAATTGTGGTAGCTAAAAAAATACACATTAGCGCCAAGATTGAACAAGCCATTAATCAACCCAGAGCCATTTGCGCTTTTTCATTATTATACTGTGCAAGCTAAATCTCAGCCTGCTATGCCTTCTTCCCAGGAACTCTGACTCAGTCTTCCTTCGACGCCACTATTCGCAAAGCCATTAGTAGGACTTGCCCCCAGGTGGTGTGGTTCGGGCTACCTCTTAGCCCACCCACTCCTCTGTATGCAGCGGTTGGTCTCTGGTCCTCTTTGACAGTGTTTTCTTCAGACAAGGTGGTTTTGGCAGCCACTAAAGTTTAAAATGAGCGTCTCCTAGTGATCCCCTTCCGCTCTAAATTTTGAAGAGTGTTTGACAACATTCTCCCTTGGTTAACCAGTGCCTTCAATGACTCCTTTTCATGAGGGGTGATCCTGGATAACCTTCAGCATGCCCTTATGATCCTGTTGTTGAAGGCAGGTTTGGTTCCCGCTGTATTGTCCAAGTTTCATCCCATTTCTTTGCTTTCCTTGCTAATGAAACTGCTCGAGTCTTTGGTTTCCCCTCTCCTTAGTACTTTTTGGAATCATCTAACTTCCTCAATCCTTTACAATCCGGGTTTCGCCCCGGTCGAGGCACGGAATCTGTGATGGTCTCAGTTGTTTATTTGGCTTATCCGGTGGGGTGAGGGGCCCTGATTCTGTTAGATCTGTCTGCAGCGCTTGACACTGTTGACCACCCTACCCTGATCGCCCGCCTCGCCTCTGCAGGCTTCTCTGGTCAAGTGCTGCCCTGGTTCTCTACCTTTTTGGCGGGGCGTTCTCAGTATGTGTCCCTTCCTCCCTTTTGCTCTCCTTCAGTTCCTCTTCTGTGTGGTGTCCCTCAGGGCTCCTCGTTGTCTCCTATCCCTGTTCAATATGAACATTTAGCAACATCCTGGAATAATCCACGCACACGGTTTTCTATGCTATTCCTATGCCGACGATACACAAATTATTGTGCGGCTGGACTTAAATCCACCTGAGACAGCTGGTCGTCTGAGGAGCTGCTTAAAGGTAGTTGGCGATTGGATGGCCTTGAAGTGGCTTACTTTGAACGGTGAGAAAAGGGAGGTGTTGGTGGTGGGCACAACCTCCCGCTCTCTGTTCCGGAGCCCCGAGATCTGGCCCGAGAGCATTGGTCCTTTTCCTCTTCCTGTTTCTTCGGTGAAGGACCTAGGTGTAAAAATCTCGGCTTCGCTATCCATGGCCAATCAGGTTTCTCTTTCATGTCAGAAGGCTCATTTTGAATTGTGGACCCTACGGAAAGTTCTTCCGTGCATTCCACCGAAATTCCATGCTCCGGTGGTATCTTCCTTGGTAATCAGTAATATTGATAACTGTAATGCTTTATATTTGGCTATCCCGTGGCATGTGCTCAAAAGTCTGCAGTTGTTGCAGAACATGGCAGCTAGAGTAGTACTTCACCCCCCCATGTGGTGCCCACAAGACACCGTTTTTGCCCCAGCTGCACTGGCTCCCAGTTGAACAGCGCGTTAAATTCAAATCAATGTGTCTGGTTCATAAAGCCTTCTATAAAATAGAAGAATACCTTCAAACGAAATTCTGCCCTTACAAACTCTGCAAGTCACTTTGTTCCCAATCTCGGAAAACTATTCAGCCTTCTAGGGCCAGACTTTGTTTCAGTGGTCTTGCTTTCTCGGTGGCCACAGCCAAAGCCTGGAATTCTCTTCAACCCGCTCTACGTGCCATTGATGCAAACTTGCCCTTTGGCCTGGCAGTGAAAACCTTGCTTCTAGTACTCTTGGACCTCTTGGTTGGCTTTTACCTCTGCAGCTGTTAGCGGCATGCTGCCTTCGGGCGTACCCTGCGCTTTATTTATAAGTTTGGATAAGATTCTCTCTTGAAATGCCGTCACCGAAGGTGTGTCCTGCTCCTCATCGGTATCTTGCTTGTCACGTGCGTTAGAAGGGGCCACTGGGCCCATAGGTGATAGGTCTGCCACTGGAGTTGGCGGTGTAGGCGCTGCAACCGAAGCTACTAGAGGCATGGGTAGCAGTGGTGGTGGCAGAGGTGCAACGTGAGCAGGAAGGCGGTGGTATGAGCAGAAGCATGTCCTGAATTATGACCTTAGGAATGTTTCCACATCTGTGGAGATCGCATAAGAGACAAAAAGTTGAATAGTTGGTCGCAGGGGGGCTGGGAGCAGTCCTGAACCAGCAGTGGAGTAAAGGTATGTTGTCTGCCCCCCACCTTGTGAGTACATCCCCCTCAGTGTACCGTGCTTGCCCCGTGAAGGTCGGCTATGAAGTGGTCCAAGTGACCGGAGTAGTAGGGTCCCAATCCACCCTAGCCATAGGGTTGCGCCATTGCGGTTCACCCTGTTGGTGGGCTTCTGTCCTGGTAGAGATAGTTTCCCGCCTTTGGGAGTCTGGCCTGGCCGCCAACTTGTCTGCACGCACTGCCATCTTGTCCGTGCCTTCCGCACGTGGGACT
This sequence comes from Ambystoma mexicanum, assembly GCF_040938575.1. Lineage (NCBI taxonomy): Eukaryota > Metazoa > Chordata > Amphibia > Caudata > Ambystomatidae > Ambystoma > Ambystoma mexicanum. Next base: position 455,654,769 of record NC_090932.1, read on the forward strand.
GTGGCTGACACGGCCTGAGCTCGGCCTGCATGCATAGGCTCTGCCCCACCATGCACCTCAGGTATGGGCCTGGTAGGCGTGTACACAACTCCCCAGGCGTGTGCCTGGTAACAGAGCTAAAACCCTCGCGATGTGACCCAGTACCAGAGCCAGAAGGATCCTCAGTGGCAGAATCGGTAAGGCCCTAAGCCCTCGCTCTGTAAGCCAGTAGCTACAAGAGCCTTGGTGCCCTTCCTGCCGGTGCAAGGGTCCGACTGAACCCTCCGGTCAACAGGCTTCCCCGGGAAGGGGACAACCCCTGCGGGGTGCTTTGAAGAAGAGTGCACCCATCTTCTTGGTCTTCCTGCGCATGTACTCCTTAATGCTCTAAGGCGGAGTCCTTGCTCCACCGTGCAAGTCGGTTTCTGAGGGACCGGGCCGTCAGAGCATCGCACGCCAAGCAACCCTTCCCATCTGTGGTCTTCCCCAAGGCACCAGAGGCAGAACGCATGCAGATCCATGGTGGGAAAATAGCAGTCGCATGACAGACACCTGCTGAAGCCAGTTGCGGCCGACATGCACCTGCAAAGACTAGCACACTGGTGGACAGTGTTCCCAAAACCTGAATAGTAGAAAAAGATTAGGGAAAGCGCATGGAATTACGAGGCTTGAGGCCTCTCCCAGGAGCGTTGGTGAAAACGGTCCTCTCGCGTCGATGCGGAAAAGAGGACTGAGGGTGGCACCAGTGGGTGGGGTTAAGGGAGTGCATGCTCCCAGGGTTGCACGCGTATACATTTAAAGGGAACGTGTTTTTTCTGGTGAAAAAGGTTCTGTTCCCATTACTAGCGAGGGACGCCCATACAGGATGGAGGAAAGGGGACGGGATGTAGGAATAAGTAGATATGTCTACACTGCGAGCGAAAGACACCAGTTTACCACTCATGAACCACATACAGACATTGACACAGTCAAGACAATCATTACAATTTACAGAATAAAATGCAATATTCAAGTTGTTCCTCACACTAAAGTAGCCTACAAAATCAGGTAATTCTGGCACCAATTATGTTCCAAAGTTAAGTTCCATCCGAAATGCATAAATCTCGACCTTCGGAACTTGTCTGAGAATGTGTTAAAGTAACCTGTTTGTTTGTAAAGTGCTGGGAGGTCATTTACTCCAGTGCTCATTTTATTTATCTCTCAACAGTATAAAATGGTTATTCTGATCCCATAGAATTGCATTCGGCTTCTTTTTAAATGTAGTTATTTAGGTCACAATTTGAAAGAGGCCAAATAAAAGCGGTCAGCAACCCTCTTATCCAAGTAAGCCTGAGCATGGGTTTTAAAACCCATGAAAACAGTATTGCTCTCTTGGTCCACCTCCTCTTAGACCCAAATACAAGCAGATTATGGAAATCTGAAACGTGTTTGGTACATTCTGAATTGGTTTCAAAAACAAAGTCAGTCTAAATTGAGACGGACACAGACACTTGAAAACGTAAATAACCTTTAACTGTGAAAAGACCAGATCAATTCCACAAATTAACTCTGTTCACATTATTAAATGATGCATTAAAGTCAAACGCAAACAGTGGAATTTTATTTTTTGGTATGCCCCATTAAAGATTTTAATATTATGATTATGGATTGACAACCCTTCTGAGACTCGTTAGATTCGGAGGAGGGAGTTTGTCTTCTTGGTCTCAACATCCAGTTCCGGCAAAAGTATAGAGGAAACGTTACTCACCCCTGGTAACGTTCTTTCGACTAGATGTTCCTCCCACGTATTCCTTTTCTTTGATATTTCTAATATCCCAGCTTTGCTGCTTTTGATTTTTTTTTTCAGAAGGGGGGCGCTGTGCGTCGACGCTGTGCATCAACGCACATGTCCCTCAGAGGCCTCCATCTCGAAGTCTACGTCACCGCCGGTATATGTAGCAAGCGCAGCACCCGTTGGCCACACCGCTTTTACGAATGGAGCATTACCTTGTGTTTGCCGGTTACTTCCCCTGAGAGAGCGTAGGCTGCAACAGCAAGGGAAATGCTACTGCAGGGTAGGTTGGAAGAGGCGATAAGAAATATGTGGGAACATCCAGTAGAAAGAAGATCACCAGGGGTAAGTAACTTGTTCTTCGAATGGATCGTGTCCTCCCACATATTCCTTATCTTTGATACACTCCCAAAACAGTTTACGTAATTTGGAGGTGGGAGTAGAAATGATTATGGCATGAGATTGTATGGCTGTGTATGCACTGAATCCAACACTGCTTTCCCAAAAGCGGAATCTTGGCCTGAGGAAGAGTCCAAACTGTAATGGTTATTAACAACCACCATGTGGCAGCTGACCATAAATCCTTTATCGGAACTCTCCTCTGCAAGGCAGAAGAAGTTGCAATGCACCTGGTCGAATGAGCTCTTAAGTGTTCTGGAGGATCTTTACCTGCCAGCATATAGCATTCCGATATAGTTGGTATTATCCATCTGGATATAGTCTGCTTGGTAATGGCTAGTCCTAGTTTGTGACCTGAATAGCCCACAAACAACTGGTCATCCGGACGTAGTTTTGCCAATCTGGAGATGTAAAATCTCAGTGCACGTCTAGGGTCAATCCTGTGAAGTCTTTCCTCTTTCCCAGGAAGAGGAAGAGGAGGAGGGTAAAAAGATGGTAACTATCTTCTGAGTAATATGAAGCTTAGACTATTATGGGGCGAAAAGAAGGCTTCACTTTCAGTACCGCAGACTTTATAAAAAGACAGTATGAGGAGCCTTGCAGGATAAAGCCTGTAGCTCACTCACCTTTCGGGCTGATGTAATTGGCACTAGAAAAACGGGTTTCAGTGTTAGCAGTCTTAAGGGAAGAGAGTGTAAAGGCTTGAAATTAGCTCTGATCAAAAAGTTTAACGCCAAGTTGAGATCTCACAGTGAGACTCGAAACGGGATGGGAGGGAAAACATTAGTCAGTCCCTTTAAGAATTGTACTATTAGAGGAATCTTAAAATAGGAGACTTCCTCTGAAGTGCGCTTGACCTCCTGGCCCAATTCGGAGGACTATGATAATGGATTTCCTGAACTTTCTAAACCTCCTGATGACGTGAGGAATGACAGGGATTGGAGGAAAAGCAAACAGGAGTGGAAATTCCCAATCCACCATAAACGCATCTCCTAGAGCTCCTCTTGAGGGGGGAGGTGGAGGGGGAATATCCCTTCAGCAATACAGCTCACACTTACGGTTGACACTGGCCACGAACAGATCCACTTCAGGGGTTCCCCAAAGGGTGAAAATCTCTTGAAGGACTTCCAGAGCTAATTCCCACTCGTGGGAGACTGCTCAGAGCGTTAGCCATCGTGTTCTTCTCTCCGGCTATCTGAACTTCCGACAGATTGCCCAGAACCAGGGCTGCATTGCCTCTCTGCACAGTGGTAGTGACCCTACACCACCTCTCTTGTTCAGGCAGTACATACCACTGTGTTGTCTGTCATTATCAGGACATTCTTTCCCCGTACAGAGGGCAAAAAGGCCTTCAGCGCTAGTCTGATTGCCCCCAGCTCTACAAGGTTGATATGTAGTTTGGACTCCAAAGGAGACCAACGGGCACGGATGGTCAAATCGTTGGTATAGGCTCCCCACTCCGTGAGTGAGGCGTCAGTCACTACTGTTTATCTCCAGCCATGGTTGCCAAAAAAGTTCTCCTTTCAGGTTGTTCTCCGCAGGCCCACCACTGAAGATCCAGTGAGACTCTGGTATTTGTAGGAGATCTGACATCCTTCCCGAGAATTGTGACCACTGGGTCCTGAGAGCCTAGTAGGGAGATCTCCTTCCCAGGTGACCCTCTGGCACCAGAAAAATGCCAGATACAATGAGATCGAGCAACCTCCGGTAGATGTTGGGCATTCTGGAATTCGGTCAGCATCTGCAGAATGTCTTTAGCCCTCACCTCTGGTGGCAAGGATTTTCCAAGTGATGCATCCAGGACTGCTCCGATGAATAGGAGTTTTTGTGATGGTATCATGTGGGACTTCTTGAAGTTGAGGGAGAAGCCCAGCCTGTGAAGGGAGTGAAAGGTGGAGCTGAGATGTTCAAGGGCCTGTTCTGGGGAACAGGTCCTGATAAGCCAATCACCCAGGTAGGGGTAGACATGAATTCCCTCCTCTCCCGAGACTCGCTGCCACAATCGCCATTAGCTTGGTGAAAACCCTCGGGCGGAGGTGGTTAGCCCGAATGGCAGAACTCTAAACTGATAATGAGAACCGCCAACGGCGAACCTCAGGTACTGTCTGTGCTTGTGATGGATCGGCACATTAAAGCAAGCATCCTGAAGATCCAATGATACCAGCCAATCCTGATGCAGGAGGCGCCTGAAGGATCTGAGCTAGAGTTACCATCTTGAACTTGCCCTTCCTGAGGAATTTGTTCAAGTCTCTTAAGTCCAAGATGGGTCTCAATCCTCCGTCCTTCTTGGGGATTAGAAAAAATGGGGAGTAACAACCCTTGTTTCTCTCCGCTACAGGCACTGGTTCTATAGCACCATTCTCTAGCAGGGTTAAAATCGCCTGGATAAGGAGCGGATCTGGAACCTTCAAAGGGTTGTTCGCCAGTGGATGACTCCGGTTTTTGTAGGAAAGGCAGGCAGTAACTTTGGGCAACTGTTTCCAATGCCCAAGCATCTGAAGTAATAGCCTGCCATTCTGTCAGATGCTGCGACTACCCGCCTCCTACTGCAGTCTTGTGATCGAAGATTTGAGGCTTCGGAGCGGCTGACGCAGTGACTGGAAGTAAAGTAGCGCTGCTGTCGTGGTCTTAGTACTTCTTCCCCGTCCACCACGGGGGTATCGTCTTTGTCCTCTTTCAGCCGGCTGTCCTCTGCCTCTTCCAAATGTGGAGTAATGGCGAAAGGATCTACCCCTCCAGGGTGTACCTGTAGGGCGGTTTGGAGTTAGTCTTATTGCAGCTCCAAGTGCCGCTGCCTTGGAAGTTTGCAGTTTCTCCAAACTTTCATAAGCTTTGTTCCCAAAGAGGGCGCTAGAGAGCCGTCCAAGATGGCGGCCTTCCTGTGAGCTCGGCAGAGCTCCTACGAATATCCTGGAAAATCGCTGCATCTGTGTGGTGTATTCCGATAGAAGCTGCCTCCCCCTTGTAGAGAAAGCGATTCCTCAAGGGCGATATATTCATTTCATCGATGCGGCAGACATGTGTGGCGAATCTCCCACAAGAAGGTGCCGCCCCCTCCCCTCCGCGGACACTAGGTGCGGCCTACGTGGGCGACCCGGAAGGAGTCCCGAGCGGCGAGAGGACTGGCGACCGCTGAGCCAACACGAAAACCGGTGAAGCCTGGTCGAACTGTCAGGAGAGGGGAAAAAGAAGGCAGACGCCCGGCCCCGGCGGTCAGGGACGAGCGCTCCGCGTACCCCCCTGGCCCACGTGGCCGTGACGGCTGCCGCACGAATTCCTGGGTCCCCTCGAGGGACAACCATACGATCAGAGGGTGTCGGAGCATTGGGCGGCTCCCGACCCGGGTCTGCCCGCTAATTGAGGCCGGCGATACTCCAGGAGCGCTATCGCGCGGCCACGGGAGTCAACGCCGGGTAGCATAGGCTGCCCAGGCAGCTGCAAATCCCGGTCCCGGAGTTCGAGAGGAAGCGCAGCGGAGACAGAGCCGCGGCCCGTAAAACAGCAAGCTCCCGCGGCACCCCGCTGAAAAAGACCAACCACTGCCTCAAACAACCCAGGCTCGCAGAAGCACAACAAATCCGTAGCACTGCTCACCAAAGGTGGCACAGGAGCTTCCACAACAACAGCAACTATGGGGAAGACAGACAGATTACAGAAAAAACTCAACTTCGAGAGCAGCTCTTCAAACAAGGCACCTGCGGCCAATGGTTGCTCTCAATCCCCTAATCCCAGCGCAATCCAAGATGAGACTGCGGCACAGGATCTTGATATCAGAGAAATCCTGCTCGATCTGAAAGCCGGTATAGGCAGCCTTGGGAGCAAGCTCGACGCCCTCTCATCCAAAGTAGACATACTCCAGCACAGACTTGACAAGCACGCAGACAGACTGGACACGGTGGAGCAAAGGGTATCGGATCTTGAGGACGGCTCGACCTCCCTAACATCCAGAGTGTCCACATTAGAATCACAAATGAAAGCGGTATGCGCCAAAAATGAGGACTTGGAAGGCCGCTCCAGGCGTAATAACATCAGGATAGTAGGCGTTAGAGAGCACCAGTTGGCTACCAGGATGGAAGACCATGTGGAAAAAATCTGCGTTGAGCTGTTCGGTGAAGAGGCCCTTTCCAAGAAGTTCGTCGTCGAAAGAGCGCACAGAGTACCCAATTCGAGGCCAATCCCAGGAGCGAACCCTCGTCCGATCATAGTAAAGTTGCTTAACTACAAAGATCGTGACACAATCCTGAGAGCCGCCAGAGACAAAGGTGACCTCCAATTCGAGGGGGACAAAATCCAGTTTTTCCCAGACTTCTCTCAAGCGGTACAGGCACAAAGACGATCGTTCACAGCAGTGAAACGCAGACTGCAGGAAAATCAAATTCAATACTCAATGCTGTTCCCAGCCAAGCTCCGCACCCAACACGAGGGCAGAACCCAAATCTTCAATACACCTGAAGAAACAAGTGACTACCTAGACCGCTCCGGATGCAGACCCGTCACAAATAACAGCAGACCACAAAAAGGCAATGGACCCAGAAGAGACCCTCCGTAACTCTCGTCAGACGGATTCACACTATCAAGGCAAAGTATCACCCAGTCGCAACTACTTTCACCACTACGGAACAAATCCAGTAACAGACGTGGGGAACCAGCCCCTCTTGGAGGGCCACCAGCGCCCCGTGCACAGCAACGTTGGCTCTTTTGCCAACCAGAGTTAGTTTTATTTGGGCCAGTTGGGGGTTGCCCACTCAAGGGAGAGTTCCCAGTTCCAAGAAGTCACCAAGTGTCTCGTACCCTCACCTCTCGCCAACCTCACCACGGAAATCAAGCAAGCAGAAGCCAAGACCTCAGATTCCCCCCGAATGCCTTGACTCCACGCCTACCGCTGAACCTCGGCCCAGCATGCCCATGAAATTTCCCTCACGAGATAATGACGACTTATAGGATTGCCACATGGAATATACGTGGGGCAACCACCCGGCGAAAACGAGGAAAATCCTCCAATACTTGCGAAGACACAAAATTAGTATCGCCTTTCTACAAGAAACACATCTCACAAAGTCCTCGGAATCTCACTGGGCCAGATCTTGGGGCTGCCACCGATACTTCTCATCCTATTTGTCATATGCCAGGGGAGTCGCGATACTGATAGAGAAGAGGACGAACTTCAGTATGATCAACTCAAGAAGAGATACCGAAGGGAGAGCTCTGCTGGTGAGAGGAAAACTAGCCGGAAAAGAGGTGGTCCTAGTTAACTCCTATGGTCCCAACACAGATGGACCAGATAACTTCAACTGGGTGCTGTCCAAACTGGGAGAGACAAATGCAACGACCATTATATGGGGAGCAGACCTCAATACCCCACTCGACCCCAAGCTTGACAAATCACACAACACGTCAGGGCAGCCCTCGAAAGCAAGTGCCCAGGTCCAAGAGATCTGCAATGCATTTGGTCTAACGGACACATGGAGGAACCAGAACACCAAAGAATACACATTCTACTCAGCGGATCACCACTCCAGTTCACTAATCGACTATATCCTAGCTTCAGCCCGCAGCCCGTTTGAATGGGGGAAAAGCCAAATCATGCCAAGGTCCTTTTCAGGCCACTCCATGGTCGTACTTGAAACCACCCTAGCAGGCTCCACAATCCCTGGTCTTCACTGGAAGATTTAAAACAGGCTTGTTAACTGACACCATCTTTGCTGCAGAACTAATCCAGGAAATAATCTCCTTCCTTGACACGAACAAAAACTCAGTCGACTCAGCTAGTACAGTGTGGGAAACACTCAAATGCTATGTGAGAGGAATATGCCTGGCGAAAGAAAACAGCATGCCAAAGCAAATCCGCAGAGAACTCACGGATAGTGAGCAGCGATTGAAAGACCTAGAGCTCAAATCCTCCGTCTCCCCTGACCCACGACTCCAAGCCAAGATGAAAGTGGAACTCAAAAACTTCAGTGAAACGGCTGAAAGAACTAAAATTCCTTGGCCGCAGACATCAGACAATATGGAGAAGGACAGAAGCCTGGAGCCCTGCTAGCTCGCCTTCTCTCGTTCGGCAAAACTCCACCTCGCATCGAACGTATAAGGAATGCACAAGGCCAACTGGCATATACCGAAGAAAACATCTGCGAGGCATTCTACGACTTCTACCGCACCCTGTACAGCTCAAAGGGTGCCGCAGATCCAGGAGCAATACAAGAGTTTCTTAATGACACTGAACTTTACTGGGTCAGCGCAGAACTACGAGAACCCCTGAACGCACCGATCTCACTGGAAGAAATCCAGGAAGCAATAAAAGCCCTCCCAAACACGAAAGCTCTGGGTCCAGATGGACTAACCGGAGAATTTTACAAAGCACACGCTTCAATAGTGGCCCCCCTTCTAGGTCAGCTCTTCGAGGAGTCGATATAACGAGGTTCACTCCCGCCCACGATGTACGAAGCCAACGTGATGGTACTTTATAAGTCCGGCAAACCTGCAGAGGATTGTGCCTCATACAGGCCGATCTCTTTAATAAATCTGGACAATAAAATCCTAGCGAAGATTCTAGCAACGAGGTTGCTCCCTCTGATGCCGGCCCTGGTGCTCGGCGACCAGGCCGGCTTCATCCCAGGTCGTAGCACGACCTATGGCATCAGGAAGCTGTTCGGCGTTATTGAGGCCCTTGAACCGTCACAACAGGCAATTGCAGTTCTCTTAGACGCAGAGAAAGCGTTTGATTCGGTCGAGTGGCCCTTTATGTTTGCAACGCTCAGGCAGATGGGCCTAGGCAACTTCTTCCTTAAACTAGTGTCACTATTGTACAACAAGCCACGCTCATACATCACAGTTGGTAGCACTAGGTCCCCAGGCATCACACTGGAACGCGGAACAAGACAGGGCTGTCCGCTTTCAGCCCTTATCTTCGCCCTGGTGATGGAGCCCTTGGCGTCGAGACTACGGGCCGAACATCGTCACCGCGGTTTGAAACTGGGGCCCCATAAACTGATAGTTTCTCTCTACGCCGACGATGTCATGCTATTCGTCAGCGATCCCCAAGATAATCTGAACCCTGTAATAAGGGAAGTGATAACATTCGGGAGAATGTCAGGCCTTAAAACAAATCACTCTAAATCAGTAGTGTTTCCTTTAACCCCTCACACGACAGAATTCAGGGATGATCATGGGTTCAAATTGGAAAAGTCCAAAGTGCGCTACCTGGGCATCTACATGTCCCGCAATCATCACGAGGTATTTAGAGATAACTACCAAACAGTGTTACATTCCATACAAGAACGTGTCCAGAGATGGAAGTCTCTTCCGCTGACGCTCTGGGGCAGGACCTCCCTGACGAAAATGGTTATCCTTCCCAAATTGCTCTACCTCTTTACGAACAACCCACTACTCGTACCCAAATCCTACTTTCAAAAAGTCAAGAGTTTGATTTTAGAACTACTCTGGGCCGGGAAACCGGCACGAGTGGCCTACAATACCCTAACGTTGCCAACAGCGAAGGGAGGCCTGGCTCTCCCGGACGTTGAAAAATACTATTGGGCAGCCCAGGCACAATTTTTGAGCCATTGGTACTCGGCTCACTACATCCATCCACATGTGCAAGTGGAAAGAGCTCTGGCGTCCCCGGACCTGCTTAGCGTGGTCATTATTAGTAATCTCCCCGTCCCACACAAGACACTAAACACAGTTCTATCCACATATGCTATCTGGAAAAAGATGGCCAAAGAATATGGCATAACCATACGGTATTCCCCCTGCTTCCCATTAAATTCATCCCCGGAATACCCCTCACAAATGAAAGTGTTTCTCATATGGATTGACAAATTGAACCTTAAATCTCTGGGCGATCTGTTCCCGGAGGGCACCTTTCTAACCCTACAAATGACCAGAGACAGAGGAGCTAACTCCTCCCTAGATGTATTCCACTATTTTAGATTACGCCACACCCTACAGGGGGTATTCCCCACGTTCCCCCAGCAGCTTCCCACGGGGACCCTGCTACATAGGGCGATCCAAGCTCAGGGAGAGGGAAGACTGGTGTCAACATTGTACAGATCTCTTACTCAAGACACTCGAAGGCCCAGCCCACGAGCCCAAAGGAAGTGGGAAACAGCCATTCTGGAGCCAATACCCACAGAGGACTGGACATACATCCTCCGACAAACCCAAAAAATCGCATTAAATACGAGATATAAATTGATCCACTTTAACTTTATTTACCAAACGTATTATACACCAGCCAAAGAAAAGACCCACCACCCAGAAACTTCGGCCCAATGCGAAAGATGCTCATCCGATAACGCAGATTTCTTCCACCTGGCATGGAGCTGCCCAGGCGTGTACCGTTTCTGGTCAGCCGTCATTCAGAAAACTTCCAAAATTGTGGGAGAGCAGATAACCCCGCTCCCCCTAGGCGCCCTCCTGGGACTTACCAGACACATGCAACCAGCATCACACAGATTGACAGCACTCCTCATGGTTCTGGCCCAGAGAAGAGTTGCAATGACATGGGGCAAAGGCCCGCTCCCCAAGATCGAAGACTGGGAAAAAGACATCATATATTGCCAAGACATGGACACAGAATTCATTAGAACGCTTCCACTACATGCGCCCCCCCCCGGATATATGGGGTCCATACGTGTCGTACCTGATAAACAGTACAGAATCCTTAGACTCAGAAACCCCGAACTCTCAATTGGGACAGACCGGGACAAATGGTCCTCAAGAGAAGAATACTCAGGAGTGAAAGCATCGAACAAAGGGTCAACAAGGCATCTGCACAGTAAACGAGACACGAGGGGGGGGGGGATGACTGGGAAGGAACAAGTTACTTACCTGTAACTGTTGTTCTCCAGCATGGGTCTGGCATGGATTCACATGCTCATGAATATTCCCCGTCGTCAGGCTGGGAATCCTCGGTAAAGAAAAAACCAGTATCAGTTTCGTTTCTGATCTGTCTTTCGTAGTAATAACCAATCACTGGTCTCTGCGTCATACTGACCACAGCCAATGACTGCCCTCTACCTAAGCACCGCCTCTGGCAGCCATCTTCAGATTTGGAAGCACGTGAAGTGGCAGTATGACCAAGTGAAGAGCCGCAGAGGGGTAGGCGGGAGGGTTCGCATGTGAATCCATGCCAGACCCATGCTGGAGAACAACAGTTACAGGTAAGTAACTTGTTCCTTCTCCAGCATGGGGTCTGGCATGGATTCACATGCTCATGAATAAAGAATACATAGCAGTACACACATGCACAACCACGGGAGGTGGCAAAGGCTCAACATTAAGCATCACATCAACTCAACATTAAGCATCTTACCTCCTCACCAGGCTCACCTCAGGCGAACAGGTTGCGCAGCACTGCTTGGCCGACCCTGGACTCCTCCCTGGAATCCCGGTCGACGCAGTAGAATTTCGTGAAGGTGTGCGTCGACCTCCACGTAGCAGCCCTGCATATGTCCAGCAGGGGCACACCAGATAGGAACGCCGTGGTAGCTGCGATTGCTCTGGTGGAATGGGCTCTCGGACGGCCAGGCAGCGGTCGGTTTGCCAACCGGTGACAGTACATGATACAGCCGGAGAGCCATCTGGAGATGGAAGCCTTCGAGAGAGCCTTCCCCTGATTGACAGGTCCAAAGTTCACAAAGAGTTGTGACGTCTTCCGAAAACCTTTCGTGCGGTCCACGTAGAACTTCAGCGCTCTAGCTACATCCAGCGAGTGCAAAGTCCTCTCAGCCGGCGACGAAGGCGACGGGAAGAACACAGGTAACACCAAGGGTTCGTTGAGATGAAAGTCCCACGGTACCTTGGGCATGAAGGAGGGGTGCGTCCTGAGCACTACCCTCGTGTCGTGGAAAGTCAAGTACGGGGCCTTGCAGGAAAGGGCCTGGATCTCTCCCACTCGTCGTGCGGAGGTGATGGCCACGAGAAAAGCTGTTTTCCACGATAGAAACTTCAACGGGGCCGAGTGCAGAGGCTCGAACGGAGGTCCCATGAGTTTGGTCAGCACCACGTTGAGCTCCCACGCCGGGGCCGGAGCCTTCACCGGCGGGAACGATCTGAACAGTCCCTTCATGAACTCTTTCACCAGACGATGAGACCACAAGGACGTCCGGCCCGTGGTTCTGGTGTATCGGGAGATCGCAGCAAGATGAATCTTGATGGACGCGTGTGCCAGACCAGCTTTGGCCAGCGTCAGCAGGTACGGCAGCACTTGGGGAGCCGTAATCCGTAGAGGGTTAATCTTCTGTGCGTGGCACCAGACAGAAAACCTCTTCCATTTGTGTCCGTAGCATTTAAGAGTCGAGGACGCCCTGGCCTTTGCAAGAACCTCTCTGCAATCGGCCGGTATGTCGTATCCTCCAAACTCTAGCGCTGCAGGAGCCAGGCCTGCAAGTTCAGCGACTTCGGGTCGTGGTGGAGGATGGCGCCTCCTTCCCTGGAGAGTAGATCCGCGTCCGCCGGCAGCTTGATTGGCGGGGACGCCGACAAGTCCAGAAGGTCCGGGAACCATATCTGCCTCGGCCACGCAGGTGCGACGAGGATCATCCTGCACCGTGACCTCTTGAGCTGGTTGACGAGCCGGATTAGCAGAGGCAAGGGAGGGAACGCGTAGAGGAACAGGCCCTCCCAGGGGAACGAGAAAGCATCGCCCATGCTCCTCGTTTGGGGAAACCTGCTGGCGAACCTCCGGCACTTGGTGTTCGTCGCCGTCGCGAACAGGTCGATCTGGGGTGTGCCCCACCGTCGGAAGAGGCGATCCACCAGATCCTGCCGTAGTTCCCACTCGTGGCACGAGCGCAGCTCCCTGCTGAGTGAGTCGGCGATGGTGTTTTTTATCCCTGCCAGATGAAACGGCACCAGAAGAATCCCTTGGGCGACGGCCCAATGCCACAGGTCCTGCGCCTCCTTGGACAGCGCTGGGGACCTGGTTCCGCCCTGTTTCCTGATGTAAAACATGGTGGTGGTGTTGTCGGTGAAGATCCTCACCACCTTGCCCTTGAGGGACGGAAGGAAGGACCTGAGGGCCCAAAACACTGCACGGAGCTCCAGGACGTTGATATGCAGGGACTTCTCCGTCGGGAGCCAGAGTCCCCTTGCGTGCAGATTTTCGGTGTGCGCTCCCCACCCTTCTAGGGAGGCATCCGTGGTCACAGTCACCTGGTGGGCTGGGGTCTGGAAGTCCATGCCCGCCGTCAGATGCGCGCGGGTGCCCCACCACCGTATCGCTCGTCGGAAACTCTCGTCGAGCTTGATCCTTTCCTCGAAGCTGCCCGTCGTCTGGATCCAGCGCGCATCCAGGAACTCTTGCAACGGGCGCATCCGGAGCCTGCACATGGGAATGAGGTAGATGCAGGAAGACATCATCCCGAGGAGGGACTTGATGGACCTCACCTTGGCCGCGTCGGCCACCAACATCCGTTGCACCTTGCCCAGGATGGTCCTGGTCCTCTCCTCCGACGGGGAGGCCAGAAGGGACACTGTGTCGAGCCTCGCTCCCAGAAACAGTGCGACTTGCGCGGGCACCAGGTGGGATTTGGCGTAGTTCACGGAGAATCCCAGGTCCGTGAGGAGTTGGACGGTCCTTGCCGTGTGGACCACGGCGAGCTCCCTCGTCTTGGCGCGGATGAGCCAGTCGTCCAGGTAGGGGTAGACGTGAATCCCCTCGCGGCGCAGCTGCGCCGCCACCGGTGCGAGGCACTTGGTGAAAACCCTGGGTGCCGACCGCAGTCCGAAGGGAAGGGCTTTGAACTGGTAATGACGCCCTTGGACCACGAATCTGAGGAATTTTCGGTGCCCCTTTAGGATGGGAATGTGGAAGTAGGCATCCTCCAAATCCAACGACGATAGGAAGTCTCCTTCCTCCAGCTGACCCAGGACGTGCTGGAGGGTGACCATCCGGAACTTCTGCGCCTTGATGAACTTGTTCAGGCGTCGCAGGTCCAGGATGGGGCGCCATCCTCCCGTCTTCTTCTTCACGAGGAAGTAACGCGAGTAGACTCCGGAGCCCCGAAGCCTCTTTGGGACGAGTTCGATGGCGCCCTTTCTGAGCATCGCCTTTACCTCCAGGAGAAGTTGAGGGACGTGAAGTTCTTTCCTGGCCACGGGGGGGACGCGCGGGCACCTTCTTTGAAACTCGAGCGCGTGGCCCCGGGCCAGGGCGTCCAGCACCCAACGGTCGGTGGAGATGGACTCCCACACGCTGACGAAGCCCGCCAGCCGGCCTCCCACCGGGGTGCTTCGGTGGGGGCCCGACCCCACGGCCGGTTCAATCCTGCTTGGACGCGGCCTTGCCGCCTTGGCCTCCTTGGCGACGACGGCGGGGTCTGCCAGACTTGCCTCGTCCTCTGTAGGCCTCTTGCGACGACGAGCGGGCCGCTTGACGGTAGGAAGCGAAACCGCCGCCGGAACCTTTGGAGGCGCCCTTGCCTCCGCCGCTCCGAAAGGGCGTCCGCCGTTGCTGCAGTACTCCAAGGGCCCGGGCCGTCTCAGTATCCGCCTTGATGGCCTGAAGGGAATCGTCCACTGTCTTCCCAAACAGGTTGTTCCCGTCGAAGGGCATGTCCAGGACCCTGGTCTGGACGTCCTGCCGAAAGTCCGTAGCCTTGAGCCATCCGCGACGTCGAAGGCAAACGCCGTTGCCCATCTGGCGGAACCCAGTGTCGGCGATGTCCGTCGCCACGGTGATGGCGTGGTCCGAGGCCACCTCACCTTCCTGCAGGATCTCAAGGGCCTCCGCCCTCTTGTCGTCCGGCAGAAAATCCAGCAGGGGAGCTATCTTGTACCAGAGTTCCCTGTCGTAGCGGGCCACGATAGCCAAGGCGTTGGCCGCTTTAATCGTCGTCGCCGCCGACGAGATGACTCTGCGTCCCATGGCATCCAATTTCTTTCCCTCGCCGTCCGGCGGGGAAGTCGACGTGGAGGCCGCACCCCCCCCCCGCTTTCTTCCTGGCTGCCGCGGAGACGACGGAGTCCGGGGTAGGCTGCGCCCGGAGGCATAGGGGGGCCGAGTCCGGGACCCGGTACTTTTTCTCGTACCGGTCTCTTTTCGCTGGCGTCGTGGAAGGGTTCTTGAGGAGGGAAAGGCCCTCATCCCAACTGTCGTCCAACAGAGGCACTGCGAGGACCGTCTTCCTCTTGGTCTCGCGCCGTTGGTAAAGGAAGCCTTCCTTTTTCTTCTCCTCAGGGCAGAGTTGGAAAAGCTCGGATGCCCTGGCGATCATTGAGTGGAACGATCCAATCTCGTCGGGCGGAGAAGCCCTGGTGGGAGGCGACGACGGAAAATCCTCGTCGTATGCCTCGTCGTCCGTACCCGTCGCTGCCGTGTCAGTCCCCGTATCATCCCCTCGGGTGGACGGGGAGGAGGGCTGGACGGGGCGCGACGGTTGAAAAGGAGGCGGTGGATGAATCCTTCTTTTCTTGGTAGGGGGAACACCAGAAGGTCCCGGTTCTGGATCCCCCGACGGGAGAGGTTCCTCCGTCGGTAACGGTAGTCTCGTCCTTATCTCGGAGCATAAGGACTGTATAGCCAACAAAATGGCCGCTGAGTTGTCTTGCGGCGCTGGCAGAGGGGAATCCGACGGGCGAGCAGGGGCCCCGTCGGTATCCTCGACGATGTCGTCGTCGTCACCTGCGTCGGGGCCCATTCCGACGGGCTGGTCTTGTTCCACGCCTAGGCCGTGGCTTAAGACCTCGATCAGTTCCTCTTCTGAGGTTGAGGCCGAATCTACGACGACGCCCTGCCCCCCCTTCTTCCCCACGGAGGGTTTCACGGGGGTCCTATCGATGGGCACGAAAGAAGACTCCCTCCGAGGAGGCAGGGAGATTCTGGGCCCCGAGGCCGCCACCACTGGTGCAGCCTCCACAGGCTGGGCCAGGGCCGCCGCGACCGTTTCGATAGAGGGCTTGGTCGAATGGATCAAGGCCTTCACCACCTTAGGTGCGCTCACCGCCTTATCCTTGAGGGAGGGGGCACTGCCACGCTCCTCCTCTGCCTTAGAGCTCGACCGGGGTCTCTCCAGGAGCTTCGCCGGGTGCTCGGCCTTCCTCTTACCCGACCCAGAGCGTTGGCTCGTGGTTGATGGTGCCGGGGAGGGTGCGCCCTGCCTGGCGCCCGTAGAGCCCGACCGTTCGGCGCTCCCGGTGCCAGCGGACTCGCGGTGCTTGGCCTTATGTTGGGCCCCCGTCGCCGGGGCGCCCTCAAAGGTCTTAGAAGACCGCTCAGATTTCTTCTTCTTCTCGCCAGACGGGCTCTTACCCTCCAGCCAGCTGGCGAGACGTTGATGGCGGTCCTTCATGGTCCGTTCCGACATGTTGCCGCAAAACGCACAGTCCTTCTCCACGTGAGTCTTGTCCCCATGAAGGCAGTAAAGGCAGAAAGAGTGTTCGTCCTCCTTGAAGACGTTCTGCAGCTGGCATCCAGGGCAGGCCCTGAACAGCTTTCCGGGCGTCGAGCTTCCCTTCTCCTGGGCCATCTCCGAGACCGGGCCTGAGAAGCTTCTGGAGTCCTCCGAAGCGTAGCTCGACGAAATCTTCACCCTTGAGGGGCACAGATGAATCCGACACGGGTCCCCGTTGATCGGATGTAGGATCGGTGGAGCTTGAGGCTCTTTTGACCGAAGAATCGAAGTTTTTGTGAAAAAGCGCGAAAAAATAGCACTAACGCTCGAGAGCAATAGCACGAGGATCCCAACACATGAACGTGCGGTAAAAATCTGAAGATGGCTGCCAGAGGCGGTGCTTAGGTAGAGGGCAGTCATTGGCTGTGGTCAGTATGACGCAGAGACCAGTGATTGGTTATTACTACGAAAGACAGATCAGAAACGAAACTGATACTGGTTTTTTCTTTACCGAGGATTCCCAGCCTGACGACGGGGAATATTCATGAGCATGTGAATCCATGCCAGACCCCATGCTGGAGAAGGGAGGGGTATGAGGGATATTGTTCAATGAGCACCCTGTTGGTGCATGGTTTGTTCTTTCTTTCTGTTGTATACGGAAAATACTTAAAATAAAGTTTTTAAAAAAAAAAGCTTTGTTCCGAAATAAATGCGTGTCGTCAAAGGGCATGTTGAGAAGCCTGGATTGTACGTCTGGGGAAAATCCAGACATCCGCACCCAGGCAAATCTGCACATCACTGTACTAGCCGCCATAGCTCTGCTGATCCTGCCAACAGTGTCGAAACCAGTCTGTAGGGATTCGTACATTGCAGCCTTTCCCATTCTTGACAATGGGAAGGAAACAGTCTCGGGGATATGGTCAGCCACCATAGAAATGCATTCCCAAAGGGTGTGTGACGCTCGCTAGCGTGCACGTAGCATTGGCCAACTTCAAAGCCATACTGCCGGCCAAAAAACCCTTTGTCGTCTCTATCCTTAAGTATTGTAGGGTAGGCATTTTGCCTACTTGTGAAAGTGGCTGCCTGAACTACCAGGCTTTCTGGTGTTGGGTGCTTGGAGGGGTAAAAAGGGTCAGAGCTAGAAACTCTGTACTTAGCGGTCAGCTCAGGGCTTTGGACGTCAGACAGGCCGTCCTCGCACTCCGAAGACAGATGTGTCGACCCCAGGCACCACAGGCAAACCCTGTGAGGGTCCGTCATGGAAATCTTTGCTCCGTAGTCACAGCATTTTTTGAAGCTGGATCGAGGAGTGGACAATTTCCCGTTAGAACTCGATATATGACGAGATTTCAAAGACGTTTTCGAAGATAATCCTGTGAGGAACGAGGCGTACCGCAACCAAAGCTGTAAGCACGGAAAAACAGAACTGAGGCCAACGGGCACTGCGCGCGCTACATATACCTGAGGAGACGTCAAGACGGAGGTCTCCGAGGGACATCGACTCAACAGGCGTCAATGCGCAGCGCCGCCCGCTGGAAGAAAAAAAAATCTGAAGCAGCAAAGCTGGGCTATTGGAAATATCCAAGAGCAATCAGATAGTTCTCTGGTTTAGGCCAATCACCCTTTTTAAAAAAAAGTGATATGCACACTCAAGCTAGGTAGTCGGGATTTTTCCAGTTTCAATAACCACATGAAATAAGGTCACTAAGATTATAGACATAGGCTGTTACCTTTTAAAACTAATGTGGAAAAAATATCCGGTCCCAGGGGTCTTGGGCAATCAGCCTCAACTAGCAATTGCGTAAATATTTATACCAAACACAGTTTTAACCATTTATCTTTATTACAAGTAAATAGTCCTCTTTATCATGTTGGAGCTGGTCTATGCCTAAACATTGTAATCATGTTTGTTGAACAAGAGGCTTAATTTGCAAGTGACCTGAGACTGACCGTGTAACTTACTAGTGACCAAAATTACCAATAGTCCCTGCAATGAACTACTTTTAAAATAGCTTGACCGTTTCGGGTTACACACATTTTCCGATAATATTTTATCCAATTTATTTAATTCCATAAGAGCCGTATGTTTTACTTGAAAATATACAGGGTTAATATGGCAATATGGGTCTTGGCGACCTCAAATGTGATTGTAGTATTCTCTTATTTGCTATATCAGTCAGTTAGTAATCTGATATTTAATTGAGCCAATGATAATTTTTCTGCAAAAAGCCAGAGCTTTTTTTACTAAATCTTTCCAATTAAAATGGTCTGTTTCTCCCAGGTGTAGCACATGGCAGGAATTGCAAATAAGAATATGTTTAGATCTATGTCTGGTTCTCCTTTTGATCTTTGGTCTGTCTTGCCTCTATATTTTATAACTTCATTTTTACTACTATACTTTGAAACAGAGAAATAGTAGAGTGGCCACTTGTGGTGTTCTCTACAAGAATCAGTTCAGACACTATTTATATAGTTAAAAAGTCCCTCCTATCAGTCTAATCAAACTCAGATTCTGAGAATGCCATAAGGCAAAGTAGCTCAATAAAAGCTTCAAGTTACGAGTTAGTTCTTTTGGCAGCATCACAGATTGATAACCACAGGGTACAGATGACATTTACATGGCAGAGATAATACCAGCTAAAGCATAGTCATATGTTGGTCCATTTTGTAGTTTAATTATATCCCACTCTTCTTTAATCTGATTAAGACTCTCTCCCACCCACCCTAGGACCTAACCCTATAGCCTTTAGGGCTGGGGTTCTTCTAGGTGTAAAACCTTAAAATATGGGATCATTTGAACAAAGTTACTTGCAAAATACGTCTCATGATTCATTAGGATGTCAAAAGAACAGTCTTTGCAGACCACAAGTTTAAATCCTCAGGTGTTTCATGAGAGCATCCTAATTCTAGGGTCAAGTCGTTAGGAACAGGTATTTGACTTTGCTTGCAAGGTCCCAGAATGTCAGTACCAATCTTTAACGCTGTTTTTAGTTACATAACTCATCAGGTTTCACAGTATGTGTCCATCAGTTTCTCGTTGCCTATATCGCACACTTTGATTTATTTGATCTTTCTGATCAAATTAATTTTAAAAAACCGTACGATATAGACAACCTGAAACTGATCTTTTCCGCTAAAGAAATTGTCATAAAATGCTACTACATAGATGTCCTTTGAACAGGCTTCACATAAACCTCAGGCATTTGATGAAATGAATATGAAAACCTTAGAACGTTTTAATGGACTGGTGAACTAGTCAAAAAAATATCAGTAATGCCAAGTTCTTGAAATTGTAGGTTGGTGCAGGGAACAAAGACTAACTACTACAAATACTGAACTGACTTTTGATTGGACTATCTTTAGCTTAAGTCATACTCTGTACCAGAATGGTTTACAATTTTGACTAAATTCTATACGTCTGGTGATGGATCCGTTTTTGTGTTCGATTTTGTGTTCTGTGGAGTGACCTAACGTTTAACAAACATTTAGTTCCTTTAGTACAGCTGTTGAAAAGATATATCCACGTTCACTTCAGTCATTTTCAAGATTCTTTAAAAAAACATTTTTTTTTTTTAAATAAGAGTGTCACTGTTTTATCAGTTTTTTGTTAGAAATGTCTTAGTTCTTTTTAACCTACGTTACACCATGCATCTTTTTTCTAGGGCCAACTGTGTTTTTGTGGCAAGAGTAGCCATTATGTTAAAGTTATCGTTATCACCACTTAATGCCTGCTTTTGACTCAGAATGCAATTTAAGGTCCTTTGTCAGAGGATATTCTGAGGAAAAATGTGCTTTGTGAATCAGTTAGTATTAACTTTGTTTCAATGACAATTGTGACAAGAGGTTTTTAATTTCTAATGGTGAAGTGCCCTGTTTGATAACTTCTAACTCAGGTTTTGTAGGATAGTCTTACCAGTCCTTTAAGGTCTAAATGAAGGGGCCCGAGTAGAGAACAGGTCCTCCATAGAACCAAAATAAAGGCCATTCAAAGAATCGCCATCCAACTTGTAGTCATTTTTTAAATTTATTTGTATGAATCAAAAAGAATTGATTTTTACAAAGAACTTTTCAAAGTCTGTTGCTCGAATAGTCTTTTGGATAGTCTTCATGTAAGTTTAAAATTAAGATTTGCTGGTTTTTTCAGCCCTTTTTTGGCCTTTTCGAACTGGTAACTAAGTAGAGTGGATCACACGGAATTTCGACTAACCTGGGACCTCGTGTAATAGTAGAGACTGGAAGGTACCATCACTTTCTGTGGTCACTTCCAGATAAGCCAAGGAGTCCAGCTTGGACATAATTTGTTGGACGAGTTTGGAAGTGGCCACTAGCCAGGTTGGTTTGTCCCCACCGATCATTCTTGACCACCAACAAGATTCACTGTCTAGCGAAGGATCGGACGAGAACTGCTGCATGTAAGCTGTCCTAGTTGATTTTGTTTCTGGGCAACCTAAGAGCAGGTGGCAAACTGTCTCTATTTCGTTTGTGTTCCGGCATAGTCTGCAGTGTGCTGTATTCGAAAGTCCTCCGATGGCTTTAATTTCATTAGTTGGTAGCAGATTTAGTCTCGATCTTAGAAGACAGTTTCTGGCTTGTCTGTTCGGGAATTGTTTGATGTATCCCTGAAGTTCGTTTAATTTCTTTGTTTGGTGGCAAATGCAGCGTTAACTTGTTCTCCATGGCTTTTGCCACAGTCGTGATCCAATCTAGCTCCTTGATTTTTTTTTCATGATTTTTGCCGGATTTTGCATCAGGTCGTTTTCGTCACTCTCGATATACTTCAGAAGCGTGGAGATATAAAACCTCCAAGATTGTACGGATTTGTTCGATTCAACTGCTAGTTCTGCTTTAATGATTCTGTAGGGCAGGGGCTTTCAGGGAGCAGAATTTTCCTGTATAGTCTCAAAGAATTGCGATTCAAGGTCCCTTGTAGGGACAGGAGACTCAGTTCTCTGCGTATTGATGCTATGGGGGTAGAGGCCGGAAGGCAGAGAACTGTTCTCCAATAGTAAGCTTCAAGTTTCAGCCAGTTGTCTCTCGAAAGCAGTATCATTGCCTCTGTACCATAGGTTATGGCCGGAAATACTTTCATTTTGTAGAAATCAATTGCTGGTATCGTTGAGAAGCGACCGAGCTTTTGACCAATTGCTTTTCCTTGCATCGCCAATTTCCTGATTTTTGTTCTTAGATGTTCTTGCATGGCTGTTTCTTTTTTAGTGTTGTCCAGTATGATTCCCAGATATTTAAAGCTTTTTACTTTTTCGATCTCGGCCGATTGGAAGAACCATTTTAGTTTTTCAGTTTTCTTTGTTGATTTTTCTAAGATGACCATTTGTTTTCCCTTTGTTTACTTCCTAGTTGTTGCATGTACAAAAAGGTTGTCAAGTTGGCGCTGTAATCCTATAGGCGTCTGATCAATTAATATGATATCATAGGCGTAGAGTAACCTGCTGATTTTATGTTGGCCCAACTGCGGTGGAAATGATCTAACAGAGGTTTCTGTTGCTTGAAAGTCACCAAGATAGGCCAAAAAAAGAGGGGGCCAGCGGGCACCCCTGCTTGACTCCACTTTGGATCGTAATAGTTGCTGATAGAGATCCTTGGCAGTTTAATCTGACTCTCACAGACGTGTTGGTGTGGAGAGATTTAATGGGGTTCAATAAATCTTGGGGGCAAGACCAGCTTTCCAGTTTACTCCATAGGAGGGTCCCGTCGACTATCAAACGCTTGGGAGAAGTCAATGAAGGCCAAGTGTAGCCTGGGGCCTCCTAGCACTTTAGTTTTTAAGATGCTTATTATGAGGATGTTGGCTGGGGTTCCCAGGTTCTTCTTAAATCCAGATTGGAATGGATCATTACACGGAGCGTCGCAAGCCCATATTTGAAATCTTTTCAGTAGAAGGGAGCCAAATAACTTTCCTATAGGATCAAGCAGCGTGATTGGCCGATAATTTGAGGGATCGTTGATGTCACCTTTCTTGTATATTGGAATGCTACGATATATGATCTGGCATTTGTAACGCGGCTATACACAAGTGTTTCAAGGCGCGACGAGGCAGGGGGGGAACAAGGGGAAGACAGACAACGATCCTACTAGGCCAGGTATCATTTAGATAGTGCAGGGGTAGGGGGAAGGGGAAAAAGGGGAAGGGGGAGTGCAGTACAGGGTGGTGGCAAGTGCAAGGTAAGTGCAGACAAGTGCTGGGAAGGGGGGGGGGGCTGTAGGGATAGAGAGACAGCCCGCAGTGCAGGGGTTGCCAGGGAGGCAGTGCAAGTGGAGAGTGGCTGGGCCAAGGACCGAGGTCGGTGAGAGTGGCCAAGTTGCAGATTCAGTGCAGTATCAGTGAAGAATTTAGCAGGGGAGAGGGAGAGAGAAAGCAGAAGCAAAGAGGAAGGTTTTGAGCTGCTTCCGGAACCGGAGATGGTTCTCCAAGTTTCAGGGAGGCAGGAAGGCTGTTCCAGAGGGAGGCCCCTGCCGCGGAGAGAGATCTACCCCCAGCTCGTTGCTTCGAGAAGCGGCTGACCCTGAGGGAGTTGGAGACGGATGAGCGAAGGGCTCGGGAAGGAAGATATTTAGGAAGAGAGAGTTGAAGGTATTTAGGCCCCAGGCCCCAGAAGGCCTTGTGGACAATGCAGAGTTTTGAACTTAATCCTCGCAGCCACTGGGAGCCAGTGTAGTGATTTCAGTCCTGGAGAGATACGGTCCCTGGGCTTGAGGCCAAGGACAAGTCTCGCAGTCCTGTTCTGGATGAGTTGCAGAGGGCGGAGAGTGGAGGCAGGCAGATTAAGATAAGAGGCTGTTACAGTAGTCCAGCTTCGAGAGAACCAGGGCTCTGGAGACCGTGAGCTTCTGGGGGAAGGAGAGGAAGGGAAGAATACCTCTGAGGAGGTGCAGCTGGTAGTGTGATTTTTTTTTTTTTTTTTAGAGACGTCAGATATACGAGGAGAGAAGGAGAGTGTGGAGTCGAAGATGACCCCGAGGTTTTTTGCCTTGCAGGTAGGAGCAGGAAGAGGGCCAAGAGAGGCTGGCCAGAGAGCTGCAGGGAAGGAGGGAGTGGGTGTGCCGATGAGTAGAATCTCAGTCTTACTGGCATTAAGGCAGAGGTCATTGGCGGCACACCATTCCTGGATAGCAGACAGACAGAGATGAGGGAAGGAGAGGAGGAGGCCGAGTGCAGCCTGAAAATGAGCTGGGTATCGTCCGCATAGCACTGAAAGTTGGGGCAGAGAGCGGCAATGCGGTGGGCAAGGAGTGCCAGATACTGGTTGAACAGCCAGGGAGAGAAATTAGATCCCTGGGGGACACCACAGGTAGAGAAAAAGATGTCAGAGGAAGGACCCCAGTTGGACCTGGGAGGGTCGATTGGAAAGGAAAGAGGTCAGCCTCGCCAGAGCCTGACCAGTGATACCCAGGTTATCACGGAGACGGTTGAGCAGGATGGCATGGTTGACAGTGTCAAAGGCAGAAGAGATATCGAGCAGAATGAGAACACACGGAGTGTTGGAGTTGAGGTTCTAGTGCTAGAAGCTATTGTCCAAGAAGCAGGAATTGATTTAGAGTCTGAACATCTTGAGAAGACTTGGCGGATGAAAGTAGACCAGGCTTCAGGATGGGACTTTGGGTCGAAGTTTCCTTTATGTACTTTTCCCAGGTTGCTTCGCCAATCACATTTTGGATATCTTCACTCCTAGTAGATGACTTGGAATTTAACAATGACCAGAATTATCTTGAATTTTTAGTGCAGATGGATCTCAGTATGGCTTCGGAATACTGTTGATATAGTTTCCTTTGGTGTGATCTTAGCCAGGCACGGTAGATAGATTTTGCTTTTGATTTGACGATTTTTGCTTGGTCAGTGTCTAATTTAGCTGCTAGTCTAGTGGTTTTTCGGTATTCTCGTTGTTTTTCAACTAGCAGTAGGTCATACGAGTGCTTCACAGATTTAGTGGACGATCTCGTTTTTAGACAGGGCTTCTTGTATGTTGTTAACAAGGGGCCATAATCGGTCACATGGAAATTCGCTGGATTTGGTCCTTTTGTATTTATTAGACAGATCTTTAATGTCTTTCGCTGAGAGGCGTAGTCTGTTTCCTTGTGTGTTTAATTCGGGCTGGTAAGTCAGCGTTACCACAGTGTCGTTTATACTTTGCCACAATGTAATTAGAGGATTAGAGAAGGACGAGATGAAGTCTAAAAACGATCGCGAGTTGAATATGTTGAATGTGAGTTGAATATGTGGTAGATTGATGACTGAGACACACCGTTGGACCATGCTGGTGGATGGGACTGGTCAGGAAAAACCAAGTCCAGACTTTGGTGCTTTCTGGATTTCATCAAGTCGTGCCACTGAGTACCTCTGAGGTCAGCCGGGGTCAAGGATTTTTTAGGTTTTTGTGGTGCACGTGCAGCGTTCAAGTCTCCACAGATTAATATGTGTGGCATTGAATGAACTGTTAGGATCTCATCGATAGCGGTTTCCATTTCTCTGAGAAAGGTTGACGCTTCTATTTTTGCAGGATTCCAGTATGTATTTAGAATGGCTACGGGCGTGCATTGTTTTTTTTTTTTTTTTTTTAATCACAGTCACTTTGATGGAACCATTTTAGCAGAACTGCTAGGAGGTGTTGATTTGCACTTCAGATTTTGTCCAATTTTAAACCGTGTCCCATGTGGATTGCTGTCAAGAGGCCAGAGGCGGGACAGCCTTTAGTACTCTTAAGGGCCGGCGCCAAGGAAAGTTCGTAGCCGTCTAAAGTTGGTAGTTTCGTGAGCCAAGTTTCTTGTAGGCAGAGTATGTCGTAATCGCCATGATGGATTTCTCCATGGGAGGTCAGGTGCTGGAAGCCCCTAGTGTTCCGAGAACAAAGGCGTATGTTGTGTCTAACGGCGTCGGTTGGTTTGAGGCTGGAGTCCGGATGCTTGGATTGGTATTTGGACTTTGATGTAAGAGCTTTAGGAAGCCAGGCCCATAGGCCCAAAGCAGAGGGTTTGGACCCGTTTGAGACTTGCTCCAGTGCCGCTGATTGGACCGATCGTGTGGGGTTGGGCTGCTTATGGTGGTCGATCGGTTGTTGGTATCGATTTTTTGCCCTTTTTTATCGTGCTTCAAGTTGAATTTGGCTTGTTCCTTCAAGTATGAACTTTCACGATCAAAGGTGGTTAGGTCGGGCACTGAAAGAGTTTTTCTTGCACTGGTTCACTTTTGGGGAGAAGCTCTCCGTGTCCCTAAGGTGTTTCTTTTGGGAGCTTGCTTTGCTTGGTGATAGCTGAATTTGTGACCTTTCGTTTCCCCTTGAAGTATGGATTTTACTGCGTAGACGTTCATTGTTGTTGTTTGAGTCAGTGAGATCGTACCCAAGTCTCAGGAGTTATTTTGCTTCTTTTCTTAGATCGTTTACTGATGCTGATGATAGGTTTGAGCCTTCCCTTTCTTGTGGCTTGGGTCAACGATCTTTAGGTCTTCAGTTTTTATTTTCCTCAGCTTTGGTACGTGGTTGAACAGGATTAGCACAGAGCTTCGATTTAGAATCACGTTGTCGTAGTTCTCATGAATTTGTTCTAATTTGAGAACCCACCGCCGTTCTTGTGTGGAATTGGAGGTAGTACGGTATTTTTCTGTTTTGGATCGATAGTGATGTTCTTGGTTTACTGGTTTCCGAGAATCGGTATCCGTTTTTGCCTTGGGAGTGTCTTTCTCTTGTATCTGATCTTCTTTTAGGGTAGGATGGGATCGTTTTTGTTTTCTATCTGAGGAGAGTCTTAATCTGGAGTCTTTCACCGTTCGAAAGGGAGGCGTTGAGGATCTTCGGTTTCCACTCCGATTGGTAAACGGGAGATGACTAGATTTCATTTGTGTCATCTATAAGTTTTGGTTTATTTTGTTACGACGTTCTTCTAGAGTAAGGAAAGGTGAATTTTGATTTAAGTTGACATCCTCTATGCTATCAGGTGTGCTTTGTGGGAGGCCCGCAAAAGTTACTTTTCTCTCTGGAATCGCGGGTACTTCCTTGGTGAGGTCTTGTTGGGGACCCTCATCTAAGTGTTGGCTGATATTCATCAAGCACTCCTGGGCCATGAACTCTTCAGTCGTTTTGGGGGGATTGTGAAACTGCACTTTGTTTGATTGAGACGTTCTGGCTTGAAGAAAGACTCGCCCCTCCTTGAGGTGACGGGCCTTTCTTTGCTCAAGTTTGTTTTTGGGTGTGTCGAAGTTGCCAGTAGTTTCGTAGACTTTGGATCTTGTTTTTCACACATTTTACATTTATCCTTTTCTGCTTTGTTTTTCTTGAAAATCAGGACGGGTTGATCAGCGCTTTGGACCAAAGTGGCGTTTCCCGAGTCCAGGTGGATGGTGTCATCCACAACCAGCACCACTTCCTTTTTCCATCCTCGGTCATGATTTGTTGTAACCATTTTCGTTTGCGTTGCATCAGTTTGGGTTTGGATGTTTCTAGAAGTGGTTTGCGCAGTCAGGTCTATGATGGGAGACGTTTGTTCCCCCCACCTGTTTTGTGGTTTTGTTTTGCCTCGGGCCAGTGGTCGGTAAGTTAGTGTCTCTGGTTTGATACTAGGTTGAGGTGAAGTAGTGTTTTTGTCCTTTAGCCAGTTTCAGGCGTTCTTTGTGGGCCATCACGTAGCCCTCCAAGTAAGTCAGTTTAGTATACATGATTGTCTGAATTGAGGTATGGTCTTTTAAAGCTATCGGTTAGGGATTCATACAGTTTTGTAAACAGTGTGAGACCTTTTGAAATTGCAGACATGATCGAAAAGATATCAGGTTTTTTTCACTGGTGGGGCTTTTGAAGGAGATTGGCCTTGACCACTTGGACTTCTTGGTGAAGGCGGAATGGTTGGTGCCGTTGAGGGTTTTTGGTAATATCTTGTAGGCGGCTGATCTAGAGAAAATCTTTGTGGCCCACGCGAGGGAATTAAGAGTGGGATGGTGTTCGGATTTCTAAAGCCGTTTCTTGCGTCTCTAAAGTTTTCTCTTTCAGGAGAAACGGCGTAGTTTGGTGTAGTTGATTGGACCAGTCCAGCCGCAGATGAGACACCAGTCTTGTCGTGTTCTGCCAGAGTCGTCGTATCCCGTGGGGGGGTTTGAGGAATAAGGTGGTTATCCTCTTCACAAGGATTATTTGGTGCACTAGATGGATCAGTCTCTTGTGCTTCAAACACTAAGGGTAGAAGATCTGAAGTGTTTCCGATTCAATATATTTGCTGTTCGCCTAGTTCCTGGACGTCGGTTTCACTGGGATTTGACCGTGCCGGTGCCTTTGATGGTTCCTCTTCAAGAAGGTTTTTTTCGTGCACTGGGTGGAAAGAAAACTTGCGGTTCAATAATTAAAAGGTAGGAGATCTGAAGTATTTCCGTTAGGATTTTTTTGGTTTTCGCCTAATTCCTGGACATCAGTTGCACTAGAATTTGCCCGTGTCGATGCCTTTGATGGTTCACAAAAGTCTATTTGGGACGCCGGCTCGTCAGCCCTCGATAGCTGTGTTTTCAGTTTAGACGGAGCCTCGGTTTGCATTAGAGGTTTGAGAGGTACAGCCTCTCTGTGGTCTTGGTGTATTTTGTTGGGTGAAAACCGTCGGCGTTTGTGGAGGGACTAACCGGATGTCCAACTTCCGGTGTTTCAACATCAAAGCTTCCAAGATGTGTGTCAGTGAGCTCTGCTGTTTGTGGTGGATGTTGAAAGTTTCTAAAGTTGAAGAACCTTGTAAGCAGATTCTGTGAGGTAGGTTTATAGATAGCCTTTCCTGATCTGTCCGAATAGGATGTTATTCCATTGCTGTTTTTCTGGGCGACTATGCCATTGAGCAAATGCAGCCCTCTCTTTTTACATTCTTTTTTTTCCATTCAGGTCGTCTGTTTTTCCCTGCGTTTCGGGCTGCAGGCGAGTGTCTAGGGCGTTTTCTTGAATTAGACTGGGCCGGAGTTATAGTAGTGCTCGGCTCGTCTAGCGCTGCTGGTGGAGTCACCAGACCTCCTTGATCGTAGTCATCAAAAACTCCATCTGAAGATGGTTGCTCAAGAGAGTCTCTCGGTGCGGTTTCCAGAGAGGTACGCCTCTTGTGGGCGGGATTTTCTTCATTTGTCTCCGCATCGCAGTGTATGATTGCTTTAACTAAGACGCGGCTGCAGGGTACGGCCTCTTCCATCTCCACCCCCACTGCTTCGTCCTCATGTAGCAGACTTGGCTCCCCACCGCCAGTGCTGGCTCCTGGATGAAGGTTAGACCGCGCCTCGGTTTCTCAGAGCGCCGTCTCTCCCGGACACAGACCCCGACCCTCTACAATTGGCGACGCGGACCTGCTATCCCCTCCGGGATTAACAGGTGAGCGGGCCGTTGGGACAGTGTTCACAGGATCTGCGGAGCCTGCGGAGGATAGATCTTCATTCTGCAGGTCATCCGTGGCCGATGGCGGGGGAGCTTGAACTTGTTGGCTCTTCGGTTGGTTCTTTGATCGGTAAACAGCTTGAGAGTAAGGACATCAGAAAGTCATTAGGTTTCTTCCGGATTGATTTAGAACTTAACAGTTTATTTGTTGGTTTACCTTTTTCCTGTTGGAATACAAGCTGCAGTTAAAGAGTGAACTTGATTTAGTTTTGTAGCCGAAGGTTCATCTGGGTCCAAATGTGGGCGCGAGCTGCGCATCCAGCGCCTTTCTTCACTTGTAGGGGAGTTTACAGAGGTGGCAGTCCTCGCAGCCTCGACCGCCATGACTGCAGGACTGCCACTCGCCGCCACTCCGCGGACTGTAGGGGTTGTTGTAGTCGAACTGAAAAGGTGCTCCGCCTCGAAAACAGAAGATAGGGAAGGCAGACTCTGCTAGTAGAAGGTACTGCAGGACTGCCACTCGCCGCCACTCTGCCATTGTAGTCATTACTTTGCAGAAAAGTATGGACATAAACCCCCAACACTGAAATTGCTGTATCTAAAGGCTTAGGCTTTTTGCCTGCAGCGCCAGAATCCCCTAAATTCTGGCCAAGAGTGAATGAGTCCATGTCGAAGTTCTCCACCAGATTGGAAAGTTGGGGGAACACTTCTTGGTATAGATCCACACTATTGGAATCAAATAAAAAGTCTCAATTAGTGTAACGCTCACCTGATTCCCGCAGAGGCGCCGGTCTTGACTGGGTGAATGCTGTATCTTCAAAGGTGATGTGTAACACACGGTTGGCTCTTTGGGCTGGACCTCTGTGCACTGTATGACTGACTCGAAGAGTAAGATGTCTTTGGTAAGTGAACGCCGAGCTCTCCATCTGCCTCGGGGCAGGGTGCCGTAACCAGTTTCTTCACTGGATAAGGGTGCAGGCCTCTTGACCTCAGAGGACTGCTGTCCGTCGTTAACTGCACGAACGGTAAGTTCTGGGCACTTCAAATGTCTTAAAAGTCTTTTGTAATGATATTGCTTGTTTTGCAGGGTTCCGGCGATGGCGGATGGCGGGCTGATGAGAGTTGAGGATCGAACCCGCGTGAGGAATAGAAGCGCCTGGAAGCACGTAAGTAAGCGCTTGTAGCCTGCTTCATGATGCGCACTGTCCCTTTTATCTTGCAGGTACAAGTTCGGAGCTTTAGAGAAGCTGAAGGGTGCTGGAATACCCACTGGATTCGGCGTGGGAAGGAGTAATGGCACGTGAGTAATAAAGTTGCCCAATGTCTTTAAACGCACCTTCTTTTGTCTTTCAGATGCCGGAATGCAGTGCGAAGACCTCCGGAGCATGCGAAGAGTAGGTAAGCCTTTGTCTTTCAGATGCCGGAATGCAGCGCGAGGCGTTGGTGACAGCCGATGGACCAGGTAAGAGATGCGCTGCCACTGAAGACCGTAGTGCTAACCTGTTCTTTCTTTGTAGGTGCTGCTGAAGACTGGATTACAGGATGGTAAGCCTTTGTTCCCTTAGGCCCAGGATCAGAAGCAGAAGACACGATGAGCGTTCTGCTGCAGAGAATGCAGAATAACGCAAAGCAAGATTCATCCATCGGGTGTGGTTTACATAGCCTCCTGTAGTGCTTAGGTGTCTCCTTCCACAGCCACGCCTAGGTAAGAAAAGAGTTCCTGCTTTCCAGAAGAGTTCCAGTGTTCTGAACCTAGGGAGTGGCTCCTGCCCCACCCAACAGGAAAAGTAGTCCCAAACAGAAGAGGATCAGGGGTTCAACTGGCAGGTAAGTAAGCAGCATGGTCTGCTGCAAGTAAGTCCACCCAAGCATTATGAGCCCGGCGCTTCCAGCGCTGGGACTGGGCATCTTTATGAGCCTGGTGCCACTGGCGCCAGGACAGGGTCCAAAAGGTCCCAATGGGACTGGCTGGCACTCGGAACCGGGGTTATGGGTCTGCTTTCAAGGGAGTCGGGCAAGTCCTGATCTTTTGGAAGCAGAGATCATGACAATTAGGGCAGTAACATCATTACTCTGGTCAAGGTGAAGTGAAATTACCATCTTGTTAGTAGGTTAATTTAACTCCAGAACTGCCAGTTTGAAAAAAAGTGCTAGAGTGCCCAGTAAGGTTTTTAGGTCCAAAATTTCAGAACGATTAAGTGATCGATGAAGCGGGTGCTCCAATGTTTCGCCATCAACTGCTGGTAAGCTAGGTTCACCACAGGCTTATTTAACAATTCAATTCGAACAGTCTTACCAAGTAAAATCATTTCTGGAGGGAGTGTAGGGCCACACATTCCTCTTTCTTCCCATGCTCTCCCTTATTTAATGTTTATTACAGTTGTTGTAGTTATTATTGAATGGGTTAGTTCTTGATTTGAGCCACCACCTGTGCTACGTAAATTGAAGGCCATACCAAAGCACAATATTTTTTTTTAGAGAAGTAAGAACTTCACTTTACTTTGCAGCTGAAGTCAAGGCACCCCCAATGAACCAGCACACCAAAACCAACATGCATGTACCCTTATTAAATAATGTAACCATTTGTGACAACTGTTTCAACTTAGTTTGTAGTGCAAGAAACCAGCAGACTCAGACAACAGGACAACAAAGCAGTAGAAGATCCAGATGTGTTTTAAAGCGTTGACAGATTAACATGAGAGAAGCAATAGCGATAGCAGTCCAATCTCTCAAATGCACTGTGGGTGTGCAATGTCGGCACTATCAGCTTTTATCATGGCTCCAGTCACTACACATTGGCCAACAGCAAAAACAGCCGGCAGTCCCAGATGTGCACAGTGACGTTCAGATACAAGCTTTTGTAAGATGCTCTCTCCCGGGAAAAAAAACACCCCAGTCCCTTCTCCAATTCCCTGCACAAATCCAAAGTCTTGGATCAATAGCAGAAAAGGCCAGCACACACAATCTTGTATGAGGCGTTTCTGCTGATTGCAGGCAGCAAATTAACTCAGAAAAGGCTCAAATGCGTGAAGTTAACCATGATTTTCAGAACTAGCGAAGATGAGCATACAGAGATGCAAGTGACCAGTTCCAGCTGCTATCACTTCATTTACTTCAAACAATTTGAACGTATCACAAATGACCTCAAGCAAAAGGTTTCTCAGAGAACTAGCATAAGTGTGTAGAATACCCTTACCTTCTCCATTCTTCCCGTACTGTATAATTCCAGATCAAAAAACTGGGGGATTTGTAAAAGGTTTGCTACCTTCTCAGAGTCAACAGAATACTGCAGAAGGAAATCAAAATAAGAAATATATTAGGATTACCTCTTTGCTTGTTAGTTCAGTAAAATAAGAACAGATACAGATACTCTACCTTTGACAACAACATTGGAAGAGCAATTATGTACTGTTCAGTTAATTTATTCTTATCTTCGATCTGAGTTTTTCTTTCCTTGGCAGTGAGCACCTGTTGATAAATTTTATAAGTAACTTACTTGAAAGCTATATTGAAGTGCAGTGCAGCAGTAGTTGAACAGCCAATATGCAGAACTAGTCATGTCATTGCATTATCTTAGAGATGTCAATTTCCAAATATGTGGCAAGAGGGATTAACATAGGAGAGCTTAACAGCAAATAAAACAAAGTAAATATATTAAACTAAGATGACTGACTATTCTGAAGTCTGATTAAAGGATAATCACCCTTAACTCCCTTGAATTCATAATTGTTGGTAGAGACGATTCTCAGAGGAAGCTTTTGTAAGAACCCAACATTTGTTTACATTGTGACCAAATAAAAACACACACTAGAGTACCTCCAACTTTACACTACAAGGTTAGTAGTCACTGAAGGGCCATGTGCCATATGTGCACCAGACCAAATCATATGGTCAGAGAACCCATAGTTAACTTGATTTACTTAGAACCTTCTTTGGGAGCACATTTTATTATATAATTACTGAAGAAAGAAAACTAATCTGTCAAATGCTTGAGCAATGTGAGAAGAGACAGCAGTAGAGTGGCGCCTTTCCTTGTTGCTGCATTTTTCTTCTGGAATGGGTTATTTTATCGTATTCATTTTGGCTTTGGGTTGTGGTTTGTGTTACAATGGTGGCCAAAGGAGAAATAACTTACCGGTAATGTTATTTCTATGCAATCTTCTCCCACAGTTTTCTCATGTTCATAGATATCCCATCCAGCGGCAGCTGACTAACATTTCGATAGGGGGCATAGTGCGGCTTGATGTAGTTCCTTGACCACCTCATGTCTGAAACGTGCTAAGCCCCGACTCCGGACATAATGTTAATCGCCGTACTTAAGAAATGCACTATGTATGCCACCTTACTGAGATTCACCACCAAGGCTCGGACTCCGAGAGAAAAAGACAAGTGCATGAATTTAAGAGGACAGACATCTTTGTGAGGGATAAAACCAATACAAGTTTTAGCTTTTTTTTTAAAAAAAAAAGATACAGCACCATCTCCTCCCATCTTGTGCACAATTTATGAAGGCGACAACAAACATGCCAATAAACTCATTGCAAGTTTCCATAGAGAAAAAGGCGATGAGGAATCTGTGGGAGAAGAATCCATAGAAAGAACATCACCGGAAGGTATTTCTCCTTTAATGGATTGCATTTTCCACAGATTCTTCATCTTGATAAGCAGCTTTGTAGTACTGGCCTACCAAAATGGGCATCTGCGCCTCGAGACATGGGTGAGCTGTAGTGCCTGGCAAAGGTATGCAACAAAGCCCATGTTGCCACACGGCAAATGTCCCTCACCGAAACTTCTTTCTGAAGAAGCCTCTACACTCCTGGTGGAGTGATCCCTCAGACCTGGCTGTACTTCACCCGGTCTCTGGTTGTATTCCGCTGTGCATGAAACAATTCAGCGGGAGATGGTCTGTTTTGTCACCCCTCGTACCAGCCTGGATTGCAAGAAAGCTACAAAGAGCTGAAGGTTCCTCCGGAAGACTTTAGTCCTAGCTAGGTAGCAGCTCAGTGACCTCTTTAGATCAAGCCTATGGAGCTTCTCCTCCTCCTCAGAAGGATAAGGCAGCGGAACAAACAGAGAAAGGTCCACACTGAGCAATGTGAAACTGAGGGAGCTTTTGGCAATTGTTTGAGGCAGACTTTCAAGGACACCTTTTCCTAAAAAAATTAACTTCAGAAACGGCAGCCTACAAATAATAGCTTAAAGCTCACTGACATCTAGCAGACATCTCGACCAAAAAAGGTGGTCTTCAAAGTAAGGCGTCTTATGGAGGTAGAATTCAAAGGATCAAATGGAGCCATCAAAAATGTCCAAACCAGATTTAGGTCCCAATCGAGAACAATGCAAAAATGTAGCAGACCCATCAATACCGGGGCCACCACAGGTATGGAAAAGGCGCTCTGCTCCGGCATCCACTTGACCAGGGACAGAGCAGCCAAGTACCCTTTTAACTGTGCCCCACCTGAAGGCTTGATGTGGCCAAGGTCATCAAAAAATCGTTCACTGTGAAGGTTGGACATGCCACAGGGTCTGCTCCTTTCTCCTTAGACAGCACAAACGTTCTCCATCTGAAGGCATACAGGGATTTAGTAGCAGGCCTGCGTGCAGGCACCAACACCGCCAAGGCCACCTCATCCGGGTCCCAGTCCGCATACTTTAAAATCTCAAGAGCCAAGCTTGACAGTTGAGAAGTCCCATGTTTAGGTGAAGCACCCTGCCCGTCGACTAAGACAAGAGGTCCGGCCTACAAGGAAGCAAGAGGTGGTCAGATGGCCAATTCCAGAAGGTTCAGGTACCAAGTCCTCCACAACCAATCCGGGGCAATCAGGTTAATGGGGGCCCAAAACCTCAACCTTCTGAGAACCCACAAGTATGAGCAGAAACGCATAGCAACTGTCAAACAGCCACTCCACCAGCAACTGGTCCCCCAACGCCCCCCTCCCCCTTGGCAGAAATTCCTTTGAGCAGAACAGTGGGAATTTTGCGTTGTACCCCTGTCACAAACAAGTCCACTGACAGGGTTCCCGCACTGGGATAAGATCTCTGAAATGACCTCCTGGCAAATCTTCCACTTCTGGGAAATAATGCCCTACCTGCTCAGAGAATCTGTCCACCTGTTCTCCACCCCCACTTAGTACCATAGCTGCATGGCTTCCTTACACAGGAGCAGCTAACCACACCTCCCTGCTTTTTGAGGTAGTGCATTGTTACAGTGTTGTCTGTTAACACCAGAACAAGTTTCCCCCCAGAGAAGAGGCGTGAAAGCAGTCCGCACCAGTCTGATGGCTTGCAGTTTAAGCAGGTTGATATGGAACATGCTCTCCTCGTAGGACCAATGGCAGCTCACATGAAGGTCCCTGCAGGGGGCCCCAAGCGTCTCAAAGAGGCATCCGTGACCACCTGGACCTCCGACCAAATCGGTTAACCTGCCAAAATGTAGGCCCTGTTCACGAGGAAAGGTAGTCGGCAACCAACCAAGACTCCTGGAGGGTTTCCGACAACTCACCTTAATACCACGACAACTGACTCCAGACAAGCCACTGCAGGGACCTCATCCGGAGTCTAGTCTCTGGCACCAGAAAAATGCAGGAAGCCCAAGAGGCGGAGGAAGGCAGAAGACTGTACAAGTTCTGTAAAAGGTTGACCAGCTGTGTGATGCTGGTGACTCATCAGGGGAGTAGAGAAGGGTATAAGGGAGGTATGGTATCAAACAGGTGAAGACAGACAAGTGATCACAGGTCAAGGGTGTTTATTGAACTTCAATGGGTTGGTAGAACACCTATCGGAACCTAAATCTAAAGATGGGAGCAAACTAGGACCATCAAATAAGGAACAAGTTACTTACCTTTAACTGTTGTTCTCCAGCATGGGTCTGGCATGGATTCCCATGCTCATGAATATTCCCCGTCGTCAGGCTGGGAATCCTCGGTAAAGAAAAAATCAGTATCAGTTTTGTTTCTGATCTGTCTTTCTTAGTAGTAACCAATCACTGATCTCTGGGTCATACTGCCCCCAGCCAATGACTGCCCTCTCCCTAAGCCCCGCCTCCGGCAGCCATCCTCAGATTTGGTAGCATGCCAGGTGGCAGTATGACCAAGTGAAGAGCCGCAGAGGGGTAGGTGGGAGGGTTTGCATGTGAATCCATGCCAGACCCATGCTGGAGAACAACATTTACAGGTAAGTAACTTGTTTCTTCTCCATCAGAAGAGATCCATCAGAGATCTCTCTCTGCGGCAGGGGCCTCCCTCTGGAACAGCCTTCCTGCCTCCCTGAAACTTGAGGAGAACCATCTCCGGTTCCGGAAGCACCTCAAAACCTTCCTCTTTGCTTCTGCTTTCTCTGTCCCTCTCCCCTGCTAAATTCTACACTGAAATTGCACTGAATCTGCAACTGGGCCACTCTCACCGACCTCGGTCCTGGGCCCAGCCACTCTCCACTTGCACTGCCTCCCTGGCATCCCCTGCACTGCGGGACTGTCTCCGTATCCCTACAGCCCCCCCTTCCCAGCACTTGTCTGCACTTACCTTGCACTTGCCACCAGCTGGCCCTATTTATTTATTTTTATTCTACTTACTTGTACTGCACTTCCCCCTCCCCGTCCCCTTGCACTTTTCCCTTCCCCTACCCCTGCACTTGTGCTGTCTGAATGATAACTGGCCTAGTAGGATCGTTGTCCGTCTTCCCCTTGTTCCCCCGCTCCCTGCCTCGTCGCGCCTTGAAACACTTGTGTATAAGCGCGTTACAAATGCCATATCATATCATCATGGGGTCTGGCATGGATTCACATGCTCATGAATAAAGAATACATAACAGTATAAACATGCACAACCACGGGAGGTGGCAAAGGCTCAACATTAAGCATTACATCCAAAACTCAACATTAAGCAATTCTTACCTCCTCACCAGGCTCACCTTAGGCGAACAGGTTGGAAGCACTGCTTGGCCGACCCTGGAGTCCCGATCGACGCAGTAGAATCTTGTGAAGGTGTGTGTCGATCTCCACGTACCAGCCCTGCAGATGTCCAGCAGGGGCACACCAGACAGGAACGCCGTGGTAGCAGCGATCGCTCTTGTCGAATGGGGTCTCGGATGGCCGTGCAGCGGTCGGTTTGCCAACCGGTGACAGTGCATGATGCAGCCGGAGAGCCATCTGGAAATGGAAGTCTTCGAGAGAGCCTTCCCTTGATTCACAGACCCAAAGTTCACAAACAGTTGTGACGTCTTAGAAAACTCTTTGTGCGGTCCACGTAGAACTTCAGCGCTCTAGCTACATCCATCGAGTGCAAAGTCCTCTCGGCCGGCGTCGAAGGCGACAGGAAGAAAACTGGTAACACCAAGGGCTCGTTGAGGTGGAAGTCTGACGGCACCTTGGGCATGAAGGAGGGGTGCGTCCTCAGTACCACCCTCGTGTCATGAAAAGTCAAGTATGGAGGCTTGCAAGATAGGGCCTGGATCTCTCCCACTCATCGTGTGGAGGGGATGGCCACGAGGAACGCAGTCTTCCAGGACAGGAGCTTCAAAGGCGCCGAATGCATAGGCTCGAATGGGGCCCCCAAGAGCCTGGTCAGCACCACATTAAGCTCCCATGCCGGGGCAGGAGCCTTCACCGGCGGGAAAAATCGGAATAGTCCCTTCATAAATTCCTTCACCAGGCGATGAGACCACAAGGACGCCCGTCCCGTAGTCCTGGTATATCGGGAGATGGCAGCCAGATGTATTTTGATGGAGGCATGAGCCAGTCCAGCTTTGGCCAGCGACAGTAGGTACGGCAGTACTTGAGGGGCCATAATTCGCAGAGGGTTAATCTTCTGTGCACGGCACCAGACAGAGAACCTCTTACACTTATGACCGTAACACTTGAGAGTTGAGGATGCACTGGCTTTTGCAAGAACCTCTCTGCCGTCAGCCGGGATATCGTACCCTCCAAACTCTAGTGCTGCAGGAGCCAGGCCTGCAAGTTCAGCGACTCCGGGTCGTGATGAAGAATGGCGCCTCCTTCTCTGGAGAGAAGATCTGCGTCCGCCGGCAGCTTGACTGGTGGGGACGTTGACAAGTCCAGAAGGTCTGGGAACCAGATCTGCCTCGGCCACGCCGGTGCGACGAGGATCATCCTGCACCTCGACCTCTTGAGCTGGTTGATGAGACGGAGCAGCAACGGCGGGAACGCGTACAGGAAAAGGGCATCCCAAGGGATCGAGAAAGTATCGCCAATGCTCCTCGGCTGTGTGTACCTGCTGGCGAACCTCTGGCACTTGGAGTTCGTCGCCGTCGCGAAAAGGTCGATCCGGGGTTTGCCCCATCGTCGAA
This sequence comes from Ambystoma mexicanum, assembly GCF_040938575.1. Classification (NCBI taxonomy): domain Eukaryota; kingdom Metazoa; phylum Chordata; class Amphibia; order Caudata; family Ambystomatidae; genus Ambystoma; species Ambystoma mexicanum. The sequence goes on from NC_090932.1 coordinate 455,692,892, forward strand.
AGAGCCGATTCACCTGCTCTTGACGTAGTTCCCACTCGTGGCAGGAGTACAGCTCCCTGTTGAGTGAGTCGGCAATGTTTTTTTTTTTTTATTCCTGCAAGAAACAAAGATTAGGTGACAACCCAATCATACAGCCGCTCTCTGGAATCCCATACTGGGTTCTATATTAGTTGTAATTTCACTATGTATAGTTCCTTCGATCCAATTCTTGAAAAAATACAAAAGTCAAATATATAGTGATTTTTCAATGTTGAAAATTATTTTATAGAAAGAAGTGACTAGTAGCCACCAAAATTATTCTTCGTGAGGAAGAGATTGCCATAAATCACTATCTGAAGACTTATTTTTGTGCCAATGCATTTCGGAATATAACAATTCCTTCATCAGGGCAAGTCTAAAACAATAAACATATAACATTCACATGCAATTGTGCCAACCATCCCAAGATTAATATCCAATATAGAATAATTCCCATATTAGAAACAACGTAAGTATATAAATATCAGTATGAACAGTCATCATCCAAATAGTTGGATGATGACTTTACCATTCACAGCACCTGCTTGCCGTACACGGTGGAGCAGCCGGACCTCTGAAACATAGATTTCGCCATTACTCACCTACATCAGGTAATGGACCCGATTCCCTCCATTTTGTTATAGGTTAACTTTACTTGCCTTTGTACTGATTTGTTTCTTATTTTATATCTTTTGACCTGCCTTCTGATCCGGCTCATTACATTGTCGGGTATGTGTTTACCTTCATATTTTTCCAACTATTTGGATGATGACTGTTCATACTGATATTTATATACTTACGTTGTTTCTAATATGGGAATTATTCTATATTGGATATTAATCTTGGGATGGTTGGCACAATTGCATGTGAATGTTATATGTTTATTGTTTTAGACTTGCCCGGATGAAGGAATTGTTATATTCCGAAATGCATTGGCACAAAAATAAGTCTTCAGATAGTGATTTATGGCAATCTCTTGCTCACGAAGAATAATTTTGGTGGCTACTAGTCACTTCTTTCTATAAAATAATTTTCAACATTGAAAAATCACTATATATTTGACTTTTGTATTTTTTCAAGAATTGGATCGAAGGAACTATACATAGTGAAATTACAACTAATATAGAACCCAGTATGGGATTCCAGAGAGCGGCTGTATGATTGGGTTGTCACCTAATCTTTGTTTCTTGCTGTATTTTTTGGGTTTGGGTGTCTCCAGGCCTTTTTCAGCCAGCTCCTGAATAGAGGATCTAACTTCCTAACAAAGACTTATCACACTAAAAACCTTTGATAACGCCAGAAGGACTCGATACCCCTGTGGTGCCCACTCAAATTTGCTCCCTGCTTTTTTTTTATTCCTGCCAAGTGGAAGGGAACCAGAAATATCCCCTCAGAGACAGCCAAGTGCCACAGATCCTGGGCCTCCTTGGATAGGGCTGGGATCTGGTGCCTCCCTGCTTCCGTATGTAGAACATCGTGGTGGTTTTGTCGGTGAAGATCCTCACCACTTTGTCCATGAGGGACGGAAGGACGACTTGAGCGCCCAGAACACTGCTCGAAGCTCCAGAATGTTGTTATGGAGAGCCCTCTCCTCTGGTAGCCAAAGGCCTCTTGCGTGGAGATCTCCGGTGTGGGCCCCCCAACCCTCCAGAGAGGCTTCCGTCGTCACAGTCTCCTGAAACGCCGGTGTCTGAAAGTCTGTGCCTGTAGTGAGGTGCGCACGGGTACCCCACCATAGGATCGCCCGACGGAACTCCTCGTCGACAGGGATCCTGTCTTCGAAGCAGCCCGTCGCCTGAAACCAGCGGGCGTCGAGTAACTCCTGTAGCAGACGCATCCGAAGTCTGCAAAGGGGTACAAGGTAGATGCATGAGGACATCATCCCGAGGAGGGACTTTATGGACCTCACCCTGGCCAAGTCCGTGGATAGCAGGTGCCGCACCTTGCCCAGAATGGCCTTCGTCCTCTCCTCCGACGGGCAATCCAATTGCCCCACTCTATCGACCTTCACTCCCAGAAACAGTGCTACTTGCGACGGAACCAGGCGGGATTTGGGGTAGTTGAACGGCGAATCACAGTTCCGTGAGCAGCCGGACGGTCCTCGCTGTGTGTTCGACGGCGTGTTCTCTTGTCCTTGCCTGGATTAGCCAGTCGTCCAGGTAGGGGTAGACGTGGATCCCCTGCAGGCGCAGCCGCGCCGCCGCTGGTGCCAGGCACTTTGTGAATACCCTGGGTGCCAACTTTAATCCGAACGGCAGGGCTCTGAATTGGTAGTGGTGTCCCTGAACTACGAACCTGAGAAACGTTCTGTGTCCTTTTAGAATGGGGATGTGGAAGTAAGCATCCTCCAGGTCCAATGACGATAGGAAGTCGTCCGCTTCCAGCTGTCCCAGCACGTGCTGGAGGGTGACCATCCTGAATTTCTGCACCTTGATGTACTTGTTTAGCCGACGCAGGTCCAGGATGGGGCACCATCTGACGAGGAAGTACCTCGAGTACACTCTGGAGCCCCGGAGCCTCCTGGGGAGGAGCTCGATGGCACCTTTCTTGAGCATCGCCCTTACCTCCAACAGCAGTTGAGGGACGTGATTCTCCTTCCTGGCCACGGGAGGAATGAGAGGACACTTCTTTTGGAATTCCAGCGAGTGCCCATTGGCCAGGGTGTCCAGCACCCAACGGTCGGCGGAGATGGACTCCCACACGCTGACGAACTTCGTCAGCCGGCCTCCCACCGGGGTGCTTCGGTGGGGGCCCCGACGCCACGACCGGTTCAGTCCTGCTTGGAGGAAGCCTTGCCGCCTTGGCCTCCTTGACGACGGGATCCCCCTTGCTTGCCGCACCCTCTGTAGGCCTCCTCGAACGAGGAGCGGGCCTCCTGGCGGTATGTAGAAGTGCCACCGCTGGATCCCTTGGAGGCACCCGGTCTGCCTCCGGAGATCCGAAAGGGCCGTCGTCGTTGAAGTACCCCTAGGGTCCGGGCCGTCTCCGAGTCGGTCTTGATGGCCTGGAGCGACTCGTCCACCGTCTTCCCAAAAAGGTTGTTGCCGTCGAACGGCATATCCAACACTCTTGTCTGGGCGTCCTGGCGAAAATCCGTCGCCTTGAGCCATCCTCGTCGTCGGAGGGAAACCCCATTGCCCAGTTGGTGAAATCCGGTATCTGCAATGTCCGTTGCCACCGTTATGGCATGATCCAACGCCACCTCTCCTGCCTGCAGAATTTGTAGGGGCTTAGCACTCTTGTCGTCCGGTAGGAAGTCTAGCAGGGGAGCTATCTTGAACCAAAGCTCCCTGTCGTAGCGGGCCACAATCGCTAAGGCATTGGCCGCCTTAACCGTCGTCGCTGCCGAGATGACTCGTCGTCCCATGGAGTCCAACTTCTTGCCATCGCTGTCTGGCGGGGAAGTGGAAGTTGAAGCCGCCGCATCCGCTGCTTTCTTCTTGGCCGCTGCCGAGACGACAGAGTCCGGCGTGGGCTGGGCCCTGAGGCACAAGGGGGCGGCATCGGGGACTCTGTACTTCTTCTCGTACCTGTCCCTCTTGGCGGGTGTTGTGGAAGGGTTCTTGAGGATAGCCAGCCCCTCGTCCCAGATGTCGAGTAACGGCACAGCGAGGACCGTCTTCCTCTTGGCCTCTCGTCGTTGGTAAAGAAACCCTTCCTTTTTCTGCTCCTCAGGACAGAGCTGTAAGAGCTCGGATGCCATGGTTATCATGGCGTGAAAGGAGCCAATTTCGTCGGGTGGAGAAGCCCGGGGGGGGGGCATTGAAGACGGGATGTCCGTTGTGTCATCGCCGCTGTCGTCGTCCGTCCCTGTATCCTCTCTAGGGTCCGGCAAAGGGGATGAGGTGTCCACAGGCCTCACGGGCACGAAGGGAGGAGCGGGGTGGACTCTCCTCTGCTTGTTCGGAGGGCTTCCCGACGGGCCTGGTTCTGGATCCTCGTCCTTATCTCAGTACATAAGGATTGGATCGCCAACAAAATGGCCGCCGAGCTATCTTGGGGCTTGGGTAATGGCTGCGACGGACGGGATGGTTGCTCCACTGGGCCCTCTTCGTCGCCAACGTCGCTATCTTCAATCACATCAGCGGGAACCGCCCCCTGGGATCGAAGCTTCTCGAACTTCTTGCTGAGGCCTATGAACCTCTCGTTGAGGCCCTTCCCGGTTTCCATCAGATCCTCCTCAGAGGCTGATTCCGAGTCTGTAATGGCCACCGGCCCCCCCCCTCTTTTTCAGCCGGGGTCTTCACGGGGGTCTTAACGATGGGCTGGAAAGAGGATTCCCTCTGCGGTGGCAGGGATACTCTGGGCCCAGAGGCCGTTTCCACTGGCGTAGTCTCAGCAGGCTTCGCCAGGGTCGCAGCGGCCACTTCGATAGAGGCCTTTGCCGGCTAGATCAAAGCCCTCACCACCTTAGGTGCGTCCTGGGCCTTCGCCTTGGGGGGGTGGAGGGGAGGGTCAGCGCCTCGCTCCCCCTCGGGTCCCTTCGAGATCGACCTGGGCCGCTCCAGCAGCTTACCCGGGTTCTCGGACTTCCTCTTCCCCGAACCAGAGCGCTGGCTCGTGGTTGAACGTGCTGGGGAAGTCGCGCCCTGCCTGGCAGCCAAAGAGCCCGACCTTTCGGCACTCCCGGTGCCCACGGACACGCGGTGCTTGGCCTTCTGTTGGTCCCCCGTCGCCGGGGCGCTCTCACAGGACTTTGAAGCTCGCTCAGACTTTTTCTTCAACCTTCTCACCTGCTGTGCCCTTCTCCAGCCAGGTGGTGAGGCGGGAACGACTATCTTGTTTGGTCCGTTCCGAAAGGTTCTTGAAGAACGCACAGTCCTTCTCCACGTGCGTCTTGTCCTCATGAAGGCAGTAGAGACATTGCGAATGCTCGTCCTTCTTGAAAACATTTTGTAATCCGCATCCAGGGCAGCACCTGAACAGCTTGGATCCGGGCGTCGAGCTTCCCTTGTCCTGGGCCATGTCCGTTGAGGTAGGCCGCAGATCTTCCGGAATCCTCCAAGAAGCGTAAACTCGACAAAAACTTCACCCTTGTGGGGCGAGGAAGTATTCCGAAACAGGTCCCCGTTGTCGGAAGTAGAAACGGTGGAGCTTGAGGCTTGATTAAACAGAAAAATGAGAAAATCTCCTGAAAAAGTGCGAAAACTCAGCAAAAAACTTGAGAGCTAAGCACGAGGACTCCCAACACTTGAACGTGCAGTAAAAATCTGGGGATGGCTGCCAGAGGCGGGGCTTAGCGAGAGGGCAGTCATTGGCTAGGGGCAGTATGACCCAGAGATCAGTGATTGGTTACTACTAAGAAAGACAGATCAGAAACGAAACTGATACCGATTTTTTCTTTACCGAGGATTCCCAGCCTGATGACTGGGAATATTCATGAGCATGTGAATCCATGCCAGACCCCATGCTGGAGAAGTTTAATTATGAAATCAAAAAGCTGAAATTAGAAAAAAAGAAGGAAATTTGTAAGCTAAATTATGATTCTGTGACATTTTCACAAAGACAATATTTTAAAAAATTGATTATACAACATTACAAATTTAAAGTGAAAGGAATACATCTACTGGTTTATTCAAAACAGAAATATATGATATGATGCCTGATCGTATTCCTGCTTGTGTTTACAAAGCCAATAGAATTTTTTGGGCAGGTATCCTGAAAATAAAATTTGATTATATACTGAGATCAGGGTCCCTTCCAGATGACTTCTATAATCATCCCCATTTTTAAGAAAGGTGATCCCGCTAATCCGGCAAATTACAGACCCATTTCCTTAACAGATGATGCTGCTGCAAAAATATTTTCTATTTTAATAGCTGATTTGGATGCATTTCTGGTCACAAACAAAATATAAAATATATTAAGTACCAAGTAGGTTTCAGAAAATTGATGTCAACTACACTTAATGGTACAATAATGGCACATTTACTTTCTGGAACTAAATCCAATGAACTTGGTACTATTTACTTAGCCTCCATTGATATAACCTCTGCATTTGATACAGTCGTGAGTATTCTATGGAACAAATTGGAGTCTTTAGGAATTCCTGTTCATCTTATCTATTGGATACAGACATTTTATTCAAACACATCCTGTAGAATTAGGATTACTAAAGGGGGTGCCTTTACTGAATATATCAATTCATACTTAGGACTTAAACAAGGTTGCAATTTTGCTGCCACTTTATTTAATTCATACCTTTGTCACAAAGATGAGCTCTGGAATGGCATGCATATGTTTGCAGCCAGGATATGTTCATTAAGGATTCATTGGATCGCTTTTGCGGATGACATACTATTTGATCTTACGCCGGTTTACAAGTCAAATTGCAGTTGTTTTCCGAGTATGCTTTTAATCACAATCTGGTCCCGAACTTATGATACTTGAAGCACGCACAAAGCCAACAAAATGTGTATGGAACATCGGGAGTGTGACCCTATCTCAAGTACATGAATTAACATATTTGGGATATCATCTTAGCAATGTGTCCTCCATTAAACCATGGAGTAACTACATTAAATGTTAAAATAAGACCTCTTGCTAGTCAATTGAAATTCATATATGCTAAATATTGTACATTTTCTGTGATAACTAATAGATTTTATGACTCCTAAGATTGAATCTGTAATTTTATACTCGTGTGACATTTATTTATTTTTGCATTTGTAAAGCGCACTGCAGCCCACGGGCATAGAGGCGCTATCAAGGATACTTAAGAAGGCTTGCTTGAGAGTTACAATAAGCGGCCCAAGTATATAACGTTTGCTTGCACTATTAATATGAATACTCAATTAGATGCAATTCAAGGACATTTTAAAATCAACACTGAATCTAGCTCTCTCTATTCTAAACTGTATTATACGACACGAGCTGGGTATTTCTACGCTACCATGTATCAGCAAAGACTGGAGAGATTTATCAAATTACTCTAAAATCCTTTTAGCTACACAGAACTCGCTGTATCAGGACCTTAATTCAATGGCTAAGGGGTGCAGCTCCAGTTCATATATGAATTATATTGGTAAAATGAACACAATATTGAATGATCTAGGTGTATCAGAGTGGGATCTTAGAGTTTGTCCAGTATTTGTTAAAAAAAAAACTTTATGAACTTGACTGGACAAAAACTATTCATGATTTATCTAAATATAGTACATATCACAAATATGCTAAATATAAAAGAAAACAGGATGGTGGTTGTCCTTATCTTACAATTTTTCCATGCAAGACTACACGGATGTACCTTTTAAGGTTTAAATTGAACCAAATGCACACCCTAGAACGCGTGCGTTATTGGGGAGCCCTCAAGAATCAAACTGCTATTTCAACCGCGTGTAGATTATCTATTTTGTACTGAACCAAATGAGACTCTTAGACACCTTATTCTGGAATGTATTTACTTTAGAGAACCTAGGACAAAGTATTTATTGAAGTTTACGAATCGTGGTTGTACTGAATCACTGTGGAATCGTCTTATGTCTGGAAGTGGGAATTCACCGATATTTACATTAGTAGCTTTCTTAAAGGTAATTGAAAAAGAAATTGAGCTATTGTAATTGTATAGTATCTTATGATTTTTTTTTAAAAACCAAGGAAAACCAAAAATAAGAAAATGTAATGTCTTTATAATCTTTATATAAGGCCACATTTGTGTAACTGATAACAGACATTTTAGTGATTAGTTTTATATTGCATATTGTTGTATTGGCATATGCCAACTGTGTTTTATGTATATTAGGATGTTTGTTCTCAAAATAGCATTTTTACATGTTGTATTGTTTAGATTTTTGCACCATGTGCATTTTGACCATCTTGCGACTTTTAGGCTTTGTTCAGGTTTTGTAGAGAGCAGGTTTTGTACCCTCTATAATTCACATTTTTATGATTTGTTTTTAATACTTGCTAATTTGCACAAAATGTGTATTTTTCAAAGTTCCATTTAACATTTCTATGGAGAAAACTGTATGACCAAATTTCTAAAGGTTATATGAACCAATAACAAATAACAAATAAAAAATAAAAAAAGAGATCCCAACCCAGGGGAGGGTTGGAGATTGGGGGTATAGCCTCTTTACCCTTTCCATGAATGCCTCAATGACAGGAACTTTCCGCCAAGACACAAGGTGTTCTGTGAAGTGGTGTAAGCCGACAGGGTCGCCAGATGCACTTTGATGGAATTAAAGACTGATGGAATTAAATACAAGGCCGGAGTCTAGAAGTATACATGTATGTATAGAATCGGCTGCATGTAGTATAGAATCTTAGCTGGAGAATACTCTGTTGGATTTAGTGTTTGTGACGCGCACCATATCACATATCTCTTTCACTTATTTAAGTAGGAGTGTCTGGTATTAGGTTTACGTGCCACCTTTAGGATATCCAAACACCTTTGTGGAAGACTTAAGTGGCCAAACTCGAGGACTTCAGGATCCAATCTGTCAAGTTCATAGACTGAGGGCGTGGGTGGAGGGATGCTCCCTTGTGTTGTGTTAGCATGTTGTATGGGCATGGGAGCTTGATTGGGTTGCACATCACCAGTTTGAGCAAATGTGGGAACCAAGGTTATCTCGCCCACATAGATACAACCCGGATAAGCAAATTTGCCTGACCAGTTCATCCAGAGGGTGTTCCCCTTGGATCCTGGTTGGAGAAACCAGGACGCAAAGTCTTGGCATTGTGCGTTCAAGCCTGCGGCTAACAAGTCTAATGGGAGGTGACCCCATTGTGAGGATATTTGGTCTAGGATATCTGTCGAGTTGCCACTCATGTTCTTCTGGTAGAGGGTATCTGCTGAGAGTGTCTGCCAGAGAATTGAGTTCCCCTGGAACATGTTGAGATGTTAGGAACATGTTCCGCTTGAGTGCCCACTTACATATTTTTTAGGATCGCTTGGACAGATTGAGTGTGTGCCTCCTTGCTTGTTCAGGTAGTACATGGCAGTGCTGCTGTCTATGAGGACTTGCACTGTAGGACCTGTGAGATGTTGCAAGGCCTGAAGAGCTTGAGGACTGCCAAGAGTTCTAGAAAGTTGATGTGTTTGGCCAGTAGCGTGGGTCCACTGGCCGTGGGCTGTGTGGTGAAGGAAGTGGGGCCCCTATCCTGCGAGTGAGGCGTTTGTAGATAGGATCGCTTGCGCTGGTAGAACGGTAAAGGGTGCCTTTTAGCAGGTTGTCCCTAGACCACCAACGAGGGCCGGTACCAGGGTTAGCGAAACAACCACTAGATCATCCCACTGACGGCTTGCCTGAGACCATTGTTTTGCTAACCATTCGTGCACTGGACGCAAGTTAATGATTTAGGCCATTATGTGCGCAAACGCATTGCTTTGCGTACCGTTATCTGGCAAACGACCTTGTAGTGAGGTATTTGCAACACCATATTTGGTACTCTCTCGGTTGAGGGGAAAGCCAGTTCCTTTTTTCTTTAGGATAGCCCCAAGACATTTTTCTGTTTGGCTGGTGACTAAACTAGATTTCTTTTCGTTGATGGGGAATCCCAGATTGAAAAGGTCTATTGTTCTTTGCGTATTTTGTTTGCAAATTTGAGGAGATTCCCCGGTGATTAGCCAGTAGTTCAGATAAGGAAGGGTATACTGGTAAGGACCTTCTGCGCAGGTGTGCTGCCACTACTGCGAGCACCTCAGTGAATACTCTTGGTGCGGAGGCAATGCCGAAGGGGAGTACTTGGAACTGGTTGTGCACTGCCGCCATCGTGAAACGCAGATATTTTCTGTGCCCAGGGAGCATTGAAATATGAAAGTATGCATCTTTCATATCCAATGTTGCCATGTTGCGCCCCCCGATTTAGGAGTGGGATTACCTCTTGGCGCGTGGTCATGCAAAACTTTTGGGGTTTGACATTTGTTCGCAGGGCGCTGATCTAATACTGGAGCATGGAAATATCTTTCCTTGGCACAAGGAAATACATTTAATACCCTTGTTTACCTGGTTTGCTGGGATGATCTCTATGGCGTCCTTCTCCAGCAGTACCTTAACTTCTTCCAACAGAATGAGTATTCTGTTGATATTTTCCTGTTTCTTGGCGGGCGGTAGGGTTGTTTTTGTGCCAACTCGATACAAAACCCACTTGTCTGATGTTAGCCCCTCCCATGTGTGGGTGAAGGGTGAAATTCAGCCTCCTACTCGAGTTGCATGGGAGGGGACCTGCAGTGGTATGTCATTGTTTGTGAGGAGTGGTTCTTCTCCCAGGTGAGGTTCTGCCCCTTCCTCTGCTCCTTTTATTTCCTCAAAAATTGGAAGCGGAACCATGACCTTGCAATTGGCCTCAAGACGAGGACAGTCGGACCTGAGTATAGCCTGAGTAACTGAGCACCCTGACCCTAAAACTTCCTCGAGTTTGAGGAGCCCCGTTGAATATAGTGCTTGTTAGTCAACTGTCCAAGGGATTGGAGAGTGTTGTATTCCTGTTCATCACTCTTAAAGGTGTCTTCGACAGCCTTACCGAATAATACATTTGGCTCCACTGGCATATTTCAGAGGGTTGTCTGAGTCTCTGAATTAAACCCAGATTGTCTGAGGCAGGCGTGAAGCTTGATGAGCGTGGTGACCAACATGAATTGTATCTCATCACCCAATACCCAACTCAAATTGCGAGCAATCAATTGGATTACACTCATAAAAATTAGAAATTTCACCATGCTGAATGACTCGACCTTTGAAGACAACCCACCTGTCGCTACCTTGTCAAGAGGCTTGTGCTCCTCCATACTAGACTATGTCTTCCATACAGTCAGTGTGAATAAGAAAATCTCCTTTAGAATAACACCTAATCTAACTAGCGACCACAAAGTACTTTAAACGCTCTGGGCACCTCATATACTCCAGTGTTCCAATAACTATAACCAATCTCCTAGTCTCAATCCTAGTAGAAATCATCTACGTTGGAACCCACCACAGATCGCATTATTAACTCAACATCTTACTAAAGATTATAGTTATAATGAGAGCAACACGCAGATCTATACTCATTATTTACAAACTGTCACCCAATCAATTCACTACTCACCCCGCCCGGTGTACAAGCATAGGCAAATTAATCTTCCAGCAATCCTAAGTCGTAAAATAGATCTACGGCAAGCATTACGATCTCCAGCTTCTCTTACGGTTAAGCCTCAAAGAATCAAATTAAAGACCAAATACAAAAATAAAATTAAATAAGTTCTATCAATACAAAAGCAGACTGACGCAGAAACTATGCTCAAAGCCATAATGATGAAATCTGAGACTGAAATTTGGTCTCTAATGAATAACCTTCCTTCAACCGCTCACAGATCGCTTGAATCGAATAAAATAAATGTACCCAAGAGGGTTGCTCATTTCCAAAACGTACTCAATAAAACTATTCCATCAACAGACCATCTTTTCTCTCCTCCTGATCTCAGAAGGCTATTTGACACTTGATATTATGCTCATAATAAAGACGCTTAGTCCATCTAGAGCTCTAGGACCGGACAATTTAACTAACACTACACTCAAACCCAATCCCTTGGTTTGGGCCCCAGCCGTCAAATAAATATTTAGACAATAATTCACTCAACTCAAATCCCCCCCATGCAGGCAGGAATCTATTATAATTCCAATATTCAAGAAAGGTTATAGAAATAACCCCACCAATTATAGACCAATAGGCCTTTTAGACGCTCCGGGTAAAATGTTCGCAAGACTAATTCTACGCGTCTTTTCAAAATGGCTATGAGAGAATAATTTGCTTGATAAACACCAATCGGGATTCGTGAAAATGGAGTGTGTTAAATCTGATGATACTCTTGACAAACGCCAAGCCATATTCAGCAAACAACCAGTGTTTTTAGCCCTTATAGATTTTAAGCAAGATTTTGACGCAGTTTAGAGAAAAATGTTATGGACAGAATTTTTTAATGCGAACTGCCCGCCGTATATCTATTTAACTCACTAATTTTATTCCAACACTTTGATAAAGGTAAAACTTTCTACCAATGGACCGTTAACGAAAGCCATTGCTACAAATGTGGGATTAAAACAAGGCTGTACTCTCGCGTCTATATTCAACTTCATTAACGATACACTTAATCCTCAATTGCGTCCGGTCATTATCTCCTAAAGTTGGCACAACTGAGGTTCAATGTCTCCTCAATGCAGGCGACTTAGTAATTTTAGATAAAAATCCCATCAGACTTTCAAGAAAATTAACAGCCCTGAGTACCTATGCAGACAATCAATTTAACATTCTCAAATCTAATATTCTTACTTTTCATCATCGCCTTCCCAAAGCCAGATATAAATTCAATTGGTCTCTTTCAAAAATGTCTGATTCAAACTACACATTACAAATACCTTGGTATCAACCTCAATTCCCATCCGTCCGATCAACCATACAAATCAAAGTTAAAATCTAGAATTAATTTATTTGCAGCACCAAGGTAAAGCAATTCAGCGAAAGTTTGGGAAATTCTCCATCTTCCTGGCAATAACCTTCTACAAGCACAAAGTAGTTCCACTAATAACTTAAGGAGCACAAACAAATTTCCCACCGATTCCCCAAAATGGGATATCTTACATGGCATCTATAGGAAAAACATTTTATCTCTGCCTCTAAGCACTCCGATTCCCATCTTAAGATTTGAATTAGGTCTAATTTCATTTTCCTCAATTGTATCATGGCAAATATTCGCCGCCTACAGAAAATATCTACTCACAGATTGCTTGAACAACCTCCTTCCAGTCTTGAAATCTCTATCGACAGCCTCATCATCTGGCCCTTTACATTCATTAAAAAAACACTGACATTATTGGAGAATGCCAATCTTACTTTGGATTCGCTACTGGAGAAAGCAAAACTTAAGCTCGGCGGGTTAGCATTAATGTCCCCACATAATGTCATTTTGTACGTCATTGTGAATACCTTCTCTTATAATATGCATTTGCTCATGGGCTTTGCTTTGCAACAGGAACGTGCCGAGTTAAGCTGGTCATGAGTTCCACATTTGCTGAATTTCAAGGGTTTGTTGCGTTAAATCTGTGCAACTTAAATGCACCCAACTAAGGTTTTTTTTAGTGAATTTCAAGAGTTTTGTTATACCATAGTTTTTTGTACAGGCCACTAATATACTTTTGGACCCACTAGGTGGCCAGGCCCATAGCTTTCCGGGCCACTAGCCAGTGCCTCAGGCCCTGGCCAGAGAGTACGACCAAAAACACAGCCACTAGCCATAGCCTTCGGCTGTGTTCGCTGTATATGTTCCCCCAATATTTCTTTTGGACCCACTTGGTGGCCGTGGCCACTGTACAGGTCTTTGGGGCCCATTAGCCAGGGCCTTCGGCCATGCCCACTGCTGATTTTAAAACACCATCAGGCCTCTAGCCATAGCCTTCGGCCGTGTCGACTGTACATGTTCCCCCAATGTTTCTTTTGGACCCACTAGGTGGTCATGCCCTTTGGCCACTATAGATTCCTTTTGGGCCCACTGGCCACTACCCATGGTCTTCGGCCGCGTCCAATGTACAAATTCCCCAATTTGTTTCTTTCAGACCACTAGATGGCTACGGCATTCGGCCCAGGCCAGTGCGTACAACCTTTGTGCTCACTGGCCAGAGCCATTTTGCACCCATTGATAAGTTGTCTCAACAGGTTACTAAAGCAAACAAAAGAGGTGATGGCTGGAAGGTTAAGAATTCAGCTTAACCTCTGGCTCAGCTGTGGACAATCATCCAGACCATCGTTCTTCGCCTACTAAACCATTACAGCAAGGGGAAAGACCATATGCAAATCAGGCTTGGTCCCAAACCGCTTGGTCACATCCCTACCGCACGAGTGGGCCCAAGCCTGATTTGCATATGGTCTTTCACCTTTCTGTAATGGCTTAGAAGGTGAAGAACGATGGTCTGGAAAGTTGCACAGAGCAATTGCCAGAGTTTTTTTTTTGTATTCAAATCCTTTACATTTTTGATCCATCAACAATATTACCAACTTGTACAACATATACGAGTTACGTTTCCCCCCACCCCTTTGCATGCAGTTCAACTAGACTCCTGTGCCATGTTCCCACAACCAGTGTTCTCCTATGTATGCTCAGTTTTTTTTACCTCCTTGGGTAAGCAGGGCAGCCAGATCCTCTTTATGTCTGATTTCGTCTCGTCTGATGGACCTTACCTTTTGGACCCATTCCTTCTCTGTGGGCACACTTCCACTCTTCCGTTATTGAACTATACAGCATCTTGCCACCATTAACAGAGTGTGGACCATGTGACCCTCCTCCATCCCACCTTCCCCCCTTCTCGCACACACCAAACTGGGTTCCCTGGGTCTGTCTATCCTGTCCAGTTCCTTTAACCACCCCAGCACCTCTTTTCAGAAAGTCAGGATTAGTGAGCATTTCCACCACATACGATGGTAATCCCCCTTCACTCTCCCGCAGCGTCAGCAATGGGCGTCCACCCCTGGGTACATTTTCACCAGTGTTGCTGGCTGATCGTGCCATCTATGCCTTAGTTTGAATGCCTGCATTCTAGATTGCAGGGATAATGTGGAAATGTTCACCCCTCTGCAAATTGTGTGCCACAGCTGGTCGGTTATTTCAATTCCTAGGTCTGCCCCCCCCACCTCACACCCCCTCCACCCCCGTTTCCCCCCCATGCTCACAAAATATCTATGGATTCGCCCCTCAGTTCTCTGTACAGCCTGGAAATACTTGCTTTAGTATTGGTTTCTTGTAACAGTATATTTTCGAAGGAGGCGAGTTCTTGGGCTAGATAGTCTCCCCATGTAGCTTTCGTCAGGCCTCCCTTTAAATGTAGATATTTGAAGGGCGAGATCCTCTTCACTTCCAACCAACCCTCAAGTCTGGTTAATGACACATTCTACCTCTCCCCACAACGACCCTGCCCTGGAGAGCCCCACCTCGTACCACTGTTGTAACCTCAGAGGGTCTATAATGTGATTTTGAATGGGTGGTGCCCAGATACAGCTACGGGGAGAGGGCCAAGTTGACAAACAGCGTGTGGCACTTCCCTCGCGCCAGATTGACCGGAAGACTTCCAAGATGGAATGTGTTACTATTCGTCTAGGGATTTCACTTTGTAGAAACCACATTCACTCCTCCAGCGTTACCGGTTGTAGTATGGCATTGTCCATCTGGACCCACTGGTTCTTTGTGCTGGGGTCCAGGTGGTCAACCATAATCAGCAACTGGGCCGCCTTGTAATATGCTCCTATGTCCGCGAATCCTACTACACCCCCCCCTCCCTCACAGTAATCTTTTGTTAACAAGAGCACTCTGTACGCTACCCGAGGTTTTGCTCCTGTCCAGAGAAATCGCAAAAAAGGGCCTTCTGGATTGTGGCGAGGAAGTGGGCCAGCACCATCGGGGGTAGCATTTGGAAGAGGAACAGCAGCTTGGAGAGGACCGTCCTCTTGATGGAGTACAGCCGTGCCATCCAGGATAGACCAATCCTACCCAAATTCTGCAGGTCTCCTTTTATCTTCCCCCACAGGGGAGGGGGGGAGGTGGGGCTGTATTGGGAGAGGGTACTTCCTCCCAACTTGGTTCTCAGGTTCCTTTGCAATTTCTATCCCAGGTAGCGGAAGCCTTCCTGCTGTGTCTGGATTTCCCCATTTACCGAGGCAGTCGGTGTCTGCCTGTTCCCATTTCCCCATTAGGAACGCCATTGATTTGGAGTGCTTGACCTGGAATCCCGGCAGTTCCCTTTATTCCTTCAGCCCCTTTAAGAGAGCCGGCACTGACGACGGCAAGCTGGTGAGTTAGAGCAGCGCATTGTCCAAGAAGAGGCTTGCTTTAGACTCTTTTCAACCTATGTGAACTCCGGCTAAGTCTTCCGACTGTCTCAGGCTCATCACCCATGGCTCCATCACTAGGGCATACAGCAGTGGGGACAAGGGACACCCCTGTCATGTCCCCCTGTGGAGCACCGTTACTCTTGCCCTCAGGGTATGATATAAGGCCCTAATCCATCCCATCCATCGCTCCCCCATTCCTACCTCCTGCAGCACCCCTTCCATAAACTACCAGTTCACCATATCTAATACCTTTTTACATCGAAGGAGAGGACCAGTGGCCCCTCTCTTTGCATTATCGGGTCCCATAGGATGTGTAGGGTTTTAATTTACCAGATCTTTGCCCATTTTGAATGAACCCTGTCTGGTCTGGGTCTATGAGGCTAGGGAGGTGTAACGCGAGACGTGACGTCAAGATCCTTGTTCACGTTGAGTAACGATATGGGCCTATATGAGGCACAGTCCGCCTTATCCTTGCCTTGCTTGAGGGTCACTGTTCTGAGCGCCTCCCAGAAGGTATGGGGGCATATACTCTGCCCCCTTTTTGGAGTTGAAGACCTTCGCAAGGGGCCCCGCTATGGTGTCTTGAAACTGCTTATAGAAGCCTGCTGTGTAGCCATCTTCCCCTGGTGCCTTGCCCGTTTTCTACTCAACTACTGCCCTCTTAACCTCTTCCTGCGTTATCTCAGCTTCGAGTATGGATTTCCCCCCTGTTGTGAGGTGGGGATGGGGAGCCTGCCCAAATATTCCTTGGCCTCACTTCCATGAGGTTTTACCGGTTTAGGGTACAGTGCTTCATAGAAGTCTGCAAAGCGGTCTGGGATATAGTCCTCGGATCCGAGTGTCGCCCCTTTCTCGTCCATTAACTGGTGAACACTTCTGTCTCCCCTACACTCGGTGTCCCCACCCAATCACCCCCTTAGTAGAACTTTTGTTTGGTTTACCTCAACTTTTTTGCCACTTCCCCTATCAGGAGCGAGTGCAATTCTTGCCTCTTGTCCTGCATTGTGTCCAATAAACCATCTCTGTCTTCTCCTGGTCTTGTCAGCCTCGTCCTCATGTCTCTCCACTGTTCCTGTATCTTCCCTCAATCAGTGCCCTTTCCCTCTTTTTCAGGCCCCTACCGCTATGAGTAAGCCCCTCACTGTCGCCTTGGCCACCTCCCAAACCGTCTTTGAGCTCGTCTCCTCTCTCATTTACTACAAAGTATTGGGTAATTTCTGTCTGGAGGAAGTCCCTGAATACTGGGTCGATATGGAGGCCATAGTTACACCTCAACTGTGTGCGTCCCTAACTCCCTTCTTCTAACCACCAGTCTGTTTTAACCATCTCATGGTCCGACAATGTCATTGTTTCCACCTTCGGTGATGACACCATGGCCTCCTGTTCCTTTGGAACCAGTAGGAGGTTGATCCTGGTATATGCGTGTTGTGGGGGTGAGAAGAAGGTGAACCCTCCGACCTGCCTGAGGGAACTTAAACCTCAACACATATACCCAGAAGTGGTCTTCCAGCATTTGAACAAATGCTTCATGTTCCTTTCGTTTGGTCTTTGCCTTGCTGACCACCAATTCACTGCCAGGTCCGCTATCAGGTTGAAGTCCCCTCCCAACATTAGCGTGCCCTTCCCCCCATTCCTCAAGTTCCAAGAATACCTTACGCAGGAACGCCACCTCATGAGCATTAGGTGCATATATGGAAGATAGGGTTATTAAGTGCCCTTCGACCCAACTTTTTAACAGCCACCAACCTACCACCAAATCCCCTCTTAAATTGCACTTCGCTTAGTTGCATGGTTTTGGATAGGACAATTTCCACCCCCTCCCCCTTTTTTAACATGTGGGCAATTTCTTCCTTCTCGCGGTTGGTAGCATTGTTTATCCAGGGGATGTTGCATTCCGGGCCAGAGTTGAGTGATTGTCAGATGAGTCTGACTGGCCTCCGGTAGTTCCGCAGGGGGGCCCAAATACCCTTTGGTCGGCATACGGTCGTGATATTTCCGACATAGGTCTCCTGTACGTGTATGAGGTCCTTCAGCCACACTCGTCGAGTGGGAGGTATTTTAGATTTCCAAGCTCTGAGGATATTTCTCTTGGCGACCATTCCCGCCACCGCAAAGAGCCGCCGTGTTTCAGACTTTCCCAATGACATCCAACAGGTATTTCAGAGGAGTGGCTGGGATCTGTAGGCCAATGATATCACTCACTGTTTCGGCCACCTCCATCCAGAACTGTTTTATCAGGGGGCAGTCCCAATACATGTGAAAAGAGTCTGCTGCTAGGGCCTGACACTTGGGGCATTCTGGTTTCAGTGTGGGGTTAATTTTAGCTATTTTGCTGGGTGCGATGTGTAGATGATTCAATATCTTAAATTGAATCAGTCTGAAGTTTGTGCATATTGAGACAGATTTGGTGTATTGGCAGCATCTTGTCCATTGAGTTTCTTCTACGGTGACAACCAGGTCTTTTTCCCATTTAGCTTTCATCGTGTTTTTAGAAGGGGTGTGTCGCTGGGCGGCCTGATCTAGTGTGGAGATACCTCCTGTGAAGCCTTCTGGTGTCATGATTTCAGTGAGGAATGGGTGTGGGGGGGAATTTCAGGGAAGGAGGGCCACTTTTTTTCGCATGCTGCTTTCAGTCTGTGGTATTGTAACGATGTTAGTCCTGTTCCCACTTTTGCTTGAACATTTTCCAGGGATGCAAACTTCCCTTCCGGGTATAGGTCTCCCACTCGCATTCTTTTCCCGGGGTCCCATTTCGTCTGTATTGCTGTGTCTAAAGTAGGATCAAGATCTGGATAATGCCATAATGGGGCATGTGACCAGAATGGGTTCTGGCATCCTACCCTGTCAAATATTCGGGACTAGGCTCATACAGTGGAGCTTACTGGGTCAAGTTCTCCCTTGTGTCTCGTAGTTTTAGCAAAAGGCATAGCCCTGAGATTAAGTGGGGCGGCTGAAAACTTCAGCTATTATGTGTACATGTGGTTTTGCAGTTGCCGCCCAGTATTTTAGCAAAGTGTGCTTGGGCTGTCTGGAAGTACAGTAGAAAGTCTGGAGCAGCTAGTCCCCCCGTTTCATATCTTTCACACATCTTGGGCCATTGGATACGTTTTGTTCCCCAGCTCCACAAAATTTGTAATCATTTTCTGCATTTTTTGAAATAACGAACTGCCAGGCCATATCAGTATATTGCAAAATAAATAATTTTGGTACGATCACCATTTTCAGTAGCGCTATACGCCCATATAGTGATATTGGGAGTTTGTCCCACACCTTGAGTTTATGTTCTAGGAGTTCCAGTTTGTGTGTGAATAGTATGAGCCCTAAGTAGCGGGCTGTAGTGGGCGACCATTTGAATTGTGTAGTGGCAGGGGACTGCACTGTGGAGGGTGTAAGGGGGATAATTTCAGATTTTGCTTGGTGTATCCGGTATCCAGAGTACTTGGCGAAAGTCTGAATTTCCTGCATCACTGGTGGTAGATGAATTTCGGGGTTTCTAAGGTACAGCAGTGTCGTCTGCATATAGTGAGACTAGTTTCCCCCTGATACGGATTCCCCCCGATTCATGTTCATATCTTAGTTTAGCTGCCATTCCCTCAATGGGGAGTGCAAAAATAAAGGGGGTTTGCGGGCATCCCTGTCTAGTGCCTCTTCCAAGCATAAAGCTTGTCAACAGTGTGTTAGTCCTGACAACTGCCCTCGGGTCGGTGTATAGGACTCTGATATATCTGGTGAATACCGGGCCAAACCCCATTTTAATCAGAACCGCATACATGTACCTCCAAGATACAAAGTCAAATTCTTTTTCAGCATCCAGGGTGACCGCTACTTTCTGGGCTTTTGGCTTCATTTGCGAGGCAAGAGAGAAGAGGTTTAGTGCGGTGGATCGGGTGGGGATGAATCCCGACTGGTCGGGGTGGAATAGCTTGTTCATATGTTTTATTAGCCGGTTAGCTATTGCCTTGGCGTATACTTTCGCGTCCAAGTTGATTAATGATAATGGTCGATAGGACGTGGGCTCTTGGGGTGGCTTATGTGGCTTAAGGACTGCGATTATCGCTTCACTCAGTGTTTGGTAACAACCCTCTTGTCAGCGCCTCCTCCCATATTTCTAGTAATTTCGGGGCAAGCTTTGTCTTAAAAGTTTTGTATAGATCAATTCGGAACCAGAGGTCTTGCCTGGTTGTAGATCCGTGATGGCTTGCTCCATATCTTCGATGGTTAGGGGGAGGTCGAGTTCTGTTTTTTCTGCTTCCTCCAATCTAGGCAGGGGGAATGAGTTCATATATTCATGTAGTTCTTCCAGGGGCTCTGTGTCTGCATTGGCAGAGTTTATTGTAAAAGTTTCGGAACACATTAATTATATCAGCTGGCCTATTTTGTATTGTTCCGTCGGTGTCGATTATGCTGGTTATATGTCTCAATTCTTGTTCCGCTTTAACGAGGTTGGCCATAGTGAGGCTGGCTTTGTTTCCTTCGCCATATCTTCTTGCTTTCACAGGTCCGTTCACATACAGTAGTTTGCGTTCAGCTAGTGATTTGAAGTTTGTTAGTAGTTCTGATATTTTGTGAAGGTGGGTTTCGCTTTTGCTCAGTACATGTGCTGCTTCCAGTTCCTTCAGCGTGTGTTCGGTGTTGTCTAACTCTTCTTATTTCTTTCATTGTAGCATATGTCCGTGACATTAATAGACCTCTCAGTCATAGTTTGAAGGTTTCCCAGATAGTAGTGTTAGATCTGACCGTGCTGGCGTTCCGCTCGAAGAAGTCTTCTGTCTATTTTAAGTGTATCTATCAAAGTGTCGTTTTTTAGCAGGGCTGGGGGCATTCTCCAGTTACGGGGAGTGGATTCTGAGTTTTGTGGGATCAGTTCAAGGAGGACTGCGGAGTGGTCGGACATTGTCCGCGGGAGTATCATGCAGTCATTTGCAACTGTGATGAGGTTCGGTGAGCATAGCCAATAGTCCATTCGTGAGCATGAGCCATGTACACTGGGATAGAAAGTATTCCCTCTTCTGTGGGTGTACTTCCCTCCATACATCAGCTAAGGGGAGCATGGACATGATTTGGAGTATGATCGCAGCGGCTTTAGATTGGCTTCTGTTGCCACTCGAAGTTCGGTCCAGATTGTGATTGAAGTTAGTGTTCAGGTCGCCTCCCCATATCACGTTGGCCTGGCCAACCAGCGATATCAGTTCTAGGATTTCCAGGTAGAGGCTTGGGATGTCGATATTGGGACCGAAGGTGTTTACTATAATGGTTTCCATGTTCTATAATGTTCCCCATATGATCACGTAGCGGCCCTACTCATCTATTGCGGTTCTGGCTATCTGGTAGCTTATGCGCTTATGTATCACAGTAAGCACACCCCTTGCTTGGGTCGAGTAGTTTGTGGAAACTTTCATGGGACCCCAGGTTTGGGCAAACATATCCGTGATTTTCTTAGTAGCATGGGTCTCTTGCAGGAGAAGGTCTATTTTGTGCCTGTTGGCATAGCTTAGCAGTTTTATTCCTTTAATTGGATGTGCCAGACCTCTGACGTTCCATGTTAAGAGTTTAATCCCCTGTGTCTTTCTTACTCAGGACATTGGTGGTTAGATGTCTTAAGTCCTGGTGGCCATCCCCCTGGTCTGGTACAGTGTATTCCTTGCATCTGTCATTTGTTTCTTCATTTTCGCCAACTTTCCCTTTCACAGACTTAGCCTATAGTTAGGCCGGTGGTTCGGATGCCTTCCATAGGGTTTATTCTTCTTCGATTCCCAACTGGGCAACAGGACCTTTCTACCACCCTCCCTCCCTCCCTCCCTCCCTCCCTCCCTCCCTCCCTTGCCACCCCCTCCAACTGGACAGTGTAACCCTTTGAAACAGTGTCAACTTTTGTAATGGCGGGTGGTCCTGTGATCGAGTCCCTTTCTTATCTCAGACAGACCGCCTCTGGGGCCACCACGCCTTATTGTGGTAGAACTGAACCTGCATTTAACTTGGACATCTATTCGGGTTCTCATCTTCTTTCAAGTGTTTGAGCCGCTGGGTTGAATATTTTTTATCTGGGGGCAGTGGGATTTTTCGTTCAATGTAGACCATTGCTTCTTCAGGAGTGTCACAAAACGGTGTCTTGCCAGAGATCTGTAGGCGGAGTCTGCCTAGTAATAACATGGCATATGTTATAGCACGGGCTCTGAGCGCTCTTTACCTGGTCGAATGATCGTCGGGCTAGTTGCACTCCATTGGAAAAGTCAGGATTCATATGTATCCTGGCAGTGTCATACGATCGGGTGCCTTTCTCTCTGGACAGCCTCAGAATCAGATCTCTGTCCTGGTAATTAAGCAGGTGGGCTATTACAGTTTGAGGTGGGGCCCCTGGTTTGGGGAGGGGAGCAAGAGATCTGTGGCCTCTTTCAATCAGAAATTGCTGGGAGAATTGTGGATCCGGGAGGATGGTGCGGATCACTTCTTCCAGAAATACTTCCATTAGGACATTAAGGGGCTTCTCTGCCAGGCAGACGACCCTAATGTTGTTCCGGTGGGATCTTGATTCTAGGTCCTCGCATTTCGTCTGGACCATCTTCAGATTCTTCATGATTGCCTCAATGTCTTTGCAATGTTGAACAGATGTGTCTTCCAAGTCCCCTATCCTGGTTTCCGCCTCCAAGGCCAAGGCATTTACCTGTTGTAGGTCGGATTTGATGGAGGATATGGTGCTGCCTATGTCATCTAGTCATTTATTGACCGACGCAAAGCGTCATATAGGGATCCGAGGTGTTGTCTTTAGCGGTTGACATTTGGGGCGTTTCGTCCACCCGTGACTCCATGTTTGCATTCATGAACGCGTCCATGGGGCCCTTTCTGCCGCACTTATTGCTCCAGGGCATTTCTTTGTGGATTAGGTTTAGTATCTGGTGTGCCCCACTTGTTTTGAAAGTGGTCGTGATGTTGGTTACAGTTGCCTTCGTGCTCTGCTGTTCTGCCGGTCGGGTCGAGTTGCAGTCCCGGCAGGGGGCTTGAATAGCAGGGGTCTGGTGTATCTCAGGGCGGAGTTTGTGCTGCGATGTGGGTCTCAGTGTGTGGGTTTCTTCGGTCAGTGTGGTCGGTCCTGGAAGCCTGGGGGGGTTCGTCCTCACCACCCACTGATGTGTCTGTTCTCTCAATGGGCTCTCCAGGAGGGTATGGGAGTATTAGTCTGATGGCACGGTCTTCTCTGGATTTATGGATGCACTCTGGGTATCAGAGGCTGTTTTCAAAAGGTATTGCTTAAGTGGAGTGTCGCTGCCGGAGCCCAGTTCTTCAGGGTAGAGGTTGCCGACATGCAGGTACAGATCCTCAGTCTTTGCTAAGGAGCAGCTTCAGGCTGATATGATGGGGGACGTGGGTGGTAAGCAGGTGCTTGTGGCATATGGATGTTTCCGTGCACCTCTTGGATGACTTTTGCTTTGTGTGGGTAGCTGGCAGGTATGTCCCAGGTTGTTGTGGTGCCTGTTATGCGGCGGGTCCTCACCCGTCGTTGAAAGTGCTAACCTGCCTTTCTTGGCAGCTCGTGTACTGAGCCCCGAGCCCCTTTGTCAGCCTCCTGCGCCTTTTGTGCAGGCTAATCTGCAGGGTTATTTTTAGACTCCCGTACCGCCCCAAGCCCGGAAGGTGGGGTGGGGTGGGGGTGGGGGGTTATCCCACCACACGTACCTTGTAGTGGGGAGACTGCCTCAATCGTGGGGTGCCCCCTGACCCGGTCGCCCTTGCCTCACGCACACAGCAAGCCCCGGGTAGGGGGGCTGTGTGATCACCGAGGCCCGCAGTGTTTGTTGGATTTCTGTTGCCTGCCACTCCCAGACCCCAGTTACTCGATGCTCTGCTTCGGTGGACAGGGGTATGCAGAGCCGTTCGACCTGTGCCGCTTCGGGGTACTGCAGTGCCAGCGGTGGAGGATGGGATCTGTGGCCTATGTTTGCGCCGTCTGGCGTGCAGGGGCAGTCAGCGAACGCCGTAATTTTCGATAGTTTTAGGTTCAAATGGGGATGCAGCGGCAGTCCTGGATGCCCAAGAGTGTCCCCTAGACGAATCCGGGTGTAGTTTTCTGGCAGCAGGTCTCGTTTAATAGGATGTGATCTGATGAGTTGTCATGCAGCGCAGCTACACAGCTAGGTGGCCATGTTCGTCGGCGTCCCACAGCGCCCAGCCCCTCTTTTTTGCTCCTCTTATGTGATGCCCAGGTGGTCTGTCCCACCGCTAGTCCCTTAAGGGGATGTTCTTACCCCTGCCTGTAGTGCGTTTCCTGCAAGAATAGCACAGCTATTTTGGTTTTGCAGAGCATATTTGACGTGAGTGATCTTTTGTTCAGTGAGTTCAATCTCTTTATATTTAGCGTCACAAACTTCCAGTTAATCATCTCACCTCCGCTTTCTCTCTGTGCGCCAACACATGGTTTGACCTTTGCCCCGCTTTAGTTGTAAGTTGTACTTTATTTCACCCACCCCTGCAACCTCCTCATCTATCCATTCCCCCTCCCCTTTATCTATGTGATTTCTGCTCTTGTTGCTAACTCCCCTATGTCTCCTCCTTCCACCACCTTCCCTCCCTTTCCCCCTCGCAATCCCATTTCCCAATGCAGGCGTTCAGCCTCCTGTTGTGTGTCTGGGCATTATGGCTGAACCACCAAGGTCCCTGTCCCATTCTCTGCACCATATTTTTAAACTTTCCCAATTGCGTATGCTTATAGTGTTGCCTGACCCCCTTATTGCCTGCCTGGTGTGAGCCCCTTCTATCAAGCCACCCCCCAGTACCAGGCCTATGGTTCGCCAATGTCTCTTCCCCCCGCGAACAACAAAAAAAGTAATATGGCAACGGCCAACAACTCTGTCTTCTCAAATATATGTATTGCCCCCCTCCTGTGTTTCACATCCACCCTCCTTCCATAAACATAACTTTAAACCATAAAACCGTCTTGCTTCCTGGGCTCCTTGGGCTCCCTAGTTTGAAATATTGATAACCAGATGAGGCATATCCCTTCAGGTCGGCTCATGTCAGGAGTGCGGGGTGTTTTCCTGGCCCGTTTTTTGCGCCTTCCGTGAACTAACATTGGATCTCTGAGTTCACGTCTTTTGGATGGCTCAACCCCTCCTCCATCCATCAGTTGGTCTTGAAGATGTCCTATTAAATCCTCCGTGGCCCTCTTGATATCTTGCTCATGCACCAACGGATATCCCCACCCCCATTTCATATATGAGTGCGAAGGGGTATCCCCATCTGTATTGCACCCCTTTTTCCTGGAGCCATGTTAGGGGGCCACATTTCTTGCTTGTAAAGAGCGTTTGTGCTAAGAGATCCTGGAAGAGTCACTTTAGAGTGGGCGTAGTCAATGACCCCCCCCCCCCGTTGTTCTTGCTTTGTCCAAGATATCAACCTTGTCTCGGTAATAGTGCAGTTTTGCGAGCACTGATCGTGGTCCCCTGGAATCCGCCTCCTGCCCTGTGGACCGGGTCTATAGCCACTTGTTCATTTTCTTTGGCCCCTCGGTCCATCAATTGCCAGAGTTTTAAGATTATTTCTAAGCCTTCCAGCCAACACCTCGTTTTTGCCCCAATCTGTTAGCCATCACCTCACTGTAGCTGTAAAATTACACTTTTTATCAATCTAATTTTTTAAAAAAGTTTTTGGGGGAGTACCTTTTCCCCATAACTGGGGTTATATTCGCAACAGACTATAAACTGAATATTTCGAAAATATATTCTCGGTTATTATACGTGTGATGCACTAAATATCACAGCTACGGGGAGAAAAAGCAAGGACATGATTAAAAAAAGCACTGCCCTAATTAGAGCATTGCAATGCTGTAGAATCATTCTAGGGTGCGCATATTTGCTCAAGGTTTGGTTGAGCAAGAAGAGTCATTTAAACTGCACTCCCTTGATCACATTGGCCATTGGAAAACCCTGCACGGAGCTCAGGAATGGCAGAGTGCCCAGGTTTTAATTCTATGTAGAATATGAAGGTTTACCCAGAGCTACAAGTAGGATGTGAAAATGATGGGGTACCCCGACAACAGGCATGGCTTAGTTAAGGGCAAACTTTCTTCTGCTGTTTAATTGTGGTGCTGATCCCCGCCAGGTATCTCTTTAATTAAAGGATGCCACCTGGAGAGGGCGTTGATCCAGAATCTCTTGTTACAGAGATGCCTGGTGGGGGTCGGTGCCACGATTAAATGACAAAATGAGATTGGGAGATGCCCCCCTCTCTAGTACACACTGCTACAAGCAAAGAATGTTTTATGAAAGACTGAAGCTCATAAGCATACAGGAGAAATCCGATTGGGACACTAGGATTTCTCAATTATTCGCCAAAGCCTTAAGCCAACAAAAAATAAAGCACTTTTCAGAGATTGCTGGGGCTCTGCCCCGGGTATCTCCGGCCACCTTAAAGCCCCGGGTTTACCCTGGCAAGCGATGTACAATGTTTTACAGGTCACTAGTAATGGACCCCTGGCACCCTCAGAACATTCAGAAAACAGTCGCTTTATTTGGTCATCAATTAATTGCATGTTTCACATTGAATTGCAAACACTCAAAATAACTGCAAGCAACATTCATTTCAAAGAATATTTTAACAAGATGAATGTTTAGCGAATCAAGTGCTTCCTGTGATAGTGAGAAAAAGGAAACAGTTACTTTTTTTTTTTTTAAAGAAGGAAGGCTAATGGAGTGGAAAGGCGTGCATAGTTAATCTTTCCATTTCACAACCAAACAAAGTACATGAAAGCATTGAAACAAACAAGTTTAAGCCATTTTTGGAAAATATGTACTTACTCTCTTGCCAGTACCCCTGCCCACTGGAGGATGTGCTTCTGCAGCTTGTCTTATTGTACACACCATGAGCTCAATAAGAGCAGCCTCTTGCCGGTCAGACATAACTATTGAAATAAGAAGGACCCAAAATGACATGTAAAAATGATCGTAATTTAAAGCAAAAAAATCTTTATTTATATTATTGATCAACATGATCTTTACACAATATTCGTTAAAAACAATAGTAAAAAATAGGAATAGAAATTAAAATTCATTTTCTAATTATACAACTTCTATCGTAGAAAAGAGGTAAACAAATATTACAATTGTCATGCAATCACTTAAAAGAACAAGTTACTTCTTACCTTGTAACATTCTTTCGACGGGATGTTCCTCCAACGTATTCCTCATCTTAGATATCTCCTTCCAGCTCTGCTGGCCTCGGAACATTTTTTCTCTCTAGAGGGCGCTGCGCGTCGACGTCCTCCGAGTCGATGTCCCTCGACAGCCGCCGTATCGACGTCATCCTGCCTATAAAGGCCGCGCGCAGCGTCCGTTGCTCAGTTCCGTTTTGTAGCCCACAATAATACTTTCTGGACTAAACTAATCACCCTGAAGGAGCGTAAGCTGCAACAACAAGGGAAGTAGAACTGCGGGGATGGATGGGAGGGTCGATGAGGAATACGTCGGAGGAACATCCCGTCGAAAGAACGTTACAAGGTAAGAAGTAACTTGTTCTTCGAAGGGATTGTGTCCTCCGACGTATTCCTCATCTTAGATAGGCTCCCATAGCAGTATTCTATTATTGGAGGAGGGAGTACTGACTTCACGCTGTCTTCTATTGATGAATAGAAGACAGTACAGCCCTTCCAAACCTAGTCTCTTGACTGGAGGAGGAATCCAAATTGTAAAAACGTGTAAATGTATGGACAGACGACCATGTAGCGGCCGCAAAGATGTCTTTAACCGGCACGCCTCTTTTGAGGGCCGATGAAGCTGCAATACCTCTGGTCGAATGAGCCCTAAGGTTTTGAGGGGGCTCTTTCCCTGCCAGTTTATAACATTCCAGAATGGCTGGAATGATCCATCTGGAAATGGTCTGCTTAGTTATTGGTAACCCCAGCTTGTGACCTGCGTAACCTACAAACAGCTGGTCTGCCTGTCTTATCCTGGCTAGTCTACTGATGTAAAAACGTAAAGCCCTTCTAGGGTCTAGCCTGTGTAACCTCTCTTCCTCTTTCCCCGGGTGAGGAGGAGGATAGAAAGATGGTAGGGTAATCTTCTGAGTGATATGGAATTCAGAAACCACCTTTGGGAGGAAATTAGGCTTCACTTGCAGGACAACTTTGTCTTTGTGAAATATTGTGTGAGGGGGTTTACAAGAAAGAGCTTGTAATTTGCTCACCCTTCTAGCAGATGTAAGTGCTATTAATAAAACAGTTTTAAGGGTAAGGAATCTTAACGAACAAGAATGGAGAGGTTCGAAAGGTGTGCCCATCAGGAAAGTTAGTACTAAGTTTAAATCCCATAGGGGAACTTGGAATGGTCTTGGGGGATAAACATTGGTTACCCCTTTAGAAACTGTATTACCAAGGGTAATTTGAAATAGGATGGTTCTTCTGCAGTGCGCTTAAAGATGGATAGCGCTGCGAGATAGCCCTTAATGGTGCCAACTTGAAGGCCTGAATTTGCCAAATATAGTAGGAAGGACAAAACCATTGGTGTACCACATGAAAAAGGGTCGATATTCTGTTCTCTACACCAGCTGCAAAATCTGTTCCAACGGCAGCGGTATAAAGACTTTGTTGCTGGCATCCTTGCCGAAAGCAACACCTCCATAACATCATCAGGGAGGTCCCAATCCTTGTACCTCAGCCTTTCAGAAGCCAAGCGTGAAGGTTGAGAGTTTTGATGTCTGGATGGAGAACCTGACCTCCCTTCTGTGAGAGTAGGTTCTCTCTGAGTGGAAGTCGAATTGGAGGGCAGATGGACAAGTCTAGAAGGTCCGGGTACCACGTTCTCCTGGCCCAATCCGGGGCAATTAGGATCATGGTTCTCCGGAATCTTATCAACCTCCTGATCATTTGAGGCATGACAGGGACCGGTGGGAACGCGTACAGAAGCGTAAACTCCCAGTCCACTATGAACGCGTCTCCCAGAGCTCCTCTCGGGGGAAATTCCCTTGAGCAGAACAGGTCGCATTTCCTGTTTAGGCTGGTGGCGAACAGATCTACCTGAGGGGTTCCCCAAAGGGCGAAGATCTCTTGAAGGACTTCCTGAGCTAGCTCCCACTCGTGGGAGACTGTGTTCTGCCTGCTCAGAGCGTCCGCTGTCAAGTTCTTCTCTCCGGCTAGGTGAACTGCCGATAGAGAGATTCCTTCTTGGATTGCCCAAAATCAGAGCTGCATCGCCTCTCTGCACAGGGGTAGTGATCCTACGCCTCCTCTTTTGTTGAGGTAATGCATGGCCACCGTGGTGTCCGTCATTATCAGGACGTTCTTCCCTTGTACAGCTGGCAGGAACGCCTTCAGCGCAAGTCTGATGGCTCTCAGCTCTAACAGGTTGATATGTAGTCTGGACTCCGATGGAGACCAACGACCGCTGATGGTCAAGTCGTTGGTGTGGGCTCCCCACCCCGTGAGTGAGGCATCCGTGACTACCGTTATCTCCGGCCAGGGTTGCCAAAACTGTTCTCCTTTCAGAATGTTCTCCTGACAGGCCCACCACTGAAGGTCTCGAGCTACTCTGTCGGGAACCTGAAGAAGATCTGTCATTCTCCCTGAGAATTGTGACCACTGAGTCCTCAGTGCCCACTGGAGGGATCTCATTCTCAGGCGAGCCTCTGGCACTAGGAAAATGCAGGATGCCATGAGGCCTAGCAACCTCAAAAAGTCGAAGGCTGGGAGACGTTGGGCATGTTGGAACTTGGTAACCATCTGTAGAATATCTTGAGCCCTCACCTCTGGTGGCGAGGCTTTTCCCAGGGAAGTGCCCAGGATTGCTCCTATGAACTGGAGTCTCTGCGATGGTATCATTTGTGACTTCTTTAAATTGAGGGAGAAGCCCAGTCTGGAGGAAGTGGCACACGTGATTTAGCTGGATCTGAGCTTGTTCCGAACAACCAACCCTGATCAACCAATCGTCCAGGTAGGGGTAGACATGAATCCCTTCCCTCCTTAGACTTGCAGCCACTACCGACATTAACTTAGTGAAGACCCTCGGGGCGGAGGTCAGCCCAAATGGCAGCACTCGAAATTGATAGTGAGAGTTGCCAATTGCGAACCTCAGGTATTTCCTGTGTTTGAGATGGATAGGCACATGGAAATAAGCGTCCTGAAGGTCCAGAGATACCAACCAGTCCTGGAACTGAAGGGCCTGGAGGATCTGAGAAAGAGTGACCATCTTGAATTTGTCTTTTCTGAGGAATTTGTTCAATTCTCGCAAGTCCAAGATGGGTCTCAGTCCTCCGTCTTTCTTTGGAATGAGAAAGTAAGGGGAGTACCAGCCCTTGTTCCTCTCCGCTACAGGTACCGGTTCTATGGCACCTTTCTCTAGCAGGTCCAAAATTTCCTGCAAGAGGTGCAGATCTGGAGCTTTCTGAGAGCTGATCCCCGGTGGATGACTGAGGTATACGTAGGAAAGGCAGGCAGTAACCTTGGGCAACTGTTTCCAATGCCCAAGCATCTGACGTGATAGCCTGCCATACCGCCAGATGTTGAGTCAACCTGCCTCCTACAGGTGTCCTGTGAGGGAAGTCCTCAGAGTGGTTTTGGGGCGGCTGATGCAGATGCCGATGGTAAAGAGGCACCTGCTGTTGCTGCGGCTTTTGAATATCTACCCCGTCCACCTCGGGTAGTTCTTCTTTGTCCCCTTTGAGCCGGTCGTCCTCGTCCTCTTCCGAATGCGGAGTAGAAGCGAAAGGACTTGCCCCTCGCAGAGGTTCCTGTGGGACGAAAAGGAGTCTGACGGATTGCAGCTCCTAGGGATTTTGCTGCTGCTTTTGAAGTTTGCAGTTTCTCTAAACTGTCATCCGCCTTTTTCCCGAACAAAGAAGAGCCATCGAATGGCATGTTCAAGAGCCTGGCTTGCACATCTGGGGCAAAACCGGACTTTCTCAACCAAGCGAATCTCCTGGTTGATGTACTTGCCGCCATTGCTCTGCTGATACTGTCAGCCGAATCAATGCCCGTCTGGAGGGATTCGCACATAGCGTCTTTACCGTCCTGTATAATATTCAGGAACGCATCCCTTTCTTCTCCCTCCGGGATGCAGTCAGCCGCTGTAGAAGCACACTCCCAAAGTGTATAGCTGAACCTAGCAAGGGTGCAAGTAGCATTAACAGATTTTAACGCCATGCTACATGCTGAAAAGACTTTCTTTGCCATAGCATCATATTTTTTATCGTCCCTGTCCTGTGGGACGGTAGGATAAGCTGTCTTGACATCGGTAGAAGATGCTGCCTGTACCACCAGACTTTCTGGGGATGGGTGTTTAGACAAAAACTCCGGGTCTGTAGAAGATACCCTGTACTTTGTAGACAGTTTTTTATTTACTGCTGGTACGACATCTGGGGTTTCCCAGTTTGTCATGATCTTCCTCTGAAGAGCTTTATGAAAAGGCACCACAGGATCCTCCTGTGGGCCTTTGTCAAGAATATTCCTGAGGTCATCTTGTTGGAAAGATTGTGAAGGTGCAGACCACCCCATGAACTCTGTGATCCTGGCCATTAAGGCTCTATAGGGGGTTTCAGCATGCTCCCCAGGGTCTGGCCTAGCAAACTCCACCTCAGGGGAAGTGTCTAACCCACTTGCCTCATGTAAGGAATCATGAAGATCCTTTAACCTGCGTTCTTCAGAGGAAAATTCCTCTCTAATTGGGGTTACAGGTCCCTGCAACTCAAATGTGTCTTCCTGTTCAGACAATTCACCCTCTTCCAAAATTGAGGACATAGTTCTCAATTGTTCTGAACTCATAAAGGGAGTAAATCCCATTTCCAAGGTAGAGGGTGTCGAACTTGTCATTATCGGCCTCGAAAACGTCGATGGCTTCGAGCGTAGCGTCGAAAACAAAGGCGGAGGCCTCAATGACCTCGACAGAATTGGGATTCTACTCGACAATCTCGAAGCCATCGCCATCGAGGACCTGGGGATAGTCACTGGGTGTGTCGTGACCGTGACTTTTCTTGGCGTCGACGCCGGTGTCGAAGCTGGCGTCGAGTCGACAGACCCGTGTGTCGAAGGTCCCTTCGACAACGGCGTCGAAGACACCGACCTCGGCGTCGACGGAACCTTCGAGGAAGGTTTGGAGGTCATAGTCCTACTCGAGGGTTCGAGACGCGCTCGAGAGGTTTCCTTCGCCGGGTACTGCGACTCGCGGCGTTTTTGACCTTCGGGTCTTTCGACCAGAGCATCGCTCTCGGCAGTCTTCGAGGGGGTCGAGGCCGCTTTCTCGAAGACGCTCATCATATTTTTGTGGAATTCCTCCCATTCAGCTCGGGAACTATGTTTCGTGGGACAAGGGATTCTTTTTGGCGAAACAGAGGAAGAGGAAGACGGAGAAGGGGATCTTCGACGTCTCCTCTTCGAGTGCTTCGATCTCGAGGAGTGATGGGACCCACTCCGAGACCTGGAGCGCGAATGGTGACGAGGAGACGAGTGTCTCAACTTCGTCGACGAAGAAGCAGCTTTAAAAGTCTTACCTTTCTCCAGCTTCCCCCTACGCTCCTTCAGGGCCTTAGCTGTCATGGACATACAGTCCTCGCA
Organism: Ambystoma mexicanum; assembly: GCF_040938575.1. Taxonomy (NCBI): domain Eukaryota; kingdom Metazoa; phylum Chordata; class Amphibia; order Caudata; family Ambystomatidae; genus Ambystoma; species Ambystoma mexicanum. The sequence goes on from NC_090932.1 coordinate 455,725,233, forward strand.
TTCCGAACAATGGTGTTCAGCTCCCAAACACCACAGACAAACTGAGGGTCAGTCAGCGACATCTTTTTCCCACAATCTCGGCATTTTTTGAAGCCGGATCGAGGAGTTGTCGGTTCCGACGAGGAAGCCATCGAGTACGGATCGAATAACTCGAGGTAAATAGGATTAATCTGGCAAGAGCTGAGCAACGGTATTCTGAGGCACTGAGTAAGCAGGGAAAAACGGAACTGAGCAATGGACGCTGCGCGCAGCCTTTATAGGCAGGATGACGTCGACACGGCGGCTGTCGAGGGACATCGACTCGGAGGACGTCGACGCGCAGCGCCCTCTAGAGAGAAAACATTTTCCGAGGCCAGCAGAGCTGGAAGGAGATATCTAAGATGAGGAATACGTCGGAGGACACAATCCCTTCGAAGTAACAGTTACCTTCTATTCATTTTTCTTTATAATAAAAAATGTACCAAAATGTAATTACTGCAATTATTGAGTTTTTCTCAAACTCTTTCCAGATTTTCCCATTTGATGTCATACATACATGAATACCTAAGTAACACGTTCTCGTCTTCTGCCACTATGAAAAATTGAGCTTCCCCATTAAATGTAGTATAGCGCGCGCCCTCAGGTGTGGGAACAACCTGCCGAGGCTCCGCCCTCCAGCACCTCACCCTGGTCCCCTTTGAACACCTCGGACGCTTAGACACCTGGCTACGCGTATTCTCTATTAGCTCTTGGCATACTAGTGGGGGAAGGTGAGTGTGCCGTATGGCGTAAAGGGGACTACAAGCACTTTAATTACGCATACGTCCTGCCCACTTTCCTCCATCGTTGTGGGTTATTTCACCGAAGACCATAGGGTGAAGCTGTGAGAACCTGCCTCATATCTAGGACGAAGCAAAAATGTTCTTTAGAAATGCCTGACCAAACTCTGCATCATGCCTGGAGCTGGTGTCCGCGGAGTAGTTCCTACAGAAGTTCGATGAGTGGCTCAAGAAGCCACCCTGCTGATTACATCCCAAGAAACATGTCTCTGAAAAGCGACAGCCATGGCCTCACTAACTGCGCACAGAGCCACCAGTAAAACTGGCTTTAGCGTCACCAAGCGGATATCCACAGAGGCCATCGGCTCAAAAGGCTTGCGCTGCAAAGTTTCAAGGACCACATCGAGGTCCCAGACCGGGAACAGCCTATGCACCGGCGGAAAAACCCTACACAACCCCTTAAGGTGGGCCTTAAACACCGAGTTGGCCGCAGAAAACAAATGCTAAGGGGAATTCTTGTAAGCCCCAAATGCCACCAAATAAGTGTGGCACGTATCCACCTCAACTCCAGAACGAGCCAAGTTGTGCTGAAAACACCAGTACATCACCCAGAGGACAGGATCCAGGCCCTAGTCACAAGTCCAATGGCAGAACCTAGTCCATTTACTCTTATACTGGGACTGAGTTGAGGGCCTCCTGGCCTGCGGAATGATGTCCCAGTTGTCATCCAAAAAAGTAGCACGTTGAAGCCTCAGCTGGTCAGGAACCAGGCCGCCAGCGCCAGCTTGGCCGGATGATTCAATCCCCTTGCCCCCACTGAGTCAGGAATCCCTAGGTCGAGAGGTGGATGTGACCCTAGGAGCACAACTGCAGCAGATCAAAAAACCAGGGTCTCGGAGGCCGGTGGGGAGCAATCAGGATGTGGCTGCAACCCACTAAAGCACAAAACTTGCAGACAGTCAGTTGGAGGAGAGGGATAGACGGGAACTCATATCGCCTGCGGCTGTGCCAAGAGATCAGGAAGGCATCTCCCAGAGACCCCCAGCGAAGATTGGGCAGTAGGAACCACGGTATTGGGATCCTGTCAGACTGAGACCCTGTCTCCTGATCCCAATTGGCTGTACAGTGAGCACACAGGAGGCCATCAGGCCCAGAATGTTCTGGAACCACCAGGCCGAGGTGGTCGAGATGGCCAGAAAGTGCCTTAGCGCCTTGCGGAGGGAAAGGAGACTCTCGGGCATAGGGAACACCCGCTGTACTGTAGTATTTGAACGCACCCCCAGGAAGACCCGTTCCTGAGATGGACACAATTGTGACTTCCTCTGGTTGAGGGAGAAACCCAGCTGATGAAGCATATCCACGAATCTCTGGAGGAGTGCACCACCCCTTTGGGTGACTCCGCCCTCACCAGCGCAGTCCAAAAAACGGTACGAATAATGGCCCCCAAAAACCGTAGAAGGCCCGCCACTGCATTCATCAACTTTGTGAAGACACGATGGGCCGAGTTCAGGCCAAGAGCAGCACCTTGTACTAAAAGTGGTACGACAATCGTGAACCACAAAAATCTGATGTAGATGGCTACATGCAGGTACGCATCCTTGAGGTCCAGGGAACACATCCAGTCCTCTGCACACTGAGACGTGGCTATGTGCGTGGGAGTAATCATCTTTAAGCGTTCCAGCAGTAAAGAGATTTAAAAATGACAGGTCCAGGACAACCCTAAGGCCAGCATGGTTGTTCTTGGGTACTGCAGAAATCCTGGAATAGTACCCGGAGCCCCCGTCTAAAGGAGGTACAGGTTCTATCTCCTGCATTGTCAAAGCAAAATGACATCCCATAAAAGACCCATGGACTCGATCTGACAAAGGAGGAGAGGATGGTAGAGGCAAAGGAAGAGGCAGACTAAAGCCTGTGGAGTTCCACAGGTTGCTGAAAAAAAGCTCTTCCAGATGTCCTAGAACAGTGCCAAATGCCCCCCCTCCCACAAGCTAACTGTTCTCTGACCTCAAAGTCACTGCTTCTTGGCATCAGAGGTGGGGCAGAGGTGGGGCAGATGAGGGGGTGGGGGGGGGAGCAGAAAAACCTGTGCAACGTCCTCTGCTGCTGTCACTGGGCGACCTGTCAGGCCTCCGTGTACCGCGTTCCAGGAACCCCTTGAAGCCACAGATGGATTTCTCACCTGGTTTTTTCAGGATGGCCAAGGACTTTGCGGTTTGAGTAAATGTTTTCTTCTTGGTCATTGGTTGATGAATCAAAAATTATAATGTACTCACCGTAGTGACTAACATACAATTAGTCCATAGTCCCCTTTCCTCCATAGTGTATGGGCACCCCTTCGAAAGGACGGGAGATAGAACCTTTTTCACCAGAAAAAGGTTCTTCCTCATTAAATTTAGCGGTGAGCTGACTCCAGCGCCACACCTCAGTCCCCATTGACGCGTCGACAAAAGATTTGACATTGACTAATGACACCAGTATTATTAGGGGGGAGGTTGGTGGGATGTATGGAGGAAAGGGGACTAAGAGTACGTTAGTCACTACAGTGAGTAATTTATAATTACTCTTACGTCTCGTCCCCTTACCTGTAAGGGCGATTACAACTGATTGTAGCCCCAGGGTGGAGTGGAGACCCTCCTTAAGCAAACCGGTTCCTGAGAACCACCTGTCTGAAAGCCGCATCAGATCTAGAGCCGGCATCCAAACAGTAATGCTTGCAGAAAGCAGAGGAATAGGCCCAAGTGGTCGCCCTGCTTATGACTTGCCAAGGGACATGGCGCTGGAATGCGATCGCCGCTGCCTTGGCCCAGACTGCGTGGGCATGCATGTTGGCCGGCAGCGGCTTGTGCTGGCCCTCAAAGCTTCCTTGATGGCAGAGACCATCCAGAGGGATATGGAAGCCTTAGAGGCCCGATAGCCTGGCCTTGAGCCGCCGAAAGTGACAAACAGGGCGTCCGACTTGTGGAAGCCCTTGGGTCCTGTTCAAGTAGAATTTCAGGACACGCCTAACATCTAGGCAGTGCAGCACTCTGTGCTTCGTCGTACGGATCGGGAAAGAACGTAGGAAGGACTATTTCCTTGTTCAAGTGAAATGCTGATGGAACCTTGGGCACAAATGCTGGGTGCGTCCGCATGACTACCTTGTCCTTGTGAAAGGTGGTATATGGTTCAGAGGCGACCAGCGCCGGAATCTCGCGACTATGCGAGCAGAGGTAAGACCGACTAGTAAGGCAGTCTTGATGGTGACCAGCCTAATGTCCACGGACGCCATTGGCTCCAATGGCTTGTGCGCCAGGGCACCCCAAGACTATATTAAGGTCCCACACAGGGTGCAGTCTCTCGACAGGCGGGTAGAGCCTAGCGAGACCAGACAGGTGTTTCTTGAGGATAGGGTTGGAGGAGGAAAAGATGCCATCCTCCGAGTTCCTGTAAGCCCCAATGGCTGAGAATTATGTACGGCAGGTGTCGACCTGCACGCCTGAACGAGCGAGGTGTGCCGAAAAGGAGAGCCTGTCATCCAAATTGCAGGCCAAGGGGACAATTCCCTTGGAGTCTGCCCAGTGGCAGAACCTGGTCCATTTTCTCTTGTACTGGGCCCTGGTGTCTTTGCTCCTGGCGCCCTGTATGATTTCCAGATTGGCCTGTGAGAGGCCAAGGTGCTAAAGCGTTACCTGCTCAGGTACCACGGTGTGAGGGCTAGTTTCCATGGCGCGGGGTGGATGATCCTGCCCCCATGCAGTGCCAGATGATGTGCTGGGCCAGTCGGGAGGTGTATCGGACGCACTTCTGAGAGGCTGAGGAGTTTCGAAAACCATGGTGCGATCAGAATGATGGAGTCGGTGCGACTCCTTGATCTTGCGAATTACCCCGTTGATCAGGGGAGTGGGCGGAAAGGCATAGGTCTTCATGCCGGTCCACTGGAGGTGAAATGCGTCGCCCAGAGAGCCGGGGCCCTGACCCTGCCAGGATGCGAACTGGTGGGCACTTCTTGTTGTGCCAGGTGGCAAAGAGATCCACTTGGGGGGTGACCCCACTTGTTGAAAATCTCATGAATGACGAGATAGTTTAGCTGCCACTCGTAATTGTCCGCTCCCAGCCTGCTGAGCCTGTCCGCCTCCAGGTTGGATTCCCCTGGGAGGTGGACTGCTGAGAGGTAAATTTCATTTTCCAAGGCCCATTCCCACATGCTGATCGCCAGTCTGCACAGAGGAGGGGATCTGGTGCCTCCCTGCTTGTTGACGTAGTACATGCTGGTCGAGTTGTCTGTCTGGGTGAGGACAACCTTCCCCTTGAGAAGCAGGAATGCTCTGAGCGCTAGCCAGATGGTGTTCAGCTCCAACCAATTGATGTGGTATTCCTGCTCCTGGCGAGTCCAGGTGCCGTGGACCAAGATATCGTCCAGGGTGGCTCCCCAGCACTCGAGCAAGGAGTCTGGTGATGGTGGGCTGCGGAGAAGGCGGCCGGAAGGGCTTGCCCCTCTAGGTTGCAGTCCCTGGACCACCAAGTTAAGTCCGGGTGGAGTAACGCTGATCATTTCGGATTGAGAGCCCCGTTCCTGATTCCATGAGTGCAGCTGAATCCTTCTCATCCTTAGTCTCGTGTTCGGAACGGCTAGTAGCACCGCTGATAGAAGACCAAGGAGATGTTGATACCAACAAGCCAAGGTCACTTCTCTGCTGAGGAAGTGGACGGTGGCCCTCTTGATGGCCGAGATCTCGTCTTCCGACGGGAAAACCCTTTCGAAGTACGTGTCCCAAATGAGTCCCAGGAATGTCAGTCTGCGTAGGGAGCAGCTGTGACTGGAGGTTGAGTGAGAATCCCAGGTCGTGCAGTGTATTCATAAGGGCATGGGAAGAGTGGTGTACCGCTTCTGGAGATGTAGCCCAGGCGAGCCAGTCGAGGTATGGGTAGATGTGGAGGCCCTGCGCTCTGAGGAGGGCCGCTATAGCGTTCATGAGTCTGGTAAAGACCCTGGGGGCCGAGTTGAGGCCAAAGGACTTTGTATTGGAAATGGTAGCCCATGATACTGAACTGTAGGAAAGAACGGTGGGGCTGCCAAAACGAGACGTGTAGGTACGTGTCATTCAGGTCCAGGGAACACATCCAGTCTCCCTTGTCCAATGTCTCCGCTATAAAAGCTGGCGTAATCATCTTGAATTTTTGCAGGGATAAGGAGAGGTTGAAGGTGGAAAGCTCCAGTACAACTCAGACCCGCCTGGTTCTTCTGAATGGCGAAAATCCTGGAGTAGAAGCCAAAACCTTGCTGGGAGGCTGGGACTTCCTCCAATGCCTGGCTCTCTATGAGCGACCGGATCTATGCCAAAAGAGTTGCTGTCCCAACCTGTGGGAGGGGAGGAGAGGCTGGGATAGAAAGGCGGTACCCCGTGGATACTACAGAGAAGATCCAGGGGTCCACAAAATTCTGGAGCCAGAATTGTACATGGAGAGCAAGCCTGCCCCCCACCGGAGACAAGTGGACCCGAAAGGGCGTGTCATGCCTTCTTTCCCTCTGAGGCTCAGGAGGGGGGGGGGAGGGGGGAGGGGAGACTGGAAAAAGCCCTTAACCACCACCCCCTCTTTTGTTTGTGCCGGTTCTGAGACAGCGAGTGGTCCGGCTGCCTGGATCTGCGTCCCTGGAAGCCGCTGAACCCTCCATATATATGACCCTTTTCCGAGCGCTGCGGACACAATTTGGCCGTGGTCTTTGTAAGAATGGATAAAGACTTTGCCGTTTGTGAGCCGTTCTTTTTATCCAGCTCTTTGTCCATAGAGGAGTTGAAGAGGCCCCCCCCCACCCCCCCACCTCGAACGGTAGATTTAGAATGCGCTCTTGTTCGTCAGGGTTCAATTTTGTTGCCCGGAGCCAGGCTGTTCTCATGTCCGTGGCAATGCAGATGGCACTGCCTGAGGTGGCGATATGAGCCACTGGATTCCGTGAGGTCATGCGCCACGAGCTTGGCTTCCGCTAGCCCTGCCTTAAAGTGTGATTGGCATTGGGTGGGGAGTTCCGAGAGGTTGGCGGCAGCCAGCATGGCATCTGCGTTGGAGTAGATCTTGCCGTACACCTCCAAGATCTTCTCCTCCTTTCCTAGTAGCGCCGCAGAGGAGGCTGAGGACGACTGAGGCTTGGAGTATAGTGATGCCGCAGCGATCACCGAGGAGTGTGGCTGAGGATGGGTCGAGAGCAACAGTGTATCCTCCACCTGCCTGCCTGCACTTGGCATCCAGGCGTCAGTTGACTGGCTGGACTGAGTGAGGCTTGAGCCAACTATTCTTGGCAAGGGAGACTACATCTGCTTGCAGTGGAATCCCCATGTTGGCAGAGGGGCGTCTTGTGAACCTTCCAGTCCCTCGACACTGCCCGGGAGGATCCGAGGACCCCTCGATCCGAAGGCCGGTAGCTGTAGCAGCCTCGGGGCACGTGCTGGTAGAAGGACCTTGCCCGTCCCTCCCACGCGGCAGAGTCCCTGGGAGGGAGTCTCCCTTGCGGGGAGCGCTGGATAATATTGGCCCTACCTTGGGCCTGGTTTGATGCTTCACGAAGTTTTTGAGATCCTCTGGAAGAGCTCCCTTCACCTGGCTAGCCTGTTCTTCAGCGCCTTCGAGGACAGCGAGTCACATGCCGAACATGATTGCCAACCGTGGTCTGGGCCAAGGCAACGTAGGCAGAGGGCGTGGGGGTCTGAAGTTGGCAAGAGCCTGTTGCAAGATGGACACCTGCTGAACCCTGTAGAAGTCGACATGCGCCAGGGAGGAAGGTGACGCCCGAGGACCAAGTACCTGAATGATAGATAAAACAAAAAAAGAAGAAGTAGTCGCAGGTGGAATTACATGGCCGACGCCAAACCCAGGAGCGCTGGCAAATTCGGCCCGTTCCCGTCGATGCGGAAAAGGGGACAGTATGGAGGAAAGGGGACGGGAGAGTAACTTTGTTATCCAACTTGGAGAACATTGCCAATAATTTAGCTCCTAAGAAATACAGAAAAGATTCCCCCTTGTCAGACCAGAGCAGGACTAGGAATGGGTCATATAAAAGATGTTCCTCCATTTCACAGTTCAATTTCTCCCCAATTACGATTGATGAATTGTCGGAGGTAGTGTCACATCTCAAAACTACTAGATGCAAAAGCGACCATTGCTCGGCCTTGATTAAAACCTGTCCAGCGACCTTACTTGCAGCCACCTGCAAATTCGTGAATGCTTTGCTTATTGAGGAACACGTTCTGTCGGGACTTAACTACGCGGACGATGTTAAGGATTTCAATCAGGCGACACACTTTAGTCTCGGGCTAGTATGTAGCGCACAACTGAGATGCTTTGCTCATTTTATGCAGATTCAATTTGAGATGGTACACAACTCATATCACACGCCCTTTTCAAATTACCCCGTGTCACAATGGACCATGACCCAGGCTGGTTGGTAAAATGCAATATTTTAAAATTCAAAATAAATCATACAATTTGTAATATGGGGCAGCAATCACCAATGGGGTGATAATTACAATGAGAATGTAAGCAATGCACTTGGTTTAACTTTCTAGTGGAACATATACTAAACACCAGGGAATAGGAGCACTTTTTGATTTGGGAAAGATAGCGCCCAAGTTAAGATTTCCTCCTGCAATGTTCCCTCAACCCACAAATAAATTCTGAATGGATAGAAAGACACAGCAGGTAATCAGGAATAAGAGGCAGAAAACAGAATCAAAATCCAACCTTCCCTCGCCAAATAAGAGTGTAAAACGGATTTTAAACCCCTTGCAATGTTATGAAATGACACTCGGAAATGGACATATAAATAATGTGCGGTTAAAACTTTAAGGTAAATACAATTTCTCACTAAAGCTACAATGCATAGACCCTAATAATCACCAGCAATGGAATACCAAGAGCATACAATTGAAAACTGAGTGGAAAGTAAAAACTGATTGCAGCCAAATGACACGTAAAAGTGGCATTTCCCTTGAATTTCGTGTAAATGTACTCAAACTGTTTCTTTATAAAAACGGGTGAAATATTACGAATCATGATGCGGTTATTGGGCTGGGGGATAGAGGTATATCTCAGGGACACTTACAGAAGTCAAAATAGGTATCTAGCTATGAAACTGGATGAGTTATGCAAGATATAAAAAGGTGCGCTTGGGGCAAAATGAAGCGGTGTAATAGGAAAGGAAATCAGTTGTGACAAGGACAGTTTCACTCTAAACTAGAGTATTCAGGCTAGACACCCAAAGATGGACATAGTAAGATCCAAGGTTGATTCGCAAGTTCAACCCCGTCACCCCAGCGCCCAACCCTGGCGGAAACCAGTCCGATAACTCAAAATATGATTAATGGCTTAGGATTACACACGATAAAATTGAAAAGAGATGGTGCTAGTAGTTAGAATTATCCTTGCATCCTGTCCTTAATTTTTAACAGTTTCAACAAGTTATCAGGATAGGATGGCTTAGAGAGTGGGATAAGGACAAATGCACGACAAGGCAGACTATGGATTTCTATGGAGTAGGGATTATACTTGCAGTCTACTTTTAGTTTGGGATTTTTGGACAGTCAACAGGTTCTGGTGGCCACACAACAGCGTGCCTGGCAAAGGACAGCTGGGCAAGGTCGGGTCACAGGATGGTACTTCTTGTCACTGGATGGCACAGGTACCACTGGATGCAGTTAGTGGGCAGCAGTTAGTGGTATCAGGATGCTTCCCAAAGAATACCACAGCTTTCTCCCTTTGGTTATTTGGGATTTTAGAATCGGGACCTTGCTGGAAGGGTTAGCAATACTTAGTCCTTGTAGTTGGAATCTGGACTCAGCAGGATGAATGGAATAGGAACGCCGGCCCAGGAAAATCAGCAAGAGTGTGTGCTGGAGTCTGGTCAGGCACCTTTATTTATAATGCATAGTGACAACATCAAATTATATGGCGTGGCAGGCTTAGCCAAGCACACCTCTAAACCACGGGATTGGTCAGGGGTGCTAGTCTCCGCCTCGCTCTCAACTAGTAGGATTTCAGGATAGCATGTCAGATTTATGATGCGAGTTTTACAATGTTCAAAAACCTCCCGCCATTACTTTAGCTAAAATCTGATTTTGCCGCAAATGGTACACATACAGTTGAAGTCTCTCAGCAACTTACATAAACAGGTTACATATTTTATGTAGAGCATAGCACTCCAAGTCTGCAACCCATGAGACATTGTTTCGCCCTTCTAATACTTTTTGGTAATTTTGAGTATGAACGATTTGGCTTAAAATTCTGTAACTTTATACACATGTGTGGATTATCATAAGGGATGTAAGTATAAAAATTGGCATCATGGATACTTTCCTTGTAATCACTGATTCTTTGCCATTTCTATTCGCAAGAGATCAGTGAATTCCACCATGTCTTAAATGAAAGCACATAAAATCAATTTTAAACTGCAAAACGTTTACATTTTTACAAAGTCCTGATGCAGAGATAAAAGTCTTTACATTTTTATTCATAAATAGTCTTTGGAAGCAAATAGCTGTCTGTCATGATCACTGCTTCCAAGGAGCCAGGACCAGCCCAACGTCCTTGGAAGCAGGCCCCTAACCCTAATCCTAGGCACCAGCCGGTCCCCACTGGGACCTTTTGGACCTTGTCCTGGCGCCTGTGGCACCAGGCTCATCAAAACCATTGGTCCCGGCACTGGAAGCGCTGGGCTCATAATAGGTGTGAGGATGCTTGGGTGGACTTACCTGCAGCAGACCATGCTGCTTACTTACCAGCCACTTAGAAGCTATCTAAGAACAGGGACTACTTTCTTACCTGGGTGGGGCAGCTCCACTCCCTGGATACAGCACTGGAACTCTTCTGGAAACTGGAACTCTTTTCTTACCTAGGCGGGGCCGTGGAAGAAGACTCCTCATCACTCCAAGGCTATTTAAACCACACCCGATAGATGAAGCGTGCTTCGCGTTATTCTGCATCTGCAGCAGAACGCTCACAGAGTCTGCTCCGGCTTTTCTTCTTCTGATCCTGGACCTGCAAGAATCCTACTTACCATTTCAGTATCCAGACATCAGCACCTGCAAAGAACAGAAACAACAGGTTAGCAAGGCGAACTTTACACGCAGCACTTACTCACCTGATCCATCGGCTTCGGCCGCTTCGTCACGCCGCATCTCCACCCGCAAAGGCAAAAGCATTGCCATACTTACCGGCACGCTGTGGATTCCGGATTTCTTCGTTCTGCATCGCCGCCTGTAAAGACAAAGCATCGTTAACAACTTACTGGCATTCTGCGGACTCCGGCGCTGCAAACCAACATCTGAAAGGCAAAAGAAAAGACATTAAGCAGGTATTTACTTACGTCCATCCCGCTCGTCGCAATAAAACGCCTGCAAATACTCCGGCGTCTCTTTAACACGAACTAAGCTGCAAGGAAAGAGACAATTAGAGCGCTTGCCATACTTACAAACTTCCAGGCGCTTTACTTCATTTTCCATCTCAAGAGCCATGCAATACATAAGGGAAAAGCATTATATAGAGTCTGCATATAAAAGTGCCACGCAATTAAAGACTATAAAGACAAAAGGTGTCCAGAAACTCACCGCTCGTGCAGACAACGACGGTAACCATCCTCTGAATTCAAGAGGCCTATGTTTCACCAGTGAAGGAACTGGCAACTGCACCCTGCACCAGACGCAGATGGAGAGCCCAGCATTCACCTATATAAGGTGAGCACGTTGACCTGGGGGCTCTACGAAAAAGCTGGGAAGAGAGAGGGAGAGAGGGACATTCAACTACCCAGACCATTAACCCCCATATTCTTTCACCTGCAGAAACCTCACTCTTTGAGTCCGACACACAGTGCGAAGAGGTTCGACCCCAGAAGCCAATCGAGTCCTGCACATCACTTTTCGAGTCACAGACAGGTTCCTGCCAAGACGCGCGCCTCCGTGGGAATCAGGTGAGCGTTACACTGTCCTTGTCACTGGACCATTATTTTCTTTCTTCAGCTGCCACAAACTGTCATTTCCTCCAAAGCTAGGTGGTGGTTTTCCAGCTTGATTTAAGGTTTATTGCCCCTACCCAACTTCCTTATCTTTGGAGTTCTATTGTCAGTGGGTTCAGCCCAGACCAGATTCTGTCCAACCTAGGAATTATCAAGGAGGTGTTAGTATCTACTGAGAGGCCCTTTTGTTTATGTCACCCTCTCAGCAGAAACCCGACAGTTTATGGTGGTTCCCTTCCTTGGGGGAAGCCTCAGCTCTGCCAACTGGAATAACGTTTTTGGATGCTCACAAAATCTAGTCAAGTCAGTTTAAAACCTTTATTTTCTTTAATTTGGCCCCGAATAAAAAAAAAAAAAAAAAAAAAAAAAAAAAGCCTTTTGGATAGACAGCCCATGTGTGTATTTTCACCAGCACCAAACCCCTCCACATTGCTAGATAATGGCTGGCTTTCATTCAACAGTTTACTTTTTAAAACTGGCATTTTTCTCCTTTAGTCTGCAAAGCCCATTTGTACATATGTGGTGAAAAGCTGGCATTTTTTTTTAAATTCGGTTTTGCATCTCCATCAGATTACCACGCTGTTCTTCAGCCATAGTTATTTCTTGTATGAAAGAGTTTTGTTTGAAGCACAGATGCATTGCGATTGACATGGCCCAGATAGCTGGAGTTCCTTTGAACTAATGATCTTTGATACTTTATGAAGAAAATGAACATGTTTTTCCGTGCAGGTAACAGTGGAGTTGCTTGTTGATTTTTTCTCAGAGTTGGTTTGACAGGGCCTGTCATTTAGAAATCATGCCTGGTTGTGCTGAAGCACAATGAGATATACTGGGGATGGCAGGGCCTTATTAATCACAGTGGTTTAAGGAATAACAGATGGAAATAGCATCAGAGCAGCATTTTTTAAAGGTGAAAAAGTTTCCTTTTTAATGGGGATTTTGGGCTTGCAGCAAGGCAACGCTGCTTTTTCCACTTTGTTCCATTTGTATATATCAGAACACACTGGCACGCTCCCTCAACGTGTCCCCTTGTTCTATCCTGCCCAATATGTGCTTGGCAAGACGGTGCAGCCTTCTTTTTGTTGCTGCAAAACACAGTTTTAAGGCCATGGTGCTCCCAGGAGCCAGCGCAACCATTTTGCCATTTCTGCGCAAATGAATCTTGGTTCTGGCGAAATTCTGTTCAGTGGGTCAATGTAGCCCACAACCATATGCAGTTTGTCACCCCCTTGGTTGGTACTCATGCTCGAGATGAAGAACTGAATAGAGTCTATGCCTCTATTGAGAATTGGCTGCTATGGAATAATTTGGCCCTGAACAGATCAACGAGAGCTGCTGATTATCGTTACGCAGCCTATGTCATCTAAACTGGGTTCAGCATATGACATCTTCCAATTGGGTGATGTCAAGATAATACGATTCAAAAAAGTCAAAATGTTGGGCGTTATTTTGATTTTTTAAAATTGTTTTTAATCAAACAAATTGATTTTTACAATTTACAACTTTGACTTTTTGGTCTCTTCTAGACTGGCGATTTCAAAGTCAGTGTTCGTGGCAGAAGAGTCACAACAAAAGGGTCTATACATCCTGTGCCGAAGTGATTGATAGCTCTTGTAGGTTTGTCGTCCGTTTTGGAAGATCTTAAAAGTTGCTATTTGCCACGTTACTTGGTCTCCAACTGATCATTCTGGACCACAAAGTTTCTTCATCCGGGTTTGTGAAGAAAGATTTGATGTATTGCGACCACTTGGTACCTGGCCATGATAAGAGAAGGTGACAAATAGTCTCCTTCACGTTTGTATCTTTGCATATTCTACAGGTATTAGTCGTTGAAGATGAAGTTGCGTGCTGGCCTACTAGGACATTTCTTGATGTATCCTTGCAATTCGTTCAGCTTTTTCCAAGTTGGGGGCAATTGGGATGTGAGTTTACAGCCACCAGCCACTGTTAGTGTCTCAATCCAGTCCAGTTTTTTAAATTTCTTTAGAACTTTGATAGGGTTACTGATTAGTTCTTATCCACTTGCTATTGTTTCCAGAAGTGCCAGATTGGAATTTCTCCAAGTTTTTAACATTTCACAGTGAGAGTCTCCCAGTGCTCTGTTTAACAAGGTATAAAAGGTATGTGCTGTCTGCCATCACACATTTCCTGTAGAGTATCAGAGTTGCAGTTCATCGTGCCTTTCATGGAGAGTAGGCCGAGTTCACGCCTTATTAATGCAGCCGGTGTAGATTTTGGTAAGCCTAGCACTGTTCCCCAGTAAAGAGCTTCTAGCTTCACCCATATTGATTTTGGTATAGCAGGCATCGCCTCGACACCATAGGTGATGGTAAGCACTACTTTCAGTTTGTAGAAATTTAGGGCAGGGATGGAAGAGAATCTGCCAAATTTTCTATCAATGGCCTTGCCCTGGGTGGCCAATTTACAAATTTTCAGAAGGAGATTGTCCTGCATTGCTTTGTCTTTTTTTGTGCTGTACAAGATTATGCCAAGGTATTTATAGTTTTTTTACTATGTCTATTTTCTTTTTGTCAAGAGTCCAGGTTATCTTTTCTGCCTGCTTGGGTGCTTTTTCAAATATCATAATTTTCGTCTTCTCAATGTTAATGGTGAGGTTGTTTGCCACTGTATAGTTTAGCAAATTATCCAGTTGACGTTGGAGCCCAATCAGAGCCTGATCGAATAAGATTAGATCATCTGCATACATACTGCAAAATCCTTGCTGATTTAGATTTATGTTGGTGTTTGTATGCAGGACTTTGATGTGTATCCACGTACTAGACCTGCAGGGTGGTCTAGTACCCAGATCTTCCCTTGGTTATGTTTTCAAACTTGGATTTGGGTATTTTAGTTTTGAATAATTTCCTAAAAATAACAATTTTTCAAAGCTTTGTTGTTTGTGATAAAAGAAGCTGTCCTCAAAGTGGAATATTGACTTTATTGGTTTTCCCTTGAGGGCAGATTTCACTTAAAAAAAAAAAACACTATTACCTAGTTGGTGTTTTTGTTGGCCAGTGGTCCTCACCTCAATTTTTTTCTTCTGCTTTTGTTTTTTTCTATTTCCTTTTTCTTAACATTAACAATATAGAGAATTTCTCTCTATATCCCTGTGTATTGGGTACACAGTCAAGATCCTTGATCAATCCTCGTCTTTCCTTTAATAGATCAAACTGTAATCTGGCATATTACATTCAGTTGTGCAGATACAGTATTCTAATGAGCCAACCGGTTTCAGTGGTAGAGACCACTTTCATCAGGGCTGTGACAGCTTGCAAATAATGGCGCTGTTAAGAGTGGCTTAATATAGCTTTATTGAATTCAAAATGGAGCAGTCCTCAACTTGGATGTCTCCTCTCTCCTTGGAAGTGGTCCTATGAGTGTGACTGTAGAGCTTCAGTCCCACTGCAATTGCTGGTGTGGTTCAGACTCCAGCATAGGGTACCTGTGGTCCCTCTAGCTGTACTTGTGTGTAATTTGGATCCAGTGAATGGTTCAGGTAGATAGTTACAGGGACATCACACTGGGTCTTATTGGAAAGGTAACCACTGGGGTGCATCCAAGTACGGTATGGTAATCTCAAGCAGGCGAGTAATTTTGCTGCAAGCTGCCAACACCGAACATGGGCGGTCTAACGGCAGAAGCCTGGAAATAGCCTTACAAATAAGGTGGCTGAGTCGACGTTTCCAGTAACCGTTAGATGTAGATCGGCCCTGATATTCCAGCACCCCAGCCTTAAGTCAGTGGTGAGATGGTTGGGCACCGAGTCCACCTGTCCAGATGATTCTACGGACTTGGGTTGCTATTTGACTCGCTGTAGTGTTAACGCTTTCGGGAGCCACGACCAAAAGCCTTGTTCGTTCGATCTGGGTGCACTAGGAGCAGCCGAGGGACCAGTTCCAGGTAAATCTTGAGTAAAGGTTCTTTTGTTTCTGTAAACTCCTTTGGTCTTGTCGGCAGTCGAGAAGATTCTTCCTTTTTTGTTTGTGAGTGAAGATGATTTTGTTCACCTCTTGTAGTAACAGATTTGAGGCCGAGCTCGATTCAAATTTGGATAGTGACTGCTTTGCCAGAGTGTATTTTGAGCGAACATCACCACCCTCGCTGTCTTTAGTATAAGGTACCGTTAGGGAGAATTCTCATTATATGGCTAATTTCGCTCACCTAGTGAGTCCCCCAGCAGCTTTGCTGGATTTCTGGAGTTTTCACTTGGTAAGAGCGTGAGTTTTTCCCCCACTCTTACCCATGTTTTGCCATGTGCATTTCCTCTGTTTTTGTGATTGTGGACTCTGGAGTACACCACTTCAGTAGCCCCCTTCTTTTGTGCGTTACACAGCACCTTCAGTGCAGTAACACTTTTGTCTTTTAGACTTCCCACCAACTCCATTTCTGAGGCGGACTACTGTCCCTCAGAAAAGGGTAAGGTTGCCATTAACTTTACATAGTCATTAAACCACAGATAGGGTACACCCCATCTTACATGGAGTACTGGAAAGGGTTAATCCTTCGCCCTTTTTATCTGTACCTCCTAGAGCATTGTTTCGCTCTTTTAACATTTAGACTTGGCTGGTGGCAGTGGTATCTACCCTAACTTTTACCGCGATTATACTATATAAACGTGGTATTGTTTTAGGCTATTATATTAGCCTGGAAGTTAAACCCGCTTGACCAAATACTTTTTCTTTTGGCTCCGGTTGGGTTTATTCGCCATTTCTTTTTGCTAAAATCCTTCTTGTATTTTACTTTGTGCGGCAAACCAGGTTTACCTTCTTTGTTCACTGTCTTTTGGAGGGCTTCTGCCAAGAAGCCCTCCTCTAGGCGCCTGGGTGTCTAGGTGAGCTGAATGTGAGGAAGGGGTGTAGTCACCCCCTGCACATGGTATCCTAGGAAACCCAGGTCGCACTTTTCCATGATTGGCTGTGGTGGTTGTCCGGGCAGGACAACCCGCCTGCTGCATGATTGACAGCCAGGCTGGGTGAATGGGGGATTTTCACATAAAAGGCAGGACTCTTGGGCTGGAAGTCAGTCGCCACTGGAACTACAAGGAACCGAAGAGAAGCGGAGAAGAAGTCAGCTGCTGCAACTATTCCATCCCGGTGAAGCCCTGCTGCAGTCCTCAGCTATCTATCCTTCGACGACAGCCAGAGGATCCTCTTCGTGGTCGAAATCGCTGCACACTGCTGTAGTTGTCCGGATAGCCACCTGAAGAGCCTCTCCTGTTTTTAGGGAACGCACCTTTTATTCACCGTCGCTGCCTGCCGGCTTCAGCCCTGTGTGGGGCAGACCCCTCCAGACGTCGTCCTCCGCACCGAAGCTCCAGGAATCGTGGGTTTGCAGGAAACTACCAGGAACAACTGCCGTGGCACCAGCTTCTTCACTGAATAAGGTACTGTGTTCTGCTTGAGGAATTAGGGTGAATCCCCTTTCTTCGCCTCCAAGGCTTGCCCTGGTCTTCCCTCCTCCTTATAACTTTTGCTTCCTCTGTTGACAATATCTAAGTACTCCTGGCTACGTTCAATCTTGAACTGTCCGACTGTGTGATCCTCGACAACAGGAACCCGGTTCCACTTGACACTGGCTCCGGCCTTTTGACTCTTGAATTTCTGTCCATGAGTATTCTCCGATTCTGTCTGCCTTGACTAAAGTATTGCCTATGATTTTTGCCCCCAACTCTCTGGTTTACTCAGGTGCCAAGTGTGTTTTTGCCCCGGTAACATTTCTTGTCACGGATACGCGTATCTTTAGTAAGACCAAACTGTCATTACTGTCAAAAAGTGATCGCATACGTATTCCTGGTAACGTCTTTTGTTTCACAACACCGGTCCGTTAAAACATAGGGTACTTACCTTGAGTTAGAGTGTACCAAAGTGAATTGGTTGGTTGTAGTGTATTTTACGTGTGATTTTGAATTAATAGAAGTGTTGTGTTTATAACAAACGGTTTAAAAATAAATGTACTTATATATTTTACCTGAAACCTTGAGTCAGTGTTTGCTTGAGTCACAGTAATTGTGGTCCCTTTGCGTAATCTCTGCTACTGCTCATATACTCTTGAGGTAAGCCTGGCTGCTATGCTACTGCTACCACTTTAACATAGTAGTGCAGGCTTGTACCCAAGGTAAAACTTCTATTACCGCCTGTAGTCTTAATTGTGTGTAGTGGTCCCTAAGGGCACTGCACAGGATTCTGCCTAACAGGTACCGAGTGATGCTCGTGTCTCTTCGGTTGTAGGTCCAAATAGTTGATTGTCGGCCATTTAGGTAGATGTTCACTCAGTTGAGACCTCCTTGAAGCTCCTCCTGAATGCGTATTTTGGGCTTTTCCTTCAGTTATATAATAATCCAGTCTTAATAGTTCGTCTTTTTCCCGCATTAGCAGGTCTTTGACTGTAGTTGCTATGTAGATGACTTATTGCCTTGTCACGACTGTGGCTCAGGTCCACTATTTTTAGGTCGTCAGTTTTGATTTGTTGTAACTTTGGTATATAGTGGAACAACTTCAATGCCGATCTTCTGTTTAAAGTCATGTCATCGTGAATTCCTGGGATTTGTTCCAATTTCAAGATCCACTTATGGAGGGCTTTGTCCATTCCCATATGCTTCCGGTATTTTTCAGTTCTTGATCTGTAACTAGTATCAAAAGTTGATTTTTTATGGCTCACTAAGTCTTTCCTCCGCAAAGGACATTTAAAGAATGGCGTTGACTCATGATTTTCTTTGGGTTTCTCGTTTGTTTCGACTCTTGGCTAGGGGGCCTAGCATTCCGGCTGATCCTCGTGTCCATTCGCTTATGTGACTCCTTATGCCTTTCTTGAGGAATGTTTGATCTCTGGGACGTTTCCTTGAGCAGTTTGTTTCTTCGTTCTTCCAATGTATGGAAGGGCGTCAAGGCAGCGACTTTGTGATCAGGAATGTTTAAGACAGCGTGTCGAGTGTCCGACGTCCCTTTCCTCTGGTTTTCAAGGGAAACTTGGTTCCTGACTGGCGCTTGGAGTTCATCACAAGGTGTTGGCTGATGTTCATTAAAGATTAATTCACCAGAAAGTCATCTGTAGTTGTAGGCGAAGCCTGTTGATCTAAGGGAGGGGTCACCCCATGCTGGAATAGATGTATAGGATCTGGTTGAGTCATCAACAAAGTTATAGATGGTGGTATAGTTTTAGGACGGCTTTCGGTGCAAAAGTTGACTGCCTTCGCTTTAGAAAGTTGTTTAGGCCTGGCGCCAAGTGCCTTTTCGTGGGGCTTTTCAGGCCTCATCTTTGAGTTGTTGAATATTGCGTATGCTTTGTCGAGGGCAAGTTTTGGTGTTAACTTGTTAGCATGATGTTGAAAGCACTCATCAGCAATAAGTACTACTACTTTATCTTTTACTGTTGAAATAGGAACTGGGATCATTTTTTTGATGTGTTAACAGGCTTAACAACTGAGCCTGTAGGAAGCAGGTTTGTCGTCGTCAGGTCAATAAAGGATGCTGGAGCTGTAATTGGAACCGGTTTTTCAGAGGAAGGATCAGCTTGTTTTTCCGGTTCCGCTAAGGTCTTCTCAATGGCCAAAAGTTGTGTTGTTAAGGTCTCAATAATTGAATTTGAGTGTTTGGTTCTTTCCTCTTGCGCCATTGTATATCCTTCAGGGTATATTAGCTTAGTGTGGATCATAGCTTGGAGCGTAGTGTGGTCTTTCATTGTGTCAGATTGATTCATAGAGCTTCATAAAGGGTGCTTGTGAAAATTGATAGCCGACATAATGGAGAAAATCTGTTTTTTTTCAGAGTGTCTTTTATGTTTGTCCCCGGCTGTGCTTGAGGCTTATTCAAGCGAAAAGGTGAGGGTGTTGGTCCTAGAGTTTCTCTAGGGTTTTTTTGGTTGGGGGCCCAGTCCAAAGAGAATCTGCGGTGAGGACTCGGATTCGGGTTTGGTTTAGCCGGGTCTGCATTGGTTTCAGATCGTGCGTGGCCACGGGCCGATGATATATTAGATGACTGAGTTGCTTGGACTTCTGGTTCAATGATACTCTTATTTATGCCCATAAGTATTAGGCCTGAGTCGGTGGACTCCTGAAGCCTAGATTGACTTATAGGTTCTCTCTCGGTCAGTTTTTCTTGTGGCAGAGAATTTTTCCGCTTGTGGACTGGACTGCCGATAGGAAGGACGACCACAGCTATTTGGTGCCCTGGAGCGTGTTCGTCGTTGGCGGTTTCTTTCTGGGTGTCACTTAGTGAGTTGGACGTAGTTTCTAGACATTGTAGTTGTGATGACTCTGGGCTAGATATCGCTGGTGAGGACACAACCTTAGGAAGGGAATCTTCTCTGTGGCACTAAGTTTCCCAGATCCGAAGATTCTAGGTTGTTTAGGTGCATCAGAGGTATCAGTAATGTTTCTTTTAAAGCAGAATTAGTGCTATGGAGACCTGGTTTTGCTACAGTCTTATCATTTGTCTTATTTATCCTTCTTAACTAATTGGCCGGTTGATTTTCCAGGACTGCCTCAAGAATCTCGGCATCTGACAGTTCATTAACGTTACTGGTGAGGTGATTTGTCTGTTTGTTGAAGAAATTAGCCAGCAGAGTTAGGGGAGATGTTTTCCAAACAGCCTTGTTCACGGTTGTGGTTTTTCTGCGTAGCTGTTTTTTTTTTTTTTTTGGAGAGCAGTCGGATAGGTTTTATTTTTGTTTGACAATTTCGAGGGGTTACAGGTTTTTGTTTTTCAGAACGGTGTTTCAAGCACTGGTCGATCTCGTTTCTTAGGGTTAGAAGTTTAAGCGAAATCAATTATCTCCGATTGCGCTTCAGTTTCAGAACGCCTAGGAGCGTGGTTGCCAAAACCCGAGGAAGAGCCTCCCCCCTCAGCGCTTCCCACAAAAGGAGGAGCCAGGTACCGAGTCTACAGAGGCCGCCGGCTCTCCCACAGGGAGGAGGGGCGATTCCTCCGTCACAGACGCATGGACCAGCGCCTGAACCGGGATGACTGCCGACGGTCTGGTCACGGCTCCATTTAGGATCAACTCCTGGGCAGATCCAACCGCCGTATGGGGGAGAGAATCCATGTCGCAGGAGACTACGTCCGCGCCCGCAGCACCACGATCCAGTCTAGACCCACGAATCGCTGCAGACGCCCCATCCCTCAACGGCGTTTGGTCCCGAGCATAGGTGGAAAAGGACTCCGGCATGGTGCTCCACGTTAGCCGTCAATCCCTCTCCGGGGGTAGTCGGTAAGCAAACTGGGTATGGGCTACTGGCCGCGGGAGAAGAAAGTGGTTGGCCAAATATAGGAAGATATTCATGATAACCCGGCGTTAAAAGAGAGGGACACCTCTTGTAGGGGAAAGTTCGTACCTGGGTCTAAGGGCCCAATCGCAGGTCTTGACGCAGCCCTTCCAGCCTGTGTCTCCATCTTCCATGTGTTTTTATTTTGCAGCCGGGGTGCAGGGATGTAGTCCAGTGGCTCAATGGTGGAGGCTGTGTCAATGTTTGTACGCAGATGGGTACTGCGGAGCCATCTCCCCTCTTCAATATGAGGGGATGTTTGTGGGGTGGCAGCCCTTACAGCCAAGCCTGCCATGACTGCAGGGCTGCCACTCACCGCCATTCCGCGTCCGCTCCACGGTAGCAGTCAGTCTTTGTAGTAGGGTGGACTGTAGACTCCTTCCAAAAAGATTAGCAGGGAAGACAGGCCAATAGAGGGTGCTGCAGGACGGCCACTCACCGCCACACTTGGGCGTTATCTTTGACCAGCAGTTCACAATGAGGGCTCATGTAGGGAGCCTGGTCTCAGCGGCCGTGTAATACATTAAGCTTCTAGCTCATCTTAGACCCCTTATCACACAGGCCAACGCAGAGACAATAGCAAGAGCTATTATAGGTGTAAAATTTTATTTTTGCTGTAGCCTTTTAGCTGGACTTAGCAAAACGGAAGAGTACAGATTACAAGTTATCCAAAATGGCACAGTGAGGGTGGTCATGGGCCTCTCCAGACGAGATCATGTCTCAAAGGCTAGAAGAGCATTGCACTGGCTCCCGGTGGAGGCCAGAGTACGCTTTCGCATCCTAGTGTTCACATTTAAATGCGCACTTGGCATTGTGCCCAGTTATCTTCAGTAGCTCTTTGCGGAAAAGGTTTCTAGCAGAGCCCTCAGATCTAATGATCAGAAACTTTTAGTGATTCCTAGATGTAGAACCATGAAGGCAGAAGTGTGAGCTTTTTTCATTGCTGCTCCCAAAGCCTGGAACGATCATTATGATCTCTGATCCCAGAATAAGTTAGAACCCTTCAAGAGAAAGTTACTCTTTCTCTTGACCCTTGCATGACCCTCTCTTTTGGTTTCCCGTTCATGAGGTCTCCCTACTGGTTCTTTGATTGTTTTGCGCTTTTTTGTTTGTCAGCACCCTAATGCCCATGCGTCTAAGGTCTGTGCGATACAAATATTTAAAGTAAAGTTCTTCCGTCATGCATAATGCCAGTCATGGTATTAGAGCATTATATAAAAGATAAAGCACAATATACTTACCAGACAAACCTGTATTCATCTAAGAATAAATCTAGACCTGCAGTTGGGCTGTCCAATAAACCAAGGAAGACTTAAAATTGAACTATACGCAGACTTCTGTGAGTTGGAAAAACGTTCAAGAACACGGAACCAAAAACTTTATTGGAATGGAGTAATGTGATCTGTTTTTGGAGCTCAAGACATGTATACCCTTGAGTGGGTAACCAAACTAAAGCAAACTAATTGCAATGCCACATTCTGGCCGAATGTCCAATTCTGAAGTGTAACAAAAGAGAAGGAATCCAATAGCACACTTTCATTCTAAAGTGCCATCCTACAAAATTACCAAAAAGCAAGAGGAGATGTACAAGAAAGCTGATAGGGAACGGAGCCCAATCTCACAGAACTAAAGAAAGGAAATCAAGGTAAGCATTGTATTCTGGTAGACAGTAGATCTTTAAGTCAGAGAACTGAACAAGAAGTCTGAGTGAAGACATGGTGAAATATCCCAAGCTGGATGAAGTTTAAGACAGTAGCCCAATCCTGGCAAATTCCTGTACTTGGATACATCTTTGGAAAGAAATTGTGTGTTGCCAGAACATTCTTTGTAACGCCATGCCATGCAGAAGAACATGCCAGATCTTGACCAAACAATGCATTATAATGCAGTATATTTTAGCCGAACCAACTATACGTCTAACACACAATATCATGGTCATGTTGGGTTTCTCCATCGCGACTTCCCACAGTATAAAGTGAGCAGTGCAACTTGTGTCTGGAGGGACGGTCATACCTGTTGATGCAAGTGTGTCTTATTATATGACTAACAGACTTGCACACACCGTTTATTTTAACAGTCTGTAGAACCAATTGTGCTTGAGCAAATATTTTTGCCTGATTCATTTCTACATTTTATTGCAGTGAAAACCCCCTCAATTCATGAAACCACCTGGAGAAGGGTGCAGGCTTAGGGCTTGCTGTACTCACAATGGCGATACTTAAGCCAGTTTGTATTTTAATCTGTTTTTTATAGCACAGACCTAACACACGGCACCATTCACACAGCAATGGCAAGGTGTGTAGAGGAGGCCCACAGTACAGACAGAGGGTACAACCGTTACATTTGTGTGAGATCTGTGTTCAATTGGCACTTAATTTACGATTTGGTCCAAAATAACCCAAGGGGTAGAGTTGAACTGATGTGCAAGAATGACAACAATTTCATCATTAACTTGGACACACAATTTCCGAAACATGTAAAGGATGGCAATTTACTTTGAGGGATATATATCTCCAAATTTACATGGGAATTTCGTGAATTTCCAGTACACTAAAAGTTAGAACAATACAAAAATCGAGGACCAGGTCCTGTATAACTACCAGTTAATATCCACACCCTTACCTTCTTCTCCTTGGACAGGTTCCTCAACCAGAAGCTCAGTCATACATTCCCAGTCCTTCAGCAGATCTTGTGAGCTCTCCCAAAGACTGTCCACCAAGTAGGCAGCATGTTCATGCAACTACAAACAAAGTTTACAAGCATGAACAATGCTCACAGGTGACCCCTTAACCCTCAAGGACAATTGTAGAAAGTTTAAAAGCTGACAAATTGAATACTTCAAAAGATTCCAAAATATAAACATCAGACAGTCCCAAGATTTACAATAGCCTTTACATCAAGAGGAACTTAAAGAATGGGTTTGAAAAAGGACTTTCAGGAGAAGAGCATGTCAAATGTGTGCACAGCTAGATTTTCATCTTTACAGTAACAATTAAGTTGCCATTCCACAATATTCTGCAATTGTAGCTCACCTCGCTCTCTAGAAAGAATAGCACTAACATCTTAATGAGGTTCCCATTGGGGCTATTCCGTCCTCGCTGCTTTGCCAATGCCTCCTCTGCCTGAGGGTCATGTCTGCTAAAAAGTCTGAAAAACAAAATAATTAGTACATCAAGGGTGAAACACCTTCTATAACTCAAAGCAGACATTTTGATACAGCATAAACACAAATGCTAATCTTAAAGAAAAATGTGTAAACCTATTTTTGTGTAATTATGTATACAGAGCGGTAATATGATTAACTACAGCCACAATCATCAAGTTGCCCCGCACCTTTCAAGAGTGACAGAAGCTTTGGCCACGACAAGGCCAGACGTAATGCTGAATGTTGACTGCTCAGCAAATTAAGAGGGTACATGCCAGTCCAAGTAGAGGGGGAAAAAAAAAATAGGACAGGGCTACTAGTGCCTTGTGCAGTTCTGTAAAATCAGACCACTCTCCTCTGGTGGGGACCAGTGTAGAATGATTTGCACAGCTTGCATTGAGCACATTTGACCACCTTTGCAATAACATTTCACTCAGTTGGCGGGAAGAGTCCAAATCCAGTTGAACCCAAGACTCCTTTAGCCTTGGTGTAGGTGACCCAGAAAGAGGGGATGCTAAGGACCATCAAGTCCAGCTTGCTTAAGGTTGTGAGTATAGTGCAAAACCTGCAGGCATTCGGTTAATGTGAAGCAGCTGAAGGGTACGAATCTTTAACCAGTTGTCAGATGAAAACACTACCATGTCGAGTGGCACAGCTTCTAATTAAGGGCAGATGGAAGCAGGCAATTGGGCAAGTTCTCAACCACTGTACCACAAATAAAGGGAGTTTGTTAAAACCTGCCACTTCATAGTCTTGTGAATGCACATCTCTAAATTAACAAGAGAATAGGGGTGGGGGGCACTACTGTTGACGAATAATTTGCAACAAGGGCACTAAAACTTCTGCTAGTAGTAATTTATGTTAAGGAACAAGTTACTTACCTGTAACTGTTCTCCAGCATGGGTCTGGCATGGATTCACATGCTCATGAATATTCCCAGTCAGGTCGGGAATCCTCGGTATAGAAAAAAATCAGTATCAGTTTCGTTTCTGATCTGTCTTTCTTAGTAGTAACCAATCACTGGTCTCTGGGTCATACTGACCCCAGCCAATGACTGCCCTCTCCCTAAGCCCCACCTCCGGCAGCCATCCTCAGATTTGGTAGCACGTAAAGTGGCAGTATGACCAAGTGAAGAGCCGCAGAGGGGTAGGCGGGAGGGTTCGCATGTGAATCCATGCCAGACCCATGCTGGAGAACAACAGTTACAAGTAAGTAACTTGTTCCTTCTCCAGCATGGGGTCTGGCATGGATTCACATGCTCATGAATAAGAGAATACATAGCAGTACACAGATGCACAACCACAGGAGGTGGCAACAGGCTCAACATTAAGCAATACAACAACTCAACATTAAGCAACTCTTACCTCCTCACCAGGCTCACCTTAGGTGAACAGGTTGCGCAGCACTGCTTGGCCGATCCTGGACTCCTCCCTGGAGTCCCGATCGACGCAGTAGAATCTTGTGAAGGTGTGCGTCGACCTCCACGTCGCAGCCCTGCAGATGTCCAGCAGGGGCACACCAGACAGGAACGCCGTGGTAGCAGCGACCGCTCTGGTCGAATGAGCTCTCGGACGGCCGGGCAGCTGTCGGTTTGCCAACCGGTGACAGTGCATGATGCAGCCGGAGAGCCATCTGGAAATGGAATTCTTTGAGAGAGCCATTCCCTTGATTCACAGTCCCAAAGTTCACAAAAAGCTGCGACGTCTTCCGAATACTCTTCGTGCGGTCCACATAGAACTTCAGCGCTCTAGCTACATCCAGCGAGTGCAAAGTCCTCTCGGCCGGCGACGAAGGCGACGGGAAGAAAACTGGCAACACCAAGGGCTCGTTGAGGTGGAAGTCCGACGGCACCTTGGGCATAAAGGATGAGTGTGTCCTCAGCACCACCCTCGTGTCATGAAAAGTCAAGTATGGAGGCTTGCAAGATAGGGCCTGGATCTCTCCCACTCGTCGTGCGGAGGTGATGGCCACGAGGAAAGCCGTCTTCCATGACAGGAACTTCAAAGGCGCCAAATGCATAGGCTCGAATGGGGCCCCCATGAGCTTGGTCAACACCACATTAAGCTCCCACGCCGGGGCAGAAGCCTTCACCGGCAGGAATGATCGGAATAGTCCCTTCATGAATTCTTTCACCAGGCGATGAGACCACAAGGACGCCCGTCCCGTCGTCCTGGTATATCGGGAGATTGCAGCCAGATGTATTTTGAGGGAGTCGTGAGCCAGTCCAGCTTTGGCCAGCGACAGTAGGTATGGCAGTACTTGAGGGGCCGTAATCAGCAGAGGGTTAATCTGTGCACGGCACCAGACAGAGAACCTCTTCCATTTATGTCCCTAGCACTTGAGAGTTGAGGACGCCCTGGCCTTTGCAAGAACCTCTCTGCAGTCGGCCGGGACGTCGTACCCTCCAAACTCTAGTGCTGCAGGAGCCAGGCCTGCAAGTTCAGCGACTCTGGGTTGTGATGAAGAATGGCGCCTCCTTCTCTGGAGAGGTGGTCTGCGTCCGTCGTTGACTGGTGGGGACGTTGACAAGTCCAGAAGGTCCGGGAACCAGATCTGTCTCGGCCACGCCGGTGCGACGAGGATCATCCTGCACCGGGACCTCTTGAGCTGGTTGATGAGCCGGAGCATCAACAGGAGCGGAGGGAACGCATAAAGAAATAGGCCGTCCCAGGGGAACGAGAAAGCATCGCCCATGCTCCTCGGCTGGGGGAACCTGCTGGCGAACCTCCGGCACTTGGAATTAGTCGCGGAGAGATCGATTTGGGGTTCGCCACATCGTCGGAAGAGTCAATCCACTTGATCCTGGCTTAGTTCCCACTCGTGGCACGAGCGCAGTTCCCTGCTGAGTGAGTCGGCGATCGTGTTTTTTATTCCTGCCAGAGGAAGAGGCACCAGAAACATCCCTTGGGCGACAGCCCAATGCCACAGATCTTGGGCTTCCTTGGATAGGGCCGGGGACTGGTTCCGCCCTGCTTCCGGATGTAGAACATTGTGGTGGTGTTGTCGGTGAAGATCCTCACCACCTTGCCCTTGAGGGACGGAAGAAAAGACCTTGGGGCCCAGAACACCGCGCGGAGCTCCAAGATGTTGATGTGGAGAGACTTCTCCTCCGGGAGCCAAAGGCCTCTCGCGTGAATATCTCCGGAGTGTGCTCCCCAACCTTCCAGGGAGGCGTCCGTCGTCACCGTCACCTGGTGAGCTGGGGTCTGAAAGTCCGTGCCCGCCGACAGATGGGAGCGGATACCCAACCACCGGATCGCCTGACGGAACGTCTCGGTGAGAGGGATCCTGTCCTCGAAGCTGCCCGTCGACTGGATCCAGCGGGCGTCGAGGAACTCCTGTAAGGGTCTCATCCGAAGCCTGCAAAGGCGCACCAGATAAATGCAGGAGGACATCATCCCGAGGAGGGACTTGATAGATCTTACCCTGGCCATGTCTGTGGCCAGCAGACGCTGCACTTTGCCCAGAATGGTCCTGGTCCTTTCCTCCGATGGCGAGGCCAGCAGCGCCACTGTGTCGAGCTTGGCTCCCAGAAACAGGGCGACTTGCGACGAAACCAGGTGGGATTTTGGAAAGTTTATGGAGAATCCCAGGTCCGTGAGCAGCTGGACGGTCTTCGCAGTGTGCTCCACGGCGAGCTCCCTTGTCCTTGCCCGGATGAGCCAGTCGTCCAGGTAGGGGTAGACGTGGATCCCCTGTAGGCGCAGCCGTGCTGCCACTGGTGCGAGGCACTTGGTGAACACCCTGGGTGCCGACTTCAATCCGAACGGGAGGGCCTTGAACTGGTAGTGCCGCCCTTGGACCACGAACCTGAGGAACTTTCGTTGTCTTTTTAGAATGGGGATGTGGAAGTAGGCATCCTCCAAGTCCAACGACGACAAGAAATCGTCGTCCTCCAGTTGTCCCAGCACATGCTGGAGGGTGACCATATGGAACTTCTGTGCCTTGATGTACTTGTTCAGTCGTCGTAGGTCCAGGATGGGGCGCCATCCTCCTGTCTTCTTTTTTACGAGGAAGTATCTTGAGTAAACCTCCAGAGCCCCGAAGCCTCTTTGGGACGAGCTCGATGGCACCTTTCTTGAGCATCGCCCTTACTTCCAACAGTAGTTGAGGGACGTGCTTTTCCTTCCTGGCCATGGGTGGAACGCGAGGGCACTTTTTCTGAAACTTGAGGGCATGCCATTGGGCCAGGGCATCCAGCACCCAACGGTCGGTGGAGATGGACTCCCACACGCTGACGAATCTCGCCAGCCGGCCTCCCACCGGGGTGCTTCGGCGGGGGCCCGACCACACGGTCGGTTCAATCTTGTTTGGAGGCCACCTTGCCTCCTTGACCTCCTCGTCGATGACGACGGGCACCACCTGACTTGCCGTGTCCCCTGTAGGCTTCCTGGGACGAAGATCTTGCCGCTTGGCGGTAAGTGGAGGAGCCACTGCCGGATCCCTTGGAGGCACCTTGTCTGCCTCCGGAGCTCCGAAAGGACGGCCGTCGTTGTTGGAGCACTCCCAGTGCCCGGGCAGTCTCTTCTTGATGGCCTGAAGGGACTCATCAACCACCTTCCCTAACAGGTTGTTCCCGTCGAAGGGCATGTCCAAAACCTTGGTTTGTACGTCCTGGCAGAAATCCGTGGCCTTGAGCCATCCTCGTCGTCTCAAGCAAACGCTGTTGCCGAACTGACAGAAACCGGTGTCGGCGATGTCCGTTGCCACCATGATGGCGTGGTCCGAAGCAATCACCCCCTACTGTAGGATTTCAAGGGCCTCAGCCCTTTTGGCGTCCGGAAGGAAGTCCAACAGAGGGGCGATTTTGAACCACAACTCCCTGTCATAGCAGGCTACGATAGCCAGGGCGTTGGCAGCCTTAATAGTCGTCGCTGTGGATGAGATGATCCTTCGTCCCATCGTGTCCAACTTCCTGCCCTCGCCGTCCGGCGGGGAAGTTGATGGCGAGGCCGATGCCCCCCAGCTTTCTTCTTTGCCACCGCCGAGACGACCGAATCCGGGGTAGGTTGTGCCCAAAGGCACAAGGGGGCAGCGTCGGGGACCCGGTACTTCTTCTCGTAACAGTCCCTCTTTGCCGGCGCCGTGGCAGGGTTCTTGAGGAGGGCGAGCCCCTCATCCCAGATGTCATCAAGAAGCGGTACGGCGAGGACCGTCTTCCTTTTAGCCTCGCGCCGTTGGTAAAGGAACCCTTCTTTCTTCTTTTCTTCTGGGCAGAGCTGAAAAAGCTCGGATGCCCTGGCAATCATGGCATGAAAGGATCCAATCTCTTTGGGCGGGGACGCCCGAGCAGGCGGCGACGGGGGACACGTCCCGTCGTCGCCTCCGTCATCTGTACCATGCCTGTATCATCCCCGTGGGTAGTAGACCGGGGGAAGGCAGAGTATGCCGCAGAGGTGGGAGAGGTGGTGTAGGATGCGTCCTCCTCCTCTTATGCGGTGGACTCTGAAGGTCCTGGCTCCGGTTCCCCTGTCGGGTCTGGCTCAGGTACCTCAGTCAGGGGAAGGGGCAACCTTGTCCTTATCTCCGAGTATAAGGGCTGAATCGCTGACAAAATGGCCGCTGAGGTGTCCTGCGGCGCCGGAAACTACGCGCGCGAGGGCTCTTGAGGAGCCTTGTCGGCGACACCATCGCTCTCGTCATCGCCCGCGTCGGGATCCCGCCCGATGGGCTGGGCCTCTTCCACGACTTCGATGAGCTCTTCTTCAGAGGTCGTGTCCGTATCCATGACGGCCACCAGCCCCTCCCCCACCTTTTCCCACAAGGACTTTGTGGGGGTCTTCTCAATGGCCCTGAAAGAAGACTCTCCGCTGTGGCAGGGAAACTGGGTCCTGAGGGCGCCTCCACTGGTGTAGCCTCCACAGGCTGAGCCAGGGCCGCGGCGACATCCTCAATCGTGGTCTTAGCAGGGTGAATTAAGGCCATTGTCACCTTCTGGACGCCTGGGGCCTTCACTTCGGGGGGAGAGTCCAAGCCTCGCTCCCGCTCTGCCGGAATCTTCGAGATCGACCGGGGCATCTCCAGAAGCTTCGCCGGGTTCTCAGACTTCCTCTTAACCGAGCCAGAGCGTTGGCTCGTGGTTGATGGCGCCGGGGAGGATGCGCCCTGCCTGGCAGCCAAGGAGCACGACCGTTCGGCGCTCCCGGTGCCCGCGGACTCGCAGTGCTTAGCCTTTTGTTGGGCCCCCGTCGCCGGGGCGCCCTCACAGGACTTAGAAGACCGCTCGGACTTCTTTTTCTTCTTCTCGCCTGACGGGCTCTTCCCTACCAGCCAGTTGGCGAGACGGAGGTGGCGATCCTTTATGGTCCGCTCCGACATGTTCCCACAAAACGCACAGTCCTTTCTCCTTGTGTCTCTTGTCCTCATGGAGACAGTAGAGGCATAACGAATGCTCGTCCTCCTTGAAAACCTTCTGAAGCTGGCATCCAGGGCAGGTCCTGAACAGCTTCCCGGGCGTCGAGCTTCCTTTCTCCTGGGCCATGTCTGGGGTAGGCCTCGGAACTTCTGGAATCCTCCAAAAGCATAACTCGACAAAATCTTCACCCTTGAGGGGGCGTAGAAAACTCCGAAACGGATCCCTGTTGATCGGATGTAGAAACGGTGGAGCTTGAGGCTCTATTTAAGCGAAAAATGAGAAAAATCTCCTGAAAAAGCGCGAAAACGCAGCAAAAGCTCGAGAGCTACAGCACGAGGACTCCCAACACTTGAACGTGCGGTAAAAATCTGAGGATGGCTGCCGGAGGCGGGGCTTAGGGAGAGGGCAGTCATTGGATGGGGGCAGTATGACCCAGAGACTGGTTACTACTAAGAAAGAGATCAGAAACGAAACTGATACTGATTTTTTTCTATACCGAGGATTCCCGGCCTGACGATGGGGAATATTCATGAGCATGTGATGTGAATCCATGCCAGACCCCGTGCTGAAGAACATATATTTCAGCTACAAACAGGGAAAAAAAGCCTCAAGGCCACCCGAGACTAAGGAGCTATAGTCGAACAAAAACCAGTTGTTGCCAGCTAGTGCTCCAAAACGAACTCCTACGGAATATAAAATCACAATGTAATTAAAACATGTGTAGAAGAGCCTACCAACAAAGCTCCTCACATGTCCCAATGCTGGTTGATAGTCATAATACAACTTCACTGTTACTTTCCTCAAAATGGTACATCGTGTCATTCAACAACAAAGTAGGTTCACTTCTGTGTTATTCAGTCCATCAATATACGAGGATATCACTTATCCAATGAAGGCCACACGCACATTTCAATTTTTGTACAAATATGTTAGAAGCAAATTTCATTCAAGACAATGGTCCATACAACTCAAAAAGAGGAACAAAATATATAACACCATATTGAATGGCAAGTAAAATAAAGCAATTGTATGCAACAACGCAAACGGTTTTGTTTCTTCAAACAATTTAAAAAAAGATTATTTCAAAGCACAATTAGAAAATAAATAATTTAAGGACAATTGTGTCTCTCCTAATGAACTCCAATCTAGATGACATTTGGCAACGTGTTTCGCATACATCCAAGATCCTTCTTCAGGGCCTTGGAGTCAACAATGTTCTAGTCGTAACACAATACATTCAAAACTTAATAGTTTATCTACAAAGCAATGCAGAAAACATCAATATGTCTATTACTGTAACAGGTTTAATCATAAAGGTTAAATCTAAAAATCGCAGCACTAACCTCAATGCCATTTCTTCACAATGATCCTTGTGTGGTTCCAGCCCTGTAGTCCGGGAATAGTTTGATCAGGATGATGTCTCTAAATGCATAATAAAACAGGAGATGGGTGGGAGGGAAACCCCACTTACCCGACTCTCGTCTAGGTGGTATATAGCCGGTGTAAAGAGCCAAAGTTCATCCATGCTGGTTAGAGAAGAACCGATGTATTGGAGAGAAGGATAGCGAGTAAGTACTTGGTCCCATCATCCATACCCATGGAGCTAAGATGAGCGTATAGTATATATCCTCCAACTGTGCTGCGCGTAATTAAGAGAGCTGTAAGTGATGCAATCAACTCTTAAACAGTAAGACGGGTAGTGTCCCCAAACGATGGTGATGTGTATTTACTACGTAATGCGTACTTAATCCGTTCGTCCATAGCACAGTAGCCAGGCTATGCGTCAGATATTGGTTCCTGAACTGTAATGCATGTGGTTAAGAATGCTGTGGGTGATAAAGGCAACCTTCAACCGTATCAGGCGGGCAGTGCCCCCAAATGGTGGCGATTCACAGTAACCGCGTACTGCCAATATATCCATTCATGCTCAAAGGTGTTGGAATGCACTTGCAGCACTGGGGTTAACTAATAAACAAAGTGCGTCTTGTGGGGCCGGTATGCATACATATGCTACAGTGAGAGGAATTAATTGTGTGTAGGATGCCACTGCTTATGCTAGTGTGGCATACATAGGGTACTCATCCGCTGATGATACGGAGGATCTGACCACTTAACTGCTCGTGTTTCACCTAAGCGTACGGTCACCATCTCAATTGCTGCTCATTGCAGCGATTCAATGTTTATGGTGTCTCCTGTATACCAACGCGCATGTGTGAGGGTATCCAGTCCGAGCGCCGTCCATCTTGGTTCCATGCTTGGTTGCCAATAGCACCACAAGTTTAAACAACGCCAGAATGAGGAACGTGCAAGTTAAAGTAAAAGTCAGGTCACTCAGTGTAATCAAATAGAACTAGGGAGCGCCCCCACTAGCGATTAATAGGAGCAAATGCCTCCTATGCTACATTAACTGCTGACCGTTCGAGTTTAGAATGGATCTGTATCAACAGATCCAACTGACAGTAGGGAGAGGAGCAACTCATCCGAAAGACACCCAGTCTTCCGGTTGGGTGCCCCAAAACCACCTACCCAAATTTGTGTCTATTAAAGAGCCATCTTGAGGCAACAATACATATTAAAGGGAACATCAAAGTGGTATGTGTCTCGAACAGGGGCTCATGTCCTTTACCCCCAAGTGAGGCAACAAACAACTGTGATGACTTGCAGAATTCTTTAGTGTGAGCTACATAAATCTTGAGGCCTCGCGTGAGGGACTGCAAGGCTCGTGCTGCTGGATATTGAGAGCCAAAGAACACAGGCAGTATTAGCGGTTCATTCAGGTGGAAGGCTGAGGGCACCTTCGGCATGAATGAAAGGTTTGTACCGAGAACCACCTTGGACTGTTAAAAACTCAAGTAGAGAGGTTTGCAGGATAAGCTTGCAGCACACCTACCCACCTACCCGCCTGGCTGAAGTGATGGCCACTAGAACAGCGGTCTTTCAGGAGAGGAACTTTAACAGAGCTCTTTAGTGAGACCTGTAAGTAGCTGTTGTAGTTGAATCGGAAGCGGCTGTGCGAGAGTAGGCAGTCTCACAGTGCGGCTTGATTCAGCTGTTACGTTGGAGTTTCTAGGTTCCTTCCTCTAATCACGCGAGAGGAAGACGAGGCGGCGGCACGTGGGTATTGGGGAGCGTGTGCCTTGGTCAATGCAGGCAGTCCGGCTGAGGCAGCGAATTTAAGCCGCAAGGAGCAAGGTTCTCTCTAAACATAAGACAATAGTAAGGTAAAATACCTACTTGCTCCTCAATCTAGGACCGAGATTTTCCAGTGAATGCCGTCCTTTTAGTCCCTTATAGTCCCTCTCTCTTCAGTACACCGTCGACTACCTGGTTCATAATCGCCGTCCCACACACTTAAAGTTAGAGTTCTGTGCGAGAGGCGGGACTAATCTGCTTCCATGCCAAAACTACAAATGAGTGAAGACTGTGGGCCGGAGTGCCTTTGATTCGCAGTGTGCGCAGTATCTGCACGGGTAAAATTTGACCTGATCCTGACAACATATTTTGGGTCTGTATTTGTATTATAGTTAACACACGCGAGGACTGCGGGCGTTGTGCTGTTGACTCGCACGGGTGTAAAGGAAAGCTTTTCCCTCATTTTAAAACATTTCTGGGAAACTGAGGGAGAACAGAGATCACAACAGCCCTTACATCAAAATCTGTTGCCTATTTTTTTCTCCTAAAAATAATTTGCTACTCAGGTTTGCAAAGAGAATCTGAGGAAAAATAAGTGTGCGTCGTCCATCTAAGCTGACGTTGTTAACACACTGAAGTCAAATAAAATGTCTAAATCCTATTTCCTAAGAAGCACGGCTTCAGCAGAGGATTGCAGGTCCCTTGACCCCGAACGTCAAACAGACCCTAACACAAGTACTTCAACGGTGGAAAGAACCACCTTTAGACCTTACAAATCTGGGGGCAGTAGGTTCTATCCTCCGCCATGTGTCTTCCCGGCAGACAATCAAAAACCGACTGGATCAGGGATGGGGTCTGTCTCCTTTATATTTGATCAAGAAAATGGGGTAACTACACCAGTGTTCCACCCCCTCAAAGACACCTTACAGCAAATCCAAACTATGTACCAACAACCACCAGAATGAAGAACACTGTAGTGAACCACTTCCCTTTGGGCTCAACAGATCAAGTTGACGCAATTGCGACTGTTGGAAAATAAAGAAAATTCTGGTTTGTGCTCTATTGAATCTCACAGAGCCCATAATCAACATATTGACATCCTCAATGACAACATTTTGGAAGTTGAGAACTGTGTTCCTCCAAATTCATCGTACAAACTTGATACGATTTCGGTGTTTTTGGAGAACTCAAATGCTGCCAAAAATATGAGAACACCCCAAAGAAAGTGAACGAAAAACCACCAAAAGATGCTATATCAGGGTCAATTCAAGGGAAGGAGTTGGACACCCCTACAATAGTGGCACTTAACTTTGTCCCGAGTTCTTTGGTGAAGGTCTTTGAAAATCTAAAATCGGAAGTGCAACAGCATACTGGGAACCTCTTGGAGATTACAAATTAACAAGTCAAATATGGTGGCTGTAAAATCAGCAGTTAATGAGTCAGTGAAGGAACTACTGTCTATTAACTTCGAAGTTTCAAATGGACAAAATGTACACTCTCACAGATCAGTGGATTGGAGTAAAGGAGGAATTAACATTATTGAACTCTAATCTTGGAGAAGGAAGAAATGAGATTCCATCAAGTCGATGCCATTGCGGTATGCAGTTGCTTGCAATGAATCCTGTGAATAGCCATATGGATGACACTCCTCTCTCAAACAGTTTTGGAGGAGTTTCGACGGTTAACAAAAATAGCAGAACAGGAAGAAAACCCAGTTATTACAGCTGAAGATCCTACTCTTAATGAAACTCCAGTAGTGAATGAAAAGGGAGGGGGGTGTAAAAAAAGACAAGTCGAAGAAATCGAAAAAAACTCGATCAATCCAAACGAAAGAAGCATCAACCACCCCTTCTTAGCCAGGGCCTCCACCTACATCCTTCTGCAGTGGAATCCCAGATCTGGCCTCTGCCCTGATGGTAAGCCTCTGCCTGTTCCTTTTGTGGCTGGGGGATGCGGAGGTACTCTGCCAGGCTGGAGATTGTCGTGGAATGCCCTTGCCAACGAAGGTACATCCTCTCCTCGTTGGTGTCCTGCTGATCCCCTGTGCCGATAGTGGCCGCTGGGTCAACCAGTTTACACTTGTGTGAGGGTGCTGTAGGTGGAGGTGGAGCTACAGCGACCGTTGCCACCGGTGTCATGGGTTGTGCCAGCTGCTGAAGAAGCATGGGTGGGGGGGCATCATGTCCTCTGATGCCCTTAAGGATGTTTCCCATCTGCGTTAAGAATTTATCGAACAAATGCTACTGGCTGGGATCACTCCTGGGTGGGAGCCTGCTGTGGGGACATAAAGCCCTGCTTCCTGCCTGGGCTTTGCGAGAACAACGCTTCCATGTAGCGTGCTCGTCCCGTGATGGTCGGGTAAGTGGTGCACCAAGTGACCTGAGGCATAACCACCCATTCTGACTTTGCCATACTTTCCTGCCTTGTAGGTTTGCGGGTTACTGGCCTGGTCGCCATCTTTTCCGGGTGCGCCACCGTTTTGTCAGCACCTTCTGCACGTGGATGACATGGGCCTGGGTTCAGCGGGTTTGCTGGTACGCATAGGCTCTGCCCCTACCTGCAGCTCAGGCATACATCTGGTAGGTTGTTGGCCCTCAGCCATGATGCCAGTAGTGCTGTCTGTGCTGCGTTAAAGCCCCCCTCAGGCGTAAGCCTAGTAATAGGGCAAAGTCCATTGCAACGTGTCCCGGTGTGCGAGCCCCTTGGCTCCTTGACGGCAGGACCAGGAGGATCCTTGGACCCCTTGGTAGATAGCTGCTGCAGCCTCAGTACCCTTCTTGCTTTCGACAGTGCCCGACTGGTCCCTTCCGTCGGTAGGCTTCCTGAGTCACCCCTACGGGCTGCTTGCAGAATACACTTGCTTTCTTGGTCTTTCTCCACACGTACTCACTCCTTCATGTGTTCCGGCAGCAATCTGGAGAACAGCTCTCTTCACTGCACCAACCAGTTTTGAGTGAGCTTGTTGCACGCTGAGCAGCCTTCCCTATCCGTGGTCTTCTGCCAGGCACTGGAGGAAGAGGGTGAACGGGTCTGACCTGAGAAACTGTTGCACAACGGACACCCACTGAAGCTTGCTGCTCACAACATGTTCCAGGGACAGACTGGGGCATCAATGGACCGTGTATTCCTGGAAATATTCAAAGTATCTGAAACAGATTTAACAGAATTATATTCAAAAAACAAAACTATGGTAAAGCGTGTGGAATTACAGGCCCAGAAGGGCTCAACCTCGAGCGCTGGTGAAACCGTTCTTTTCCCATAGACACGGCAAAGAGGACTGGGGTGTGGTGCTGGTGGGTGGGGTTAAGAGTGCATGTTCCCAAGACTACGCCCCTGCGCGATCATACATTTAAAAGGGAAAGTGTTTTTCTGGTGAAAAAGGTTCTGGTCCCACCCATAGCGAGGGACGTCCATGCAGGATGGAGGAGACGGGACGCAGGAGTACGTTGATGGATATTCTTTACATGATTTGGTCTCTGGGGAAACACTTTTGGTTCAATGGGTATTTTAAAGTGATATGCTAAGAGACCCCTTTCGAGAAGATAACACTGAAGAGCATCTACTTCATATTTTCATACAAATGACACTGGAGAAGTTTTGTTAGAAACAATGTGGGAAGCCTGTTAAGTGGTGGCCAAGGGTGAATCAATTAATCTATCAATGAGAAAGCATGAATTGATGTAATCCCAACTAGATAGTCTTGATGCCCAGATTAAGTTTTTATCATAGGTTAAGAGCTAATAGAGAGGCGATTGACGCATCGTCAACTGATGAAGCGACTAAACAAGTCTACTACATTAAAAGCAGTAAGGCAAATTAATCTTGGCTTATAAACTTGGGCAGCTTGAAACGGGGAACCATATACGATTGTTAAAGGATCTGAAGGGTATTTTGAAATGGGATGAATCCTCAAAACAAACTTTTGTCAGATCATTACACATCAATATTTGAAACTGAAAGTTTAGACCCCGAGCAAGAGCAAGGTTATCTTGGGCAAGCTCAAAACTTCCTACACTTACAGGAAGCAGGCTAGTTCCAATTAGAATGCCCACTTGCAGAAGAGAAGTGCCTCAAGCAATTAAAACATTCCAGTCTAGCACAGTCGAGTACCATAGTGGCTGCTGCATTGCTTTTTATGAAAAGTTTCTCCTCCCCAATGCTTGTCCCTTTTACAGATCTTTTTAATCATGTTCTCATCACTGGAAACATCACAACTGCTGTCAGGTTCGATGCTTACCCTCTTATTTAAACCAGGCAAGGACCCTGAAGATTGCTTAGCATATCTGCCAATAGTAACCCTTCACTATGATGCCAGAATGTACACCAATATTTTATTTTTTATTCAGCATACATGACCTCGATAAAGAGATCTTAGACGTATTGGGATTGTTTGTTCATGGCAACCAAAACGCAAATTACCTGCACGGGCCACATTTTGAAAAATAAAATGTTGGGGTCCCCCGTCTCCAATGGTATGAAAGCGGGGGGACACCCCTGCACCTCTGAAACCCAAAAATACAGAGCATGGTGAGCGGGGTACACCATGTTTGGCATGTTCAAAAGTAAGTGAACAAAGTACACACATGGTCAAATGAAACATGTGAAAAACGATCAAATGGTTGATTCGAGCAAACATTGTCAAACAAATACGCAAATAATGTGGAAACTGGTCCAAGTATACATAAACTTGTTTGTCGATGTAATGTTTATGACCAAAAGTTAAAGAATTGGACAATTTTAGACTATTGATACCATTACTCAATACTCCACTCAAATCATGTGCTCTTAATAAAACTACACCTAAAATGGTTGTCCAATATCTTGCACACATTTTCAAGTGCGAATAAAAAATAAAAAACATGAGTTCACACAAGGTCGCATGACACCCTTAACAATTGCCCCGATCTTCGGCAAAACCCATTTTTATGGAACAAAATAAATATCATGGTTTGGCAGATGCACGGCTCTCCATATAAAGGGGGTGTATCAGCAACTTTTAATCCCTAAAAATAGGCAAATACCCCCACCCCCCAAAAGGAATAGGGAGTAAAACACTCCCAAGACAACATAGGAAATGGACACCAGACACAGTGTCTGTTCCTCTGCTTTCAGACAGCTCCACAGAGGTTCAGATCAGTAGTACAAAGCCAGAGAAAAAACTATTAATGTCTGATCTGAAGAGGAAAACAAATGTAGCTTTGCAGTGTATTCACAACTAGGTGCAAAGAAGAATTTACTACATAAACATTTCTGCTTTACAGTTAAAACACTTGCTTACGAAATACTCCCTCATCATTTTACTCTCAACTTAAAAAAAATAAAATAAAGAGTAACGTACTCCCACTTCAAAATCTTTTCTGGCGTACTGTGCACGACCATTAAATATTATTTTACATCCGCCCAGGGTCCCTTTACCAAGCTCACCTCACTAAAGTGACACTTGAGGCAAACCAGAATATTATTTAGCTAGGGAAATACCCAAGGACATCTAGAAATATGTTGACACACAAATAAGGTGGGATGGCAATGCCAAATATCTACAATGCCTACCGTCGACACAGCCGTGGAGCAGACCCCCTCCTTCACCAGAGGAGCAGGAGCTCCCCCGGACCCTGCAGGAGCAGTGGTCTCCCTTTCCTGGATCCATCCTGAATTGCCCTCGAATTCGGGTAAGCATCATTATTCCGTGCGAGATTCGTTTTTTCTCGCTGCTAATTGCACCACTGATCCGCTGACCTGCAAGAATATCTACACAGCCTGCATGTTTTAAAATTGATGCCAACAGCTGCTGTGTTTGCCTCTGCCACCATCAGCCACCACAAGGTTTTTACACTTCCAAGATGGCCGCCCGCCATGTCTCAAGGAACCCCAGTGCCTAACTGAGCACAGCCGACTGTCCTCGCATCCGATTGGCCATTGAGCCACCTTAAGCAGCCTATCGCCAGCCGGTAGGCGAAGCCGGCCCACTCCCAGCAAGGCCCAGGATAATAAGGCCAATACCTGTCTTCACCTGTCCTCAGCCTTCCTCGCCATTCGCCTGGACCCCTTGCCGGATTCCAGACTAACCACAACGGTAAACGCCACTTTGCTTACGCAGCCCGTGGATAAATTGAACTGCTTTGATTCTTAAAAAGGCTTTGTTACCACAAGCTTCTTAATGCCATTCTCGTGCACTCATGCCTTATTGCATGATGTATCTGTGCCCAAAGATACTTCGCACTGCATATGTTGCTCCCCTTGCTCCTAATCCATGCACAGCATCAAGCGCAACTCCACACATACCTCTGTCCCCCCCCCCTTCGCAGCCATTCGGTCGACAACGCTGCCTGTAGGTTTAGATTTGCAATGTTGCATCACTCTCTACTGTAAACACTTTACCATCATTTTTATGCTCTGCATGCTTGGCCGCACCTACCTCTCTACCCAACCTGATCTACATGCTCTCCATTGAACTTCTGTACTGCCTTTACCACTAGCCTTACACTATGACACTCGCTAACTCTTGAACCTAGGTGGCTGCACCTATTGTTACCTCATCTTGCTATGGTCCCCCATGATCAATGTCTTGTGTGCTGCCCGAGATTATAGTCTATAGACCTGAGCCATCTGCAGCCATTTATAGGATCCTGCTACAATGCTGCTGGCCTGCTATGCATACTCTCCAAGCCGCACTAGGTCAGCCCTCTCTGGGGTTATTTCTTAATTGACCCTGCCGCAGCAACCCTAATTGTGTTGTGCCTTAAGGTCGCTTACAGACCATTCAATTGTGTTGTGCCTTAAGGTCGCTTACAGACCATTCAATTGTAGGTTAAAATTGCATTTAGTGATATGTTTCTAGTCGCTAAAATGGAACTTAGAACCTAGCTATGTTTTTGGTTGCATGCTACAACTGCATACCTTTAGTTTAAAGCTGAATCTAGCTGTGCCTCGATTCGCATGCCGCAACTCCCTATCTTCAGGTTAATAGCGAAAGCTATATCTAACTGTGCTGCTATCTGCGCACCTGACTTAGTCAGCTAGCATGTACTCTCCAAAACCAAACATACTAAGTATCACTGCACTAGATAGGACAGCTAAGTTACCTCTCTATGCTGCCTCCCTCATCATATTCGTGGTATTATCACTCTCCTTCCTGACCATGCCTATTTCTCAACAAACCATTGGACCTACAGTAAACCAATATCAAGATGATACTACCACATACAGGGCCTGTAGTACCACAGACAGAAACCTCAAACTTCGTGCTCGCCTACCAAAATTGTTCGAACTACCAGCAAAGCAAATTGAACAAATCAACTTCCTAAAAATGAACATACAGCCGAAAACCACTGCAGAACACACTAGGAAAGCTCATATCCCTAAAAGACCAACACAAAAATGCTCCAAACCTACCATTATAGCAAGCACCATGCTCACTAAACATCACCTCAAAGGTGCACTCATAAATGCTAGGTCCCTAGTCGCTCATGCTACAGAAATCTCAGATATTATTCTCGGACACCACCTAGACTTCCTAGCCATATCAGAATCATGGCTTCACGATGCAGCAGGTCCCGCCCTCTCCTTAGCAGTTCCCGACAATTATACCATCATACGAGCTGACAGACGCACCTCCCGAGGCGGGGGTCTAGCCATTATTGCCAAGATCAGTCTCGACATAAGAGTCTCCACATCCCCCATCACGAAATCTTGTGAATGCCTATTGGTCAAAATAGCCAACGCCAGCTCCCAAACATTAAACATTGTCCTGCTCTACAGACCTCCTGGTCCTATTGGAACCTTTGTTGAGGACCTCTCCACCACCCTGTCCAACAATTTGAAAAACACCTCCCAAACTATAGTGCTAGGAGACTTCAACCTAGGCTACAATGATATTAAAGACACCCAGTCCACAGCTACTGCTCTGATCCTAAAAGAGCTAGGCTTTGCCCAAAGAGTCACCTGTCCCACTCATAATAAAGGTCGCATCCTTGACTGGATAGCTGATCACAACTGTGGAGTAACCATTACAGGCACTGTTCCTCAGATCTGGACGGACCATTTTCTACTTCTATTTACAGTATATACTAACTTAGCCACAGCCAAGTCCACACCTGCCCCTCCTATACCCACGAGGAACAAAAAGCTAATAACCACGGAAAAATTGTTGCCAATCATACTACCCCAACTAAACTCGCTCCCAGCTAACACGGAGCCTGATATGCTAGTTGATCAATTCAATGAAACTATGAACTCAGCCCTTGATCACATAGCACCGCTCAAATTACGGACTAGTAAACCGAAAAAAATTCTCAACTCATGGTTCACCCCCCCACCTAAAAAATCTCAGGTTAACCTAAAGAAAACTAGAATCCAAATGGAGACTTACTCCTACAGTACAAAACAAACTAAACCTTGCAAAGATATCATCCCAATACAAAAAAGATATCCTACTAGCCAAACAGGAAACATACAATACCAGAATATCCCAATCTAAATCAAGTGTCAGAGAACTGTTCAGTATCTTGAAAGAGCTGGAAACACCCATCATTCCCCAAGAAAACTGCACCAAGGACAAAAATGGTGCTCAGACATTCAGTTTGCCCTTACCAACAAAGTAGTCAACCTACAAACTAAAATCGCCTTCAAAAAAGCATCTCTCACACCTCAGGACGCTCTAACCCCAGCACCCCTACTTAAATCTAAACAAATAACACGTTTCTGCTTCTCCAAGGTATCTACCACTGAAGTCGAAAAAGTGATCCTGGGACTTAAACCATCCAACTGTAAAGGTGACCAATGCCCTGCCCAATTAATTAAGGATGCTGCAAGAGAACTATCGCCATTCATAACTAAACTCATCAACTCATCCTTCACTACCGGCATTGTACCGAAAAATCTTAAAGAGTCGTGGGTCCTGCCACTCCTAAAGAAGCAAACCCTCGACCCTGCCATTCCCACCAATTTTAGGCCTATCACGACTGTGCCCTTTCTTCTAAAAATTTTAGACAAAGTGGCATACATGCAAATACAAAATTTCCTTGAATCCAACCACCTGCTCGGAACCCGCCAATCTGGATTCCGTCCCCAGCATGGAACAGAGACTGCCCTTATCGATCTCAAGACCTAAATAGATCAATGTAGGGACAATGGCCAAGCAGCCTTACTCCTCTTGCTAGACCGCTCAGCAGCGTTCGATTTAGTCGACCATACAGTCTTATGCAGTCACCTAGACTCTGCTGCTCACTTCTCTAAAGAGGCCATATTATGGATCAAATCCTTCCTGAATAACCGCACCATGAGAGTCTTCTCTCCATCAGCCTCAGCTGACCCGATCCCTATAACGTGCGGTGTTCCCCAGGGATCTTGTGTATCACCAACCCTCTATAACATATTCACAAAGCCGCTCTTTGATGAAATGGATCATCTGGGTATCGCCTACACCAACTATGCAGACGATACCCAGATCCTCCTTCCGCTTTCAGGAGATTACGTCGTGGATCTGGCCTTAGTGAATAAAATTTACAGCATCGTTCAGGCATGGATGGCCACACACGGCTTATGCCTGAACGACGACAAAACTGAGCTCATAATCCTAGGCACCCCGACATACATAACTAAACTTTACACCGACTGCCAGCTTCATTATCGATGGGAACAATATCAAAGTAGCAAAGGAAGTCAAGACCCTAGGCTTTTACCTTGACGCCACCTTAAACTTTGGCAAACAAGTCAACTCCCTAGCCTCTTCTACAGCATATACTTGCAAACTCATTAGAGCCAGCAAGCAATTCCTCTCTACAGACAGCTGCATCACGCTTGCCAGAGCCCTTATACTGTCCAAACTGGACTACTGTAATGGTCTCTACATCGGGGCTAACAAACAGACTATCCAAAAAATCCAGGTCCTACAGAATAATGCCCCGAGAGCCGCGCTTAAGATCAACAGGAAAGAGCATATCTCCTCTATAAGAAGAGGATATAAATGGCTATCCACTCAGGACAAAATCCAACTCAAAATTGCCTCCCTTACTCACAAGTGCCTCAATAACATGGCACCACCCTACCTCATGGACAGGCTACACTTAAGAACCTCACCTAGACCAACAAGAATGGTCAATGCGAATTGCCTCTATGTCCCTCGCTTTAAACGTGCCACTATTGGAGGACATAGCTTCGCAGTCAAAGCAGCACAGCTTTGGAACTCCCTACCACATGACATAAGAGAAACCCAGCCCTTTGCGAAATTCAGG
This sequence comes from Ambystoma mexicanum, assembly GCF_040938575.1. Taxonomy (NCBI): domain Eukaryota; kingdom Metazoa; phylum Chordata; class Amphibia; order Caudata; family Ambystomatidae; genus Ambystoma; species Ambystoma mexicanum. The sequence continues at coordinate 455,769,092 of NC_090932.1, forward strand.
CAGATTTTGACCAAGTGGCTGAGAGCTAATGACATCTAACTAATCCGACCTGCTTGACCTGACTGTCCCTACTAGCGATCCACCTGCATGCCCCAGCTCTGATACCACGTTCTGTATTTTACACCATTGTATATTACTGTACTTATTCCACTGTATATCACCTCCACATTGTTAAATATTCCTGTACCCTTATCACCTCTTGTCTGGACCTAGCTCCAGCCCTGCTCATTCTTGCTTATTGTATACTGTATTATGACCATGCACATGTAACTGTATATATTTTATTTATTGCAGAATGTACTATGATTATGTAGATGTACCTGTAACAAAGTTGAGCATATTCTTGTCTTGTGCGCCCTGATGCTCCAGGGCTTGGCGCGCCCTACAAATAAATAAACTAACTAAATATCGGTGCCATTTGGTTGAGCAGATAGTCCTTCTAGACAAGAAGTAGAATGAGTTAGAACAGCTTGAACTTATGGTTCCCTTATATTCTCTGCCTTCACCGTCTCCAAAAAGTCACGTGTCAAAGTTACTTATTAGGGTCCACACCCTCAGTCATTTGTACTAGGAAATGGCAGTTTGGAAATTCAAGCTTTCCACCTATCCCCTCCCACAGAAGACTCTTGCGAGCCCCAGCTTTACACCAGTTTGGGACTAATGAAAATACAGTGGCAATATTGAACTACATGACGTGATGGGAAAATTCCACTCATCTTGGAAAGATATATAAAGGGCCATGATTACTGAAAATGCATGCAAGATAATCTATCAGTGGCACTTTACCCCAGACAGACTTCAGACGTATCCCGGGTTTTTTCCACTTTGAAATTATAAGTTACTCACCATAGTGACTAATGTACTCTTAGTCCCCTTTCCACCAAACTGCATGGGCATCCCTTCCTATTGACGGGAGATGGAACATTTTCCACCAGAAAAAACCTTCCACTTTAAATTAAGTGGCGCTTGGGGTGCGGCCCTTGGAGCATGCGCTACCCTGACACCACCCACAGGCGCCACCCCTCGGTCTCCATTGACGCGTCGACAATATTGATCATTGGCTAATGACACCAGTATTAGGGGCGCGGGCGGAAGGCGAGGTTAGAGGGACGTATGGAGGAAAGGGGACTAAGGACCTACCCATCTGCAGTATTGACCTGTTAGTCAATACGGTGAGTAAGGAACAAGTAACTTACCTGTAACTGTTCTCCAGCATGGGTCTGGCAATGATTCACATGCTCATGAATATTGCCCGCCAGGCTGGGAATCCTTGGTAAAGAAAAAAATCAGTTTCACTTCTGAACAGTCTTTCTCCTAGCAACCAATCACTTGGTCATACTGCCCCCAGCCAATGACTGCCCTCTACCAAACCCCCTCCTCTGGCAGCCATGTTCAGATTTGGTAGCACGCAAAGTGGCAGTAGGACCAAGAGAAGAGCCGCAGATGGGTAGGCGGGAGGGATTGCATGTGAATCCATGCCAGACCCATGCTGTAGAACAACAGTTACATGTAAGTAATGTGTTCCTTCTCCAGCATGGGGTCTGGCATGGATTCACATGCTTATGAATAAATACATAGCAGTACACACATGCACAACCACGGGAGGTGGCAAGGCTCAACATTATGCATCTCAACACTAAGCATCTCTTACCTCCTCACTATGCTCACCTTCAAGCAAACAGGTTGCGCAGCACTGCTTGGCCAACTCTGGACTCCTCCATGGAATCCCTGTCGACGCAGTAGAACTTTGTAAAGGTGTGCGTCGACCTCCCCATAGCAGCCCTGCAGATGTCCAGCAGGGGCACACCAGACAGGAATGCCGTAGTTGCAGCAATCCCTCTGGTCAATGGGCTCTCGGACAGCCAGGCAACGGTCAGTTTGTCAAACGGTGACAATGGGTGATGCAGCCGCAGAGCCACCTGGAAATAGAAGCCTTGGAGAGGGCCTTCCCTTGGTTGACAGGGCTAAAGATCACTAACAGTTGTGACGTCTTCCAAAAACTCTAGTGCGGTCCACATAGAACTTCAGCGCTCTGGCCACATCCAGCGAGTGCAAGTCCTCTCAACTGGCGACGAAGGCGACGAGAAGAATACAGGTAACACCAAGGGCTCGTTTAGATGCAAGTCAGACGGCACCTTGGGCATGAATGAAGGGTGCGTCCGTAGCACCATCCTCGTTTCGGGGAATGTCAAGTAAGGTGGTTTACAAGAGAGGGCCTGGATCTCTCCCACGTGTCGTGCGGAGGTGATGGCCACAAGAAACGTTGCTTTCCACAAGAACTACTTCAGCGGTGCTGAATGCATAGGCCCAAACGAAGGAACCATGAGCCTAGTCAGCATCACACTGAGCTCCCACGCCCGGGCCGGAGCCTTCACCGGCAGGAATGAGCGGAAAAGTCCTGGAGACCTGGTGTAGTGGGAGATAGCTGCCAGATGAACATAGATGGAAGCATGAGCCGGACCTGATTTGGCCAGCGACAGCAATAGGGCAGCACCTGCGGAGCCGTAATTCGTAGAGGGTCTATCTTCTGTGCGCGGCACCAGACAACAAACCTCTTCCACTTATGTCCGTAGCATTTCAGCATAGACCAATCCCTGGGATTGGCAAGCACCTCCTTGCAGTCCGGCGGGATATCGTATCCCCCAAACTCTAGCGCTGCAGGAGCCAGGCCTGCAAGTTCAGCGACCCTGGTTCGTGGTGCAGAATCGCACCTTCTCTGGTGAGGAGATCTGCGGCTGCCAGAAGCTTGACTGGAGGGGACGCAGACAAGTCGAGAAAGTCTGGGTACCATATCTGTCTCAGCCACGCCGGTGCGGTGAGGATCATCCTGCACTGGGACCGTCTGAGTTGATCGACTAGCCGAAGAAGCAACGGCAATGGAGGGAACGCATACAGGAACAGGCCGTCCTAGGGAAAGGAGAATGTGTCCATGCTCCCCGGCTGGGGAAACCTGCTGGCGAATCTCCAGCACTTGGTATTCGTTGCCATCGCAACTAGATCGATCTGGGGATTGCCCCATCGACTGAACAGAAGATCCACTTTGTCCTGCCGAAGCTCCCACTCTTGGCAAGAGCGCAGCTCCCTGTTGAGGGAGTCAGCGACAATGTTCTTCACTCCTGTCAGATGAAACGGTATGAGGACCATCCCCTGGGCAACAGCCCATTGCAAAATGTCCTGCACCTCTCTGGAGAGCGCTGGGGGTCTGGTGCCCTCCTGCTTCCGGATGTAGAACATTGTGGTGGTGTTGTCCGTGAAGACCCATACCACCTTGCCGATGAGGGACGGCAGGAAAGAGTTGAGGGCCCAAAACAGTGCCTGTAGCTCCAGTACCTTGACATGCAAAGACTTCTTCTCCGGTAACCACAGGCCTCTTGTGTGGAGACTTCCGTTGTGCGCGCCCTATCCTGCCAGGGAGGCGTCTGTCGTGACTGTCTCCCGATGAAGTGGGGTCTGGAAGTCTGCGCCCGCCAACAGATGCGCGGACTCCCCAACACCGTATCGCTCGACGGAAACACTTGCTAAGAATGATCTTGTCCTCGAAACTTCCTGGTATGTGAATACAACGGGCATCGAGGAACTCTTGCAGAGGGTGCATTCGTAGTATGCACAGCCGAATGAGGTATATCCATGACAACATCATGCAGAGAAGCGACTTGATGGACCTCACCCTTGTGGTCTTCAGGGTCAACAGCTGTTGTACCTTGCCTAGGATGGCCGCTATCCTCTCCTCCGACAGACGGCAGGCACAACACCGTGTTGAGCCGAGACCCCAGGAACAGCGCGTCTTGCGATGGCACCAAGCAGGACTTTGCATAGTTCACCGAGAACCCCAGCTCCGTCAGCAGCTGGACGTTCTTCGCAGTGTGTTCAACGGCGATCTCCCTTGGATGAGCCAGTCTTCCAGGTAGGGGTAGACGTGGATCCCTCGAAGACGCAGCCGCGCCGCCACTGAGGCCAGGCACTTGGTGAAAATCCTTGGTGCCGACTTCAATCCGAAGGGAAGGGCCTTGAACTGATGATGCTGCCCTTGGACCACGAAGGGCAGAAACTTGCTGTGTCCCTTGTGAATGGGGATGTGGAAATAGGCATCCTCCAGGTCCAGCAACGATAGAAAATCCCCTTCTTCCAGCACGTGCTGAAGGGCGACCATCCAGAACTTCTGGGATTTTATGTATTTGTTCAGGCGGCAGAGATCTAGGATGGGCCTCCAACCGCCTGTCTTCTTGACGAGGAAGTACCGAGATTAACCTCCGGAGCCTCTTTGGGACAAGCTCTATTGTGCCCTTCAGTTTTCCTGCCTGGCCACGGATGGAATCAAAGGGCACTTTCTTTGGAATTCCAGAGTGTGTCCGTGGTCCAGATTGTCCAGCACCCAGGTCGGTGAGATGGACTTCCACACTAAGTTCGCCAGCAAGCCTCCCACCGGTGTGCGCGTCCGACGTCACAGCCATTTCAATCTTGCTTCGCCATGGCGCCACTGCCTTGGGGACCTTGGCGACGACGGCGACCTCGTCTGGACTTCCTGCGGCCTCTGGAGGCCCCCTGGGCTGAGGAGCGGGACAGTTGACGGTAGGATGATGAGCTCCCGCCAAAGCCCTTGAAGGAACCTTGGAACTTGCCTCCGGAAGTTCAAAAGGATGGCCGTCGCTGTTGAAGCGTGCCCTAGGCATGCGCCATCTCGGTATCCGCCTTCACGGACTCAAGGGACTCGTCCACAGTTTTTCCGAACAAATTGTCCAATTCCCTCGACTGCACCTCCTGGCGAAAACTGGTGGCCTTCAACCATCCTCGCCGACGAATGCCAACACTTTTGCCCATTTGGCGGAATCCTGTGTCGGCAATGTCCATGGCCACAGTAATGGCATGGTCCAATGCCACCTCGCCCTCCTGCAGGTTCTCCAACGCTTCCGCTCGCTTGTCATCAGGAAGGACGTCCAGGAGGGGAGCAATCTTAAAGCAGAGATCATTGTAGCGTGCCACGATGGTGAGGGCATTGGCCGCCTTAATGGTCATTGCTGCCGACGTGATGACCTGTCCCATGGCGTCTAGCTTCTTCCCCTTGCTGTCTAGGGTGGGGGGGGGGTGGGGAGTCGGGAGGAGGTCGTTGACGTGGAAGAGCCAGCAGATTTCTTCCTCGCCGCTGCCAAGACCACAAGTCCCGAGAAGGCTGGGACCGCAAGCATTTGGGTGCAGAGTCTGGCACCCTGTACTTCTTTTCGTACCGGTCCCTCTTCGCGGGGGCTGAGGACTGGTTCTTCATAAGGGATTGAGAGCACAGTCTTCCTCTATGCTTCGCAGCGTTGGTACATGAACCCCTCCTTTTCCTCTGGAGTCAGTTGAAAGAGGTCCGAGGCCCTTGAGATCATGGCATGGAACGACGTTGGGCGGTGAGGCTCTGGGCGGCGGAGACGGGAGGTCCTCTAACCCGCCGTCGTCAGTGCTAGTCGTCGCTGTTTCCATATCCTCCAGGTGGGGGAGAGGTGGGCAACGGGTGACAATGCAGTGGAGGGTGAACTCTCCTCTTCTTGTTCGGGGACGCGCCCGATGGCCATGGTGCCGAGGGATCCTCTGGTGCTGCGGGGTCCTCTGTCAGCAGAAGAGGCATCCTTGTCCGAATCTTTGAGCACAAGGTGTGAAGTGCCTGGAGGATGTCCACCGAGATGTCTGCTACGGATTGAGGTAGTTGCTGAGGTGGCAGAGGTGGAAGCGACAGAGGCAGTGGTGTAGGGTTCTCCAAGTCCTCAAAGCCCTGCTCCTCCTAGTCGGTCTCGTCGCCACACTCGCCGTCTCCCTCGTCGGGGTCCTTCCCGTAGGCCTTGGCCTCTAATTTCTTCGCCAAAATGGTCTGGAGAGTAGAGCTCCTCCTCAGAGGAGATGTCTGTCCCCTGCAGTACTACTGCCCCCCCCCCCCCCTCTTTTCGACCAGGGGAGACTGTTTCGGGGAGATGGTGGGCATCTCCTTCTCCGGTGTCTTCTCTATGGGCTGAAACGACAATTACCTTCTGGCAGGCAGGGAAACTCTAGCCTTGGGGACCGTACCCTGTGAAGCTGCGACCGCAGCCTTCGCTAGGGACGCTACCACGCCTTCGATGGAGTGCTTCGCTGGGTGAAGCTGGGCATGTATGACCTTGGTCGAGCTAGGGGCCTTCACCTTGGGGGGAAGGAGGGAAGAGTCAGCGCCCCGCTCCCCCTTGGCCTTCTTCGACTGTCCCCCCCGGGGCTTCTCCAGAAGCTTACCGAGGTGGTCGGACTTCCTCTTCGCCGACCCGGAGCATTGGCTCGTGGTTGAGGGTGACTGAGACGCTGTACCTGCCCTGGCCGTTGGAGACCATCAGAACGGGCTCTCAGTGCCCGCAGACTTGCAGTGCTTGGCCTCATGTTGGGCACCCGTTGCCGGGGTGCCCTCAAAGGTCTGAGAAGACCGCTCAGATTTCTTCTTGTGGCTGGGGGAGGCATGCTGCTGGGCCTTGAAGAAGCTTCTGGAATCCTCCAAGAAGAAACTATTAAAAGTCGGGGCACTGAAGAATACGAAAACTGGTCCCAGTTAGTTGGAAGATGGAACGATGGAGCTTGAGGCTCGATTATTTTTCCGGTCAGACTATCACTCTTAGAACAATCGCAAAACACAGTAAAAGCTCGAGAGCTATAGCACAAGGACTCCCAACACTTGAACGTGCGGTAAAAATCTGAAGATGGCTGCCAGAGGGGCTTAGGTAGAGGGCAGTCATTGGCTGGGGGCAGTATGACCCAGAGACCAGTGATTGGTTGTTAGGAGAAAGACAGTGTAGAAGTGAAACTGAAATTGATTTTTCTTTACCGAGGATTCCCAGCCTGATGACTGGGAATATTCATGAGCATGTGAATCCATGCCAGACCCTATGCTGGAGAAGCAATGACATCCTAGGATTCGTCACAATAATCAGTAAGCTGCAAGCATTCCAGCCCAAAAGGGACCTCTTAATCATCTTCGTCCAAAATCCTCTCGAAGCAAGACAGAAAATCTTTACTTGACCTCGGATAGTTTGGCACCAGAGGAGCTTCGATTTTCAGTGAGGCTGGGCCACTCGCTAGAGTGGTGCAAAGATTGTCGAGATGGGCACAGCAGTCGACGACCATGGGGTATCACATTTTTTGCGATACCCCAGGCCTTTTTGGCATGCACAACATGGTTCTAAATTTATTTTTACAGTCCATGCTTTGCTGTTCCCCCAGATAGATGTTCTCTCGAAAAATGTGAGCATAGTCTTAACAGTTCCTATTTCTCTGTTGAATCAGATTTTGATGGAAAACTTACATGTCTTTCAGGTGAGAGTTCCAATGAAGAGCTTCAGTCGCCTCCTCCTCTCAGAAGATGAGCAATGGCTATGAATACAGAAATGTGACCTTTTATGTTTCCTTGATCTTCTCTTAGATTTTCACAAGATCTATTGGTCGATTCGGTCTTTTCCCCCTGAAAGATCTCATCTTGAACCGAGTGGTGCTTTGGGATTTTGAGGATGATCGTCTGTGTGCTAATTTGTGTCGTCTCTCCTTCAATGCCTTCTGCCTCAGCAACTGGCACAAGGCACAGTCTGCCGTCTTGTGACCAGAGCCAAGGCAACACAAGCAGATCTTGTGAGGATGCGCGAGTGACATTTTTGCAACACAGTCCTCACAGCACTTGAAGCCTGAGTGCTTCGGCGTCAACACTTCAACTAGAAAAATATGCAGTCAGCAAAGAATAACTTTGAGGTACACGTGCGGCAATAGAGAATGAGGGGAAAAAGGGAAAGGAGGGTAGACACCACAGGTTCACACGGTCTCGAACGCGTCGAGGACCAGGACCTGGAACGGGCATGCCGAGAACGATTCCCCTTGCCCGAGCGGGAGACTTCTCCCGCAAATCGACGACCACCCGCCCGAGCCCAAAGGAGTTAGAGCGGTGTCTCTCGACCGACCCCACTCAGAGGCGCAGACGTACCAGTGCCCTGCGATTCGAGAATCGCCAACATTTTCTCCCCGAAGGAAGCCCATTCCTCCGGCGTCGCATGCTTGGTGGGTTAAGCGACCCGCCGATGGGCCGAGTCCTCGGAAGAGGAAGGCGACCGATGACGGCGCTTCCGGGAGTGCCTCGAAGAGGCAGAGAAGTGGCGGGACTGACTCCGGGACCCCCGCAGACCTCAACTTCCGTGGTTTAGACACCTTACCTACCGATAACTTCTTGCGCTCCCACAAGGCTTTTGACGTGAGCAACTGGCAGTCGACACAGTCATCCGTGTCATTAGCTTCCCCGAGGCACCAGTGGCAAGCGTTGTGCGAGTCCGTAACCGACATCATGGACCCACTGTCACCGCACTTATTAAAGTCCGGACGCGGTGGGGAAGACGAGGTAGACATCTTCACGAAGAAAGTACTTCACAATACGAAACAAGTTCGAAGAACCGAGAAAGAACAGGAACTCCAAAGAGTCGAGGCGCCCGGGATCTCCGAAGCGAACACGTTCGTGGAAAAAACGGAACTGTGGCTACGGGCGTCGTGCGTCCTACTTATAACATCCAGTGATGTCGGCCGTCTGAGGAGATCCTCGAGGGCAGAGTACCGACGTCATCGACGCAGGACGCAGACGCTGAAGATTTTCCGAAGCAGCACAGCTGTGGTGATTACTGTCAGATATGGAATACGTCGGAGGACCCAATCCCCTCGAAATAAGGATTCGGGGAGGGGGCATCACTTAAGACTCCCGATGTATTTAATTAAAGTTGAAAATACCCAAGTAACCCTTGGACAAAATTAACTTGCGTGTAAAAGTCTGATATTATGAAATTAAAAAGCAAGAAAAAATACAATACAGGGGATAAGCATCAGAATCTGTGCTACAGACCTAATCCTCCTTTGGAATGCACACTAAGCCATGCTTGTTCACATCCTTTTCATTTATGGTTATGGGTTAGACAGTTTGTCGCCCTGTCAAAGAGGGCAGAAAAAAACGCATGGTTCACTCCAAGTATGTAGACTCAGAAAGTATGTTGCACAAAGAGGTTTGCCTTTACCATATTGTTGAATAGTATGTACTGTGGTGCAAAGACGCGCTCTTTCATCATACACATGTGGGGCGTGTCAAGGCTACATAATGGGAACATTGTTTTTTGCTAATTAACGAGGGGGAAAAAGGAATGCAAACTCAAAGAAAAAAAAAGGAAATTAAGAATCAAAAAGGACCACTGCCGATCACAACTGTGGGCCCGGAAACTAATTGGGCCCTCAGACTAAATGTATAACTTAAAAAATTCAAGTGTGAAAAGCCTCTTGCTCATTTCCCATTAGAAGATATTAAGGGGAAGAACAGACAGAGCAACATGGAAATATGATCATAACTTACTAGATCTGAAACTGAATTTTCACAATAGCGCAGTCTCACAGAAGACACAGAAGAACAAACAGAAGACATCACTTACTTTTTGTGAAGGAACTCTCCTGCGGCTACAGCCACAGGCCGGTGCGCAGAATACACTAAATGGTACACATTCTCACAGTCTTCATTGGATAGGGCTTCTTCACTTCCACTGAAAAAGTCAGAAATCAATACCTGAACCGAAAGAAATGGCTTATTTCAGTTCTTCCACCACCTCCCTCTAATGCACACCTACAAAGAGGCTCAAACAATTCGGAAACATTATTTCATCGAGTACATACAAATTGACGGTTACCTGTAACCATGGTTAAAAATGTATCACATGCTTTAAAACTTCCCAGATATACACTTTCAGAATCACAGGTACATTTATAGTTATCATTCCAACTTTCAAGAAAGCATGCGTGAGGGTTCGAAACTGAGGGGAGATGGGAGCCACTTAGCTTCTGCTTGTAGGCTAGAGGAACTTGGTCAGCTTGACCCAAACAGCCACCCAAGGCCAACTGATGCCAAACAAACACATCTTGGTGAATTTAACTGTGAAATTGGGTAAAATAAACATTACAATGCCTCCATTAGAACTTTAAAGCATACACGTTTGTAAAGTAATGGACAAAATGATATGTTTGCATTTTATGTGGAAGTTAGATTTGTGGAACACTAGGTACTAGCTCCTACTTCCCCCAGTAGTGGCTCCTGGTCACATTTGCACACCACACATTTTTCTCTGGCATTGAATCCAAAGAGTTACCGCAGATTACCTGTAAAGTGTGTACAATGGTGCTCAATTGTTTCATTGAAGGGATATTTTTTGCAGAATTTCACTTTCATGCATTTCAGGGGGGTGCAATTTTAATATGTATATTAAAGGGATAAGGGTGGGGAGAGCATGGGAAACCACTGCCCCGATTATCTATAAAAAAAAAGAAAATATGTTCAATGTAAATTATTCAAAGTGAATTACTACGAAGTAATTCAATGATACAACGTAGAACCTTGTCAAATGCAATTTTGTATTCATTTGAGGAGCTTATTAACATTTGAATTTATATTCTGCCATTAAGACAATAATGGTTGCATAACAAATCAAGTGGTCTGTAAACTGCAACCTGTAGATTTCCAAAAGGAAAATGCCCAAGTAAGCAGCAATATCATTTTTTTACAACATTTAATGGGCCATCTACCATCCTGGCTATGGGTGGTTTATTATAATGTGACTAAATGTGATGAATAATTCCACCAAGCAATGTCCAAAAATTATGAGGCCTAACATTTTGCTGTACTTCAAAAAACCTCTAGACAAATGAAAAATAAGAAAAGGAGGATTTGGAATAGTCCTTGAGGGATTCTGGGATAGAATCCAGACTGAGAATCAACACATTCTATCTCCATGGTCGAAGGGCATTAATGGCATGGATAGCTTTATTAATTTCACATGCAGACAGTGCCGTTTTACATGTCAAATGTTTTGAAATCAGGGTGACAAACCCAGGAAACGTGGCTAGTAGATACAAAAAGATGGAGTATGCTTGTACTAGCAGGTCTGAAACTGGTGAGCAGTTAACCAATAATTAGCTCAATAATGCCTTGACATATTAAGAAATCGTTACTCTACGGACTACTGCACTCCTAGACCATAGTCTGCATACCGTCATACTGATGAGTGTGTCCCATGGGGGAAAGGAACTGAGCCTTTCATGGACCACAAAATACAATGTAGAGCACTCAAGGGAGTGCCGGCCCACGCCAAATTCACTCACCGGCCTCTCCCGACAGTCCTTTACCTGCTTGTCGGCTACTCATCGCAAAGATTCAATTTGCGAGTGACAGAAGTGATATATGAGGGGAAAGGGTACTAGGAGTACAGTAAATACTATTTTGGTGAGTAAATTAGAAATTACTTGCCTTAGTGACTAGTGTACTCTTAGTCCCCTTTCCTCCATACTGTATGGGCGTCCCCGCCCTAGGGACGGGAGACGGAACCTTTTTCAGCAGAAAATTCCTGTTCCTCTTTCAATTTAGTGCCACAAGGGCTGCGGCCCTGGGAGCATACACTCCCTTGACTGCCCACTGGCGCCACACCCCAGTGCCCCATAGACGCGTCAACAATAGTTTAACATTGCCTAATGACACCATTTTTATTAGGGGGGTGGGGGGGATGGTGGGACGTATGGAGGAAAGGGGACTAAGTCACTATGGGGAGTAACTTATTACTCTTAGGTCCCGTCCCCTTTCCTCCATTCTGCATGGGGGATTACAAATGAGTGTAGCCCAAGGGAGGAGAGGAGACCCTCCTTAAGCAAATAGGTTTCTGAGAACCCTCAGTCCAAAAGCCACGTTTGATCTAGAGCCGGCGTCCAAATAGTAATGCTAGCAAAAAAGCAGAGGGGTGGGCCAGGTGGCCGCCTTGCTTAAGACTTGCCACAGAACCTGCCGTTGAAATGCAATGGCTGTGGCCTTGGCACTGACCGCATGGGCATGCATGTTAGCCGGAAGTGGTTTATGCTACCCCTCACATGCTTCCTTGATCGCTGAGACCATCCATCGTGCTATAGAGGGCTTGGATGGCAGATACCCAGGCCTTGAACCTCCAAAGGTAACAAACAGTGCGTCAACTTGCGGAAGCCTTGGTCCTGTCCAAGTAGACTTTTAGAGCACGCCTGACATCGAGGCAGTGCAGAACCCACTGAGCCTCGTCCTTAGGTTCAGCAAAGAAAGTAGGCAGCACCATTTCCTCGTTTAGATAGAAAGCGGAAGGTACCTTAGGTAGGAATGCTGGGTGTGTCTGCAGGACTACCATATCCTTGTGAAAAGTAGTATAGGGCTCTGAGGCGACCAGCGCCTGGATTGAAGCGAGGCCAACATGCCATCGGCTCAAATGGTTTGTGTGGCAGGGCGCCCAACACTACGTTGAGATCCCACACAGGGTGTCGCCTCTTGATGGGCGGGTAGAGTCTGGCAAGGCCCGTCAAATGCTTCTGGACTATCGGGTTGGCAGAGGAAAAGACCTATTCCTTTGAGTTTCTGTAGGCTCCTAGGACCGCCAAATAAGTGCAGCAAGTGTCCGCCTGCACGCCAGAGTGGGTGAAGTGTGCAGAGAAGGAGAGCATGTCGTCCAATGTACATGCAAGGGGGTCGATATCCTTACAGTCTGCTTTGTGACAGAACCTAGTCCACTTGCTCTTATACTGGGTCCTGGTAGATTTGACCCTTGCAGCCTGCATGATCTCTAGGTTAGCCTGTGAAAGGCTTAGGTGCCCTAGCGTGACTTGCTCAGGAATTTGAGGCGCGGGGTGAATGACCATGCCCCCCCCTGCTGCGCCAGAAGATGTGCTGGGCCTGTCGGAAGGGGAATGGGTGGTCACTCAGAGGCTGAGCAGGTCTGGCTGGCCACCATGGAGCTATCAAAATGACGCTGAGGTGGCAAGACTCCTTTATCTTGCATATTGTATTGTTTATTTGATAATGCGCACAAAACCCAGGGGTAGCCGGGCGCAGCAGGTACAAGGTTACTTAAACTTGGGTTACATACAGAGTATAGGCGAGAAACAACATAACAGTACCGTAAGACAGATCAATACTTGCCGTGTGGCAGAAGAAAAAGAAAACTAGCATATTGTAGTTTTGAGGGAGTGTGCAGGTCTGAGAACAGAAGTCATTATGGACAACGGTATCATGGGTGCCTCAGGGGTTAGCTGTCATTTGTCCAGAGCCAGTTTTTTACCTTGCGTCTAAAATTGGAGTAGGGTAAGTTGGCTCTTAGTGCAGTGGGTAATGCGTTCCAGGCCTGGGCAGCTTTGACAGGCAAACTTGCTCCGCCCGCTTTGGAGCGTCTGAATCTAGGGGTTTCGAGCAGGTAGTGGTTAGTAGCCCTGGTATGGTGGCTAGATGATTTTCTAGTTAGTCTGGCTGAGATGTAGGGGGGAGCAGTGTTGTTGAGCCCTTTATGGGTAAGCGATAGTGTCTTGAGCAGGACTCTGTCGCTGATTTTGAGCCAGTGGTGGTCTTTCCTAACGTTTGAGATATGTGCTTTGCGGGGTATGTCAAGGGCAGCTCTAAGAGCGTTATTTTGAAGGATTTGCATTTTATTTATGATGGATTTGTTGGCCCCTGCATAGAGGGCATTGCAATAGTCTAGTTTGGACATGACGAACACGTTGGCAAGCATGATGCAGTTGGTTTTAGAGAGGTAAGGTCTGCAGGTCCTGATTAGTTTGCAGGTGTACGCTGTAGAGGATGCCAGGGTGTTGACTTGTTTTTTAAGGGATAGAGTGGAGTCGAGGTAGAAGCCCAAGGTTTTTACCTCGGTAGCCACCTTAATTGTATTGCCATCTATGTTAAAGTTACGATAGTTGGGGCTCAGTTTTTTTAGGTTGGAGTCGGAACCCAGTATTAGTATCTCAGTTTTGTCGTCATTTAGGCAGAGGCCGTGGGAGGCCATCCATGCCTGAATGAGGAGGTAGATTTTGTTTAATAGAGCTGTATCTTCGACAAAGTTGCCTGATAGAGGTATGAGAATCTGCGTATCGTCTGCATAATTCGTGTAGGTTACCCCTAGTTTGTCAAGTTTGTCGAAGAGAGGCTTAGTGAAGATATTGTACATAGTCGGTGAGACACATGAGCCTTGTGGGACACCACAAGTGATTTGGATTGGGTCCGCTGCTGCTACAGGGGAGAACACTCTCAATGAACGGTTGGCTAGGAAGGATTGTACCCATGCTATAGCTTCACTTGAGAAGTGAGCGGCAGACGCTAGATGGTTGCATAATACTGCGTGATCCACCAGGTCAAAGGCCGCTGACAGGTCAAGGAGGAGGAGCATAGCTGTATTACCTTTGTCCTTCAGCTCGTCAATTTGTGTCTTAAGGTCAATGAGGGCTGTTTCAGTGCCGTGCAGTGGTCTGAAGCCAGATTGCCGTGTACCTAATAGTTGGTGCGTCCCCAAGTGGTTTTGGATTTGGAGGTAGGCTACTCCATCAATGATTTTAAGGAGGAATGGGACCGTAGTAATAGGCCTGTAGTTAGTGGGGATAGCTGGGTCAAGTGTGTTTTTTGAGGAGGGGGAGAACCCAGGATCCTTTAAGGTTGGTGGGTACAGTGCTCGTGTTAAAGGAGGCATTGATAAGTTTCGAGATGAAGGGTGCTAGCTCTCTAGCTGCAGCCTTAATGATTTGCGCAGGGCAACTGTCACCTTGGCAATTTGACGGTTTAAGGGACAGAATGACCTTTTCCGTTTCCAGTATAGAGATGTTGGTGAACCTGAAGGGTTTATCATTGTTTTGGGGGGGTGTGCTGGGTGACTCCTTCAATGGGGTGGTGTGGGTACCGTGAGGGTGCAAGGAGGCTTTTTTCTCAGCAATTTTAGATTGAAGGGTTATGATTTTATTTGCAAGAGCATTTTGGATGCTAGTGCACCAGGATTTATCCTTGGGGGACATTGTCTGTGGGGGCAATAGGGTTTTCCAATTCACGAAGAATAGTGAAGAGCTCTTTGGAGTTAGAATTGGCTTTACTGATTCTATGATTGAATGAGTCTTTTTTCGTTTGAATGATTTCCTTTTTGTATTTTTTGGCAAAGTTAGCAAGTGTGGTTCTATTGTCGGCAGAGGGAGTATGCCTCCAGATAGCTTGGAGTTTGCGTTTTTGGATACGCATTTCTTTGAGATGGGGGGGTAAACCAAGAGTTGAGGTGAGTTTCCCGTTTACTTTTGTGGAGTTTGGTAGGGGCAATCAAGTCTAGCGCATTGGTCATGGCGTTGTTAAATGAATCGACTAACTCACTGGGGTTGGAATCATTTGGACTAGCTATGAGAGTTGGTAGGAGGAGTGGGAGTAGTTTTTCAGCTGTGATTTCTTTTTTACTTCTTGTTGGCATGGGGGGTGCTATTTTATTCTTATTGGGTTTGGGAGGTTCGATGTTGGCTGTGAAGCAAATAAGATGATGGTCAGTCCATATTTGAGGTAGGATACTGGAGATGGTGATGTTGCAGTTGTGGTTGGCTATCCAGTCTAGCGTGCGGCCTTTTATATGTGTAGGAGCTAGGACATTTTGGGTAATGTCGTGATTGGCTAGAATAGATTGGATTGCTTGTGCTCGTTTGTCTTCAGCGTCATTGAAGCCTAAGTTAAAGTCGCCTAGTAGAAGGAGCTGAGTGGAGTCTTTGATGCTGTCGGTGAGGAGGCTAGATAAGTCTTCCTCAAAATTGCCTAGTGGGCCTGGTGGTCTGTACACAAGAAGTATAGTTAGTGTGCTGATATTTGAGATAGGTATTTTAGCTGAGAGAAGTTCGCATGATGTGAGAGCTGGGTGTGGGGTGAGTCTGGCAGCTAGATGTGTTTTGGTTATGATGGCTAGGCCACCTCCTCTAGTGTTGGGACGGTCGACTCTAAGGATATTGAAGTTATCTGGTATGGCAGTCGAGAGGGCAGGGCCAGCTGCATCATGGAGCCAGGTTTCAGTGACAGCAAGGATATCTAAATTGTCCGAAGACAGTATATCTGCTATTTCGGTGTTGTGTGCTATAATGGACCTAGCATTAATGAGTGCTCCTGATAGTGTTGGATTTATCTTGTTATCTTTGGCAGTTCTGGGATTGGGGTGGTTGTGTCTCCTCTGTTTGTAGTATGGGTAATCAAGTGGTTGAGGACGATTTATCGTCGCAAGGTCAGGGAGGTTAAGATTGATGGTAGTGGGGGTGCGCGTGGATACTGGTGGGTTGGTTCTCTTATTTTTGATGTCAAAGTCGTGGGAGCCTAGCTCTAAGTCGCAAGTTTCTCTCATGCAAGTTGCAGGGTGTAGAGTTGGTGAGGGCCATTATGATGGTGATGGTTAGGAGAGTCCAGGCTATGGTCCCACGTGGGTGTGAGACGCAGGTAGTAGTGTGCATATTGTGGTAGCGATGAGGTAATGCTTGTATTTGGTGAGTTTGGAGGGGATAGGGGTGCAAATGTACTATCGGTCTAGGTTGGTAGATCCTGTTAGTATCTGTAAGGCGGATATGCTACAGCAAGGGTTCAGGCTTGGGAAGTTCTAATCGTGGCTAAAAATGCCAATATAGTGGGGCATGGCACTTAGAAATTGACAAAGGCATAAGGCACACACAGTTTAGAGTGGTCTGAAAGCGACCATAAGGCACCCTGTGGATCAGCGGTGTGGGCGGGAAGGCGTATGCCATCATGCCGCTCCACTGAATCTGAAATGCGTCGCCCAGGGAGCTGGGGCCCTGTCCCTGACAGGATGCAGACTGTTGGCACTTCTTGTTGTCCCATGAGGCAAAGAGGTCCACCTGGGGGTGACCCCATCTGCTCAAAATCTCCCGCAGCACGTGGTCGTTTAATTGCCACTTATGATGGTCCGCTCCTAGTCTGCTGAGCCTGTCCGCCTCCAAGTTGGATTCCCCGGAAGGTGGAAGGCCATGAGGTAGAGGTTCTCCAAGGCCCATTCCCACATGCTGACTGCTAGTCTGCACAGTGGAGGGGATCTGGTACCTCCCTGCTTGTTGACATAGAACATATTTGTCTGTCTGAATGAAGACAACCTTGCCCCCAATAAGCGTAAGGAAGTCTGAGCGCTAGCCAATTACCTTTAGTTCCAGCCACGACAGAACCCCGCTCCCGATTCCATGATGCTGCGAATTGCAGCTGTATCCTCCTCCATCCCGATTCTCGTGTGGGGGGACGGCCAATTGGAACGCTGCCATGAGACCCCGTAGGTGTTGGTACCAGCAGGCCGATGTCACTTCTCGGTTGAGGAAATGAGGAGCGGCCCTCCTGATGGCCGTGATCTTGTCCTCCGAGGGGAACCCTGTCTCGGAGCACGTGTCCCAGATGAGCCCCAGGAATGTCCGTTTGTGCGTAGGCTGCAACTGGGACTTATTGCGATCGAGTGAAAAGCCCAGATCGTGGAGTGTGCTCAGAGCGTGGGAAGTGTGGTGCATCGCTTCCGGAGATGTTGCCCTGACTAGCCAGTCGTCGAGTCATGGGTAGATGTGATGCCCCTGGACACAGAGGAGGGCGCCACTGTATTCATAAGCCTAGTAAAGACCCTGGGGGCCGAGGTGAGGCAGAAGGGAAGCACCTTGTATTGGAAATTGTCGCCCATGATTCTGAATCGTAGAAAAGAACGTTGAGGCTGCCAAAATGGGATGTGTAGGTACGCGTCTTTCAGATCCAGGGACCACATCCAGTCTCCCTTGCACAATGTCTCTGCTATGAGCGCTGACATAACCATCTTGAATTTTTGTAGAAGTAGGGAGAGGTTGAAGGCCAAAAGACTCCCAATCTGTGGAAGGAGAGGAAATGATAGGTAGGTGGTACCCTGTGGATACTACAGCGAGCATACAGATGGCCGCGAAATTCTGACGCCAGAACTGTCCATGGAGACCAAGCCTGCCCCCCTTACCGGAGACACGTGGACCCGGAGCGGCGCGCCATGCCTTCATTCCTTCTGACGCTGTTGCGGAGGGGGAACTGGAAAACGCCCTTACTCCCCCCACAACCCCCTACTCTTTTGTGGTTTGCGCCGATGTCGAGTATGCAAACAGTCCGGCTGCCTGGAGCTCCTCTCTTGGAAGCTACGTAACCCTCCGTATCCACGCCCCTTGTCTGAACGCTGCTGTGACTGGGTGTACGCCTTGGGCGTGACCTTTGTGAGGCTAAAGACTTCACCGTTTGCAAGCGGTTTCTTTTTATCCAGATCCTCATCCGTGGTGGAGTGAAAGATGTCACCACCCTCGAAAAGGCAGGCCCAAAATGCATTCCTGGACATCCGGGTTAAATTTAGTAGCAAAGCGCCAGGCCACCCTTCTCAGGTCGGTGGCTATGCAGATGGCCCAGCCAGAGGTGTCAGTGTGGGCCACAGTGGACTCCATGATGTCTTGTGCCACCATTTTAGCCTCTGCCAGTCCCACCCTGAAACATGACTGGCTCTGCGCCGGAAGTTCTGGGAGGAAGTCTGCAATATCCCGCCAAAGCTTCTGGTTAACTGCTGCCAGTATGGCATCTGCATTGGCTTGATGAAGATGCAGCGAAGCGTTGGAATAAAGATTTTTCCTGAACGCCGCCAAGATCTTCTCCTCCAGACCTAGCAGGCCCGCTGACTAAGAGGCCAAGGACGACTGAGGCTTGGAGTAGAGTGATGCCGCAGCAATCACTGAAGAGTGTGACTGACGATGGGCCGACAGCAAGAATGTATCCCCCTCCATTTGCCTGTACTTGGCGTCCAGGCATCAATTGACCGGCTGGACCGAGTGGGGCTTGAGCCACCCCTTTTTGGCCATGGCGACATCCTTCTGCAACGGGATCCCCGTTCTAGCCGTAGCGTGAGGCCCTCAGCAAGCACCCCCCCCTCTGGTTGCTAGACCTCGGGTTAAGGAAGGCCCAAGTACTCTGCCAGCCCTGCAAGAAGTTCATGGAAGGCCTTAGCCGACGATTGTGTCGGGGTACTCTTCCTCGTCTGTGTCCACCTGAGTGTCCGGGTGGTCCGGCGCTGGTGGAGGAGAGCTGGGAGCCGAAGGCTGAGGTGTGGAGACCAGAGCCAGAGGCTGCAGCGGAGGCTGGTACGGAACAGCCTGCGCTATCGGTAGGGGGTGGGAGGGGGGGGGGCGGAGCAGGCAGTAGGAGATGCAGCCGGGCCTGCGCCGCTGGAAACATGGGAGGAATGACTATGGGCACGGGCGGAGGGGCCGGAGGGAGAACATCCCTGATGGCATCCCTGAGGATGGCCCCCATCTGAGTAGATCTCATGAGCCTGAGGAATCTTTCAAAGAACCTGTCCTCGCAGGCAGGATGGGTGGGTGGGTGGTAGGTGATATTGACGGGATAGCGGGCGGCTGCTGAGGCTGTTGCATGCCCCGACTAAATGGACGCAGCTGGAACCTGACCTGCGCAAATGAAGGATAGGCTGTAGGCCATGTGCTTGTTGACACCAGTCCCACCTTGACACTCGTTCCTCAACCTGCTCGGATGGGTGCCCATATTGTCTGGCGTGGCGGCCATCTCGTTGAGCTGCCTTCCATGTGCCGTTGTGTTGCTTGGTTCACGGGGCCCAGCCTCGTCCAGGTGTGGATCATGAGGACTAACCTGCGCTTCAGTTCGAGACTTGGTAGGCGTTTTGCCATCGGCAGAGTTGCCGGTAATGTTGCGTATAGGCGCCCCCGCTGACAAGTTGCAGAACAAGGGCATAGACCCTCGGGTGAACACCTGGTAAAAGGACCTTCCAGTCCCTCAGAACTGTCACCAGGAGGATATGCTGACCCCTTGGCCGGTAGCTGGACTAGCCTCGGTGCTCGTGCTGGTATGAGAATCTGAGAGGCTCCTCCCGCTCGGGCGAGTCCTTGGGAAGGAGTCTCCCTTGTGGTGTGTGCAGGAAAAGAGCAGCCCTACCTTGGGCTTGATCTATGTTTGACGAAATCCTTCAGGTCCTCTGGAGGAGACCTCTGGAAGAGCTCCCTCCACCTAGCCAGTCTGTTCTTCAGAGCCCTCGAAGAAAGCGCGGTGCACGCGGTACATCCTTGCCAGCGCTGGTGAGGGCCAAGGCAGCGGAGGCAAAGGGTGTGGGGGTCTGACGTAGGAAAGAGCCCTTCGAAAGCTGGACACCTGCTGAACCCTGTTGAAGTCTACATGCGCCGGGAGGAGGGTGACACCTGAGGACCTAAATGAAAAAAGACAAAGGCAGAAGTATCCGCGTGTGGAATTACACGGCCGAAGCCAAACCCAGGAGCACTGGTGAATTCGGCCTGTTCCAGTCACAGAGGAAAAGGGGACTGAGGTGTGGCACCGGAGGGCGGAGTCAGGGCAGTGCATGCTCCCACGGATGCACCCCCACACGCCTCTAAATTTAAAGGGGAAGACGGTTTTTTTTCTGGTGAAAAAGGTTCCGTCTCCCGTCCCTAGGAACGGAAGCGCATGCAGTATGGAGGAAATGGGACAGGACGTAAGAGTACTGTTTCTTAATCCTACTAACTGCCCCTTTCATCCATATCGACGCAAGTTTTTGTAGCATAAGAAGGGGTGAGAGGCTTGCTAATGAGCAGCAAATTAGTTGATCGTAATAGCCTGGCTGAACACGGCATCAGCCGGGGTGCGGATATCAAGACCATGCTTGTGGAAAGCTGACCTTCTGGACCACGTTGCAGCCGTGCTGATAACATTCCATGGCACGGGTCGCTGTAAGGCAACCGAAGCAACCTTACGCCTCACTGTGTGAGCATGAATCTCTTTAGAGGGCGAAAGCTATTGTAATATGTAATAATGGTTAATGGATGATACACTCCATCGTAGGTGGAGGCTTGTGTTCCCAGGTTTCGACTACCAAATAGAAGTGGCCATAGGACTTTCTGAATGGATTTGTTCTGCGAATATAGAATTTGAGAGCTCTTCCAACGGTCAGAGTGTAGCATGAAGTTTGCTAGGGACTGAGGCTCCAGAAAAAACATCAGAAGAACCACTTCCTCATTAATATGTAAGGAGGAAACTACCTTCGGCAAAAAGGCTGGCTGGGTTCTTAGGACAACGACCTTCTAATGAAAAAGGGTATAAGGCTCATATGCTGATAACACCTGCTTCTCACTTAATCTTCTTACGGAAGTGAGGGCCACTTAAAGAACTTCCAGGAAAGGAAATTTAGTTTAGTAGAAGCCACGGGCTCAAAGGGTTTATGCACCAGGGGAGGCAAAACAGACTTGGCGCAGTCCCTTAACAGGAGGATACAATAGGTTTTTCAGAGGATTATTCACCAACATTGCAATATGCGCTGATGGCAGCTAAATAGCTACGTCATGAGTCAACCCAAGACACCCGAAGAAGCCATTTGTGAAAGGAATGACAATCCATCCAAGATACTCACAAGTGGTTTAATATGCCCATCTGGAGACCAGTGGCATATTTTAACCCACTTACTTTTATATTGAGAACAGGTTGATTGATTCCTAGTAGCTGGGATAATCTGTATGTTTTCTGAAAATGCTTAAATGACTCAACACAATGTCTTCAGGAACCAGGCTGCTAAAGTGAGCAATTGAGGGCATGAATAAAGAATATTGCTCTGCTTTCTGGTGTAGCTGGTCATGCTATTCTCAAAGGGGAATGGGACCTTTCCCATGGAAGCTCATCAAGTCCAAATACCAGAAACGGGCTGGCCATCGGGGAGTTATACGTCTAGTGTGCAATGTCCTCAGATTTTCTAGAATCCTGGGAATCGGAGGGACTGACAAACGCATAGAGGGATGTTGCATCCCATGAGTTGTACAAATCGTCCCCCAGTGACCCCACTCCTATTCCACCATGGGGGGGCAATTGTGGTCTTGGAGCATCACAAATTGATCCAGTGGAGGGTGACCTCAGTGTTGAATTATAGATTTTAGTGCTCAGTGATCTCAGACACGTGAATAGAGTGCTGTAGTCTGCTGAGGAGATCTGCTTCTGTGTTTAGAGCTCCTGACGGGTGAACTACCCAGAGAAGAACAAGTTACTTATCAACTGGTAACGTTCTTTCAATTGGATGTTCCTCCAACGTATTCCTCATTTTAGATAGATGTATTCCATCCAGCTTTGCTGCTCTTTGGAAATTTTTTCGGCAGAGGGTGCCGTGCGTCGATGTCGTCGAGTCGATGGTCCCTCGAAGGCCTCCGTCGAGGGTGACGTCATCGGGTGTATAAGTAGCATGCGGAGCACCCGTTGGCCTCAGTTCTGTCCCCCCCCCCCCTCTTTCATCTTGTACTGTATAGATTGTGCCGGCAGACAGGTATGAGCCTTGCGAGATTTGAGATGGCAATAACCTGTAAAAATCTACAGAGGGGTAGGCTGGGAGGGCGATGAGGAATATGTTGGAGGAACATCCAATCGAAAGGACGTTACCAGTTGGTAAGTAACTTCTTTGAGTGGATTGTGTCCTCCAACGTATTCTTCATTTTAGATACACTCCCAAAGCAGTATGGACAATTCCTCTGGAGGAAGAGGGATAGATTTTTCGATACTCTTAGATGGCTGAGTATAGTACTGCTTTTCCAAAAGTTAGATCCCTAGACTGGGAAGCATCCAGGTTATAGAATTTTGAGAAGGTGTGTAGCGAAGACCAAGTTGCTGCTTCGCAAATGGATCTTATTGGAACACCTCTTTGAAGGGCCGTGGAGGTGGCGATGCCTCTGGTGGAATGAGCCCTTAACCCTTCCGGAGGGTCTTTTTGAGCTAGTCTAGCATTCTGAAATGCAAAGCACAATCCAGCGTGAAATTGTCTGTTTTGTCACCAATTGACCCAGTTTCCTTCCTGTGTAACCTATAAACAGCTGGTTGTCCACTAAGTCTGGAAAGTCTAGAGATGTAAAAGCTTAAAGCTCTTTTCGGATCCAACCTGTGTAATCTTTCCTCCTCCTTCGAATGATGGGGTGGAGGATAGAATGCGGGTAAGAATTTTCTGACTTAAGTGAAAATCAGATATTACTTTCGGTAAAAATGATGGTTTTACCCTCAACACAACTATGTCCTTATGGAACACAGTATAGGGTGGCCCAGAAGACAGTGCCTGCATTTCGCTCACTCTTCTTGCTGATGTTAGAGCAACCAAGAAGGCCGTTTTCCACGTTAGTAATCTTAATGGACACGTGTGCATAGGCTCAAAAGGAGCACACATCAAGAATTTTAGGACTAAATTTAGATCCCAGATCGGTACTTGAAATGGGTGAGGAGGAAACACATTATTGAGTCCTTTTAAGAATTGTATTATCAAAGGAATTTTGCAGTAGGAGCATTCTTCCGATGAGAGCTTGAAAATGGAAAGCGCCGCAAGGTAACCTTTTATTGTTCCAATATTCAGATCTCTATGTGCTAGGGTCAAAAGGAAAGAATACTTCCGGAATAGAACATAGAAAAAGGACATTCTTTTCTCTGCACCAGTTGCAAAACTTTTTCCAACGCCAACGGTATAGAGACTTTGTTGCTGGCCTTCTTGCAGGAAGCAACACCTCCATAACATCATCTGGAAGGTTCCAATCCCTGTATCTCAGCCTTTCAGATACCAAGCATGAAGGTTGAGCGTTTTGACCTCTGGATGGAGAACCCGACCTTCCATTTGAGAGAGAAGGTTCTCTCTCTGAGGAAGACATACTGGAGGGCAGATGGACAAGTCTAAAAGGTACCACGTTCTCCTGGCCCAATCCGGGGCAATTAGGATCATGCGGCTCCAAAACCTTCTCAGTCTCCTAAGGAATGACGGGAATCGGAGGGATCGCGTACAATAGTGGGAAATTCCACTCCACCACGAACGCGTCCCCCAGGGCTCCTCTCGGGGGGAATTCCCTTGAGCAATACCTTTCGCATTTTCGGTTGATTCCGGTTGCAAACAGGTCTACTTGAGGGGTTCCCCAAAGGGCAAAGATCTCTTGAATGACTTCCTGAGCCAGTTCCCATTCGTGGGATACCGTGCTCTGCCTGCTCAAAGCATCTGCCGTCATATTCTCTTCCCCGGCTAGATGAATTGCTGTTAAAGAGATTCCCTCCTTAATCACCCAATACCAGAGCTGCATTGCCTCTCTGCACAGGGGTAGTGACCCCACGACTCCTTGTGTTGTCTGTCATTATCAGGACATTCTTTCCCCTGACAGATGGCAGGAAGACCTTCAGCGCTAGTCTCATTGCCCTCAGCTCTAAAAGGTTGATATGTAGTTTGGACTCCGATGGAGACCAACGACCGCTGATTGTCAAATCGTTGGCATGTGCTCCCCACCCCAGGAGTGAGGCGTCCGTCACTACTGTGATCTCCGGCCATGGTTGCCAAAAAGGTTCTCCTTTTAGGATGTTCTCTGTACAGGTCCACCATAGAAGGTCTTGCCTGACCTTGTTCGGAATCTGAAGCAGATCTGTCATTTGACCCAAGAACTGGGACCACTGAGTCTTTAGGGCCCATTGAAGGGATCTCATCCTCAAGCGTGCCTCTGGCACTAGAAGGATGCAGGATGCCATAAGGCCGAGCAACCTTAAAAAGTCATAAGCCTGGAGATTTGGGGCATTTTGGAATTTGGAAACCATCTGAAGAATGTCTTGAGCCCTCGACTTGGGAGGCGATCTCTTTCCCAAGGACATGTCTAGTACAGCTCCTATGTACTGAAGCTGTTGGGAAGGTGTCATCTGTGACTTCTTGAAATTGAGGGAGAAGCCCAGTTTGTGGAGGAAGTGGCAGGTGACTTTCAGATGACCCAGTGCTTGCTCGGCAGAGCGCGCTCTGATGAACCAATCGTCCAGGTAGGGGTAGACATAAATTCCCCCTCTCCTGACGTGCGCTGCCACCACTACCATTAACTTGGTGAAGACCCTCAGGGCGGAGGTCAACCCGAATGGCAGGACTCGAAACTGATAGTGAGTCGCAAACTACGAACCTCAGGTATTTTCTGTGTTTGAGATGAATCGGCACATGAAAATAAGCATCCTGGAGGTCCAATGACACCAACCAGTCCCGGAGTTGAAGGGCCTAAAGGATCTGAGAAAGGGTAACCATCTTGAACTTGTCCTTCCTGAAAAACTTGTTCAAGTTTCTAAAGTCCAAGATGGGTCTCAGTCCTCCGTCCTTTTTGGGGATCAAAAAATACGGGGAGTACCAACCCTTGTTCCTCTCCGCTGCAGGTACTGGTTCTATAGCACCTTTCTCCAGCAGGGTTAGAACTTCCTGCTGTAGGAGCAGGTTTGAAAGTTTCAAAGGGTGTCTCCCTGGTGGATTGCTTTGAGGTTGCTTTAGAAAAGGAAGGCAATAGCCTTGGGATTATTTCTAGAGCCCAAACATCTGAAGCAATGGCTCACAATTCTTGCAGATGCTGCGACAGCCTGCCTCCTATAGGTGTTTTGTGGTGCAAGTCCTCAAAGTGGTTTTGTGGCAGATGTTGCAGCTGCTGATGGCAAAGAGGCTGCACTGGAGCTGGCTTAGCACGTTTTTCTCGTCCACCACGAGTGGCCTTTCGTTGGCCCCTTTGACCGGCCATTCGTCTCGTCTTCCCGTGTGAGGTGTAAGAACGATATAATCGTCCCCTCCATGATTGCCCTTGCGCACAAAATCACTGAGGTTGCCCAATAGCAGCTCCTAAGGATTTTGCTGCTGCTTTTGAGGTCTGCAACCTCTCAAGGCTCTCGTCAGCCTTGTTGCCAAAAAGGTGAGACCCGTCAAAAGGCATGTTCAGGAGGCGGTTCTGTACGTCCGGTGCAAAACCCGACTTCCGTAACCACGCAAACCTGCCCATGGACCTGCTTACACTATCCGCAGTGTCAAATCTAGATTGAAGGGATTCCTGCATGGCCTCCTTTCCATCTCTAACGATGGCTAGGAAACCTTCCCTTTCTTCCCCTTCTGGTATGTGCTCCGCCGCCATTGCAATGGACTCCCAGAGTGTACGAAAATTTTGCCAAGGCACATGTGGAGTTGGCAGATTTTAATGCCATGCTCCCGGCTGAAAATACCTTCCGTGCCCAACCATCCACACGCTTATCGTCCCTGTCTGGAGGGATGGACGGGTACGCAAGTTTTTTGGAAGCTGTGGCTGCTTGTATGACCAAACTCTCGGGAGTTGGATGTTTTGACAGATAGCCGGGGTCGCTACTGGCTGGGTGGTATTTTGATGCAAGGGATTTATTTACCGGAGGAATAGAATCCGGCGTTTCCCCAATTCTTGGCCACCCTGTTTTGTAAGGCTACATGAAAAGGTAGTACTGGGTCTTCAGTGGGACCATGGTCCAATATGTCTGTTAAATCGTCCTGGACGAATTGGGCTGGTGGTCTAGCCCATCCCAAGTAATCTACCACCTTGGTCATTAACTGACGGTAAGATGGACTGGCATGCTCTCCTGGATCTGGTCTACCGAAGTCATTCTCAGGAGAGGTGTCAATGCCACTTGCATTGTGTAAAGACTCCACCAAATCCCTCATTCTGCTTTCCTCTGAGATCAAGCATTCTGGGACATTTGGGGTGCCATACTCCAATCCAAAATGTACTTTTTTCTCCTCAGATCTCTCCTGTTCCTCAAAAATTGAGGTCAAGGATTTGGAAAACTCCTTCCTAGGGAGAGGCTTCAAAACCTTCTCTGGGAGAGGAGGAAGAAGAGGTGTAGTACCAGGCTCCAAAGGAATTACATTTTTAACTTTTTCCTTCTCTTTTTCTGGCTGCCCTGGCTTGGTTGGAAGCCTTTGGCGCTGAGGGTTTCGGCATAGACGTCGATAAAGGCGTCGACAAGGACATAGTGGTCGTTGACAGGGTCTGCTTCGAGGTGGCCTTCCACGGTTTCCCCTTCGAGGTGAGATAGGTCTCGGACGGCATCGGTGATTCGAGCGGTCGACTCGACTCGAGCGTTTATCGCTCTGCGTCCTGGAAGGTTCCCTTATCCTTCCTTTTACTATCACCCGGGCTCGAGGGCGCGCGAGTCTCGGAGCGATGACGCTCCCGGCCGGATTCCGAAGAAGGCGCGGACCGAGGCTTCGCCTTCTCAAACACCTCCATAATTTTGACCCTGAATGCTTCCCACCCTTCGGTAGACGAATGTTTTGTGGGGCATTTCATTTTCAGAGACTCGTCCGACGACGAGGTGGAGGGAGACCTATGGCGTGGTATCTTCGACTTTTTCAACGAAGACGACGAGCGATGAGAATCGCTTCGGGATCTAGATCGATGCCTTTCGCGTCGAGGAGATTTTTTCCCATGGGGTCTCAACTCTATGCTAGAGGCTTTTCAATCCTTCCGACCTACCTGTAGCTTTCCTCTCCTTTCTCGCAAGGCCTTCCCCGTCATCACCCGACACTTCGAACAGGCCTCCATGTCGTGGCCTTCCCCGAGACACCACAAACACTCGTGGTGCAGGTCCGTGATAGACATTTTTGAGCCGCACGACTTGCATTTCTTAAAACCCGATCTCGGGGTCGGCGTCGATGACGAGGACATAATTACTTCTCGTTATATTATATTTCTTGACAGAACTCTAGGCGCGCCGAATGTCCAAAGCAACGTACTGCAGAAAAACAGAACTGAGGCCAACGGGCGCCGCGCGTACTACTTATACACCCAATGACGTCACCCTTGACGGAGGCCTTCGAGGGACCATCGACTCGACATCGACGCATGGCGCCCTATGCCGAAAAAATTTCCTTAGAGCAGCAAAGCTGGATGGAATACATCTAAGTGAGGAATACGTTGGAGGACACAATCCACTCGAAAGACGTGGAGAAGAGCCCATTCCTATATTGAGACTGCCAGGTGGCATAAGGCCTGTGCCCCTTTGCTGGTTTATGGAGAATATCGTAGTTGAGCTGTCCATCTGAACTAAGACAGCCTTCCCGTAAATGCCGGGCAGAAATTCCCATAGAGCATTTACGATAGCCTGGATCTCCAGGAAATAGATCTGCTGTGTTGTCTCTTGACTGGACCATGGGCGGTGGACTTTCAACTCCTTATGCATGGCTGCCCAACTGCCCAAGGAAGTCTGTGGGGATGCACTCTTTGAAGGCAATTTCTAGGAGAGGAACTCCTTGAGAGTCATTCTGTGAATCGAACCACCAAAGCAGATCCTGATTCAATGAAGTAACTGGAATATGCTTTGGCTGCTTCTCTGTAGATTGATTAATGTACTGGCTAAATGCAGCTGCAGCCGTCTCGTCTTCAATCTGGTCTGTGGAATACAAAACACATGCTGCCATCAGGCCCTGCGCCACTGGTACCACCGGCTTGTCAGGGCTTTTTGTTCGAAAGAGCCTCACTGTCATGTTTATATCAGAGAAGCGCTGCAGCAATGGGAATATTCTGCCCATACTGGAATACCATATGAATCCCAGGAATGTCAGTCTCTGTCAGGTAAGATTCAAAGTTGTTAGAAAATCATATCGGGCTGAACAAAGGTATTCAACAGCAAGCTGTTAGGACCTCCTGCGCTGTACCTGCTCCCACCATCCAGGCAGAAATATACATGAATCCACTGGAGACAAAGCACATTGGAAACTGCATTCATAAGCTTGGTGAATTCCCTCGGGCTGCATCGAGTTCAAAAAGCAGAGCCGGTGCGTATAGCGGTGTCTGCAGACTGAAAAACCGGGCAATTTCCAGGGGGCTCCCAGATTCATACATAGAGAAATGTGTCTGAAGTCCACCGCACAAAACCAATCATCCAGCTGAACAGATGGAAATATTTGGGCAGGAGTGATCATTTTGAACGTCTGGTTCTTGTGATAAAAGTTGAAGTGGAAGACATCCAGAATTTACCACAAGCCCCCCTGTTCTTGATTATTTAGAAGATTTGAGTAAAATACTTGAACTCTGGACTGGGGTTAACTGACTCTATAGCATGCATAAGCAGTTTCTTGACCTTCCGTAACAAAGGAGTTGAGCCCAGTTGAATAGACAGGGGGGTAGGGGAAATACCAAAATAGAAAAACCTGGATACTACGGATAGGACATAGGGGCCCTGTGAAATTGACTGTCATTTCAGATGGAGGGAGAGTACACAGCAGACAGAAGTAGAATTGACTTTCAGTTCTAGGTTATTGCTTTTTTGCATCCATAGTGTCGGATGAAGTAGGTCCTGAGAAGAAGCCTGTTGAGGAGGTTCTTGCCCTCCTCTTTTTATGCATGCTAGGGTATCTTTCTTGATAACCACAAAATCCTTTGAGGGACTAGTCTAGATTCTCTGGAAGAAATCTGATGAAAGGGCTGCTGACCTGATTTCTTAAGTACTGTAAGATGGAGGTGTGGAACAGGTCCTGACCGTTAAATGGAATAACTACAATATGATCTTGGACTTTGTGTGAATTGAGGGGTGCATCCATGCCACCCTGCATTTGTCTTCTCCAAGAGCCATCCATTGCTGGCTGTGTCAATGTGGTGCACAGATGCATTGAGGTCTTGTGCGATCTTTGCCTCTGCTAGTCCAGACTTTAAAGCTTGTTGCTTTCCTGCAAGCAAAAAAACTTTGAATAAAACGCCAAATTCTCTCCAAAGCCTTTAATTTCCAGCTGCTACCAGTGCCTCTGCTCTATACTTTGCGGATGTACGACTCCAAAATATTACCTTCCTTACTGAGGATAGCGCAGAAGAAGAAGTAGTTCCTGACCCGGGATGTTTAGTGAGCAGCGATACAGAGGCCACCAGTGAGGTTGTGGGTGGGAGGTCACGCAAAGCGTCTCCTATGCCAGGAGGCAGCATCTGGTCTGTAGCTTATTTGTGGGTTGTAGCAAGTGATGATTTTCCCACAAGGATGTGGCCTCAGCTAAAAACAACTATTTCACAGCTGGATCGGTTTGATGTGCCCAGAGACAATACCTCAGGACTCCTGCTGTGGTTCCATCAGATTGGACACCTCAAGCAAGCCTGCCAAATTGTGCATCCTATCATGAATGGCTCTGGCGGAGCTTGGGGCATCCTCTTCTGTGTCACTTGGGAGTCTCTTGGCCAGTGGTATCCTTTGTTGGACAAATCTTGGGCTTCAAGTCCCCTCGCTTGACTGTGGAGCTGGAGGGGGAATCTAAACTGTTGCCTT
Organism: Ambystoma mexicanum; assembly: GCF_040938575.1. Classification (NCBI taxonomy): domain Eukaryota; kingdom Metazoa; phylum Chordata; class Amphibia; order Caudata; family Ambystomatidae; genus Ambystoma; species Ambystoma mexicanum. Next base: position 455,798,976 of record NC_090932.1, read on the forward strand.
AATCAAGGCTGTTTAACTGTTTATTGAGAAGTCACCCGCAACACAGGGCGTTCCATCCCTCCCCCAGTCAAGTGGTAATGCAACAAACTATTTAACAGGTTTTTTTTTTTAGCCCCATCTCAGACACATCATGCAACTTGGATCCCTCTTCCCTGAGCCATCAATGAGCCAAGAACAAGGCCGGTGTACGGGAAATATACTGGTATTTATTTAAATTAACAGTAATAGAAATGAGCACGAAAATATCGAAAACACCACATTATCCGTGGCAAAATACAATCAACTTCTCTCAGCATAAATCACAAAAGTTAGTTAAAAAGAAGACAACAACAATTGTACACTTTGACAATTTCACTTCTCGAAATAATTACACTGATCTATTATATAATTTCGCCCAACCTTTTGGTTTAAAACAAACGCAGGGTGATTTATCGCTTAGTTTTTCAGACACCCCCTTGCCTTGGTCTATGTTCGGAAGTCAGACCAAAAAATCGGAATGCTTTGGGGAATTTCAGACCCCTTACTGAAAGGCCTGTGCTGGGGAAGCTGGATAAAAAGGTTGGACCGATTTAAGAACAAAGATACGCCTCTTCCTTAAAGAAGTCCCCCTCCCCCCACTATAAAGGGAAAGGATACAAGGCAAGCAGACCTCCCTCCATCCCCCACACCTTTTGGTTTTCCAGGGATTAATTCTACATACATAGCAAGCCTGTTTTAAGGTTCAGGAAAGTCAGCTGCATCTCAGGATACTCTGGAAAGATAGGGCAAGGGTCTGGTCACTCCACTCTCAAAGATGGCCTCCCGCTCTCCACCACAGGACCCAGTTAGTTTTGAGGCCTACCTAGAAATAGCCAGCTCCACCCAGATGCACTCTCTAAAATCTCCTCTGGTGTCTCCTTACAGCTGTCGGATGGTAAGTTTCAGCAGCCTTCCTCATGGTCTGTCTCTTCTCTCTGTCATCCCGTCTTTTTCCGTTTTCTGTCTCCCAGTTTTTGTTCGTCCTAGTGCAGTGCCCCTTATATAGCAGTGGTGACACCACCAGTTTTACAATCTTTAGGAGGTACCCTGCAATAATTCCTGCACCAAGGATTGGACAGTTAGCCCTCTCTCGCCTCCCAAACCAGCTTCCAAGTCAGGATTGGTTTAGGGGTCTGGAGCAACATACGGCAATTGCTATTTGTAATCGCCCCTTTCTTCTCCTTTCAACTTTTTGGCAAAAACTAGTGAGGTATCACTTCTTCATAATTTTGTGAGCAGGTTGCATACTAAACATATTTTCAGTTTTAGCTGATCTTGGAGATTTAGATAAGCCGACCACCAAATCTGTACAATGTAGCATGGCCATGTGGCACATTTCTGCCGTTTTCATAAAAAGTACAAGAGTTATGAATATGCAAGTTATTAAGCATATCCCTAATTTCATTTCCCACCCGCTCACCAACTCTCACATTTGGAACATGCTCAGATCAGCCAGAAACCTAGTCTAACTGGCCATTATAGTTCCTAGGGTCACAGGTTTTATATCTCCAAAATCGCCTAGAAATGACATTAAAAAAGGTACAAAAATGAAATCAATCCGCATTATGGTTGCTGTGAAAAAGGCCTAAATGATGATAATCCTTTTAACTTAATTGTGAATCTTCCTGTGGGACAGATGGCAATTTCTGCTTCATGCCATTTGTTTTCACTGGGTCAGCCTGTACCTTCATCAGTCGCCTTTGTGTTGGAAGCTTGCTCTTTGACGTGGGTGCCTACATTTTCACACATTAGTCATGCTCCAGCCAAGGATGACTTTCCTTGAAGTCCCCGCTTTCAGAGTCACAGCCAGCAGGTCTGGAGAACACTGAATTTTGACACCTTTAGCAGCACTTTTATTGCAGGAGGCCATCAGATGGGAGATTTGACATGCAGACTGGAAGTGGGAGTTTTCCTTCGTGACGTTTGGCCCTCAGCCAGAAACAGGGTCTAGAATTCAAATATACTCAGATTGAAGACAGCGCCAAATACACTTTTTTCAGAAGTATTTATTTCACGTAGCCCTTTGTATGACACGTGTTTCGGCTAAAACTATTAGCCTTTCTCAAATACAGGCTGAATGGCATAGTATTTGCTGCGTTCATGAGTAACTGGGTTCAATCCCTGGACAAATATCTTGCAGCGCCCTTGCGATCGGCTTCAATGAAGATATTATTCCAGGGATTGAACCCAGTTACTCATGAACGATCAGAGCAATCAGCATTCAAGTCCCCTGCAAGAATGACTATCCCAGAAAAAGCCGCCGCTTTGGCGGTCTGCAGCTTCTCCAAACTTTCATCCACCTTGCTGTCAAACAACCTCGAGCCGTCAAAGGGCATATTAAGAAGCCTGGATTGCACATCCGGAGCAAAACCAGACTTTCTTAGCCACGCAAATCTACGTAGCACTGTGCTAGTTGCCATGGACCTACTGATACTGTCAGCTGTGTCCAAACCTGATTGAAGGCATTCTCCCGAAGCCTCCTTTCCATCCCTTATAATGGTTAAGAAGCCATCACGCTCTTCACCTTCTGGGATGCGTTCAGCTGCCGCTGACATGCAGTCCCTCAAGGTATATGTTAACCTTGCCAAGGTACAGGTTACATTAGTAGACTTCAAAGCCATACTCCCTAATGTAAAAATCTTCCTAGACCATGCATCCACCTTTTTATCGTCCCTATCTGGAGGGATTGTAGGACATGCAGCATTTCTTATGGAAGTGGCTGCTTGTACTACCAGACTTTCTGGAGTTGGATGTTTGATCAGGTATTCTGGATCAGAATTGCAGGGTCTATATTTTGACACCATTTTTTTTATTTACTGCCGGTATGGCGTCAGGGTGTTCCCATGCAGAATTAACCCTTCTCTGCAAGGCAATGTGAAAAGGGAGAATGGGGTCTTGAGGTGTTCCTGATAGTATATCAGTTATGTCATCATCCTGACAGACTGGTGAACTTCTACCCCACCCCATAAATTCCGTAACTCTATTCATGAGTTTTCTGTAACCCGCATCAGCCTGCTCTGATGGGTCTGGCTTGTCAAATTCGTACTCTGGAGAAGTGTCCAGACCACTTGCTGTTTGTAGGCATTCTTTTTTTTGATTGAGGATTAATTCCTCTGGAACAGATCTTGTGCCAAATTTAACACCAGCAGATGTGACTTCTTCCTCTTCTGATGATTCTCCCTCATAGATGGATGACATGGTCCTGAAAAAAATCAGGTCTACTCAGGTTGAAAAACCTTTTCTGGTAATGTGGGTTTTTCCCTTATTAAAGGCTTGGGCGTCGACATAAACGTCGATGGCACCGATGCCGTAACCACAGCCTTCGATGTTGTCGAGGGAACCTTTGATGACCTTGATGTAATCATCGAGGGAGTTGTGGAAACTGTAGAAGTCATCGATCGTCAACTCGACATAACTTCCGAAGGAGTTGTCGACTCAAGCGCCTTCGATGGCGTCGATGTAGACCTCAATGGCGTGTGATTCAACGCCATTTTGTTTCCCTCTACCTTCGATTTATGCACCAAAAGGTCTTTCATGAGGTGATCGGGAAGAGTCCCTCGATGACACCCTAGACGGCTTTTTATCAGCTTTTCTTGTTTTGGACCTTCCTCGGTCACATTTTTCGTGAGCAGGAGCATGGTCTTTAGCCTTTTTTGACAGGGTCTGAGACGCGTTCTCAAAAATGTTTAGCATGGAAACTCGAAAGGCTTCTCATTTACTCAGGGAGTTATGCTTTTATGGGCATGCTATCACCTCCTCCGAAGACATCGAGGAGGATGAGGGAGATCGATGCAGCCTTTTCTTTGTCTTCTTGGATGACAAAGAAGAAGACTCTTGATCTACTCCTAGACCTATGTTTTTTGCGATATTTTTTCTAAGACTCGCCCGAGTCTTTCCTCTTCGAAGTAGACTTCGATGAACCCTCCCCCATCGCCAGTTTACCTCTATGTTCTTTTAAAGCCTTATGGGTCATCGACTGGCACGAACCACAGTCTTCTATTCGGTGGTCGGAACCGAGGCACCAAAGACCGTTCTTCTGTGGATCGGTCAAAGACATTTTCTTTCCACATTTTAGACATTTCTTAAAACCCGTCTTCGGTGTGGAAGGATTCGAAGAAGACATGGCTTTCTTTTTCATAAAGATTGAAGCGCCGTTTGAAAAGATCCAAAGCGAAGCTAAGGGAAAAACTGAACTGAAGCCAACGGGCGCGCTCGAGGCTCTTATACAGTGGATGACGTTGATGCTCGACGGATGCCGCCGAGGGACATAGACGCCACGGCCTCGAGAGGAGCGCCCTCTGGTGGAGAGAAGAAGAAACATTTTTCCGAAGCAGCAAGCTGAAGGTAAGGATATATCTAAGATGAGGAATACGTGGGAGGACACAATCCATTCGAAATGATACATTACAAATTTGTACACCATATCGATTATTCACCGCTTGCTTTGCATAGGTTTTACCCGGACAGATCCACGGCTTGTAAGAGGTGTGGGGGGAGCCTGCAGATTTTTCTCATGTTGCATGGCAATGCTCCAAGATTCGCGCCTTTTGGGAATCTGTAGCGGAGGCAATGAATGGTATGTTGCAGTCAGTGAGGGACTATGACCTGGAAATGTGGCTAATGGCCCTAATTGAAGGGGGGGGTCTAGTACTGAGAAAAAAATGCTGAGGATAGCCACGGTGGTTGGAAGGTCTCTTGTGGCGAGGGCCTGGGCTAGATCTACCGCCCGCAAGTTTGCACGCTGGTTGGATAGCATAAGTTTATGCGAACAGAAAGAAACGAGATATGCGAAGACGCTTCCTGCATCCAGTCGCCATTTGACTATTGGCCTCCAATCGGGAACTATTTGTTGGAAATCAGCCAGGAACCCCAGTCGCCTGCACCCACCTTGAGTTGAACATTCAGAATCCGTGGATCACAAATGTGCTGGTGGATTCAGGTTCAGGGTTGGGGCAGACAGCCGGTGGTTAAGAAGTGTTATGAGACTCTATAGCACTCTTTAATGATCCATAAAGTTACTTTTGTTTATCGGTACCTATGTGAGTGGGGGGGGGGGCTGGATGGGCAGGGAGTGTTAGGGGGGTTGAGTCTTATGTTTGCTGTATATAAAATAATAAAGAAAGGTAAAAAGAATAACCCAGTCATTTGCCGAAACCTCATGAGCGTCACAAAGGTATCAAAGTGCTCCTCGTACGCTGGTTATGCATGGCCCGCGGCCGTGGGCGTTTGCGACGGGCAGCGGCCTGATGAGCCCTTGTCTGGCCACTAAGTAGCTTGGTCTCTGTGTACCTTACCAACAACGAAGTCACAATATACACTGTACACCACTGGGTTGTGTTAACTGGCGACCACTCAGCCCTTGGTGTAAAATCAGGCATGGGCATTGAACCCCTGTGAGCCCTAGGGCTCGGGGCAATGCATCCCCTCATGTGGCGCCATTTTGTCTACAGGAGACGCCATTTTGTTTGCACCAACAGGAAAGCGTGGAAGATAGAGTCCGGCGCCGAGCCTGCACATGTAGGCCTCAGATTGCTCTAGAGCTGCTGCTCGGTACTCATATGTACATCCGGCGTAGTCCTGGTAAGCTTAACTGCCCTTGGGCTTGTTCCCGGTAGTGCTTGTGTGTGAAGGTGCTGGCTTGGGCCAGGGCCAGGCCCATGCCCCTCAGGGATAGCCCTGTGCCAGATCTTTGCGGTCACTCATTCACGGGCACAGTAGGATCCAAAGACACCAGTCGGCCTGTGGGTCGGTAGCTTCACGAGCCTTGCGCCCTTGACTGGTACTAGGATCAACACGATCCCTCCCACTGAGGGTACTCTCAGGAAAGGCATTCACTCTTATGGCGTGCCTTAGCAAAGCGGGTACTTACCTAAGGTAACTTCACGGAGGTGACTTGGAGAAAAGCCCTGTCCAACTGGCATCACATGCGGATTGGTCCTCCCAGCGATGATCCATGCCTAGCCACTGAAGGAGCGTGTGGGGATCAGATGCCAGGAAGGTGCATCCTTGCCAAATCCCAGTCCACTGGGGCAACAGAAGCAGGTTTCTCCCACACTTGCAACACTGGAGCCTCCACCAACACATTGAAGGGCAGTAGCGCCTCTTTCATTTGAGTGTTCAATTAACAGAAGGTGGTCTTTGTGGTAGCTCACAATACAGCCATTCTGTACTCCTAAGGATATTTGTATTTGTATTTATATAGCGCTTTAATCCAAGGCGCATTACAAGCAATACATGACAATTTAATCAAACCAGAAAACAGTCAAATGAACAATTTACAAAGTTGAGGAAGTTAAGCGCTAATAGATAGGAACATTAGTGAGATAAGGGGTAGGAGGAGTAAGTAGAGGTAGATTCAGAGGTAGATTCAGTAAAGAAAGGGGAAGGAAAAGAGGTTGGGGTGAGTGGAAGAGTGAGAATGAAGGGTAGGAGGTGAGAGCAGACGGGGAGAGGTAGGTGGTTCCAATGGAAAGGAGCAAGAAGTTGGAAGGTGCGGAAGCAGGACAGGGCACAGGGTAGAGGAGAGAGGGAAGGAAGAGATCAGCAGAACGGAGAGAACGAGATGGAGTATGGGAAGTAAGAAGGGAGGATAGGTAGGAAGGGGCAAGACCATAGAGGGCTTTGACGATAAGACCGAGGGAATTAAACTTGATCTGAGAGTGAAAAGGGAGCCAACCTAGAGAGTTAAGTGAAGAGGAGATGGAATCGCGAGGAGATTGGATGGCAGAGTGATTGATAGATTTGAGGGGGAAAGGTGAGTGGAAGGGAGTCGAAAGAGAAGAGAGGAGCAGTAGAAGAGTGGAGAAGATGAGGGAGGAGATTAATACTTTTGATATATTGTTGGCTATTAGAAATTAAGTCTCTGAAAAAGTTTACATCACCGGCAACGTGTGCATAGTTATTTTTCTGCTTACTGGCAGGTATTGTCGCCTGCTGCCAGACATGTAGTAAGAAGGTGACCACATCATTAATAAATACCCTACAGACTTGCTGGGCATAGTTCGACCCTTGACATGTTCCCAATCCTTTGCCTTCCGTGAAATTCACAAGAGGAATACTTGCTTTATGGTATGAACTGAATGAACTTCTGAGTTTCAAAGCATGGTTTCTTTGCCATAAAATTGATTGCTGCTTTGACTAATACATTGGAGGCACTTTAATGGCCGAAGATTGATAGCCCTATTCATACATCAACAAAAACAGAGAACATAATCTGTATTACAGTTGCACTCAAATCACAAAACGGGTTCTGCAGACATGAAATGTAATATGCCGATCATGGAAAACAAAAGGTACCGGATGTTATGGAGAATTCTCCAGAATGGCTAATTTCCCTTACCTACTAAGTCCCTCAGCAGCTTTGCTGGATTTCTGGGATTTATTTTTTCACCTGGTAAGAGTGTGAGCATGTTTCCCACTCTTACATGTGTTCTGCTGTGTGTATTTTCACTGTTTGTGTGATCTTGGGCACTGGAGCCTCACCTACTCCATGTGCACCACTTTTTGTGTGTGTTACACAGCACCTTCAGTGCAGTGACTCAGGGTTGTCTTTGAGACTTCCAACTGCCTCTATTTTTCTGGGGCTGACTACTGTACCCCAGAAACAGGTAAAGTTGCCATTAACTTTATATAGTCACTTTAAACTGCAGACCGAGTACACCCCATTTTACATGGAGTACTGGTAAGGGTTAATTCTATTCCCTTTTTGTCTGTGCCTCTTGGAGCCTTGTTTCGCTTCCCTAACACCAAGATTTGGCTGGTGGCAGTGGTATCTTCCCTAACTTTCCTACTGCGATCATATTATATAAACATGGTATTGTTCCAGGCTATTATAGTAGCCTCGAACATAAACCCGCTTGACCAAATACATTTTATTTTTATTCCGGCTGGTTTCATTTGCCATTTCTCTTTGTTAAAGTCTCTCGTGTTTTTCTCTGCGCGCCAAACCAGGGATGACTCCTTTGTTCGCTGTCTTTTCGCGAGGTTCTGCACAGAAGCCCTCCTTAAGGCGCCCGATAGTCTAGATGGGCAGGATGTGAGGGAGGAATCTTCCGACCGCTGCCATGGGTTGCCTTAGTAACCCAAGTCGCACTCTTGTCTGATTGGCTAAGGGGACTGGCCTTGCCAGGCCAGCCACCCTGCTGTGTGACAGCCAGGCTATATGAATGGGGGAAAACTGCATAAAAAGCATGTCTCTGGGACTGGAAGAGCAGAGGCGCCACTAGAACGAAAGAACCAATGAGGAACTGGAAGAAGAGGACCCCTACCACGACTGAACTGCCCAGTGAAGCCCTGTAGCAGGTCTGAATCTCCGAATCCGACAACAGAGAAGATCCTTCAAGAAACGTCTTCCCTTGAGCTCACGGAAACTTAAACATGTCGGGAAGTTGAAAGATTTGGCATATGTGCTTGCCAAACGAAGGATTGCCATGGGATGGAAGACGTGTCACAAGCCGCGGGTGGAGGTGTGGTGGAAGGAGTTGCAAAAATGGGCGGAGGCTGAAACGATGGTATGGCAAGAGGCGAGCAGCATAAGGGGTGAGGAGGAAGCGGGTACCCTGATGGCATGGAAATTACTAATAGCAGAACTGTTCGGAACAATATCGGATCTGACAGAATCCGAGGGGAGCGAGACCCTGCCGCGGGCAGCAGATACGGGATGCGAGGAACAAGAGGCTCATAAAGGGGGATTGGAGGGGGGAAGCAGTGACCAGGATTAACGGGTGAATAATGGAACTGTTATAAACTGCACTGCATGTTTGTTTGTATTGTTGTTTGGTTTGAAAATTAATTAAAAAAATGTTTAAAAAAACTTCTTCCCTTCAGCTGGTGCGACCAACCAGTTCGCCCAAACCACAAACCTGGACCCCTCCTCTGGTCGAATTCGCTGTTCAGAGCTACAGTGGGACATATGGCCAGGAAGGTCGATCCATGCTTGGGTTTTAAGGAGCGCACTTTTTATTCATCGTTTTGCTCTGCTGCTGGTTTCTTCCCTGGGTGGCGCAGGACCCTCCAGTCTTCCTACTCCTGATCAGTCCGACAGTCGCTTGAGGAACTGTGAGCCTGCAGAAACCACCAGGAACGTCTGCCTCAGCTTCAGCTCCCTCTCCGTTTTAAGGTACTGTGCAAATCCAGTTGTCCGTTTCGGTCAGCCGCGGTGAAAGTGTTTGAAATCTTTCCTCAATCCGAGGGCTTGTCCTTCTCTTCAAAAGACTTTTGAACCATTGACTTTGCCCCCAAGCCTTTTCTAATGGATTTTAACCTTGTAGCCTCTCTTGTTCAATTGCTCCGATTACTCACCCGTTGGTGTTACCTAATAGTGCCATTTTGCTCCCACTTCATTTTGTGAGGTTAACTTGTCTGGAATTTAAGGGAAGTGGTGTGGTGTATTTATGATTGTGATTTGTACCTTGCTTAGAATAGTGAAATGTTATACAACTGTTGAGTAAATAAATATATATTCTTTTACTTAAAAACCTTGAGTCAGTGTTTGCCAGAATCATAGTAATTGCTGTCCTTTGTGTAACTATTTGTACTGCTCACTTACTCTTGAGATATGTCAGGCTGCTGTGCTACTGCTACCCTTATAACTGTGTAGTACAGGCTTGTACCAAAGGTGAAATTGCACTGTTACTTGTAGTCTTAATTGTATGTATTGTTCCCAAAGGGCACTGCATATAATTCTGCCTAACACCGGATCCGGGAAAAGCAGGGGGAGGCAGGCAATTACCATTTTTAGAACAATAGAAGGAAAATGTCTTGCTGCTGCGTCGTGACATCACTCCTGTGCACACAACCATAGTGTTTTTCTTTTTAAATCTTAGCAGAATTTGGTTAGGGCACACCGATCCCTCTATTGGCACAAGGCATTGCTGGATGCTATAATGTGGACGGTACATTTGCTCCCATACCGCTAAGAATCAACATTCAGCCTGACTCAGTTGACTGGGACAAGGTCGCCAGACTTGTGCCAGTGGATCACGCCAGTCTAAACCGGCCCGGACAATGCACTTCAACATCAGCACATGAACAACATCATGGGCCAGCAAACCTATGTCTCTCGCATGAGGAGGATGCGACCTGTCGTACATGTGCGCCACTCTTTTCACCCAGAAGAACTCTGCCACGCAACATCTCGTGGATATGCAACAATTAGGGGCGTTCTAGTCTCCCAGGACCATGAAATTCGGAGCAAGAGGTGGGAATAGCGTCCTGCAAGGCCCACTTAATATTCATCAAACAAAGAGTGGTTGGGAGCGGGTTAATGCTAGGATGCTGTCAGTTTGTCTTGTAAGAAATGTGAATAAAAGTTTTGCCGAATCATAACCAGAAATTAAGAATTATTTTTGACAAAGATTGAGGGAAGTGGGTGGACTGCATTGAATTTCTGTTTACATAAGAGTTGTGGGAACAGAAAATGGTTGGCTGCTAAAGGGCGAGGATCTTGAGATCTGGGAATTAGAGTGTCACAGGTGGGTGGTCATCACAAGACTTCAAAATGTACATGAGGCAGCCAGGCTCAACATGAAGCAAACATTCTGCATTTTTTGTTTGCATGGGAAGTGAAGAACTCTACCTGGGCAAGAGACTCCCATTAATGAGTGGCCTATCTCAAACAACTCCGTCTAACTGCATCCACATGGTCCTGCCATATAAGAAGCTGCGACTGTTGGAAGATTTAGTGCTACAGAGCCCATTCCCAGATTTCCACAGGGAGTTTCGCCAAAATAACAGAAATAGCTCGGGGAGCCACAAAGAAGGCCTACTATTCCAGAATTGTGATGTGCTTCAAGCTTTCTGCTGGAGAACAGAGGAAAGGTCTGACAGATCCTGGAATATTTTGTCTTAAGTGATAAGACAAGAGCGCTGTCAGAGTGAGAGATGCCCGACACCACCAGAGAAAGTTGTTGAGGATCAAGGGTAAAATGGCAACTCAATCGCTAGACTGCCCCAAAGCTGGTCCCAAGAGATGGTCACAGTAAGTTGGAGCTTCCTCATTGGACAGAGGCACCTCCTAGTACACAGCATGCAAAGAGGTTGGAGCCTAAGGTAACAATAGCACAACGTGTGGGACCTGGGCAAGAAAGAGATATTGATGTCCAGCACAAAATCCTCTGTGGTAAAGAGGTTCTCTGTGTTACAAAGGCACAGTTCACATTTCTTTTGGTCTGTCAAATCCCACAGTTCAAATTACAGAATAGACTTCAGCCATAAGAGCCCTGATGAGCAGGTTGGGCAAATATTAGCAAACATAATTAGGAAGACAGGCGAACAACCGTGTTGGTGAAAACCTGATGGGAGCATTTTGAGGCCAAAGTGAAGGACTACACATTGGCAGCAGTTTTCTGACAGGGACTGTAACAATTTCCTATGAAGTTGCAAAATCTCAAACTTGCAGACCTACACCCTTCAGTCCATTGATTAGAGCCAATCCACTTGAGAAAGTTTACAGATTCTGGAAAGCTGTGTCCATGCTGAATTTCTCTGTGCAAAGCAATTGAAGGGGGGGGTATAGCCCAGCACTGGGTGCAGGACTGTCTGGCATTGTTTGTGCACAGTTAATAGCCTGGAGTAAAGCCCAGCAGAGCCCCTCCTGAAGGGGGAGGGGAGAAAAGAAGGGGCTGTGGGCAGGATAATGGAAATCAGATGCCCCCATGGGCACCAGAGACATGACTCAGGTCTGAGGTGATTTATCTCCAACCTGACAAAAATGCCTTCATCGGTCCCACACAGGCAAGTCATGAACCCAGACATCTTAGTTTCTCCACCAGGTTGGAAGAGGGCTGGCAAAATAATCCCTTGATAGTGGTGTCTTCCTTTGCTATCAATGCAATAGTGGGGCCTGTCTGCTGGCCTACTGAACAACCATTGTAGCCGCAAAGGTTGTGAATCGTATGTCACTGCCTAGGCAGGGAGATACGATTAGAAACAGCTCAGAGATGATATTAGTCAGGATTGCCAAGAATTTGGCAGTCTAGTTGGAGGGTTTCTTTGCAAATTCCTCATCCATATGGAAGAGGAACACCTCAAATCTGTCAAAGGTAAAGTCCAGGATTGTCATGAACAACCTAGGTAAATTTGAAGGGCCCTAAACCAGAAGGCCTGCCACATGTCTCCCCCTAAGGCAAATACCCAGACCCCTGTAACAATATGGTGGATGAATACCTACGTAAAGTTATGCCTTGGTAAGTGAGCTTAAATGAAATCAGACTTGCCAGTCAGGCACACTATAACATTGGAAACTCAATATTTTGTCACTATCTTTGATTGTCTGGCACTGGCATAGCATTATACCGCTGTAAGGATAACAATTTTAAGGACACTTTCTGGAGGCATCCAGAAGTCTCTTCCAATTTGTTGTTCTTTAAAGAACTGGCCCAATCCACAAGCATGGGTCTTACAAATTAAAATACATTCCAACAGCTACCAAGAAAGAGGCTATTGGTGGCAAGAAAAGCACACCCTGTCTGAAGGCACAGTGTTCCATACCAAAGGGCTAGCTTTCTATTTTTATAAGAGAACATCTTAAAGGCCTCAGTAATAAAGGCCTTCAGAAGGGAGATACCCATTTCGAGAGGCCCTGGGGGCTGAAATGGCCAAACGAATCCCAAATTCAGATTGTGGAAGATGATATGTCTTGCTCCCTGTAGTCACTGATGTCTGTATCCTCCTGGTGATAGGAGGATTGCACAAATGGAGATATCAAGGCACTTTTGAGGTATGCTGCAATTAATCACTCAAGTAGCAGTCTCGGCTTGATAGAGGCTGAGACGGCTGACTAGTGCCTCATCTGAAAGCGCTCCAAGAACTTGCCCTCGTTTATTTACTGCATTGTAGAGAGGAGTCCAGGTTTCAGTCATTGGGGGGCACCGGATCTGATGTCCCTGTGGTGTAGTCAATATGTTAGAGTACCCAAGGATGTGGAGGAAGGAAGTTAGTCCTCTTTGACCAGGTCAGAATGGACAGAGCAAGGCAAGGGGGACGAGTCAATGCACCAGATAAGAAGGCACCCATGTGGATCGTAGGGTGCAGCATCAGCATGTCAGCTTCCCTCCGAAACGCAGAGACTATTACAGTCAAAATGGTGGCAGCTAGTGCCTCTACAGGATCAAACATCTTGACACAACAGAACACAACTCAACCATGAGGAGACTTTGGTTAGCCCGATGCCCACCGCCAAAGGCGGCTTGCACGATTAGAAGACTGTGCCACCAACACACCAGAGTGCAACTACAATAGAGTGCACAGGGAACCATGCCCCCAAGTATGCATGATGGCTCTGCTCTGAAGACATTGCTGTGCAAACAGCTTAGTTTCCGGCTCCAAAAGACTGACTTACCGAAGTATTAAATAAAAGGGACCGAGGGTCGGTAAAAGTAGTGTCAACTTTATTGCTCTGACATCAAATCAGAACAAATTACTGAATTTTATCTAAAAAGAAGAAAGACATTGTTTAACACAATTGTTTTCAAGGTTCAAACACCTACATCATGGGAAAACCCCATAAAATATATTTAAATGATTATCTACTTAAGTATTGCGATTACTAGGAGAGTCTTTTAGCTGCAGGCATCTGGTTTGGGGGCTTCTGAGCTATAACTGCAGTCATTTGCATAAGGATGAGGTGCTCACATAATGAGTTGGAGCTGGAATCACTGCGACATTGGGGACCCAGTGGTAGAAGTAGTAAGGAAGTCCCCTTACAGGTTCAATGATTGATAGTTTCCAAGCTATCATGGCAGTTCTGCACGTCCTATCGTTTTCTCGTCTGGAAGAAAGGATGCATTGTTTTAACACTTTCCCACCACTTGCCAATTTGCTCCCTCTTCGGGTATCAGGGCTAAGTAGAAAATTAAGGAAATTAATAGGGGAGCCCAAATGAAATCATTTTGAATTCTTGTATTTCTTTAATAACTGTTACAATGTATTCACTGTCGTTAAACTAATTTTCCTGAGGCTTTCAGATAGCACCAAGGTCCTTGTGAAAGCATTCACATGATGCCAACAGACACTGCTGTTCTTTGAATGCTTTCTGCATTGGAATCATGAAAATGTAAAAAATAAATGTATGCATGGTTTGCCAACAGAGTTGATTAGTCTTCTGGTTCCCTGAGCATTTGAAACGCTAGGACAGCACAATAAGACTTACGAAATAGCACAGAGCAGAAATCAGGATGTCAAGCATCAAATACTCTCTATCCTATAACATGCATTAATTTAAAGGGGAACTAGGTACACTAAACGTTATGACTTCCTATTTTATGTACTCCAAACATTTGCAATGCATTTTTATCCAAAGGTTAGTTGGTAAAAATAATCAATTCCTACAACATGCGTTTTCAGCGGGAGCGTGAAGGCGTTGTAGTACCAGTGGCCTGGTGGATCAGCCTTATTGCTGAGACAATGGTGTGCATTGCAAGAAACTTGTAAAATGCACAGTACAAGCTTGTAATCTTAGTCATTTTGAAAATGACTAACTGCATCCCAAGAGCAAAGATTCCTTTGAACTACAGTTAGTACCATCTAAAAACAATTCTGCACACATGGTTAAACCACATCTGCACACAGTAAATAGTTCTATGTTATCAGATTGTGAAGATTTTAGCATGTAACATTAACAATGAAGAAATTAAAGTACAGCACATATTGTAAAAATTCAATGATTATGAAAGTATCAATCATTGTTGTGCAAAATAAATACTTTAGTAGTAGAGTGGATTCAACTCACTGAAGTATGAGCGTGACCAATCGGATGGCTTCAACAGCTACATCATACTCTTTATCAAGGGTCATTGATACAATCCGATCCTGTGAGAAATAAAATGAAATATTAAGATTTGCTAGCAAATAGACACCATTTGTGCATCCACAGACCCTCCTCGCAACATCTCCAAGCCCTGGAAAACATGCAAGACACTTTACAGAGGACCTGGTAGAAACAATGGCCTATCAAAGCTACACCGTATATAGAGGACACCCCCCCCCCCCCCGAGCATCCATCCTCAAGACCCTCCCCGCAGAAGCTCTGCCTCCCTACCTGGAGATCAACAGCTCCCTAACTCAAGGCACCTTCCCTTAGGCCCTAAAGACAGGACAAATCGTGCCTCTACTAATGAAACCCACTCTGGATCCTGACAACCTAGGTAACCACGGCCCCATTACCCATCTTCCCTTCTTAGGAAAGATCGAGAACGTGGTAGCGGTGCAACTGCAGCAACACTGACACCAACAATTTCCTCCAAACCTACTAATCCAGGTTCAGACCCAGATGCAGCATGGCGACAGCAACCATACAGCTGGTCGACGACACCCTCAACATCCTTGACGACGGCAACCCATGCCTTCTGGTTCTACTCAACCTCTCGGCCGCTTTCGACCATGCAGACCACAGGGAGCTCACAGACACCCTACATTGGTGCATTGGGATCAGCAAATTTGCCCTACGCTGGTTCAAGTCCTACCTGGCCAACCTCAAGTAGTTTGTTCAGATGGACTTTTCCAGATCACCAATGCTACCAGTCACCTGTGGAGTCCTGCGGGGTTCCATCCTCTCCCCAGTGATCTTCAGTATGTACATTGAGTCGCAGGGAGTCCTCCAAGCCGCACACAACATCCACTAATGTGCCGATGAAACACAGCTATACCTCAAGATCGGCTCCATCAAGGACATTCACAGGCTGAAAACCTGCCTCTCGCTGATCCAGTCTTGGATGTCCGGTGCATACTTGAAGCTCAACCATCCCCCCCTCCCGAGGGCTTCACATCTGAGCTCACCTTCTGCACCAAGCCCCTCGGGTTCAACATAGACAAACACCTCTCCTTCAAGACATACCTAGCTATCATTGCTCCCTCCTGCTGAAAGGCATGCCCTTTCTCCCTCTGGACAGCTGTAGAAGCACTGGTCCCATCCCACCAGGATGGGGGCAAAGCCGACCCCAAAGGCTCCCCGTCATCCTCCCTTGTGCCCCCTAAGTGTCCTACACATGGCCGCACGCCTCATCCAGGGTGTACACAGATACGACCACATCACCCTGGCCCTCATCAACCTTTGTTGGCTCCCACTGCACGGACGAATCATGTTCAGGTTTTGCTGCATTATCTATAAGGCAGTCGCCCTCAAGTCACCCGGCTATTTCACAGAGAACAACAAGTTACTTACCAACTGGTAACGTTCTTTCGATTGGATGTTCCTCCAACGTATTCCACATCATTGACATGTAATGTCCACAGCTGTGTACTTCAAAAACTTTTTCGGCACAGGGCATCCTGCCTCGATGACGTTGTCACCGGATGTTATAAATAGGACGCACGGCGCCCGTAGCCTCAGTTTGTTATTCCCCACCCAGAACGTGTGGCACCAATCCAATGCCTGCATGACTGCACAAAGCCTTGCGGAAACGGAAGCTGAAATCGCATAGGAAATTCTCCAGAGGGGCAGGGTGGGAGGGCGATGTGGAATACGTTGGAGGAACATCCAATCGAAAGAACATTACCAGTTGGTAAGTAACTTGTTCTTCAAATGGATTGTGTCCTCCAACGTATTCCACATCTTTGACAGACTCCCAAAGCAGTAACAGAAAATGGAGGAGGGAAAATAATTTAGAGTACCCAATCAGATGGCGGAATAAAGAACTGCCTTACCAAAGGCCATATCTCGACTATGGATCGTATCCAGGGAGTAATGTTTAGCAAAGGTGTGGATAGGAGCTCATGTGGCTGCATCATAAATATTCCTAATAGGAACTCCCCGTTGGAGGGCTGTGGAAGTAGCCACGCCCCTATTGGAATGAGATCGCAACCCTTCAGGAGGGTCCTTACCCACCAATTGGTAACACTCAGTAATGGTAAGGATAATCCACCTGGACAAGGTCTATTTGGTAACAGCCTGGCCCAATCGGTGTCCAGCATATCCCACAGAGAGTTGATTGTCCACTCTGACCCTGGATATCCTAGAAATATAAAAGCTCAGCTCTCCTAGGATCCAACCTATGAGTCGCTCCTCTTCCTTACCAGGATGAGGAGGATAGAAAGAAGGAAGAACCACTTTCTGGCTCAAATGAAATTTAGGTAGGAAGGACATACCCTTAGTACAACCCTGTCCTTGTGGAACACAGTAAAAACTGCTTAGATGAAAAAGCATGTAATTCACTCACTCTGCGAGCAGAAGGAACCGCAACCAAGAACACCGTCTTGAAGGACAATCTCAAATGGAGCACCCAGTAGAAATTTCTAAACCAAATTCAAATCCCAAACCGGCACCTGGAAAGGGGACGGATGGAACACAGTTAGTCCTTTAAGAAATTGAGAAATCAAAAGGAATCTTAAAGTAAGCACATTCTTCAGACGAGCGCTTAAATATATAGACAGGACCGCCAGGTAACCTTTCATGGTACCTACTTGAAGGCCCCTGTGGGCCAAAAAGTAAGAAAGACAAAACCATAGGAATGGAACACTGAAAAGGATCAACATTTTATCCTCTGCACCAGTCGCAAAACTTATGGCAACGGTACAGGGATTTTTTTGCTGGCCTTCTGGCCAAAAGCAACACCTCCATCACATCATCGGGGAAGTCCCAATCCTTATATCTCGACATTTCCGATACCAAGCTTGAAGGTTGAGAGTCCTGACCTCTGGATGGAGAACCTGACCGCCCTCTCGCGAGAGCAGATCCTCTTGGTAGGGAAGACAGCATGGAGGGCAGATGGACATTACTAGAAGGTCCAGGTACCACGCTCTCCTGGCCTAATCAGGAGCAATGAGGATCATGTGGGATCCGAACCTCCGTAACACTTGAGGATTGACGGGGACTGGCAGAAACGCGTACAGCAGTGGGAATGACCAATCTACTACTAATGAGTCTCCCAAGGCTCCTTTCGGAGGAAATTCCTTTGAGCAGAATCTCTCGCACTTCCTGTTGGCAATGGTGGCGAAGAGATCCACTTGTGGGGTTCCCCAAAGGCCAAAGATCTCCAGAAGGACTTCCTGAGCCAACTCCCACTTGTGAGAGATTGTAATCTGTCTGCTTAGAGTGTCCGCTGCCGCATTTTCGCCTCCAGCCAGAAGAACAGCCGAGAGCGAAATTCCCTGCTGGATGGTCCAGAACCAGAGCTGCATTGCCTCTGCACAACAGGAGTGACCCTACCCCCCCCCACCCTTTTTGTTGAGGTAATGCATGGTCAGGACACTCTTCCCCCGCAGACGGCAGCAAAGCCTTCAGGGCTAGACTGATGGCCCTCAGCTCTTAACAGGTTGATGTGGAGTTTGGATTCCGACGGAGACCAACAACCACTGCCGTCAAGTCGTCGGCATAATCGCCCCATCCTGTGAGGTAAGCATCAGTCACTACAGTCACCTCTGGCCATGGTGTGATGCTGGAAATGCATCGGAGGGACAGGGCCTCCGTATCCTTGTCCTTTACTGCTTTTTATCGTGTGTTCCGTCATGTTTTCCACGCAGGAGTTCATGTGGGAATCCTGGTGGTGCAGCTCTCTCTCCCTTTTGGTTTGGTGAACGGACCCGTGGGATACCCTTATGGCACCCATGGGTAGGGGTACAACCCTGTGCCCCTAGTGTATGTTTTTGGGCACCTGTGTGTGACCCACAGAGCAGGGTACGGGCTGGTGGCAGCTCCGTGCTGAAATGACTGGTGCCCTGAGCATGCTCCATTTTGGGATGCCCAGGCCCCGTCATTGGAATCGGTAGATTCCTGATGGAGACAAAATGGCCCCCGTGGCCTTTTGCCTTCCATCACCTGTTACCCTGATCTTCCCGAAGTTCCGGGAAGCCCTTCCTCTGTCCCTTCCGCCTGACTGGCTGTTGGGTGGAAGTTCTGTATATGGTAGTGTGGGGAAGTGCCAACCAGACTGGCTGGAGCCTTCTCAACGACCGTATGTTGTGGGTACGCCTGTGGGTGGGACCTGGGTGAATGGAGTGTGTGACGAATATACATTCTATGTTGTGACTGTCTAGTATCTGGTGTTAGACGCAATGGTTGAGACAGCCCTGCCCAAAACCGGTATGAATGCAGCTTGGAGTGTTGAATGGCTCGGTACTTGTCCCAATACACAACTTGTTGTGAGTGTCTGGAGAGAAGTGAATGGCCTGAATACCCTGTGTGCCTGATTGGCTGCCTGCCTGCATGAATGCCCATAGTCGTGATTGGATGTTTGAGTGCGACCCAGCGGAATGAATGGGCGATCAACAGTATATCTGGGGACCTCTCACTGCTAGGATTCGTGTTCAGAAGCTGAAGTTCACTACGACGAGTAACTAGAGTGAAGCTTAACCTTGAGCCTTGCTGGACGAGAAGAATTGCTTTTGCTCTCCTTCGCAATCTGAAAGCTGCTGTGCTTCAAGAACTGACCTAGAGAGAACCTGGTAAGGCGCTCTATTCCCGAGCCACGAGGGACCATCGTGCACAGCTGATCTTTGCCTAAGCTCCCTGGTAGACAGACCTTCGACAGGCTGCCGACTCGAGACGGGGACTGCTGCGGAACGCCAAGGATAAGCACCGAAACTGTTGTCCACCACTGTCGCCGACCGCTGTCCGGAGCCGCCGTGCTCCCGTTGCCTAAGAACTTCATTGATCCAAGGACGCTCTTGTCTGCATCGTCGCCACTGTATCCTGCTGGAGAAGGCCTGACCGTCGACGCGCCAAGGAGCATCCACCGGTGGGTTTCCCCGTCACCCAAAGACCACAGAGACGCCGATGACTCTACGCCCTTGCTGGGCCCCAGTTCTTCAACTCTTTGCGGTCCAGAACTATTGACACTGAGGAGCCCCGCACGCCTCTTCCTGGCAGGACGTTTACGCTTCCCCCGTCAACGAGCACTGCTAGGAACGACGCAGCCATTTCACCGTCGTAGCTCGACCTGTTCTCCATCGGACGTTCGACGACCCGTGACTCCTGCCTGAAAGGGAGGACACTCAAGAAGGGTTGTCGATTTCCCCGACGCGGAACGCTACTACACCAAGGTACTTTGGGGTTACAGAACTATTGGGAAGTCTCAGGGTGAACAATATATGGACTGGGCTTGTATCTTTCTTCTACAGGTTGCCCAGGTTGGGGAGGGGGGGCTCCACCCAGAGCTGTGTTTCACAGTAGTTACCAGTACTTTGCCTATTGCTCAACCATCCTGCTTTCCTTCCCCTCTCTACTGCTGGCTTCCTTTTTATTTTGATCCGTGTGTCATTCGGACCGTATGCACTTTAATCTGATCTAATAACGTTAGTGGTACCACTTTAGAATTGTACATATTTACCATTGTTGATTTTCAGAGCACAAAGTGAGTTATCGTGGTCGTGTATATGACTTTGAATGTTAATTATATAAAGACTGTTTTAACCGATAGTGTGCGGACATTCCATTGTGGGCGCTTGGGTGACTACACTGTACTTAAGAACCAGACCGCATCACCTCCCGAGAAGCTAGGCCTTGATTGCTCGTCCATTGCTACCGTAATAGAGAATCTTGGCAGGGGTCTCTGTGCCTCCCCTCTACCATATAGAGAGCGGAAGTGCAGACCACCCCCTCCGGTCTTTACACATGGTTGCCAAAACAGCTCCCCCTTCAACAGGTTCCCTTCGTTGGCCCACCACAGAAGATCCTGGGAGACCGAGATTGGAATCTGAACGGGATCCAACATCATGCCTGAGATCTGCGAACACTGCATCTTGAGTACCCATTGCAGGGATCTCATCCTCAGCCTGGCCTCTGGCACCAGAAAAATGCAGGATGCCATGAGGCCGAGCAACCTTAAGAATTCGAAAGCCGGGAGATTCTGGGCCTGTTGAA
Organism: Ambystoma mexicanum; assembly: GCF_040938575.1. Lineage (NCBI taxonomy): Eukaryota > Metazoa > Chordata > Amphibia > Caudata > Ambystomatidae > Ambystoma > Ambystoma mexicanum. The sequence continues at coordinate 455,819,788 of NC_090932.1, forward strand.
ACTTGTCCATCTGCGCAATGTGACGAGCCCTCACATTGGGAGGCGAGCACTTCCAAGGGCGTGTCCAACACAGCCCCAATGCACTGGAGCTGTGGGGAAGGTGTCAGTTGCGACTTCTCGAAATTGAGGCAGAAGCCCAGCCTGTGGAGGGAGCAGCAGGTGCGACCTAGGTGATCCAATGCTTGCTCGGGAGAACGTGCACAAACCAGCCAGTCCAGGTAGGGGTAGACATGAATCCCCCCCTCTTGAGATACGCTACCAGCACCACCATTAGCTTGATGAAGACCCTCGGGCGAAGCACAATCCGAATGACAGGACGCGAAACTGAAAGTGCGAGTATCGCCAGCTGCAAACCTCAGGTACTTTCGGTGCTTGGGATGAATCGGCACATGAAAGTAAGCCTCCTGTAGGCCCAGAGACACCAACCAATCCTGAAGTTGAAGGGCCTGGAGGACTTGAGAAAGAGTGACCATCTTGAACTGGTCCTTCCTGAGAAGTTTGTTCAACCAACGCAAGTCCAGGATGGGTCTCAATCCCCCGTCTTTCTTTGGAATCAAAAAGGGGAATACCATCCTTTGTTCCTCTCCTCTACAGGCACCAGTTCTAGAACGCCTTTCTCTAGCAGGGTCAAGATTTCCTGCACAAGGAGCAGATCTGGAAGCTTCAAAGAGAATCACAGGTGGATTGTTGTGAGGCCGCGTTAGGAAGGGAAGGCAGTAGCCGTGGGATATGTTATCTAGAACCCACGCATCCGAAGTAATAGCTTGCCATTCTTCGAGATGTTGAGACAGTCTGCCCACAACCGGCGAACCATGGGACATGGCCTCATGACTGTTTTGGAGCGGCAAAGCCTGAAGGCAAAGAGGCAGCTGTCTGAGAGGCTTTGGTACCTTGATTTCTTTGACCACCACAGGTACTTTTATGCTGACCCCTTTGACTGGCTGCTCCTCTCGTTCTACCAAAGGAGGAGTAGTAACGAAAAGAAACTTTCCCTCCACTGCTGTCCCCTAGGACAAAAAGGCAGAGGTTGACGCACAGCTGCGCTTAAAAGATTTTGCCGCAGCTTTTGAGGTCTGCAACCTCAAGGCTCTAGTCAGCCTTGTTGCCAAATAAATGTGCACCATCAAAGGGCATGTTCAATAGACGAGCTTGCACATCCGGGGCAAAACCAGACTTCCGCAACCATGCAAATTTGCGAATAACTGTGCTTGCAGCCATGGACCGGCTAACACCATCTGCTGTGTCCAAACCCGAGTGAAGGGATTCACACATGGCATCCTTGCCATCTTGCATGAGAGCAGGGAACCCATCCCTCTCTTCCCCCTCGGGAATATGCCCAGCCGCAAGAGCAACACAGTTCCACAGAGTGTGTGAAATTCTTGCAACGGCACAAGTGGAGTTCACCGATTTTAGCACCATACTCCCCGCAGAAAACACCTTGCATGCCCAACTGTTGAGGGATGGTAGGGTACGCTGCCTGCCTCGAGGTGGCCGTGGCTGCCTGAACCACTAAACTCTCGGGAGTGGGTTGAGTGGATAAGTAGCTGGGGTCACTACCAGAAGGGCGGTATTTTTTGGTTAACGATTTGTAAACAGCCGGAAGAGATTCCGGTGACTGCCAAGCAGCCGCCACCCTTTTCTATAAGGTCAGATAAAAAGGTAACACCAGGTCAGAGGACGGACCTTGATCTAAAATGTCCGTTAAATCATCTTACACAAAAGCTTCAGGGCGACTGAACCAACCCAGAAACCCCGTGGCCTGCCAAATTCCACTTCCGGAGAAGTGTTCAAGCCACTAGCATCATGAAGAGTTTGCCTCAACTCTTCCAACTGGCTATCCCCTGAAAGGACAGGGGCGCCATCAGGCTCAACAGGGTCAAGATCAAAATCGGACATCTCCTCCTCCTCAGAGGTCATCCAGAGGGAGGTAAAAATCATGTCTCGGAATAGCCAAAGGTCTGGCGCCCATAATAGGCCTGACCGACTTGGAGGTAGCACTACCAGGGATCTCTGATGGTAAATTGCGGCCAAAAATCCATGAAGACTTTGAGAGCGCTGATGGCGTCGACGGCAACAAGGGCACCGATGGCTGATGCGAAGGCAAAGCTCCGACGTCCGTATCCCACAGACACTGCGCCGACGCTGCCTTCGAGCCCTTAGCAGGTTTCTGCAGTCTCGCTGGGGACAAGGACCGAGACCTGTAAGCAGTCTCTTGCTACCATCCTGAGCCTTGTCCGAACTGGACCTCGAAGGTTCCCTATGTGGATCGCGCTGAGGACCCGAGCCCAAAGGCGTACGAGCCACGGATCGAGACCGTTCCTTGCCGGCTTCGTTGGAAGGCACGGACGGAACTGTGCCCTACGATTGGAAAATCGCCAACATCTGCTCCCTAACGTAGCCCATTCATCCTGAGTCGGGACTTAGTTGGACAATCCACTTTCCTCATGGCACCATCCTCCGAGGACGACTGTGAAGGCGACCAGTGACAGCGCTTCCTTGAATGCTGAGACAAGGAGGAATGGCAGTAACCACTCCGGGACCGAGATCCCTGGGACTCCTTCCGACACGGAGAGTCACCCCTCGAATCGTCGGTGGACATACCCTTGGACTTTGATTTACGAGACATACTGGGTTTTAAACCCCTACCTACCTGAAACTTTCCCTTACACTCCGGCAAGGCCTTAGCAGTTAGCGACTGGCATGTGGAACAGTCGTCTGTGTCTTGACTCTTACCTAAGCACCACTAACAAATGCAATGCGGGTCGGTAATCGACATTTTCGTCTTGCAGTCCCAGCAAGTCTTGAAGCCAGACCGCGGAGTCGGAGGGGTTGAAGAAGACATTCACGAGGAATACACGAGGCGTGCCCAGTCTCCGAAGCAAACACGTTTGCGGAAAAAGCAGAACTGAAGCTATGGGTGCCGTGCGTCCCATTTATAACATCCGGTGACGTTGCCCTCGACAGAGGCCTACGAGGGACATCGACCGACGTAATCGACGCAGGACACCCTCTGCCAAAAAAGTTTCCGAAGCACACAGCTGTGGACATTACATGTCAAAGATGTGGAATACTTTGGAGGACACAATCCATTCAAAACTCTGCATTTGTGGCGGACAGCGCACCACCAGAAGCCAGGACACGTGCAGACTTCAAATCTGCTTCTGCAAAAAATTATAAGTTACTCACTGTAGTGACTAACATACTCCTAGGCCTTAGTCCCCTATCCTCCATACTGTATGGGCGTCCCTCAGTAGGGACGGAAACAACCCTTTTCACCAGAAAAAAAACATCTTCCTTTTTAAATTTAGAGGCACGCAAAAGGCTGCCCTGGGAGCATGTGCTCCCCCCGACTCCGCCCACCGGGGCCAACCCTCAGTCCCCATTGATGGTCGACAATATTACCATTGCCTAATGACACTAGTTTTATTAGGGGGGGTGGGACGTATGGAGGAAAGGGGACTATGGACTAGGAGCAAGTTAGCCACTACGGTGAGTAAGTTATTACTCCTATGCCCATCCGCTTTCCTCCATACTGCATGGGCGATTCCAACTGAATGTAGCCCCAGGGTGGAGATGTGACCCTCCTTAAGCTAACAAGTTCCTTAGCACCACATGTCTGAAAGCCGTCTCCGATTTAGAGCCGACGTCAGCGCATAAAGAAAGCCGCAGAGGGGCCAAGGTGGCTGCCCCAGTGAGGACCAGTCATGGGACCTGCCGCTGGAATGCAACGCCCCTGGCCTTGGCTCTGACAGCGTGGGCATGCATGTTAGCTGGAAGAGATTTGTGCTGCCCCTCTTAGGCCTCCTTGATGGCCGAAAACATCCACCTTACTATAGAGGCCTTGGATGACTGATAGCCTGGCCTTGACCCCCCCCCCCCCCCCAAAGGGGACAGAGGGTCCACCTGGCGGAAGCCCTTTGTCCTGTCCAGATACAATTTCAGAGTGTGTCCGACACCCAGACAGTGCAAGACCATCTGAGCATCGTCCTTAGGATAGGCAAAAAATGTAGGTAAAACGATCTTGTTTAGATGGAAAGCAGAGACTACCTTAGGTAGAAACGCAGGGTGCGTTCTCAGGACCACCTTATCTTTGTGAAAAGTAGTATAGGGTTCTGATGCCACCAGAGCATGGATCTCGCTGACTCTTTGAGCAGAGGTGAGACCCAACAAAGCTCTTATTTGTGACCAATCTGATGTCCGCGGATGTCAATGGGTCGAAAGGCTTGTGCGCCAGGGTGGCAACACTACATTGAGATCCTGTACAGGGTGTGGCTTCTTGATGGGCGGTTAGAGCCTGTTGAGGCCCACCAGATGACGCTTGACCACTGGGTTGGAGAAGACCTCCTCCTCCGAATTCCTGTAGGCCTCTATGGCTGCCATGTAGGTGCGGCAGGTATGTATTTGCATGCCTGATTGAGAGCACATTGTCCAATCTGCAAGCCAGGTGGGGGGAGTGGGGGGGGGTCCTTAAAGTCTGCTCAGTGACAGAACCTGGTCCATTTACTCTTGTACTGGCTCCTAGTAGCCTTGCTCCTAGCGTCCTGAATGATGTCCAGGTTAGCTGGAGACAGGCTCAGATGCTCCAGAGTTTCAGGCACCACGCTGCGAGGGATAATTTCTATGGCACGGGGTGGATGACCCTGCCCTACTGCTGCGAGAGAAGGGGAGATGGGCCGAGCGGCAGGTGAATGGATGGCCTGACGGAGAGGCTGAGGAGCTCCGAGAACGGCCACCACGGAGCTATCAGAATGATGCAGAGGTGACATGATTCCCTTATCTTGCAGATCACCCTGTGGATCAGGGGTTTGGGAGGGAATGCATAGGCTGTCATGCCATTCCACTGTATCTGGAATGCGTCGCCCAGAGAGCTGGGCACAGCCCCTGCCTGACCGCAAACTGTTGGCATTTCCTGTTGGACCAGGAGGCAAAGAGTGTTAGACAGAATCGTGGGCAGTTCCCTTAGGGAGCACTACACAAGATTAAGACTACAGGTGAGAGCAATAAATCCCCTTTGGTATCAGTCTGTACCACAAAGATTTAGTTGGTAGGTGTGGCTGAGCAGTCAGACTTATCTAAAGAGGGAGATGAGCAGTATTCAGGGTTTACACAATAGGTCTACAATACTATGGCACAAGGAAACACTGACCAAAGCTTTGTATTAAAAAGTAGTTCGATATTTATTTTATACACTTCTAATGAAACACATGTATCACAGTCATCAAGCAAGTTTAATTAAGTCAAAGGAAAAATATACACACTCCCAAGTTAAATTGTAGACCAGGTGAACCAGAGTGAAAACTGAGCAAAATGGCACAGTGAAAACTACACACAAGGGATACTCTAACAATTCCTTACAAGGGAGGGACAGCACAAGATATTTAGAAATAGTTTCCTGCACACCTTAGCAACACTTCCCATACGTTTGTGGACCAGTTTAAGCAAGAAAGTGCATCAGTATAGGCAATACTTAACTGAAAACTGAGCAAAATGGCATTACACAAGGTTTAAAAATGGGAAGGAAAGAGTAGTTGTAGGAATTAGGTGCACCACACAGTTCTAGATGAAAATCAATCTAAAGAAGGCAGGTCTAACAAATGTAACCAGAGTTGATACAGGGCAAGGCCCCAGGAGCAAAATGTTCTCTTAGCTGCAGTCAAGTCTTTGGTTAACGATTTTGAAAAGGTGGATGCAGAAGTTGAAAAGACAATGTTAAGAGAGAAGGGCGGCCCACCCAACAGGTAGGTAAAGGATTTAAAACACCTTTATTGCTACCGCGAAGGAAGGGCAGCCTGGCTGAACAATGTACCTTTAATTGAAGAAGTAAATCCTGCGGTGGGAGGCTCTCGTCGTGGAGGAAGGTTAGAGTTACTGCACTACCCAGGGATGAAACCAGCCGCGGTGCTGCCCGACAAATAAAGGTACGCTCCTTTAAATCATGGTCCGGGTGGACTGGTGCCTGGCTATCTGGCCTCCGAGTACAGGGTATGGGAGATTCGACCAAGGCAGGTCCGGGAAGGCGATTGGCAAGCTGGTTGACGCCACCAGCTCAAGGGAAGAAGGCTCTTGCAGAGGAAGATCTTCTCTTCGTCGTGTGGAAAACAGTGGTGAGACGCTGCAGCAGGACTTCACCAGTGATTCAGTCGTTGCAGATGTCTTTGGCTTCTCTCCTCTTCGGCTTCTTCGTTCCAGTGGCGACGCCTTGCTCTTCCAGTCCTCAGGACCCTGCTTTTATGCAAAAAGATCCCCATTCATACAGCCTAACTGTCACTCACACAGCCTAACTGACCCTCCAGCCTATCAGGATAGAGTGCGACATGGGTTGCTGAGGCAACCCTGTCCAGGGGTCGTACTCCCTCTCCCACACAATGGTCCCACCCCAGACTCAGTGGCGCTGAAAGGAGGGCTTCTCGGCAGAAGCCCGCCAAAAGGACTAAAAGGATCCCTGACCTGGGTTAGGAGTTTAGAGAAAGACACGAGAAAGAAGTTATATTAAAGTTCTGGCAATAAAAATCTACCGGAGTAAAGTTAATATTAAATACACCGGCGGTATGTTAGAGGCTGTCAGAAAAAGTGGTAGCCTCGAACAATGGGAAAATACCATAGGGAAATATTTGTGGTCGAATATTTACAGTAGTAACCACTGCCACCAGCCAGAAACTTTTGAGAGAGGGACTGTACGGTACCCTCTCGAAAATGAACATAAGGGATAACAATTAACCCTTTCCAGTACCTCCATAGTAAGATGGTTTTTACAGGTTTAGTTCATAACAATTGACTAGTAAAGTCAATTGGGACTTTACATGCCGTGTGAGACAGTAGTCAGTCCCAGGGTAAGGAGTCTATGTTTGGGGGTCGCTACGACACCCCAGTGTCACTGCACTGAGGGTGCAGTGTAACACATGTGAGTAAAGATGGTTTCTATTGGGGTGAGAAAATCCCATAGACATTAAACACAAAAATAGCCTAGAACACACATAGCAAAAGGTGCCCAAGAGTGGGAAAAAGAGCCTCACTCTTAGCAGGAAAAACAAACCCTTCAAATCCAGCAAAGCTGCTGGGGGACTCTATAGGTAAGGGAAATTAGCCATATAATGAGAATTCTACCCAACAAAGGAGGTCCACCTGAGGATGTCTATCTGCTGAAGACCCAGAGTAGGACCTGATCGTTCAATTGCCATTCGTAATTGTCAGCTCACAGCCTGCTGAGCCTTTCTGCTTCCAGTTTGGACTCCCCCCCCCAGAAGGTGGATGGCCGTCAGGTAGATCTTCTCCAGGGCCCATTCCCACATGCTGACCGCTAGGCTGCACAGCGGAGGGGATCTGGTGCTACCCTGCATGTTGACATAGTACATGCTGGTGGAGTTGTCTGGATGAGGACGACCTTGCCCCCGATGAGCTGAAGGAAAGCCTTGAGAGCTAGCCAGATAACCTTCAGTTCCAGCCAGTTGATGCGAGATTCCTGCTCCTGCAGGGACCAGACTCCATGGACAGACACTGGTTGTCCAGCGTAGCCCCTTCGCCCAGCTTTCCATGGAGCAATCCGTGGTGGTGACCTGAGGGGGTGCCTGTAAGAAGGGCATGCCAGTTCACAGGTTGTAGCCCCTGGACTACCAGGTGAGGTCAGGTGAAGAGAAAGTGGAATGCTGGCCAGCTCTGCTTGGGAGCCTCGCTCCCGATTCCATGAGGCTGCGAAGTGCAGCTACAATCTCCTCATCTTGAGTCTTGTATAGGGCACGGCCAGTAGAACCACTGCCATGATGCCTAATAAGAGTTGGTACCACTAGGCTGAAGTCACTTCTCGGGTGAGGAAGTGAGTAGTGGCCCTCTTGATGGCCCTGATCTTGTCCTCTCAGGGGAAAACTATCGGAGCTCGTGTCCCAGATGAGGCCCAGAAAGGCCAGGCTCTGGGTAGGCTGCAGAGGAAGTGTGATGCACCGCCTCCGGAGATCTCACCCTGACGAGCTAGTCGTCCGGGTATGGGAAGATGAGGAGGGCTGCCACTGTATTCATAAGCCTGGTGAAGACCCTGTGGGCTGAATTGAGGTCAAGGAACAAGTTACTTACCCGTAACTTGTTCTCCAGCATGGGTCTGGCATGGATTCACATGCTCATGAATATTCCCCGTCAGGCTGGGAATCCTCGGTAAAGAAAAATATCAGTTTCACTTTTGAAATGTCTTCTCCTAACAACCAATCACTGGGTCATACTACCCCGAGCCAATGACTACCCTCTAACTAAGCTCCTCCTCTGGCAGCCATCTTCAGATTTGGTAGCATGTAAAGTGGCAGTAGGACCAAGCAAAGAGCTGCATAGAGGTAGGCAGAAGGGTTCTCAACTGAATCCACGCCAGACCCATGGTGGAGAACAACAGTTACAGGTAAGCAACTTGTTCCTTCTCGAGCATGGGGTCTGGCAGGGATTCACATGCTCATGAATAAAGAATACATAGCAGTACACACATGCACAACCACCGGAGGTGGCAAGGCTCAACATTAAGCATCTCTTACCTCCTAATCAGGCTCACCTTCAAGCGAACAAGTTACGCAGCACTGCTTGGCTGACTCTGGAGTCCTCCCTGGAATCCCTGTCGACGCAGAAGAACTTCGTGAAGGTGTGCGTCGACCTCCACGTAGCAGCCCTGCAGATTTCCAGCACGGGCACACCAGACAGGAACGCCGTAGTTGCAGCGATCGCTCTGGTCGAATGGGCTCGGACGGCCAGCCAACTGTCGGTTTGCTAACCGGTGACAGTGGGTGATGCTGCCGGAGAGCCACCTGGAAATGGAAGCCTTGGATAGGGCCTTCCCATGGTTCACAGGGCCAAAGTTCACAAACAGTTGTGACATCTTCTGAAAACTTTGTGCGGTCCAGATAGAACTTCAGTGCTCGAGCCATGTCCAGCGAGTGCAAAGTCCTCTCAGCCAGCAACAAAAGCTTCAGGAAGAATACAGGTAACACCAAGGGCTCATTTAGATGAAAGTCCGACGGCACCTTGGGCATGAAGGAGGGGTGCATCCGTGGCACCAGTCCCGTTTCGGGGATTGCCAAGTAAGGTGGTTTACAAGAGAGGGCCTGGATCTCTCTCACTTGTCGTGCGGAGGTGATGGCCACAAGAAACGCTGTTTTCTGCGACAGAAACTTCAGCTGCGCCGAATGCATAGGCTCGAACGGAGGACCCAGGAGGCTAGTCAGCACCACATTGAGCTTCCATGCCGGGGCTGGAGCTTTCACCGGCGGGAACAAACGGAAATGTCTTTGATGAACTCCTTGACCAGGCAGTGTGACCATAACGATGACCGTCCCCGAGATCTGGTGTAGCTGGAGATAGCCGCCAGATGAACCTTGATGGAAGCATGAGCAAGACCTACTTTGGCCAGCGACAGTAAATACGGCAGCACCTGCAGAGCCGTCATTCGTACAGGGTCCATCTTCTGTGTGCAGCACCAGACGACGAACCTCTTCCACATATGTCCGTAGCCTTACAGCGTAGATGAAACCCTGGCCTTGGCAAGCACCTTCTTGCAGTCCACAAGGATATCGTATCACCCAAACTCTAGCGCTGCAGAAGCTAGGCCTGCAAGTTCAGCGACCCTGTGTCGTGGTGCAGAATCGCGCCACCTTCTCTGGCGAGAAGATATGCGACCACCGGAAGCTTGACTGGAGGGGACGCTGACAAGTCCAGAGGTCCGGGTACCATAACTGTCTCAGCCACGCTGGTGCAACGAGGATCATCCTGCACCGGGAACATCTACTAGCCGAAGAAGCAACAGAGGGAACGCATACAGGAACAGGACATCCCAGGGAATTAAAGAGTCCCCCATGCTCCCCGGCTGGGGAAACCTGCTGGCACTTGGTATTTGTCCCTGTCGCAAATAGATCTATCTGGGGATTGCCCCATCGTCGGAACAGAAGATCCACTTGGTCCTGACGAAGCTCCCACTCGTGACAAGAGCGCAGCTCCCTGCTGAGGGAGTCAGCGACTGTTCTTCACTCCTGGCAGATGAAATGGTATGAGGAACATCCCCTGGGCAACGGCCCAGTGCCATAGGTCCTGCACCTCTGGAGAGCGCTGGGGATCTGGTGCCCCCCTGCTTCTGGATGTAGAACATTGTGGTGGTGTTGTCCGTCAATACCCGTACCACCTTGCCCTTGACGGATGGCAGGAAAGACTTTAGGGCCCAAAACATTGCCGGTAGCTCTAGTACGTTGATACGCAACAACTTCTCCTCCGGTAGCCACAGCCCTCTTGTGTGGAGACTTCCGGTGTGCGCGCCCCATCCGTCCAGAGAGACGACCGTTGTGACCGTCTCCTGATGAGGTGGGGTCTGGAAGTCAGACCGCCGACAGATGTGCATCGGCTTCCCACCACTGTATTGTTTGACGGAAACTCTCGTCGAGAATGATCTTGTCTTCCAAGCTTCCCGATAACTGAATCCAACGAGCGTCGAGGAAATCTTGCAGAGGGCGCATCCGTAGCCTGCACAGCCGAATGAGGTATATGCATGACATCATGCCGAGAAGGGACCTCACCCATGCGATCTTCAGGGTCAACATCCTTTGTACCTTGACCAGGATGGCCACTATCCTCCTTCAACGGAGACGCCAGGCACGACCTCGTGTTGAGCCGAGACCCCAGGAACAGCACGTCTTGCGATGGCACCAACCAAGACTTCGCATAGGTCACTAAGAACCCCAGCTCCGTCAGCAGCTGGACGGTCTTCACCGTGTGTTCGACAGCGATGCCCCTCGATTTCGCTCGGATGAGTCAGTCGTCCAGGTAGGGGTAGGCCTGGATCCCTCGAAGACACAGCCGCACCGCCACTGGGGCCAGGCACTTGGTGAAAACCCTTGGCGCCGACTTCAATCCGAACGGAAAGGCCTTGAGCTGATAATGCTGCACTTGGACCACGAAGCGCAGAAATCTGCAGTGTCCCTTGTGAATGGGGATGTGAAAATAGGCATCCTCCATGTCCAGCAACGACAGAAAAGCCCCTTCTTCCAGGTACGCTGAGAAGGAGAGCACATCATCCAGGCTACAAGCCAGGGGGCTGATAACCTTCGAGTCTGCCCAGTGGAAGAACCTAGTCCTCCTAATCTTATACAGTGCCCTGGTAGCCTTGCTCCTGGCGCCCTGAATGATCTCAAAATTAGCCTGAGAAAGGCTGAGGTGACCTAGCGTGACCTGTTCAGTAACCACGCTGTGAGGGCTAGTTTCTGTGGAGCGGGGTGAATGACCTTGCCCCCCCTGCTGTGCCAGAAGAGGTCCTGGGCCCGCCGGAAGGCGAATGGGAGGCCTCTACGAGAGGCTGAGCAGCTCCAAGCACCATGGCCTGGCTGTCCACCACGGTGCTATTAGAATGATGGTGAGGTGGCAAGACTCCTTGATCTTGCATATTACCCTGTGTATCAGTGGTGTGGGCTGTCATTCCATCCCACTGAATCTGGAATGCACCGCCAAGGGAGCCGGGCCCTGACCCTGCCAGGAGGCGAACAGTTGGCACTTCCTGTTTTCCCAGGAGGCAAAGAAGTCCACCTGGGGGTGTCCACATTCGTAGAAGCTCTCCTGCAGCACTAGGTTGTTCAATTGCCACTCAAAGTTTGTATGCTCCTAGCCTGCTGAGCCTGTCTGCCTCCAGGTAGGATTCCCCCGGCAGGTGGACAGCCATGAGTTAGATTTTGTTCTCGAGGGCCCACTCCCACATGCTGACTGCCAGTCTGCACAGCGGGGGGGGGGGGGGGTAATGATCTGGTGCCTCCATGCTTGTTGACATAGTACATACTTGTTGAGTTGTCTGCCTGAATAGGGACGACCTTGCCCTCGATAACCGGAGGGTAGGCTCAGGCGCCAGCTAGATGGCCTTCAGTTCCAGCCAATTGATGTGGCACTCCTGCCGGGACCAGATGCCATGGACGCAATGGTTGTCCAGGATGGCCCCCCCAACCCTCAAGAGAGGAGTCTGTGGTGATGTGACCTGTGGGATAGCTTGCTGGAAAGGCTTGCCAGTCCGCAGGTTGCAGTCCATGGGCCACCATGTGAGGTCCGTGTGGAGCGAAGGAGGAACTTTGATCATCTCTGACTGGGAACCTCGCTCCTGGTGCCAATGTGCAGCTGTATCCTCCTCATCCCGAGTCTCGTGTGGGGGACAGCCAAAATGACTGCTGCCATGAGACCCAGTAGGTGTTGGTACCACCAGGGCGAGATCACTTCTCTGCTGAGGAAGTGCGCTGTGGCCCTCTTGATGGCTGTGATCTTGTCTTCCGAAGGAAAAACCTTTTCTTGAAGTCGAGTGAAAAACCCAGCTCATGCAGTGTGTTCAGCGTGGTGCACTGCTTCCGGGGATGTCGCTCGGACGAGCCAGTCAACGAGGTACGGGTAGATGTAGTGGCCCTGCGAACTGAGGAGGGCTGCCACGGTATTCATTAGCCTGGTAAAGAACCTGGGGGCTGAGTTGAGGCCAAAAGGAAGCACCTTGTAATGGAAATGGTAGCCCATGATCCTGAATCATAGAAAAGAATGCTGAGGCTGCCAGATCAGGACGTGTAAGTATGCGTCCTTCAGATCTAGGGAGCACATCCAGTCTCCCTTGCACAATGTCTCCGCTTTCATAGTTGACGTAACCATCTTGAATTTTTGTAGAGATTGAGGGTTCAAAGGTCCAGCACAACTCCCAGGCCCGCCTGGTTCTTTTTCTGAATGCTAAAAATCTTGGAGTAAAAGCCCAAGCCTCGCTGCGAGGTTGGGACTTCCTCCATTGCCTGGCTCTCGACGAGCGCCTTGATCTCTGCTAAAAGAGTTGCTGTCCAAACCTGTGGGAGTGGAGGAAAAGAGGGAGGAGAGGATGGGATAGGAAGGATGGACCCAGTGCATACTACATTGAGGATCCAGGGGTCCGCAAAATTCTGGCACCAAAAATGGGCATGGAGAGCAAGCCTGCGCCCCCACTGAAGACATGTGGACCTGGAGGGGCGTGTGATGCCTTCTTTCCCTCTGAAGCTGTTGCAGAGGAGGGGGAATGGAAAAAGCCCTTTCTCCCCCCACCTCTTGTCGTTTGTGACGATGCTTTGTCACCGAACGGTCAGGCTGCATGGACCTCCGCTCTTGGAAGCCGCAGAACCCTCCGTATGTATGCCCCTTGTCAGAGCGCTGCTGTGACTGGGTGTACGTTTTGGGCGTGGTCTTTGTAAGGATGGATAAAGACTTGGCCGTTTGTGAGTGGTTTTTCTTTTTGTCCAGCTCCTCGTTCGTGGTGGAGTGAAAGAGGTCACACCCTTCGAATGGAAGGTCTAATATGCGTTCCTGGAAGATCGCAATTGAACCGGGTCAAAACACAGAGCTACGACTACACATTGAAATCTGCTTATGAAGGAAGCACAAAAAGATACAATTTGAGTAAAAAGGAAGAATAGTTGCAAAACCATACTGCAACCACAGGAGAAAGAAAACAACTTATTGAGGCAAACAGTCATCAAGTAACAGCATTCTGTATTTTTAAACTTAAAACACATCCCCTGAAGAACCGTCACCACCAAGATGGGGAAAGACATGTCGGAGTATAAACTCGGACTAGGGATATAAACTCAGACCAAAGACTTTAGATGTATTAGCAAAATGAAACTGGTTTGATGCAGGAGCAAGTGTAATAAGGCACAAAAGCAACTAAATCAAATGCATTAGTTGAATTTGACGGCATAAGAAAAAGAATTTAAGTTTGGTGAAAAATATTCTTCATTGAGGTGCAAATTAAGTGCCAGATGCATGTTAGGGAGAATTCTCATAAATGGCTGATTTCCCTTACCTAATGAGTCCCTGAGCAGCTTTGCTGGATTCCTAGGGTTTATTTTTTTCACCTGGTAAGAGTGTGAGCCTTTTTCCTACTCTTACATGTGTTTTGCGGTGTGTGTTTTTACCATGTGTGTCTTGGGCTCTGGAGCCTCACCTACTCCATGAGCATTATTTTTATGCGTGTTGCACAGCACCCTCACCCACCACCCCCCCCCCCCACCCCTCCCCCGACTCCATTTTTCGGGACTGACTGCTGTCTCCCGGAAACATGTAAAGTTGCCATTAACTTTATGTAGTCTCTTTAAATCACAGACCCAGTACAACCCATCTTACATGGAGTATTGGAAAGGGTTCATTCTTATCCCTTTTTGTCCGTTTCTCTTGGAGCACTGTTTCGCTCCCTTTTCACCAAGACTTGGCTGGTGGCATTAGTAAGTACCCTATTTTTCATACCGCGGTTATCGTATATAACCATGGTATTAACCATGGACATAAACCTGCTTGACCAGATCTATTTTATTTCGGCTCCGACTGGGTTTATTCGCAATTTCTTTTTAACGTCTTTCTCGTGTTTTACTCTGCGCGCCAAACAAGGTTTGGTCCCTTTGTTCGCCGTCTTTTCGCGGGCTTCTGCACAAAAAGCACCTGAAAGTCTGAGTAGGCAGGATGTGAGGGAGGGGGTTTTAGGACCCCTGCCATCGGTTCCCTTGGTAACCCAAGTCGCACTCCCGTTTGACTGGCTGGGCGACTGTCCTTGCCAGGACAGCCACCCTGCTGTGTGATTGACAGCCAACCTTTATGAATGGGGACAAACTGCATAAAAAGCATGTCTCTGGACTGGAAAGGCAGAGTTGCCAATGGAACGAAAGAACCAATGAGGAGCTGATGGAAGAGGACCCCTAAAACGACAACCACCCGGTGAAGCCCTGCTGCAGGTCCGAATTTTCAGAATCCGACGACAGAAGATCCTCTAGGAAACTTCTTCCCTTGAGCTGGTGGGACCAACCAGTTCGCCCAAACTGTAAGCCAGGACCCCTCCTCTGGTCGAATTACTGTACAGAGCTACAGTGGGCCAGATAGCCAGGAAAAGTCGGAGCCTGCTTGGGTTTTAAGGAGCGCACCTTTTATTCATCGTTTCGCTCTGCTGCTGGTTTCTTCCCTGGGTAGTGCAGGACACTCCAGTCTTCCTACTTCTTGTCAATCCGATAGTCGCTTCAGGAACCGCGAGCCTGCAGGAACTACCAGGAACG
Source organism: Ambystoma mexicanum (assembly GCF_040938575.1). NCBI lineage: Eukaryota > Metazoa > Chordata > Amphibia > Caudata > Ambystomatidae > Ambystoma > Ambystoma mexicanum. The sequence goes on from NC_090932.1 coordinate 455,834,820, forward strand.
TCTGCCTCAGCTACAGCTTCTTCTCCATTTTAAGGTACTGTGCAAATCCGGTTGTTCGTTTCGTTCAGCCGCAATGAAAGTGTTTGAAATCTTTCTCCAATCCGAAGGTTTGTCCTTCTCTTCGAAATAACTTTTCTGCCAACCAACCTCGTCCAGAAACCGTGGCACGAACTTTACTGCAAACTACCCTGAACCGTGTGATCTTGAGCAAAAGACTTGACCCATTGAGTCTGGCCCCAAGCCTTTTCTACCCAATTCCATCAACGTAGTTCGTCTTGCTCAATTGCCCTGAGTACTTAACTGTTGGTGTGGTTCAATTTCTATTAACTTTGTTTTTCCGTCCCTTTTTAAATTGCTGGAGTGCCGTTTTGCTCCCACTTCATTTTGTGAGCTTAACTTGTCTTGAATTTATGGGAAGTGGTGTGGTGTATTAAGAGTGCAATTTTTAAATTGCTTTATGATAGTGAAATGTTATACAACTGAAGGGTAAATAAATGTATATTCTTTAACTTGAAAAACTTGAGTCAGTGTTTACATGAACCATAGTAATTTCTGTCCTTTGTGATACTGCTCACTTACTCTTGAGATAAGTCTGGCTGCTCAGCCATCGCTTCCACTTTAACTGTGTAGTACAGGCTTGTACCAAAGGCGAATTTGTCCTGTCACTTGTAGTCTTAATTGTGTGTGGTGTTCCCAAAGGGTACTGCACATAATTCTGCCTAACAATGCACTACTTGAATGGAGATAATTCAACTGAAGAATTACAGTGTAGTCTGGCAAAAAAGTGACAATTCAAAAGCATGTAAAAGGATAAATTTGATGCTACTATATACTTGAAGTTGTTTAATATAAATTGCTGAGGAATATAAGTAACAAAGTATCATGTTATTATTTGAAAAGAGCATTACAAATTTGGAAGGCGCATGTGCAAGATAGCTGATTCGAACCACATTTTCAGCATCCTGATCAGTCTCAGGAAATGAACCAACAGCTTGCAGCAAGCATAGGACATACTACCATATAGATTAAGGGGAAGCGCCATAACACTGCTAAGGCTGAAATATCACCAACAAACCCGGGTTAAATTTAGGCGCACAGAGGCAGGCTGTTCTTCTCATGTCCGCCCGCCTTGAAATGAGATTGGCTCTGCACCGGACGCTCTGGGAGGAAGTCTGCAATTTCCCACCAAAGCCTCTGGTTAACAGGTGCCAGCATGGCATCTGCGTTGGCTTGACAAATATGTATGGACGTGTTGGAATACAGCTTCTTCCCGTACGCCTCCAAGATCTTCTCCTTGCCTAAGAGCGCTGCAGAGGAAGGCGGCCAAGGACTGCGGCTTGGAGTATACTGATGCCGCAGCGATCACCGAAGAGTGTGGCTGAGGGTGGGCCGATAGCAAGAGTGTAACCCCCCTCCATCTGCCTGTACTTGGCGTTCAGGTGTCGATTTATCGGCTGGACCGAGTGGGGCTCGAGGCAGCTCTTTTTGGCCAAGGCGCACTATGTCCTTCTGCATCGGTATCCCCCTTCTTGCTGTGGGACGCAGCATGAGGACCCCCTTTGCTGGTTTCTCCAACTCATGTTGAGGAAGGCCCTGGCT